>NC_140943.1:134219350-134934350 GCF_014529385.1 Adiantum capillus-veneris | reverse complement strand
TGCTGATGCGGGTGCCTCTCGGTGACAGAGGACCCTTTGAGGATTTGCAAACGTTTCGGATGGGAACTTGTCGAGTCGTGGTTCGTCCAGGAACCAAGGAATTTATTGAGTTTCTTCTTCCGTGCTTCAGAGTTGGCATATGGTCTTCAATGCAAAGGCAAAACTTATCGCCACTAGTTGCAATAGTTTGCAGTGTATGCCAAGCTCACACGTCAGATTTTGCCTTTTTGTATGATCAAAGAAAATGCGTTACCGTTGAGGGCCACTACCACCCTAAAAAACCAGGATTACCTCTTTTGTACAAACCGTTTAGCCAAATCGGTGTACCCTTTGATGCAACTAATACACTACTAATTGATGATACTCCTGAAAAGGGAGAACTAAATCCGCCGGGAACAACTATCTCACCACCTTCTTTCGAGGGGCATTCCTTCGATTTTTACCTTGAAGACATTCTGATTCCATACTTACAGAAATTGTATCTCAGTCCATTGTTCACGGACGAGTTTGTACTTTCTAATGAATTAAGATGATTCTTCTATCTGTCTTTGTCTTGTCTAACATATATATATATATATATATATATATATATATATATATATATATAGAGAGAGAGAGAGAGAGAGAGAGAGAGAGAGAGAGAGAGAGAGATTTGACGTGGTAAAGAAATGTATTTCAAGCACACTTTTTCACAGGGCACAATTGAAAAATGAGATCAATAAACTTCATGTCTTGAAAGTCATTTGTATACACTTGGGTTTACAAGAATATCTGTTACATTGACACTACTTCAACCCGACCATCCAACTCTTTGCACAAAATATCTTTTTCTCTTCGCCGCATCACCTTACGGCCAGCTAAGAAAAAGGAAAAATCTGATAGTTCCTTGTCCATTGACTCTTCAATGATGTCATTTCGCAAATGCTGAAGACTGCATAGCTCCCTTATTGTAACCACCAATAGTAGGCCATGCTCTTTATCAATCACTTCCACATCCACAGTAGGATTATCTTCCAAACCTGCAGAAACCTGGTCCATAGGAATGTACTTACCGTTTAGCATTTGTGATCGCATATACCAAAATGAGAGTAACAGTGATTGGCTTGCAATCATGTACTTGACAACTAGAGTATCAAGCAGCACCTCGCACCATAAACCAATCTCTTCCTTTGCATACCATCCTTTGTCAAGAAGTTTGTCACAGGATGACTGCTGAAATGACTTGCACATGAACATAGTTTTTGTAACTCTGATGTTGTGTCTATGAAACAGCTCTATGAAGAGTGCAACAGGACAAAAGTTTGCAATTCTAACCAATTTGGTAGGAATAGAGCTACGTAGAGACCTTTGTATATCCTTGTAGAGCTTACTTCGCATTGCCTCCACCATTGTTTCCTCGGGAACTGGCCAGTCCACAGTGTTCCAATCGGTTGGTAGAGGCAGTTTCACCAACATGCCATTCTTATTCCCTGAGCTGAGTTGGTAAAAGTGGTCATAAAAAAAGATTCCCTCATCAGCCAATCTTTTGCTGCTCCTCTCTGAGTACTGTAGAGAACCAATATGGGCATGTACAACATGGAAGAGGACTATTATGCACTCCACAGGCTCCCATTGCTCATAAGAAGAGGGATAAACATCTACAATATATATAAGAAGAGTTAAACTAAGAGTATCAATAAGTACAAATGACAAATCTAATGTAATTGAGTTGTGAAGAGTAGAGACATTACTCATAACAAGCGGGAGAAACATTGCAAAATATATAAGAAAAGTTATAATGAGAGTATCAGTAAGTTCACATGTCAAGAGTACTTACAATTGCAACGTGGTTGATGTATATCTGATACATTTCCACTGTTTGCTATCACCTCTGGATGGGTAAACACATGCTAAACAAGAACTTCCTTTACAGATCTTTTGCCGATCTCAACTTTGAAATCCAACACCCTGGCCTTCCATGCTGAGCGGTAAACGTTGATACCACTAGACCTCTTGGGTCTTCTTGGTTGCATGAGGACCCATGAACCTTTGTTTATCCTTTGTCCAACCCATTGGTTGTCTGCACTTATTGAAGCTGGTATTGTAATTGAGGATATGCTACTACTTGCATTGGCCTTCTAGGCAAAGTGCCGTTGTTGTTTGTTGGTGTGAGAGACAGTAAACACCTTGAGGCTCTTGGGCGAGAAGACGTGGATGCCATAACTCTCAGAGAAAAGCTTTAGTGGAGGGAGATTCACTTTGAAAGCATTCTAATGGAGGGAAAGTGTTTTAAAATTCCAATATCTTGTGCGGGCTTAATGGTCACCCTCCAGTACGTTAATGACCATGAGAGAATATCAGAAGTGGGACCACACGCAAGCACCTAAAAGCTCAGTAAAAGGAAGGAAATTACTATGCTACAATCCTAGTTTCGTGAAAGTTTTATGCTATTTTCCTATTTTTTGAGTCTTTCCAGGTACTTTCCTACGTAACGTAGCCTTCATGCTCATTGGACGCGCTCTATTTTTCTCTCTCTTCATATGGCCCTCCAAATGACCTCCGAAATTTCCTAATAAGTTTTCCTTCCTACATCTATTCTCTATTACTCTCATAAATTAAACCACCAAAAATATTCATCTTTTTATGGTATACTTATAATGAGAGAGATTTATTTTGACCCCTTTATATTTTTTCCACCTATATTATTTATATTTGACATATACATATTTTTTTAGACCCCTCAATATTTGATTTTCTTAGTTGTACTATTCACTTATATCATGATCTCAACAATATCTTCAATTATAGACCCACCAAATAAGGTCAAGGGTATGTGGCATGCATGCATGCACCATGGGGGGCTCACTCTTGGAGGTATTCAAAAGAATCATCCAAAGAAGGACCTCACAAGGACTTTGTGCCGTGGAAAAAAACAGTCGGTTTTGTTGAATTTTTAAAGATCACATGCTCTTTGAATTTGAAAAGGTGATACAAACAAAAAATGTAGCTCGTGAGATGAACTTTTACCTCAAATGTTTTCATATCTTTTGAGCTACGATCTGTGAGCTATGATTTTATTGGTGGACCCCAGTTTGCCCATGCTATGCAGCCACACTCCCTCTTCCACTTTATCATTTTCCTCTTTCACACACACTTCTCCACTCATCATCCCTACCTCTCTCACCACTCCTCTCTACACCCTACTCACCTTCTTCTCAACCTTGAAGAATAAGAGAAACCATGGTGAACTCATGTCTCCTACACACAATTCCATTCCAAAATTGACCACCTAGTCTCATTTTTCCTCATCCATATTACCCATATCTATCAAAAAAACCACAAAATTCAGCCTCTTCTCTTGAAAGATAGCATCATGGTGATTGATGACTCATCTTCACTTACCTTGCCTTCCAAGGAAGGTCAAGAGTAGAGAAAAACCGTACCGTCAAAGCTAGTGGACCGTCAATCATCGTCAAAATTGACCCTACTCAAGACACTTGGAGCATCAACATTGTAAGAAATCCATATTTTCTTACCTATTAAGAGTTTTTTCTTTCTTATTTGTATCCTACATGGATACTCCCATTGTAAATATCCAATTCCATTTGTAAATCAATAAAAATACTAACTCTACTAATTTACTAACACTAACTTACTATGAAAAGTCCTCTCACCTCCACTTCTCTCCTCTCTCTCTTCTTCATCTATCCCCACCAACTTCTTGATAATTCCAAGCAAAAAAATTTAGATAAGTGCTGAAAATCTAACCCAACCATGGTTAGAGGAGTAACCCTAGCCCTCAAAATTTCTATAAAAGGAGGGTGTGGCTAGCACAAAAAGGGGGGAGCCATAAGCAAGAGCATTATGCTATAGCTTGAGAATCCAAGGTCAACCTCTCTAGAAGGAGCTCTTGAGTGGAAGCTCATTGTCTTATGCATATGCATGTGTTGTATTAGGGGTGATTAGCAAGGGAACTCTATGCCATTGTAAGAGAGAGTGATCATTCAATTGAGAGTAGGAAATCTATCATTTCTCCTACTAGTGTAAGCCCAACATTTGTTGAATCAAGGAGGGTGGATTTGGAGTAAGCTTGGATACTTTGTCTCTCTTCCAACGTAAAGTAATGGACAACAATGATGTGTAAGTGTCTTGGTGTTTTTTTGAAAGTTCTTGATAGCTTGTCTCTGGGTGTTGTCATCAATTTAGTCATAAATCCCACATACTGTAAGAGGGCGACAGGGTGGAGAGGACTCCCCTGGCTTTAAGACAGTGATTTGGGTGGCTTTTCTTGTGATGTTTTGTGGTGTAATTTACTAAAGCTATGTTGAAAAAATACTAATCTCACTTTCATTGGTCATGACAGATTTGTAAGAAGGTATTAGTACAACAATCATCCCCTCCCCCTTCCCTCTTTTTCTTACATATATAATTGTGTTTGCTTGATCACTGTTGAACATTTCAAAGCAGCCCGAGCACTCTCTCTCTCTCTCTCTCTCTCTCTCTCTCTCTCTCTCTCTCTCTCTCTCTCTCTCTCTCTCTCTCTACCTCTACGTGTCCTAGTTCGCATCCAAAACTAGGTGGTGCCCCAAATTTGTGTAGGGTTAGGTTGCGGGTTTGTGTGTGTGCTTGCTGTTTTTTCCAACCCCAACCCAATTGAGCAGCACGGGAGCCTAGAAAAGTGCTTAGAGGCCCCTCTTCTTGTTGTCCGCCCCGGACCGCCTCAAATTGGTGCCCCCACGAAGGAGCCAACTTGTCTATGTTTTTGTGTAGGATCAATCTTTAGAATAATCAAGTAGTTTGCATGAATCACGAGAATTTGTATGATCTTTTCATTCCCATTGCAAGGCAAAAGGTACACATATTGTTAGTACTAAGTTGCAATTTCAACGGGTAATTCGTAGAATTTTAGATTCTCTTAGGTTAGCCAAAATAAACGCTTTGGTAAATCCTTTTATTTTACCTCTCATTAGGTACGATCTTAGTATAGATGTATATATATTTGATCTATTTTAGGCATTAGGTTATGTATAGAGCATGGATAATGGCCCAAAAATTTTCCCTTTTTACTTCACACCACATATTAGGATAAATATTGCACTTGGTAGAAAGATACATTTTCAGTAGCGTATGGTGTTTATGTTTGGGGCTGAAAGAAAAGGGGAAATTCTTGCATCTCCACAACCTGTCATTCTACCTCTCATCAACTACCACACTTCTTTTGATGTACAAGTGTTCATTTTATTTTAAAATGAAGTGCAGCCAAACAAAATAGTGTGTATGTTGGCTTTTTGTTTGTCCACGTTTGTTACAAAAACAAAAAAACGATCATTTTTTCTAACAAGGAGTGTGGGTGTGCAGTGAAAATTCAATCCTTAGAGATCTAGCTCTATTAACGATTGAGTTGCAGGAGCAGGTTGTAAAGCATCTTCCTCATAACAAGAGGGTGGTGAAGCTAAGAAGAAAGGTCCTGCGTGTGGATTCCATTTTCCTTTTGCTGTTGGGCACTAAGGAAGACCGTACATTCATCCAAATAGTGTGTTCCCTAAGATTGGTAAATAGAGTGAAATTTGGTGTTTGGAGAGTGCATTTCACCATTGAGGAAGACTCTTCAGGAAACTTGCGGCCAGAGTTCATGCTTCATAGACTCACATTTGGTGAATTTTTCCCTCATTTGCGTCTTATTAATAGTCTTCCTTTCACTTTCAACAAAGGAGATAGGGAGCTATTTAGGGCTTGTTTTAATAAAGAGAGCATAGAGAAGATTGCAAATTTGTATAAATTCTCATCCTTCTCTACTTTCTATGACACTTTGTTCATAGAGACATTGTAAATCTCTTGATTCTTATGAATGATTTAACCATAATCCTAAGGAGTTTTTGTCCAGGAGTTTTGTAGCACAAGTGGAGTCTTTAAATCTTGCAAGCTTGATTGGAATTGAGGAGGATGTTCTTTATGAAATTGTGAGAAGGTTGCCTCATTCCGACTATGTGGAACTCGACGGAAAGGAGCTCCTAGTCAATTGCTACTTTCTCACAGCCTTCGATGAGCATGAAGATCTAGGTTTTATACAAACCGCTTGTGCATTGGGAATTGTAGAGCAAGTGCAATTCATTACTTGGGACGTGGTTGCTCTTCTAGATCCAGAAAATGAAGTTTTAGATATTTTTGTATATCTTCTTAGCTTTGAAGAATTTCAACCCTTCTTAGAGCTCATAAATAGTCTACCCTTTTGTTTTGATCAAACAAATCGAGACCTCATTGAAGCTTGGATAGCTGAAGAAGAAAACCTAGAGGGATACTTTCTTACTTCTTCATTTGCAGGCGAGTGGTTCTAAATTTCTATTGTATCCCTTGTTGCAACTCGTGTTGTAATCTTTCATAATAATGGAAAGCCAACGCCAAATGTCCGGATACCCTCTTTTCTTTGGAGAGCCTGGAGAGGATGCAGAATTATTTTTAGCAAATTTCAAAATGTCTTGCCGTATCAAGAGGATAGTAACTAATCAAGAGCACGTAGAAATGTTTGAGGCGGTCCTTAGGAAAGATGCTAGCACTTGGTTTGACTCTTTGCCTGAGGAAGTTAAGGGGGATTACACAGAAGTTTTGAATCATTTCAAGAGATACTTCTTTGATCCCCAAAACACTCAAAAACTATGGCAAGACATTGTTTCTCATAAGCAAAAAGATTTAGATGACTACTACTTGTACAAGCAAGAGTTTTTACGTCTTTGGGCTCTATAGATAGGAAATGTTGCTAACCCTGGTGATGGTGCAGAATTTCTAAAGAAGGAGAGATTCATAGCTGGACTCTTTCTTGATCTTAAGGTAAAGGTGGAGGCGGATGCACTTGCCACCTATGATGCGGCTAAAATTAGAGCTTCCAAGAAGTATAGGAAACTCAAATGCCTAAGAGGAGAGGTTCCAATAGAAGGTCTTAGAACCAAAGGTAAGTCACAAGCATCGACATCTAGGGAGCTTCCTGGGGTAACAACTGAAGTAATCGAGAAGTTGAATGAATCTTTAAGTAGCCTGTCAATTCACCTTGCACAAGCTGTAGGTCCAAAGGGACAAGCAAAGAAGTTTGAAGAGCGAGATTCATGACCTAGGAGAGTCTTGCAATGTTGGAATTGCGATGAGTCTGGACATGGGATGTATAATTGTCCTTAGCCCCGTGGGGAGCCAGGGAGACCTAACTTGAATTACCCACTGATGAATGCAGGTGAAGGAACTAGTCAGCAACCATGGCTTCTACAAAGGCCAAATGAAGCAAGACCACCTCCAAAAGGAGTGGAAGGAGTTCCACCTTTGCTAGACCCAAATGTGCATGTGGTAGAGGGGACAAACTCAAAAGAGGTTGATAGGGAAGCAAATGGCATTAAGCGTGGCCGTGGAAAAGGGAAGGAGAAAGAAGAAGTCACGTTGTGAGTGGGATGAAAACACACACAACGCCTCTATAACGACCCGACACACACTCTTGGAAGGATAGACACACACACTATGGGGCACCACTCGGCTTAGACAACACACCTGGTCGAGACAGGGAACACACCTCTGGAGTGAGAGGAGAGAGACTATCCACTTGCCCACTCCACACAGACACACACACACATACACACACCCAAAAAACTCAGCTCAAAAGAGGATAATTTCTAATGTTTAGATACAATTGAGCTTGGGCCAACACCAATGGGGCAAATAGCTCACACAATATGGGTAAAATAAGCCACATACAATCACAAGTTAGAGCAGAAACTTCGCTCATAGGAGAAACTTACACAAAAAAACAGCAGGAAAAGAGTGAGGAATTTGGCAAAATGGATAGCACCATCACGTCCGGAACGGCCCAAAACCCTAGTATACAATGTCAAAGTGCTCAAATCCGACCTCGGATGAGCAGTTTACGGCCAAAACAAGCTCCAACATGAGCAAAAACACACCTGCGGATGTTCCTCCTCTCTTCTCCATGTTTTTTCTAGTCTTCTGTCTGTTTTTTCAGTTCCCACCCTGTCCTACCTGTACACATGTGGGCCCCACGTAACCACCTGGCTGTGAAAAATGGGCAATTCTTTATTTGATGCACCATGCATGTATATGTACATATGCGCAATCCCCGTCTCCAAAAAACTCCTGACATAATTTGCCCATCCCCTAGCTTGTTAGATCATTCATGATCAGCAGCAGCAAAGAGAGATATGAGACTCGCCGCATCAGAGGTCTCCTCATCCCTCACCAACACTGCTTGATCCACAGACAACTCATCTTGCTCCACCATCATCAATCTAGCATGATACAATTTAAGACTCAATCCATTTACCCTTGACTTATGTAGAACACCATCCAGGTTAGCCAGCTGATATGTGCCATTTGGAAAACACTCCACTACCTTGAAAGGGCCTTCCCACTTAATTTGAAACTTCTTTTGGAAGGTGTTGTCTAGCTTACTATTGTAGCGCAAAACCAAGTCATGATTCTTGATACCCTTACTTTTGACCTTTTCATTTATCTTTGCCAAAGCCTTATCTTGCATCTGCCCATAATGCTCCAATGTGCTCATCCTATCCAACTGGACCTCTTGTAACTGCAAGAGCCTCTCTTTGAATGCATCACTAGGCGGCCCAAGCAACTTCTCTAACATCTTGACCGCAGGCAACTCTACCTCCACAGACAATAGTGCTTCCTTTCCATACACCAAATGAAATGGAGTAAACCCTGTACCTGTCTTCACCGAAGTACGATAAGCCCATAATGCACTGGGCAATTCCAAATCCCAATTCTTTCCTTGGTGCTCTGTCACTTTTGAAAGAATCTGTATCAACTCACCATTGAACCTTTCATTTAATCCATTACACTGTGGGTAATAAGGAGTGGTATGTTGGTGCCTAATCTTCATCTTTGCGCATAAGAAGTCTAGCAGTTTAGCTCTAAATCCTGGCCCCTTATATGAAAGTAGATCTAATGGCACCCCAAACTTCCAACATATTTCATCATACATAAATTTTGCCACATCCTTTGCACTGATCTGTTTTACTGCTATAGCCTCTGCTCATCTAGAGAGATAGTCCACTGCCGTCAAGATATAGCTTTTGCCCCTGCTTGTGATAGGTAACGGGCCTATTGCATCAATCCCCCACTTTTCAAACACATCAAACGCCATAATGGTTTTTCGTAGCTCTGGCTTCAACACTCTCTTCTCAAATGCTTGACACCTATTGCAAGACCTACACCAATGGTGAACATCCTTGTGTAGACTAGGCCATACATACCCCTCTTGCAAAATCTTATGCAAGGTGATCTTTAGAGAAAAATGGCCACCACATGCACCTTCATGATTCTCTTCCAACACTCTGTAAAGCTCCTCCTGCCAAGGTACACATCTCAACACGAGATTAGCCCCTTTCATGTATAAGACATCACCAATCAATTTGTACCTATATGCTCTATGCACAAAGCCGTACTTCTTCGACTTCTGAATCTCCTTTGGAATGATTCCTGTTAGCAAAAACTCCTCTTCTTGAGCCAAACTTTCCCGGACATGATAAAGAGGTAAAGTGGTCCTCAACACAAATAGCTCCCCAATCATGCCTTGAGCTGCTTCATGTGCTTCTCCATTTAGAGCACGTTCAATGTGTCTGATGCTGCATGCTTCAAACTTTTTTAACAGGCCTTTAATTCTGAAGCACATTTCCTTCAATGAGGTGTTCTTGCTCTTCCACACACCCAACACTTTCTTCACAACTAACAAGGCATCACCTTTTATGCTCAACCTTCTAACCCCATGCTTCAAACAAATGTGTAATCCAGCTTCCAATGTAGCATATTCAGCCTCATTGTTACTATACGCATCCAACTTGAACCCTCTCTTGCATACTAGCTTCCCCTCTAGATCATAAAGTGCTATACCCCCTGAAGCTGCATCATGGATCTTTCTATATGAACCATCAAAGAACAACACATGTGCATTGCTGATCTGTGTCACTTCTTCAACTACCTTTCTCACCACCTCTTCCTTAACAATAAGGGGATTCTCCTTGTTGGTCAGCAAATCAACTAGGGTAGCCCTTGTACTGTCTTCCACTAGAAAAGAGAACTCAAACTCTTGCAGCTCAATTACCCATTTCTTCACCACATTTGACATGTTACCATTAGTTAACTGTGGCAAAAAGTCATAACTCGTCAAGAAAACAAAAGGCCGTGGTAGCAAGTAATGACGAAATCGTCGATAAGCAAATATTACACTGGCCATCACTAGCTCTACTTCCGATAACTTTCTCTCCGCTACCAACTTCACTCGGCTTGCACAATACACTGGCCTCATATAATGGCTGCCCTTCCCCTTTTTCAATGGCATCATCCCCTACTGATGGATTTACATTAAAAAAATTCTCCCAATCAGGAGCCTGCATGGCTGACAAACCCCCTAACACCTCTTTCACCTCTTGAAACACTTCTTCACACTTGTCATCCCATTGCAATGGATCATGCTTTGCCACTTGCTGTAATGGATAAAGAAGCTGCGAAGACAATGGAATAAACCATGCCATGTACTTCACTTTGTGTATAAAAGTTGCCAATTGCTTCACTTTGTGTATAAAAGTTGCCAATTGCTTCATACTCGTAGGTGATGGAAGAAGAATAATAGACTTAACCTTATCTAGAGCAGCCTCAATGCCATTTTCTGACACCATATGGCCCAATAACTTCACCCTTGGCTGTGCTAGATGACATTTCTTTGGATTTAGTTGTCCTCCACATTCATTATGTCGAGCCAATACCATCTGCAGCTTCTCATGGTGTTCAGCCCTACTTCTATAAACACAGAAGTCATCCATAAAATCTTTAACACAACTACCAATGAATGGTTCCAACACCCAATTTGCTCTCTCTTGATAGAAGGAAGGTCCATTTGACAACCCAAATGGAAATATTGTGTAGCAATAGCAGCCCCATGGCGTAATAAAAGTGGTCTTTGTGCGGTCTTTATGAGCAATCTTCAATTGAAAATAGCCTGAAAAACCATCACACATACTGTACCTCTCATTACCTGCCACTGAATCCAAGATCTGATCGATGAATGGAAGAGGATATGGGTTCTTCTTAGTGGCTGCGTTTAAGGGTTTAAAATCCACACAAATTCTCCACTTCCCATCCTTCTTTGGACTGACTACAACTGGACTCACCCATTCTGTGGTCTCCACTGGAACTATGAACCCTGCCTTCAGTAACTTGTCCACCTCTACCCGCAAGGCTTCCATTTGCTCTTGACCCATCCTTCTTAGCCTTTGCCGCACTGGCTTAGCACCTTCTTTCAGCTCTATATGCATCTCTTCACCCTTGAACCCTCTGATCTCTTCATATGAAGTAATGAACAAATCAGGAAAACTAGCCAGCATATGCAAATATATATCCTTCTCCATAGGTGAGAGGTCTCCACTGATCATTTGTGTCATCAATTCCTGCTTCTTTGACAACTCAACCTTGGTTTGCATCAGCCCTTCAATCACTTCATAAGGCCCTTCACTTTCATCTTCAACCTCATTCGCAAATGCAACTAAACCAAACTCCTGGATTTCTTTGTCCATCAAAAGAAATGCAACATCAGCATCCTCATCACTGCTAGTAGTGCTATCACTGTCCTCATCTATCACCGTGGAAGAGTCTTCATCACTACACTCATCCTCCTCTTCATAAAGCTCCTCTAATCGTTTCCTTGTGTCCATATTATAAAGCTTCTTGGTACGTGTCTTTCCATAGAGGCTAATCGTACCATGTCGCCAATCTTGAATAGCTCCCACTGCACGTAACCATGGTCTGCCTAGTATAATAGGATATGCTCCCAACCTTGCTGGCATCACATGAAAATCAACCACTGCCTTTGCATCATATGCCTCCACTTCTAAGCTCTTTACAACACCCAAGCATTTTACTTTTTGATGGTTTGCCAATCTGATCCGAAAACGTGACACCCCAGCCACTGTGAGACCCATCTTCTCAACGCATGAGTGTGTTATGACGCATATTTGGGCTCCGCCATCCACATAACCTTGTCCCAAATTTTTCCTTTTATGCCACACATCTACTATTGGACAAATGTCTGGTAGCTCATCCATTGCCAACACCTTTACTGAACCTCTCTCTGGCTCTTTCTCCATTGGGTTAACCATCCTCTTCCACTGTCGCTTTAGCTTAGGCACCATCTCTATAAGCTGCCCAAAAGTAACATCTGCCTTCCTGCTCGTCAGATCCTCATTCAAGTCATAGCTTAATTGCCCATCCCCTAGTGGAAAATCTGAAACATGAAACTTTCGACGAGCTCTCCTTTTCCTCTTGGCCTTGACATCCTCGCCTTCATGGATCTTTCCTTTCTTCTTACTAGGACCTGGGGCACTTATTCCTTCCTTATCCTCTGTGGTCCTCTTCCCAATAGGCATCACTAATGTATCCTCTAGCTTTGATGCCTTCTCCAAGGTAACTACACTTAGCACTTTTGTCTCTCCCTTTTCCTCCTAGGTCAGTCCACTAGTTCCTTCGTCTCCCTTAATTTCGATGCCATAATCATTTGACCTAGTTAGCACCTGTCTTGGCAATGGATACATGTCTCCCCCCATCCTTGGTGGCTTATCACATTGCGGGCTGATGTGACCCAACTCTCAACAATTATAACATGTGGGCGTCTGCCTCCAAAACCTACCATTGCTTTGTCCAACACCATTCCTAGGCCTTTCTTCACCTCCTGGCTGATTTGCAAACCTCCCTCGACCTCGATTATTTCCCACTTGACCTAGCATGTTTAGGCTGACATTCTTTATCAAATCTACCATTTGCCTCATGTCTTGCCTTAGCCCATCATCTTGCACTGCTGTAGTGACCACTGCTGGCATAACCTGATTAGTAACAGGAACCACTGGTTCGTGATGAACCCCTGACATGCGACCTTGTAAAGACTCTATAGGCTGAAATTCAGACCTCATGGGAAAAGACTCCACCCCTAACTGGTTCATTTTCCTCAACTTCCACTCTTTGTTCCTTGATACCTCTAGTGCATCTTCATATGTCCTAGGCTTCTTTAGCTCCACTCTCCAATGTATATTCTCCCAAAGACCAGCCAAGAACCTGTCCTTCTTCATCATGTCAGGCAGGGGTACCTGTGGTGCTAAGGCCTTGCACATTTTCTCCCATGCCAATGAAAACTTACGTATGTACGCATCTACTGGCTCACCTTCCTTTTGCACCAAAGCATGTACTTCTTGCCACACTTTGTCAGGATCTTCTATCTTCACAAACTCCACTTCCAACCCATGTCGTACATTGTCCCAACTCAACCTTACAGGCGGATCAGCCACACGCAACTCTTCTTCAAATGCTTTAGACCAAACTCGTGCATCACTCTTCAAACAAATTTGGAGAAGGCGTAACATTTGCGTAGGGTCATGAATCTGATTGCTAATGCAAGCAACCTCCATCTTTTCCAAAAATTCTTCCACATCTTCATCACTTCTTTCATGAAACTCCGGATACGAGAAAGCCATGGCTACCCAAATTATGATGCTTTGAGAACCCCTTCGAACACACGTGCAAGAACCCAAAACTTTTCACTACCCAATCCCCAGAAACTTCAATGGAGCTCAGCTTTAGATCAGGACAAACACATGCACATCAAATGAGTTTTCATAGTTAATCATCGGAATGACAACAGGCAAAGGACATTCCAGGATCTCTCTCAATCTTCTTGGCCCAAACATAAAGACTATGCGCTGCTCGAAAAAGATATTCCTGGACACATGAACATTAATCTGAATTCTTTGAGTTAAATGAAAAGGAGTGAACTGAGGGCCATTTTGATCATCTATTAAAGCCAACCATGAAGCTCCCAAGAAGGCATACCTGACTCAACCTCTGATTTTGCCAAAATTTCAGCAGCATAACAGCATAAATGGCTCAAAATACCAAAAAACCAGCCATCATAACTTGGGAAAATTTCGACAGAGTCTCCCCAGAAGTAGAGCAGTAGGAACCCAAAATATAGACTGTCTATGTATGCATAAACTGTGAACAATAGAACCCGAGCATCAAGTAGAACTCACTAGTACATAACCTATGGCGAGGTCACAAAAAGGGTGCTCCAGCTACCTGTATCACCGAAAGGATCTCCACATTTGAGAATCCCCCAGCTCAATAAAAACCTCACGCTATCCACCCTCATACGAAGGCTAATGCAAATCGCATATAGTCAAGTCTCAGAAATGACTATCTTCCAGACCAAGTCTCAGAAATGGCTGGGACTGCCAAATACAACCAAGTATGGCTCCACAAATGCGTACAATGGAATTTTCCACAAGTAACGTACAATCCAACAGACAATGTGCTCAAATAGGCGCCAAGTGATGCATACCCACAACAACTGCAAGTGACATCACTGCTAGTATATCACTGTACTCCAGCTACATGTACCTGTGTGAATCACTTGTACGTGTACCTGTCCCTGTAACCTGTAACCTGTAATCCCGAATCTGGAAGCTTGAAGCTCGAAACAGAAGGTACTCGAAGAAGATCCTCCGTGGGGGCACCAAAAGAATGTGAGCGGGATGAAAACACACACAACGCCTCTATAACGACCCGACACACACTCTTGGAAGGATAGACACACACACTATGGGGCACCACTCGGCTTGGACAACACACCTGGTCAAGACAGGGAACACACCTCTGGAGTGAGAGGAGAGAGACTATCCACTTGCCCACTCCACACAGACACACACACACACACACACACCCAAAAAACTCAGCTCAAAAGAGGATAATTTCTGATTTTTAGATACAATTGAGCTTGGGCCAACACCAATGGGGCAAATAGCTCACACAATATGGGTAAAATAAGCCACATACAATCACAAACTAGAGCAGAAACTTTGCTCATAGGAGAAACTTACACGGAAAAACACCAGGAAAAGAGTGAGGAATTTGGCAAAATGGACAGTACCATCGCGTCCGGAACAGCCCAAAACCCCAGTCTACAATGTCAAAGTGCTCAAATCCGACCTCGGATGAGCAGTTTACGGCCAAAATGAGCAAAAACACACCTGCGGTTGTTCCTCCTCTCTTCTCCATGTTTTTTCTGGTCTTCTCTCTGTTTTTTCAGTTCCCACACTTTGCTTTATTTGTTGGGCACACTTGGCCTTTTAGATGACCTCAAACGGACCCCGAATAGGCCAAAAACTGACCTCGCAGTGCATAGTTGTCACCTTTTTGCATCATCCGCACACCTGGCACTCATTTCTTTTTAATAATGCGTCTCGCAACCACGTGAAGTGGCCCCAAAAAGTGGTCCTAATGATGACCTTTTTGCATAACTCTCACAAGAAAAAACCCACGTTGTGTCCGTACTTCTCAACGTGCAAGTATTGACCCCGTTCGACCTCCTGACGCCACTAGATGCCATCTGACGCACTTGCTTACCTCATGTCGTCGGCCCGCGGATAGCTTTCTCAAGAAGTTTTACGCGTTACCAACTCCTCCTTATTGTAGAAAAAACACAATGGTACTGGTAATAGTGAAAATCGATGCACTATGTTACACCCTGTCCTACCTGTACACATGTGGGCCCCACGTAACCACCTGGCTCTGAAAAATGGACAATTCTTTATTTGATGCACCATGCATGTATATGTACATATGCGCAATCCATTGCTCCAAAAAACTCCTGACAACGTCACAAAGTGATCATGGACGAGAAAAGAAGGAAAAGGAGACCAAGGAAACTAAGAGAACTCGACGTCGTATCAATCTCCAAGACTTCCCTCTTGGACATGGTATGGCTCCATACAACCTATTGGAAGACATGAGAGGTAAGGGTCCTGATATTTCATGGCCTCAGTTTCTTGCATTATGCCCACAAGTTAGGAGGGATTTAACACTAGGTTGGTAATGGGACACTTTTATGTCCTGGGACACTTTTATGTCCTGTTAAGTGACCATTTTCCTTGAATTATGTCAAGAGTTTCAAAATGGAATTTGAGGTGCTATCTATCTAGAAAGTTGTCTCATGAGCTGAAAAAAACTCGACATTTTTTTGGAATATCAATTCCATCTTTAGCATTGTCTTTGCACATCATTTCACAACCTACACTGTGTGAAAAAACGGGTCCTGTGTTTGGCATTTTTCAACTTTTTGCAGCTATACCACTCTAGAATTCATGTTTGTGAGGTCTATAATGCTAGGGACCTATCTTTAGTAGTCCTCAACATGTCCTGATGCTTCTAGGGAGATATAAATATTAAAGTTGTAAGTTATGACCAGATTACAAAAATTGTCAAATCCTGTTTTTTAGCCAATTTTAGCTCTTCTATGATTTTTTTGGTGGATTTGATGATATCCAAATGCATTTTTGATTTTCTATGTCGCATATTGTAACAAAAAGCTAACATTCCTTGAGTTTTGGGGCACCTAATACCCTATTTTGCATAGTACACAACGATGGTTGATTTTTTCAATTATAGAAGAAAACGAAACATTTTAGTATATCAAGTATAGCTTTTTCAATATTGTTAGTTTCTTGTGACAACTACATGCATTTTGTAGGTAGTAACCATATCTAGTCATAAGGATCAAACTTGGCTAGATATTGAATAGTTTCAATGGGAGTCTACAACTCATAATGTTGAACCCAGTTTTTTCATGTTTGCTGTATTTAACACTTCATCTTTGTCTCCAAGATTCCCCTTGGTAAGAGATGTATTATTCTTTTGACATGCTCCATGGCTCCTTATGAACATAAAGGACAATAGAGAACTAAGAAAACATGCATATATTATTTGTATTGAGCATGGCTATACAAAATTTGATGACATGTTTGCAGAATGGTAAAATTCAACTTTTTTGTACCTATTTATTTTGGCAAAACAAAAAATAGTGAGTGAGAAGCAATCATATGTTCTGATCACCAACCCATTGAAGTTAACTAGGGAATTTATCTCAAGTCCTACAAAAATCCCTAATCTTATTTTTATGCAACAAAACGTAAGAAATGAATGTTTTGATGAAAATGCGCTGGTCCATCAACTTTGGAGGCTTGGTGTGACCAAAAAATGAGAAATTTTACAAGTTTCTTATTTTTTCCATGTGTAGTAGGCCTTGAACTATAATCTCATGAAAGGATTTTACAAAATGAGTGGATCTACTATGGTTTTGGAGGTTTTTTTCAAAACCCTGAAAGGACACTTTTATGTCCTGTTAGGTTACCAACCTAGTGTTAACAAAGGCAGTTAGCACTATGAGAAAGGTAAAAGAGAGTGTGCCTGTTGTAAAAATTGCACATGCTGAAATGAATGAGTATATTACACCTGTGCTAGATTGTTACATAAAAGGAACATTGGTTAGGAAAGGTCTAGTGTATGGGGCTGCACAAATTTGCATCATGACAGAGGGACTCATGCAAAAACTAGGCATGCACATCCATGAGACACCTGAAATTAAAGTCAAGATGGCAAAAAATAGCAAAGCTAGGTGTGTAGGCATTTGTAAAAAGGTTTTTGTAGAGGCCTTTGACATTAAGAAGGCAGTGGATTTTTATGTTATGTCTACGAAAGAAAATGGTTATCCATTTATCCTAGGGAGACCATGGCTAATGAAAATGCTAGCTTTGCAGGATTGAGAGAGTGGAAAGCTAATTTGCAGGAATGACAATCATAAGAAGGTTGTCTTTGACATGAAGAAGCAACGCCAAGAGGAGCTCCATAAGGAATCATCTCAAAGTGAGACGGAGGAAGGCTGGACCAATAGCACTTTAGAAGGAGAAAGTAGCAGCAGCATTACTGAAGAGGAGTCTTCCATCGAAGTCATGGGGGTAAGATTTAAGCCAAACAACCAAGAGACCTCTTGCCCAGGTTTGGAAGAGGTAGGTTCCCAAGAAAACCAAAAAGTGGAAGATGAAAGAATGCTAGAAGGTATGTTATCTACAACACTTACAAAGAATGAAAGAGAGGAGCTCAAAGGTGTGCTAGGGAAATTTCCTAGGCTTTTTTCTAAAGACTACACCGATGTGCGTGGAGTAGATGGTGTTCAACACAAAATTGAGTTGAAGCTAGAGGCCACACCTAAGGCTCAGAAGCTACGAAGGCTAGGAGTCATCAAGGAGCAGTCTTTACCCAAGGAGGTAAGAAAGCTTCTAGCAGAAGGTTTCATTTATCCAGTGGAGAATTCAGGGTGGGTCTCTCCCGTTGTTGTCACTCTTAAGAAAAATAGCAAGTGAAGGGTGTGTGTGGATTACCATCCACTCAATGAGGCAACAAAAAGAGATCACTTTCCCCTCCCATTTCAAGATGAGATACTAAATGAGGTAGCTGGTCATGAGAAGTACATTGTGTGTGATGGCTACTCGGGTTACTTTCAAATAGGTATCGCATTGGAAGACAAGTTGAAAACAACCTTCATCACTCCTTGGGGTTGTTATGCTTTTAGAGTCCTGCCATTTGGACTAACAAATGCTCGTGCAACTTTCCAACGCTTCATGAACATGGTGTTTCAAGCATTCTTTGGAAAGTCCGTTAGGGTTTTTATTGATGATTTTTGCATTTATAGCTCAAAATCATTGCATCTAGAAAGGGTAGAAAAAGGTTTAAAGAAGCTCTACGACATGGGAGGTCAACTCAACCCCGACAAGTGTCACATAGGTGAGAATGAAGTGATATTTCTTGGTCACAAGGTTTCCTATAAAGGCATTCAGGTGGATCCTTCAAAGGCAAGGGTTCTTATTGAGCTTCCATCACCCAAGAATCTCAAAGAGGTCATCTCATTCATTCAAAAGGTGAAGTATATGTCACGCTTTATTCACTTAGCTTCGGAGTTTCTTCATCCTTTGCAAAAGTTGACACAACAAGTAGAATTTTCATGGTCTTATGAGCTTGAAGAGTACTTTTGTAACATTAAAGTCATTTTGTCAGAGCTACCAATATGCATGCCTCCTTGTTGGGATTACACATTCTTTGTTAGCTCTAGTGTTGGGAAGGAAACAATTGGTGCATTTTTATTACAACAAGATCCCCACAGTACCAGGATGCGACCCATCTACTTTGCTAGTAGGGTCATGAATGCTTTGGAGAGAGGCTACACGCAGGCAGAACTCATGATGTTGTCTCTCATGTTTGCGCTGAGAAAGTTTAGATCCTACTTGCTACCAAAACCTTTTGTAATTCTCACTGCAAAAAAATTATTTCCTTGGGTGTCATCTCAAATGAATCTTAGTACCATGATCTCAAAGTGGATTATGGAATTGCAAGAGTTCCAATACTCTTTCAAGGTAGACGATAGTGTGTGTGCACAATTGGCAGGGATCCTTACTTATAGGGTACATGAGAAGGATATTAAGATGCTTGAAGTAAAAACCCTACCATTTCCACCACCTAAAAGTATTCCTAATGCTTTAAGCTTGTTCTTTGATGGAGCTTTTCGGCGAGTCACAGGAAAAGCAGGGGGAGGGCTAGTATTGCTCAAGCCAAGTGGAGAGGTGGTCATGAAAGAGAAGGTCAATCTACCAGGTTCAACTAGAAACAATGAAGAAGAATATGACACACTACTTCATGGTTTAAAGATATGCATTGGCCAAGGTATACAACATCTCATGGTAAAAGGGGATGCACTTCTCATTGTGAAGCAAATTTTAGGCATTTGGGCATGCAAGAATGAAAGCTTAAGGACAAAATTTTATGCCATTCGTAGGATGTTTAATCAGTTTGAAGAAGTGCAACTATATCATATTCCTAGGAAACAAAATGAAGATGCCGATTTACTTGCACAACAAGCAATTACATGTGTTGAGAAAGAAGTGCAGGCCATCATGGTGGCAGCAACTGTCAAGCAACCGAGATACCAAGGATTGGAGTCATTGACTCCCATTATTAGCTACATTTTGGAGGGTGAGTTTCCACAAGACTTCATGAAGGCTCAGAAGAGGAGACTCATGAAAAAGGCAAGCGCATATCTCTTTCTAGAAGGATCCCTCTATCAAAGAGGGAAGGATCAAGTGTGCAGAAGATTACCAACAATCAAGGAAATTCCAGCCATCCTAAAAGGTTTGCATGAAGAGGAATGTGGTGGTCATTTTGCCCAAGAGTTAACTGTGAAGAAGATTTTGCTTGCGGGGTATGTTTGGCCAAGTCTGCATGTGGATGTCCAACATTGGTGTAAAAGTTGTCACAATTGTCAGGTAAATAGGAATAGAAGATTGGTTTATGGTCCAAGGCAAATCGTGCTTGCAAATGGACCCTTTGAAAAGTGGGGCATTGATGCTATGGGTCCTCTCCCTAGGACAAAAAATGGTAAACTCTACATTCTAGTGGTTGTAGACTATATGACCAGGTGGTTGGGAGCACAAAGTGTGGCAAAGGTAAATAAGAGGACAGTGAGCAAATTTGTCTACACTCACATTTTTTGTAGATTTGGCACACCTTTGGAGATTTTTTTTGATAATGGTCTAGGGTTTAGAAAGGGCTTGCTCACAGAGGTCTGTGAAGAACTTCACATTCTACATCGTCATAGTACACCCTACTATCCCCAATCCAATGGTCTGGTAGAAAAATCTAATGGTGTCATTGCAGGCATCATTAGAAAGATGGTGAGAAACAAGACAAAGTTGTGGGATGAATTCTTGGATGGTGCCTTGTGGGCGTATCGAACCACATATAGGTAAGCCACGGAGTTTACACCATTTCACTTGGTCTATGGTCAAGAGGCTTTACAACCAATTGAGCTCAACATTCCAACAATGCGACTTCATGGCAAAGCAGCACAAGATGATCAAGAAGCATGGATGGATCTACTTCTTAACTTAGCTAAGCTTGAGTAGAAAAGAGAACCAGCATACGAGTGCTACAAGAGGAAAGCTACGCAGGCGAAGGAGAAGCTTGACAAGAAACTAAAGGACAAAGGCATCAATGAAGGAGATCTTGTGCTAAGGTATAACAATCGACTCGATATCGTTTTGATTCCAAATTTGAAACTAGATGGCAGGGGCCATACATAGTTAATAAGGCTTTCAATTCAAGTTACTATCAACTTATGGACTTGAATGGGAAAGAGTTCTCTAGGAAGGTAAATGGTTATATCTTGAAGCCCTATTTGAGTCACCTTCTACCAAAGGATCTACCAAAGATCTGTCAAAGGGCAGCTATCTAATGTAAGTATTGTTACATGAAGCATGAGTGTAACTCCAGCCAAAATTTTGAGGGGCCAAACAATGAAGACCTCGTCAAACACTCTCAAGCACTCTCTTTGGAAAAGATGCTCTATAATGGTACATGAATATACCATCATCCTGGGGGAGGGCTAATGATAGCCGTTTTTCGGCTCTCCGTAATTTCCATAGTGAGTTAACCCACCCTACCAAAATCATCCAAACACTGTGGCTATCCCTACCATTTCACTGTATATAGGTGTGTGTGAGTTAGGGAACTTTTCCCATATCTTCTTAAAAACCCTTAATTAGCTAGTCACTAGGCTAGTTGAGCCAAAAAATATATATATATATAAAATATAAGTATATTATGGCCCATTTGTGTGTAAATATTTCATTGTATATAGGGCCTAAATAAAAGGATTTTTCATATTTATTTTGGTATTTATTTAAATATTTCTACCTATGGTGTGTTATTTATGCTATGTACATTGACTCAACATTACCATATTTTTTCTTACCATTTTGCATACTCTTTATTCCATATAAAAATAATTTTATTCAAGCTTCTCTTATTTTTGGTGTAACTCCATCCCAACAAAAATCCAAAAAAACTAGTTTATTTATGTGTATATTTTTTCACTATTGTCATTTTTTCCTTCCTATATCTATTCTCTATTACTCTTATAAATTATACCACCAGAAAAAATTCATCCTTTTATGGTAGAATTATAATGAGAGAGATTTATTTTGACCCCTTTATATTTTTTCCAGCTATATTATTTATATTTGACATGTATATATTTTTTAGACCCCTCAATATTTGATTTTCTTAGTTGTACTATTCACTTATATCATGATCTCAATAATATCTTCAATTATAGACCTACCAAATAAGTTCAAGGGTATGTGGCATGCATGCATGCACTATGGGGGGCTCACTCTTGGAGGTATTCAAAAGAATCATGCAAAGAAGAACCTCAGAAGGACTTTGTGTAGTGGAAAAAACAGTCGGTTTTGCTGAATTTTTAAAGATCACATGCTCTCCGAATTTGAAAAGGTTTCACAAACAAAAGTTGTAGATCGTAAGCTGAGATTTTCCCTCAAATTTTTTCATATTTTTTTGAGCTACGAGCTGTGAGATATGATTTTATTGGTGGACCCCAGTTTGCCCATGCTATGCTATGCGGCCACACTCCCTCTTCCACTTTATCATTTTCCTCTTTCACACACACTACTCCACTCATCATCCCTACCTCTCTCACCACTCCTCTCTACACCCTACTCACCTTCTTCTCAACCTTGAAGAATAAGAGAAACCATGGTGAACTCATGTCTCCTACACACACTTCCATTCCAAAATTGACCACCTAGTCTCATTTTTCCTCATCCATATCACCCATATCTATCAAAAAAACCACAAAATTCAGCCTCTTCTCTTGAAAGACAGCATCATGGTGATTGATTACTCATGTTCACTTATCGTGCCTTCCAAGGAAGGTCAAGAGTGGAGAAAAAATGTACCGTCAAAGCTAGTAGACCGTCATCAAGCATCAAAATTTACTCTACTCAGAACACTTGGAGCATCAACATTGTAAGAAATACATATTTTCTTACCTATTAAGAGTTTTTTCTTCCTTATTTGTATCCTACATGGATACTCCCATTGTAAATATCCAATTCTATTTGTAAATCAATAAAAATACTAACTCTACTAATTTACTAACACTAACCTACTATGAAAAGTCCTATCACCTCCACTTCTCTCCTCTCTCTCTCTTCTTCATCTATCCCCACCAACTTCTTGATAATTCCAAGAAAAAAAACATAGATAAGTGCTGAAAATCTAACCCAACCATCGTTAGAGGAGTAACCCTAGCCCTCAAAATTTCTATAAAAGGAGGGTGTGGCTAGCACAAAAGGGGGGAGCCATAAGCAAAAGCACTATGCTATAGCTTGAGAATCCAAGCTCAACCTCTCTAGAAGGAGCTCTTGAGTGGAAGCTCATTGTCTTATGCATATCCATGTGTTGTATTAGGTGTGATTAGCAAGGGCATGCGATCATTCAATTGAGAGTAGGAAATCTATCATTTCTCCTACTAGTGTAAGCCCAACATTTGCTGAATCAAGGAGGGTGTATTTGGACTAAGCTTGGATACTTTGTCTCTCTTCCAACGTAAAGTAATGGACAACAATGATGTGTAAGTGTCTTGGTGTTTTTTTAAAAGTTCTTGATAGCTTGTCTCTGGGTGTTGTCATCAATTTAGCCATAAATCCCACATACTAAAAGAGGGCGACAGGGTGGAGAGGACTCCCCTGGCTTTAAGACAATGATTTGGGTGGCTTTTCTTGTGATGTGTTGTGGTGTAATTTACTCAAGCTATGTTGAACAAATACTAATCTCACTTTCATTGGCCATGACAAATTTGTAAGAAGGTATTAGTGCAACAATCACCCCCTCCCCCTTCCCTCTTTTTCTTACATATATAATTGTGTTTGCTTGATCACTGTTGAACATTTCAAAGCAGCCCGAGCACTCTCTCTCTCTCTCTCTCTCTCTCTCTCTCTCTCTCTCTCTCTCTCTCTCTCTCTACGCGTCCTAGTTCGCATCCAAAACTAGGTGGTGCCCCAAATTTGTGTAGGGTTAGGTTGCGGGTTTGTGTGTGTTGTTTTTTCCAACCCCAACGCAATTGAGTAGCACGGGAGCCTAGAAAAGTGCTTAGAGGCCCCTCTTCTTGTTGCCCGCCTCAGACCGCCTCAACGTGAGCAAATAACCCCATGTTTCCCTCCAAGTCAAAACAAATAGAGGTCGGGTATCATGTTGTATGGGATATTTTGGCTAGAAAATGCATCAAATTAGTCAAAGTTCACACGGATGAAAACCCAGCGGATGCTCTAATAATGAGCTTAGCCTTAGAGGGGTTTGCACATTGCATAGAGATGATCGGCGTAGGGTGAAGCTATGGGCATGCTTCAGGTTTTGTATAGTTGTACATAATAGCCTCTACATTCTTTAGCCACTTGGGCCACGTTGGCCTTCAAGTGGGAGATTGTTAGGCTTTAGGTCCCGTGGTTGGGTGCTTGCCCACCCTTACTTCTATTATTTGATTATAAGGAAAATAAGGAGTAGTGAGTGATATCTCTATAATGCTCAACCCGTACACTGCATATTGCTCTCATCTCCTTCCCCTTCTCTCCTTCCCTCTCTTGCATCCACACGACAGTTCCATCAAGTAGTTTGTCTTTGATCAAGTTTGCTGGCCAGACTCCTTGCTCCAAATAATCTACAATATACTTTTTCCACTTGGATTCTTCTGCTATCTTGAACACTGTAGCATGCTTCATTGGCATACGGATTGCACAAGCATCACATGAACTAGAATAGTCATGGATGCTTTTCTACATGTGGATTTCTTCAAGTACACTTCTTTCCTGGATGTCTCGATGCATAACCTATAGTATGTCGTTGTTTCACTGTGCTATATCTTCTCAAGATCAATAGAAATGCCTTTTTTTAACATAATATACCCCAAAATCTTGCCTTGTCATACCATGAGAACACATTTTTTAGGGTTAGGCATGTGCAATACGTTCTACATTTCTCAAATACCTTCAAAATGTTCTACATGTTCGTTTCTATGGAGAGAATGCACACAAAATTCATCCATATAAATCTCTAAGAATTGTATTAGATACTCCTTGAATGGATGACTCATTAGCATTTGGAATGTGATAGGTACATTGGTTAAACAAATGGCATCTCTCACTGCGCAATATGCCCCATTTTGTTGTAAAGGCTGTTTTGTGCTGATCCTCCATATTGATTGTGAGTTGGTGATAGCCCAGAAAGCCATCGAGAAAGTTGTAGGCTTCCTTTCAAACAACTCTCTCAATCACATGATCTATAATAATGGGTAAGGGATGGTTGTATCTGATTGTAGCAGCGTACACCTATTTGAGATATATGCACATTCATAACTTATCATTTTCTTTTGGTGCCACTATAATTGGTGACACCTAATTCGTGTGCTCTATATCATAGATAAACTTTGTCTATCTCTTCTTTGATTTCCCTCGCAAATGTTTCATTATAGGTGTAGAGAAGTTGTCAATGCGGTTTATCATCGCTCTTGAGGGTTATCATGTGTTGGAATATGCTTGGATCTACCCCTTTAAGATCTTTGTATGACCAGGCAAACACATCTCTATATTGCTTGAGGGTAGCTATCAAAATTTTTTCTTTTGTCTCGATAAGATCCGTGGCTTTGTAATCCGGTCTTGGTTCTTTCCCTGGCTCAATAAGATTGATTCTTTTAACATTTTCATGCCCATCATATGATTTTCTTTATTCTTTAGGCTCACATATTGGTTGCTCAACCACTATGGGTCGGTCTTGAATTGTGTACTTTTTGTAGTGAGCGGGTGCGTCAAACTTTTTTGAGTTAGAGTCCCCTTCACTTTCCATTTCTGTTGTTCAAACTTCCTTCAATGTCCGTTTCAAATTTTGGTATTTACTTTTGTGTTTAGCTTTTGACATCCTCATTGATGTTGCAGTCTTGTATTTCAATTGTTTTTTTCTTTGTTTATTTCAGTTTGCCCAAAAACTTGTCAACTTCAAGGATTTTCTAGTGTTTTTTTATCGGACACAATCATTTGCTTCCAGAGCATGAGATATTTCATTTTGTTCATCAACTGAACATTGGTTTCTCAAATTTCTTTTGTTGTTTTTTTGTTCGTCTCATTTGATATCTCTTTTGTCTCCTCACTTTTTGGTTGGGAAACTCATAGAAGATTGGCTCATTTTGTTTTTTGTATTTTCATTTTTTTAGCCACTTAAAAGCTCGTCTTCCGCATCGTTCCCCAAATCATTGCTCCTTGAATCATGGTATTCATCCTCAACATTGTGTGGAAGATCTCGTACAAAAACTTTGTCCACTATCCATTTGCAATCGATTGTCTCTAATGTCTCAGTTGTTTTAGTTACATCTTCTGAGTTCAAGATATTGGTTACCATCGTAAAGGGCATAATTTATTTCCTAACAATCCTTTTCGCAAAATATCGTAGTGGTTACATTGTTTAAATAGCAATCTAACATCACCGATACTTTCTCTCATCGAAAGGGTTCAAACAGATCCTCTGAAAACAGTTCCTTTCTATAATGGTTATCTTCTACTGAGCACTTTAGTATGAAATCCTCCCTTCTTAGTCTCTTGCATTCCGATGCTTCACACATCCAAATATTTGCATCCTTCACTAACCAAGAAGGAAACTATGTTCCAGCATCGATAGTGACAACAAGGTCTTTTGTTGAGGTTCGGTTACGTCCCTGTAACTATGGTCCTTTGTGTTGACCTTGGTTGTGTTTCCCTTGTGTCATAAGTAGAGATGGTCATAGCCCTAATCTTGAACCATCTTGAGTTGACGCGTAAAGGGTCACCCCAAAATAAATTCAAAGGTTTTCCCTTTTTCAAAATGCTACTACAACAAAGGTATATTGATATTCTATTCCGCATGAGGATACAATCACTTGTTCCAACATTCCTAAGGATTTCTCCACATACATGTCCACTAGTTGTAACTTCATGCATGATTTCTTGAGAGCTAGTCTTTCACACTTCTCCCAGATTCCTTTTGTAGCAATGGCTATTCCGTCCCCACTATCAAGTATTACTATTGTCTTTACTCCCTTGTATCATTAGGAAAAATATGAACCCTCTAGGGGCCCTTTGGGATTAAGGTTAATTAGAGGTCAGCCAATAGGAAGAGGGTGGTGGACACACTCTATACCCTCAAAAAAGTAGGGGGACAAGGTAGCCTTACACCTCTTAATTGTCTCTTACCTAGTGAGAAGGTAAGGCAGGTGGCTAGGGGAAAGAGGGGGGGGGGGGGGAACCACTTTGACCTCTTTTCCCCCACTTTTTGGCCCGGATTTAAAAATACACTAAAAATTTCAAATTTTCAAAAAATTTCAAATTTCAAGTTTTCCCTCCTTAAAAAGTCCCCAAACCTATTTCATGGTCAAAAAAGTATTTTTGACCTTCAAAAGTTAAAAACGTGCACTAAAAAATCCACAAAATTTATTTTTTAAAAAAACAAATCAAAACATCATTTTCACCCTCCAAAGTCTTTCCAAACCTATTCTATAGCTAAAAAGTGTTTTTCTCTCTCTACAAACCTTTTTCCAAGCTCTCCATTGCTGCAACAACCACATGCACCCCCTATAGTCCATCATTATCTCTCTGCTAGCTTTCTCCCACCTCCATTGTAGCACCAAGCAAGCTCCTCTCCCTTCTCTCATCTCCATTACAACATGAAACAAGATTCTACTCCTTCTACTTTCATTCACTCACACTACATGGAAACCTCTACTCCCGAAGGTGGAAAAAGTATATGAGCTCACATGAGTTGCATACCACAACAATAGGAGGTGTGAATATCGCGTGGGCATTGCAAGGGTTCATCTCCAACATAAAGATAGAATGGTAAGAAAACTACCCTTGTAGCTTACATTCAGAGCTTAACATCATCTCCATCTTTAAGTTTATCATGCTGGAGAGAATTAAACTCTTTATAGATTTCAGTGTTTAGGCTTCACACCTCATAACACTGGGTGGTGCTATTTTGTTGATGACTTTGGTGCGCCATCTATAGTTGTGTAGCATGTGATTTGAGTCTCACGATGTAAGTAAGTTGTGTTATCTATGGAGAGTCGTCAAAGATTTTCCTTGTAATTTATTCTTCATATAATTGTCATTAGATAATTGGAATGATATCATTTTGTACTTTATAACTTTGTGCTCACATAATCTTTTGTTTACTTACAGATTCAACTTGTTTTAAGAGGACATGAGCAAGCAACCATGTGCAGAGATGGAAATCACTCTATTTTTGTTCCTTGAGGAACCTTTCACTACCATGTTAAAAGATTTTGATAAGAATAGTAGGTGTTTTTTAGAATCTTGAACCAATAGAGACTCTCTAGGAGCTCTCATAGAAGCCATCCATATAGTACTACTATCTTCCCTAGTGTCATAGACACACAAATACTCAAGTGTATATGAATCTCTAGATGAGGAAGACAAATACTTGTAAAATAAGCCTAACAGCAACAACATTGTCTCCATTTGTAATTATTTTTCATGAGGCTGGATTCCTCTATAAATGCAATATAAATATGTTTCTTTGTTAAATGGTGTCGCATTGAGTGAGAGTATTTAATTTAGATTACTGAAGTTTCATACAGATCTGAGAAATATTGTTTACTTTTATGGATATTTTGATTTGCCTGTACGATGATTCAAGTCGCAAGTCCTAATCACTCCACCTTGAAGAAATTCAAGCAATATTTTGATTTCAGTTTAATCATTAATGGTTATTCTTATTAAAGTGGATCATAAACTTTGTCAAGATGTCCTCATTTGGGGATGTTGAATATATATCATTAGCAATGTTTCACAAGAACACTAGGTGGACACAAGGAAGTAAAAATTGGCTCCTTGTTTGGTCGATTTCTAGTGTTTAATGTTTAGTGCACAGGATTTGTGAGGCCGTTGACATGGGGAGTTCACTAAAGTATATGTAACATAGCACATGTGTTCAACAGAAGGGATTTTATATTCTTGTAAAGTTGCAGAAACATGTGTAGATAAGGCCTATAAGGGGTACTTTTAATCCATTCTAGTGAACGCACATGATATAGGAAAATTTTACATAGTGAATGCTCCGGACCTTTGAACACAAAGAAAGGGGGGGGAGGGGGGGGGGGGGGGGGGGGGGGGGGGGGAGCTCTAATTACATCTGAGTGAAAAGAAGTGGAATTTGTACTGTCATGTTGCATAAAGATTTTCTTTCACTTAATCTAAAAAAAAATTGGTATCCTGGGGTGCAGACAAGGCCATATAATGCAAAAAAAGGGGTGGCCACAAGCGCGCGTAGTGAGCCAACCAAAACTGCTGGATGGGCCATATGTGGGCCCTTGTGGCCACCCTTTTTTTGCATAATTAGGCTATTGCTGCACTCCAGAACCCTGGAAAAGATGAGATGAACCTAAAATTGAACTTTTCAAGCACATTATGCCTTCCTTCAACTCAACTTACTAGTTTCCTGCACCAAAAGGGAAAATCACATTGGACAGTATAAAAATCTAGTCTCATGCTGCATAAACATCTGGTTTCATCAAATATTAACATTCTTGCTATTATAAGGGGCAGACAAGGCCATATAATGCAAAAAAAAGGGTGGCCACAAGGGCGCGCAGGTGAGCCATCCAAAACTGTTGGATGGGCCATCTACGCGCCCTTGTGGCCACCCTTTTTTTTGCATAATTAGGCTATTGTTGCACTCCAGGACCTTGGAAAAGGTGAGATGAATGTAAAATTTAACTTTTCAAGCACATTATGCCTTCCTTCAACTCAACTTACTAGTTCCCTGCACCAAAAGGCCAAATCACATTGGACAATATAAAAATCTAGTCTCATGCTACATAAACATCTGGTTTCATCAGCTATTAACATTTTTGCTATCCTAAGGGGCAAACAAAGCTAGAAAATGCAAAAAAAAGGGTGGCCACAAGGGCGCGCAGATGAGCCATCCAAAACTGGTGGATGGGCCATCTGCGCGCCCTTGTGGCCACCCTTTTTTTGCATTTTCTAGCTTTGTTTGCCCCTTAGGATGGCAAAAATGTTAATATTTGATTTAAATTTAACTCTTCATGGCCAAAACCACTTAACTTAAAACACATGGATAAACCGAAAAGCCAAATCACTATGGAGACAGTAGACACAACTCTTAATCATTTTGTCATTGCAAAGTCATCTGAAATGATGTGAGCCTCTACAACTTCTTGAATAGCCTCCAACTTCCATTTTATACTGATTTCCATAGCTTTGAAGCACCTCCTTCACCGTGTGAGCATATTTTTGATGCATGGCCATGATTCAAGTGTTAAGTTTTTTTTTTTTTTTAGTGTTGAACTTTTCAGGTGTTTTCAACAGCTTCTAGATTTCAATCGGCTCCGAATCTGTCTGGGCTTGTCTCACATGAATTTGTTCATCTCATCGCGTTCATCGACCATCATGTGATGAGAAAAAATCATATCTTGCGCGCATTCTCCAAAAATCAATGTGCAAGTTGACAAATTATTTAAAAATGATGTAAAACATACATTTTTTACTTTTTTCTTAATCTACGGGCTCCAACGAGCATTAAAACCATGGAATCTGAAAATACTCAAAGAACCATTGTTTTTTATTGTGTTAAGGACTGTATTTCCTACATACAAAACTTTCCCAAAATCTCGCCCTAACACCTTCAAAAGTGGCTTCCAAGGAGTGTCCTCGGTCAAAATTTGAAACTGAAGAAAAACAATCAGAATGAACTCCTAGACTGTGTATAAACTTTAGAATAACCAAAATTTCCTTCAAAAAAAAGTTATGCTAAAAATTTGAAAATAGCCCCCCATTGGACTCCCCACAACGATAGAACTCAAAGGGTTCAAGGAGAGGTATGGTGTCACAAGTGCATGGTGGGAATCTCATCGAGGTTTATTCTTTCATGATCTCTTGTACTTTATCATGTCTTCTCATGTACAATCTTACAAAAAAAAAATGATACTTTAAATGACTACAAATATTATTTAACTTATCAAACAATCTAAAATATGGTAGACCAAGAGTGCTCTTACACATCAACAAACAAAAAAGTCCAAACTTCTTCTCATTAACTTTGATAAACATACATTCGTGAACAACTTCCAAGGGGTAGTGCAGTCATAGTTCTTACATCCATTCCATGACATGGTATGCTCATGGGGTGACCTATCATATAAAAATATCTCTGGTGGGGATGCCCTCATGTTAGGAAAGGGTGTGCTGTTGATGAAAAGTTGTTGTATTGTCCTACTAAGGATCTCTCCATGTTAGCATAGTGATTTTTGGTGTAGTGGGAGCCACATTGCTTGAGGAGAGCTTTGTGCCACCGTAAAAGCTTCATGTTATGCTAGTTCCTTGAGCCATTCTTGCATTAGGATGAGATTACCCACCTCTAATAAGTATGGATTTGAAGCACCTACCTGCAAGATGTAACAAAGAAGGCTGTTTTAGAGGTAAAGTGGTGACACTTGACCTCTCTAACCTGCACCCATTGTTTCTTGTAATGCCACTGTTTTGAGCTGAAGAGCTTGACATTCGTGCATCCACGAATGCAAAGAAGCACCTGCACCCATACACAACCAATTGCAATAGCCTAACAAGCCTACTTCTCCCCTCCCGAGATATTGAAGAACCATACACATTCGTCTCACCGACAGTATGACGATCTTGGGATGACCTCTGCTCACCCTCACGTGCAGCCTTCGGTGCAAACACCGCGGACAAGCAATATGTACACTTTTGTTGTGCGGAGTACATGGTGGTGGAGGGATACAATTTGTGATGTCCGTGAGCACCATGCCAGTTGTTGCGTTAGGAAGCAAAGAATGAAAAGAAAGAGGGGGGCAGGGAGAGGGAGGAACATGGGAGGAGAGAAGGGGGAAGAGGGGGAGAGGGAGAGAGAGGGGAGGAGGAGGAGAGAAGGGGGTAGGGAGGGAGAGGAGAGGAACATGGGAGGAGAGAAGGGGGCAGAGGGGGGAGAGGGAGAGAGAGGGGAGGAGGAGGAGAGAAGGGGGTAGGGAGGGAGAGGAGAGGAAGAGAGGAGGAAGGAGGAGGAGATAACAAAGGTTTTTTTTTTGGGGGGGGATTTTTTTTTTGAAAAAGTGGACTTTTGGTGTTTGTAGGTTTAAAAAAATGTCAAAAAATAATTTTTTGATGTGTATATATGTTGGGAGGGAATTTTAAGTCAAAAATAAGTAAAAATAACTTTTTTGAAAAAAAGTCAAATTTTGGCTCTTAGTGACCCACGTTTTTGCTGATGTGGCCACACCCCTTTACTCCCTTCACTTTCCAAAAGCTAGAGAGAGAAAGTGACCTCTTAGGTCCACATCCTACATGTGTCTAAAAAAAGGCTAGAAAAGTCTACTCAAAACTAGCTTCTTGAATGCCCTTGTCCCCTTAACCCTACACAACATTAGCCTTAATCCCTAAAAATTAGGATTCCTTACAAGGCCCATGCAAGGTTCATATTTCTCCTAATGTTCTAGAGGTAAGGTGGTGTTTTCTTCTTCTCCTTCATAAGAATTTCCCACCTTGTTCACTAGGACAGGTTTTGCTTTGGGTTTTTCAAGATGATTTATTTCCTTTATTTCGTCTACAAATTTATCGTTTTGATGGATCTTCAATTCCATCTCTTCCAAATTCTTGCTCATCTATTCCCACAAATATGGTCTGATTTTTAGAAATTCCATTAGAGTAATTGTGCTTCTTATAGGAGAAGACAATTATCGTGTAAGCTCCTTGCATCCATCACCTGTGGAATAGAATTCCATTGTGATATCATAATTCTCACTTCAAATTTTTTGCTAGTAAAGTTTTTATGGTTTCCAATTTACTCTCTACAGATACCTCCATACCTGCATCGCCATACAACGACTGAATATCTCCTAGATAGATCTCATGGTCCATGTTGATTTTAGAAATTTGTGCCGACATCAGCGTGGTGCTGCTGTATGACTTGTCTACTTCAAGAATTGGCGGCATCTCTAGGGTTTTAGCCTCAGCCGTTGTGTTCACAACAGCCCTTGTAGCTAATGGTTCTTCCTTCTCTGCTTTTGTAGGTTTGATTTTGTTGTCTAGATTCTTGGCACAATGTATGAGCAGATAATCCCTTCCACAATGGTCACAAAATCCTTAGATTTCAAATTGTTTGTATGTGTTAGTTTCCTCACATGCTCCTTTGTTTATATTTTCTAGCTCATGCATTATTGGCTCAGGAGATTTCAAGATTTTTGGATGTATCAAAGCTTGATCAGCTTCTATGAGTTTTTTGAACATCTCCATTCGTTTGGTTTTGAATTTAGGATGCTGATAGGTCATAAGTATTTTTTCTAAAGTTTGGTTTTTCTTCAATCTTGTCTCATAGGCTTGCAACATGGCATCTAAAAGCTCGTTCACCTTTTCCACCAAGACTAATCCTCTAGATACAATCTTTAACTCTTTCAACCCTTTTGCGTTTTCCTTGCTTTCTTGTTCATGTCTAAGTTGTTCCTTAATTTGGTTTCATTCTATTTCCAAAGCTATTTTTGCCTTTAGTCTCTTCACTTTCATTTTGTCTCATCTAAATTTCCATGATTTTCTTTGAGTCGTAATCGACCCATCTTCAAATTTGGTTTGTTTGGCAATTTCAAATCATCCACTATAAGTTGATTTTCTGTTGCTTCCTCAGCTTGAGCTCGAGTCACCACTTTGACTAAAATTGTTGACTTAAACTCGGATGAGGACTCAAATCTGCTCGTGCAGGATAAAATTCCAAGTACATTGACAATTGCCTTTTGTAGGTTGTTAGGATTCTTTGCACGGTTTTGAATCAAGCGATCTCTTTGACATTCGTCACAGAATCCAATTTTTTTTGCTAGCTGATCCTTATGTGGACATCATCATGCAAGCCTCGTGCCCAATGGTCACCTCCACATTCAGAGCAGGGGCCTTCTGGCTAGGTAGTTGGTGGTGTCCGCATTGGCTAGTGCGCCCTAGGTGGATATCCCCTAGGTTTGTAGTTTTGGTTTGCTATGAACGAGCATGTTTTCATCCATCATGAATTGATTTCTAGAAGTTTGAGACACATATGAATGTTTGGTAGCTCCATCAGCGCTAGCCCAATATAAACACTCCTCAGTGGCATAAGCTACACCTTCAACCTCCCTCACATAGTTCATATGAAGGTTTGGTAGCTTCATCACTGCTAGCTAAAAGCTCGGGGGGGTCAGCGTTCAATATCCCCTATATAATGTGTGGTTGTGGGGTATTAGAAAAACCCCTCTTTTAACATGTCTGAATGAATAAAATGACCCTTTTTTTAGAGTTTTATCCAATATAGGATATAAAACCCCTTATTTTAAGTTATCTTTGTTAAATTGCCTAAATTTTTTGCATTTTAAAACCCCACCTTTCAAACTCATATTATACATTAACATGATAACATAGTGCACCCCCCGAGTGAAAGCTGAAAATGGACTTTCCTCAGTGGCAAGCTACACCCCCGATCTCCCTCACATGGTTTTCTATAGGTGCCTCATAGTAAATAAGTTGTGGCATCATCAGCTAGGTTATGCATTACTCTACTAGCTACGCATAATTCACAACGGCCCTATGGTCATGAGGAAAAGGTGGCTCTTATCCCAACACAGGTTACGGTTTGTCTCCTCTTGTCACCTACATTTTAGTGCCCGATATGACACCTCATAGGTGGTGGCGATTTTTGTACCAATGGAGGTCCATAGGGCCTTTCCCTCATGTAATTTTATAGAAGTACTCATTAGTATCATGATTTGTGTATTTCTACTCAATGGTACACCACTTTAACACTCTTGGAGCATTGAAGACTTATGGTTGATGCAACCTCAGATTAGGGTTTCTGTAGGTTTGATTCATTTTACAGACCACTTATTTTACTAGATGATCCACATTTTGTGTGACTGGATAAGGAGCACTACATTTTGCAGTTGACTCGCAAGTGGTAGAAGAGATACTGCTTGTGTTTGTCTCTATGTTCCTCGTTACATCCTCGTACATTTTGCAATTGTCAACCAGGTACAATGCTTCCCTACTGACTTGCTCAAATGTTGTGCATGAGCCCTCTATAAAGAGTACCAACAAGTAATCATCTTGTGGTAGCTCCCACACATGACATCTTTCAATGTAGTGCTTGAAGCAAAGTGATGCTTCTTTTACCTTTTCATTCTTGTTTTGCTTAAAAGCATTAATTTGGGAAACCGTGTTGTGCTTGATTCCCCTCTTAAAGAATTCCTCGAAAAACTCTTGCAAGAGTTGATCAATGTTTAGGAATTCTTTGTTGTTTAGTGGCTAGAACCAAGTCAACATTGTATCTTCCAATGCCAAACCAAATCCCTCGTATTGTGTGTGGAGATTTGCTAGTTGTTTTTCTCTTAAGACTTGCATAAAAATGGAAACATTTGCGTATGGGTTCCTAGATCTGCTGTACTTCTTTGGCACACACTTAGCCACTTGAAAAGGTCACATTTTTTGAGTTTCTACTGCTCATCATTCTAGGCTCTCCTAGCATTACATCCCTCATCTCATAACTACTTACGTGTGCTTTGGAAGGGGTTCGGTTAGTTACCCTTTCCTTGGTCTTACATGTTGAGCTATATATAATATCTCTATATATAGCACCCTGGTCCCTTCTATATAAACTCATCTTGTGTGATAAGTTGACACACTTTGGGGTTTGCACTTATGGACTTGTCTCTCCCTTTGTCTCTCTTCTCCCTCATCTCGTGTGTTGTCTACCTGCACTCTTTCCTTCCCGATCAACATGGTATCAGAGCGGGCCGATGGAAAAGTTTGATAAAGATATATGTGTTAACAAGAGATAAGTATCGATCCTATTTTTATTTGATTTATTTACGCTTGTGATAATTTTATTGATAACTGTCTTTGCGACCAATGGATGTACTTATTTACAATATCTGCCTTGTTAAATTCTTTCTATCTTCACTCTATGCAAGCATTTCACCATCTACAGCTTGATGTGAGAAGAAGAACATAATCGATATTTAAATCAACGACCTGTGTTGGCTTGATAGATGTAGATTGGTGCGCTGGTCAAAGGAGGCCGTGTGCTTTAAGTTGTACGCCTAAAAATTAATGTTATATCAGCACTATATATATAGTGCTTAATTTTGGGATTTTACAGTAGTGAGTAGAATAAACAGGAGTTCCTAGTAGCGTGTAGACCCAGGTCCTGATGACCATAGATGCTAAAGCATATAATTTATTTTCCTTTGTAACATTGCCTGCAATAAAGCAAAAGAGGCAAGCTGCTAAGAGCAGGCAACAACGAGCAAAGGTGGCGGCAAAAGCAGAACCTATTTCTGCCCACTTTATCACATCTCTAATTAACTATTGAGTGATACAAGAATTAGAGAAAGCATCAGCTCCCTAGCGATCCTATATTGGGATTATTAGCACAGTGCTGTCGTCATATAGATAGTGCAAGGCTCAGGAAGGCAATATGGGGCGTGAGTCCAAAGACGGCGCTAGGCACAAGTGGTTTAGGAGGTAAACTTCATGCTCTAGAGGAGGATACAGGTTGTAGAAGTACTTTAGTTGAATATTTGGACGTGATGATCCTGCCTGCTATGTTTAGCGTCGTCTATTGTGGCGGTAGTCAGAGTTGTGTAACTTTTTGATTTGTCTTGTTGTTGAGTCAACACAGGATCACACCCACATTTTTGCTCACACTCATCATTTTGTAACCATTGATTGTAATAAATGTCTTTCCGACATTAATTTTGATTTGAGCCATTCATTAAGTAACGGGACTCAATTGAGTTTCCAGCTTGTAATTCCGAAGTAATTTCACTTGCTAATGTAATTAGTTAGAGATGTTCTCACCTCCAAGGCTGAGGTATATAAGCCAAAGTTTTTGTAACCTAAAGGGATTCAGATTATTAATCAAGGTGAGTTTTTGAGCGCCGTGACTGTGTCTGAGAGAGAGTGTGTGAGAGAGAGAGTCTTATCTACTTGCTACGCGAGCTACGGAGCCGCCATTGGAGAAGTGACACCGCCATTGTGTTAGTACCGACGAGAGCTACGCACAGATACTAAGAGTGCGCGCTATAGGCCTCTATGTGTGGTAAGTTCCTACGAGCTTCGGTGTGAGTTTTCTTCCAACTCGTGTGTCGGAATAGAGCGTGCAGCATATCTATAGAACCACAACGAGTAGAGCTACACATTGGTACCATCGGGGTCAAGTTTCGATCACCTGTATTTTTCGGCCTGTCTTCATACGCGTTTACCGCACGGAGTGGTTATAGGTTGATTTTACAGCTCAAGTCTTTAGGGTGTTGTTCTTACCTAGTGTATAGACTTCCCCTTGACTTTGAGATCGATTCAATGATTCTAGATCCTGTTTCGTATAGCATTCGTTCGTAGTACGGATTTCAGTCACTTGCGTATTCTAGAACTTAGATTTGATTTCCTTAGTAGTGATTGTCATTAGAAGGTCGAGTAGGTGATTTGACACCCACCTAGTTGTTTCCATGCGCCTGCGGGTCAAGCTTCGTCCTCGTCTGACAAATTCTTTTGTTGGTTGAGTTCTCGCTATTTAGCTTCCGCTAGCGGCGTAACCGCCTTAACATTTGGCGCCGCTGCCGGGGACGAGAGCCCTAAGTAGGTGACCTTAGACTAATCCTACGAGGTGAGTCGTATAAATTACTTTGTATACTTTATTTAGAAAATATCTAGGAGTGGTGGACTCCGAAGATCTCGAGAGATACTAGGAAGTGGGGTATTCCTGGGTCTTCCGTGTTGACAGTGAGGGCGAGCTTTTTGAAATGGGGCCTCTAAACCCAAACCAATGGGCCTACCCTCACAAAATGTTCGTAAAGAGGTACGCACACTACTTGGGGCACCACCTTCTTTTGGGAGTGGAGAAGGAAACCAATCAAAAATAACACTTGCACTCACCCACCCAAGCAACACACTTTGAAAACCCCCTTACTCTATATACACTTTGGACACTTGAACACCATCAACGATTATGCAACCCAATGCCGTGCATCAAAAATGAAATATGCAATTTGTGGAATAGCATTCACCTTCTCCCCATAAGAATACCCATAATACATCCAAACTCTTCCTCTCTCAAGCACTCATCAAAAAATCATGCGCGCAAGACTTGCCTCTCAAACACACAAGAGAATCACTTACATCAAACTAACACACTTTGCATAGAGAGCTCATCTCCATCTATGCAATGCCGTGACACAAATAAAATCACCATGAGAGGTAGCCACATGCATATGTAATGAAGCAAAAGAGAGTTGGAGTGAGAAATTTTTTTAGACCAATTGAATAAGTGTGGAGAAACAAACCAATAGTAAATTGAGAATAGAACACTTACTTGATTTCTCGCACACCTTTTAAGGGGAGGACAGACGCTGGCTAACCATCACGAATTGCGACACTTGAAAGTTTTTGAAGATGATTTCATGATCATTAACATAACCATGAGAGAGATCATGATGTATTTACAAGTTATTGAGGTGCTACAAATGGTTTATTGGGTTGATGGAGTAAGAGATTGTAGAATGGAGAGAGTGGAGAATAGAGTTGCACTTCCTCCAAAGAGGAGGGTTAGGAGGGGGGATTTGAAAGAGAGAGAGTTGGGGTTTTCTCTACTATTGATCAAGAAACAACATGAAGTTGAAAATATAGGTGTGTGTGTCCTTGAGTCTCTCCAAGGGGGGCTATTTATAGTTGTGTAGGAGTGGGATTATGCTACACTTAATTAGAGTAAGTGATTAGACCTAATTAAGTGTCCTTTGACCACTCATTGAATATTGGACATAAAAGGGACTATTTATTCACCAAAAATATCATTTTAGACCGTGAAGGCTCCATAGGGGTGCATAATCTAAGTGGGCCCCATCATGAGGCCCTACGGGTGGCTCCTGCGGGGTATCTCAAGTTGTCTGTCTTGGCATTTAGAAAGCATCTTTAGGTTGGTCCCATCACATGCAAGTGACCTTGAACACTCATTGCTCTTCTAGAAGATGAGTAGGGGAAAAATAAGATCTCACTCTCTTGATTTACTTGATTTACAGTTCCCTTTTGCTGCGAATCTGACAGATTTACACTATTTTGACCATAACTTTTTACCTGTAGCTCGGAATGACATGCTTCAAAAGGAAAAATTGACCTTCTCAACATGTTTGATATGAATTTGGACTATTCTTCACGCCAATGCACCAAGGAATTCGGTTTGGAAGGTCCACACTAGGCTAGGGAACCTTTTGCTTCAAAGTCTTCTTGTATGGGCCCTTTGCTTGTATGCATCCAAGGGGAATCATGCTTTTTCAAAAGGCTATGATGCTTAAACAAATAGAGGAGGGCCCAATATTATTTTCTTGTGAAAAGAATATACAATTGGAGTCTTTTTGAAAGGAGAGAAACTATATGTATATTCTTAAGAGATATTGGGCCACCTATGTAGGGGGCATAGAAGACTTGTAGAGAGGGACCATAATCTTTGGTAAAGACAAGTGGAGAGTTGATTTCCATGGGAATTTATCTATAAGGGGTGGAAGATGGATATATTATTTTTCTACTACTAATTCACAAGAGGTAAGAAAGTTTGGGGGTATATAGTTGGTTATTGTATGCTTATTCTATTTACAAAGAAAAAAAGAAAAGGGTGGTAATATAAATATATGACTAAGGTGACATTTTTGGGAAGAGTATAATGTATGTGTCGCCACAAAGGTTAAACGAAGAGGGGGAATTTACTCTAGATAACTTAATAGCATAGAAAAATATATACACATATGAGGAAGAGGACGTTGAGTAGGCTGACAAATGTTGCAAAAAGATGGTTACCATTTTATGCCACTCATATTAGCCCTCCCCCAAGCCTAGAGATATTTATATCTTTAGGAGGACGGTGTTGCTTCTTTTCTTCTTTTTTTTCTCTTTTTTTTTGGTCAGTTTTCCTTTTCCACTTTTCTTTTTTTTTTCAAAAGGAGGAGTGTCATGCACTCTTTTACTCCATTAGACCTGCTTTTGATTACCTCAATCCCATAAATCGGAGATGGGAGGGTTGCCTTGGGTATGTTCAGATTCCAAGTCTGGTTCTTCTTTGCACATCAAAGCTTTAAACATAGGTGGAGCATTTGCCAAGCCGAAGGGAGCCATGCCAATTTGGAGCTTAGACGATGTAGGCAGATGACTGCCTATCAACGGATTGATACGTTGAAAGTAGGGCTTTAATCTCCATCCATTGACTCTGGTCTTGTGGAGTTTTCCTGATAAATCTGCTAATCTGTAACTACCATTCCCAAACTTTGTTTTTATCATGAAAGGTCCCTCCCATCTTTGCAAAAACTTTTTGTCAAGTCGAGTATCAAGTCGGTTATCATAGCGAAGAACCAACATACCTTCCTTCAATCTTTTCCCCTTGAGCTTCTTGTTGATTTTATCCCTTTGGCTTGTCGCTTTGGTGATGTAGTGATCAATGGACTCTTCTCTATCTAGCTCAAGTCGTTGGAGATCTAAGATCCTTTCATGTAGAACCTCCTTTGGTTTTTTTGCCACTCTTGCAAGAACGCGCAAGCTTGAGAGCTCTACCTCAATGGGGAGAAGTGCTTCCTGTCCATAAACTAGATGAAAAGGGGTGAATTGGGTAGATACCTTGAAAGATGTCCTATACGCCCAAAGAGCAGCCATCAAATGGCGATCCCAATCATTAGGCCGGTCCACAACCTGTTTAGAAATGATCTTACATATCATTCCATTCACTTTTTCCACCAATCCATTGCATTGAGGATAGTAGGGTGTGGAATGCAGGTGTTTCACTTTTAACCTCCTCAAGAGATCATTCAGAAGGTCAACCCTAAAACCCGGGCCTCGATCTGATAAGATTTCTAGGGGTGTTCCAAACCTACTACAAATATGATCAAAAATAAACTTTGATACCTCTTCAGCTGTGATTCGGGTTGTGCTTGTTGCTTCCGCCCATCGTGTCATCTAGTCAACACCCATGATGATGAAAACCTTCCCTGTAGAAGTACGAGGTAGGGGACCTATTGCATCCACACCCCACTTTTCAAAAGGGCCATAAGATATTATTGGGACTCAAGGCTCATATGTTAGTCGTCTATCCCCAGCAATTTGGCATGGCTTACATGCTTTACACCAATATTGGACATCACGATGTAAGCTCGGCCAAATAAACCCTGCTTGTAAAATCTTCCTACTTGTAATATCTTGAGAAAAGTGACCACCACAGACATCATCATGACATGAAAGAAGAATTTTCTCTATCTCTTGCACACCTGGTACTCTCCTCAAGACCAAATCTTTCCCTTTGTGATATAAATCATCCCCGATCAACTGGTAAGGTGTGGCCTTCTTAACTAGTCTATGTCTTTGCACCTTGTCTAAGTGTTTGGGACACTCACCTGCTTGTAGAAAGAAGATAATGTCTTTTAGCTCCTCTTGACCTTGATATTTGGGTTCATATAGTTTCACACCTCCTACCGCCATTTGAAGCTTTTCATTTGCGAGTAAGTCTGCTTCCTTGTTATGAGTTCTCACAATGTGTTGTACCTGTGTTGCTGTAAAACCCTTCATCAAAGCTCTTACACTACTAAGCCACTCAAACAATGTACAATTCTTGCACCTCCAAGTCCCTTGGATTTGCCTAACCACTAGCAAAGAATCACCTTTTATAATAAGTCTTTGTATGCCTAATTCTTTGCATTCTTCTAACCCAAGGGTTAGAGCAGCATACTCAGCCTCATTGTTAGAGTGAACATTGGGTAGAGTGATACCTTTTCTAACCATTACCTCCTTTTGTGGGTTTAAAATGAGGATCCCCCCTGTTGCTTTGTCTTGTTGGCGTTGATAGGCTCCGTCAAAGCATAAAGTATGGGCATTATCAATTTCCTTCACTTTGAACTGTTTTGAGCCTTCCTCTCTTTGTAGTCGCGATCCTTCCCTTTCTCTCACTTTGTAGGTGAGAATGTCTGCAAGTCCTGCTCTTGTGCTATCTTCTACAAGGAAAGTGTATTCAAATTCTTGGAGTTCAAGCACCCACTTTGCTCATGTGTTGTACTACATATGGTAGATTGTGCTCTAAGGTGAGAAAAACAAATGGCACAGGGAGAAGATACGATCGAAACTTCCTTACCGCAAACAAGATTGCAGAGACCACTTTCTCTATTTCAGTGTATCCCTTCTCAGCTGGAGTCATCACCTTGCTTGCAAAATAGATCGGCCTCATGTATGATGTTTTAGGATCTTTTTGCATCAAAACAACACCAATTTCTTCGAAACCTACACTTGGAGTGACATAGTAAGTCTCCTTTGGATCTGGTGGCATTAGGATTGGGAGAGAGCTAAGAATGCCCTTCACTTCCTCAAAACATTTTGCATGTTCCCTCCCCCATTCAAATGTAGATTGGCTTGCCAACCTATGCAAAGGGGCGATGGCTTCTGCTAGGAGATGGATGAAGCGAGACATGTACCTCACTTTGTGGTTGAAGGTCATTAGCTCCTTTGTTGTTGTTGGTGGAGATAATGACAAAAGAGCCTCTACTTTAGAGGGATCCACTTGAATTCCTTGTGAAGAAACCACATGGCCTAGCAAAACCACCTGAGATTCATCGATATGACACTTCTCTGGGTTGAGTTGTCCCCCAAATTGATGGAGCCTCTTAAGCCTCTCTTCAACCTTTTGGCAATGAAGTGATCTACAACTATAAATACAGAAATCATCCATAAAGACTCTTATAGATTTTCCAAAGAATGGCTGAAATACAAATATTGTGAATCTCATGAAGGTGCTAGGAGCATTGGTGAGCCCAAAAGGCATTACTCTGAATGCAAAACATCCCCAAGGTGTGATGAAGGTGGTTTTTGGTTGGTCCTCTTCTGCTATTCTAATTTGAAAACATCCTGAATACCCATCACACATAGTGTAGCATTCGTGATCTGCTACTTCATTCAAAATTTCATCTTGGAAAGGGAGAGGGAATTGGTCCCTCTTTGTCGCAGCGTTGAGGGGTTTGTAATCCACGCAGACCCTCCACTTACCATTCTTCTTGGGAGTGACTACAATAGGTGATACCCATTCGGAGTTGGATACTGGATAGATGAAGCCAGCCTTCAAGAGTCGATTTACTTCCTGTAGGAGAGCCTTTTGTTGCACAGATCCTAGTCGCCTTAACTTTTGAGCCACGGGTTTGGTCCCTGGTTTCAATTCAATTCGATGCTCTATTACATCTACACCTCTTATTTGTGAGTAGTCAGTGATAAACAAATTGGGATACCTCCTTAACATATTGATGTAGGACCTCTTCTCCTCACAAGTAAGATCTTTTGCAAGCATCTTCTCAAATCCTTCTTCAAGGTGGTGGCATCTTTCATCCCCTCGTGTGTGATTGTCTGTTGGCTTTTCTTCTACTGGAACATCTTGAGTGTTGGCGTTGAATACAATTCCCATTACCTCCAAAGAAGACTCCTCTTCACTGGTTGATGCACTGGTTGATGCTTCCTCATCACTTGAGTAGGGACTCTCCTCCTCGCTCTCTTCATCTGCCATGGTTTCATAGTTGATATCTAGTTGCTTTCCTTCTCGCCAATCATACACCACCGGTTGACCCTTCTTAAGAATCAAACGACCACTTCCCCATTTTTTATCTGCATTCACAGCAATGAGCCAAGGCCTCCCTAGGATGATGGGATAGCCCTCCCCCTTAGTTGGCATGACATACATATCCACTCGTGCATCTATGTTACATACAGAGACTTTTACATTTTCAATGATCCCCAAACACTTCACACTTGAGTTGTTGGCTAGCCTAGCTTGACAATTAGAGGACTTTGTAATTTCAAGCCCTAACTTGTTCATTGATTTTTCCGTGATCACACACATTTGAGCTCCACCATCAACATATACATTAGACACCTTTTTACCCCTTATGTAAGCATCCACAATGGGTTCCACATCTTTTTTTAGCTTTGAGGCCACAACCTTAATGGAAAGATTTTCTTTCTTTTCTGGAATTCTTGTACTTACCAACTTTGGCCATTGCCTTCTTACTTTGGCTGATAGGTGTAGAAGTTGAGGCCATGAAATGTTTGGCTTTTGGGTTTGTAAATCCTCCAAGATGTTGTAGGGCTCTAGCTCCTTTCCCAATGGGAAGTCGTTGATACCAATTTCCCTTCGCCTTGATCTTTTCTTCCTGCTACTTTCAGCTTCTTCCATCTTTGACTTCTTCTTCTTGTCCCTTCTGGCTAAATTTGTTCCTTCACTTCTCATGTCTTCATCCTTATCATGTGCTCTTGTGCGTTTTTCTGCCGGCATAACATCAAAGTTTAGAGTATGCTCATCTATTACCTCTTCTAGCTTGATGATGTTGACTCCTCTTTCTTCCTCCTCATGTGGGACGGGAGGTATATTTGCTAGTGGTGGTGGTCGTCGAAGGATTTGTGGGCCTTGAGCTTGTTCTTGTTGCACAGTGAGAGGAGGCGGTCTAGGGGGATATATGTCTCCCGGAAGTCACCTTGGATGTGGAAAATTGTACATGCCATGGCCCATTTCATTGCGATTCCAACATCGCAATTCTTGAGCTTGTATTCGTTGATTGCGATTCCCTTCTCTTGGTTGTCGTTGTTGAGGTAGGCCTTGTACTAGATTCAGAGTGAGGTTCTCAAGCTGTTGAGTTAGCCTTTGTAAAACCTCTTGTTGAGAGTTATCTCCTATTTGTGAAGATTGTGCAAGAGGGACCCTAATTGGTGCTTCCATGGTTTGTGAAGACTCCCTCTCACTCACTTCATTCAAACCCCTTGCTCTATGTGCTTGGAAGTGTAGTTTTCTAAACTTGATGATGGCTACCTCACGTGCTTCTTCGAAGGTGGATGGGAATTTTAGCTCTACTTTAGCCTTTAAAAGTGGATACAAGCCAACCATGAATATCTCTTTTTTTAGAAAGTTAGGTGCACCACCATGATTTTCTAATGTAGCCTCCCACCTACCCCATAGATTGACAAAGGTTGCTTCATAAGAGGGATAGTCTTCAAGTGATACCTGCTTATGCCCAATAAGACATTTCCATAGTCCTTCAGAAGTATCACCTTGCCCGAACTTGGAGAGGAAGCTTGCTCGCAGTCTCTCCCAATTGGACTTGATTTGGGGTTGCAAGGTCTCATACCATGCTTTAGCTTCTGCTTTTAGAACCAACGGGAAGGCTCGTAGCTTTACTTCCTCTTCATCTCTCCCAGATATGAGATGTGCCATCTCCAAGTTGTCAAGAAACTCTTGCGCATATTCCCCACTTCTTGCATAGAACGTGGGAAAAGAACTTGACATTTTTTTTAGACTTTTTTAAATCTCTTTTTTTAAAGAAACTTTTCTCTTACAGGCCGCACAAGATTATTGACACTATAAATCTGATTACATTAAAATGAAGATGTACACATCCATTGTTAATTCGTACTTTATCATAGGTAGAATAAATGGATTAATTGAAGCATTGATTTCATTGAGGCGAGTGGATCCAAATATCCTCCTTATGATAGACTGAAACCTAAACTTAGTTGCAATGATTATATGAATGGATTGCCGAGCAATAGGCCTAAAAGGTTCATTATTTTGATCGTGATTCATGTGCTACTCCTCGTTGTTGGTTTGAAGACCTCGTTCCTTCATATGGCCCTTGAGCACCCCTTTACCACTCCTTGTTCCTGCCTTTAAAACAAAATGAAAACGTGAACATCAAAAGAAGTTTCATAATTGATGATTGGAAGTATAATTGGATTGGGTGATGCCAGTATTTCTCTAAGTCTTTCTGCACCAAACATAAAAACAATGCGTTGCTGGAAAAAGACTTTTCTATCTATGTGAACATTTACTCTAATGTGTTGTGCAAAATGAAATGGATAGATGGGAACTCCATTGTTCATCACTAAAGAATTTGAAGGTAACTTGGAAATATGTTCCTCCGTGGGGGCACCACTTTATGAGGGCGAGCTTTTTGAAATGGGGCCTCTAAACCCAAACCAATGGGCCTACCCTCACAAAATGTTCGTAAAGAGGTACGCACACTACTTGGGGCACCACCTTCTTTTGGGAGTGGAGAAGGAAACCAATCAAAAATAACACTTGCACTCACCCACCCAAGCAACACACTTTGAAAACCCCTTACTCTATATACACTTTGGACACTTGAACACCATCAACGATTATGCAACCCAATGCCGTGCATCAAAAATGAAACATGCAATTTGTGGAATAGCATTCACCTTCTCCCCATAAGAATACCCATAATACATCCAAACTCTTCCTCTCTCAAGCACTCATAAAAAAATCATGCGCACAAAACTTGCCTCTCAAACACACAAGAGAATCACTTACATCAAACTAACACACTTTGCATAGAGAGCTCATCTCCATCTATGCAATGCCGTGACACAAATAAAATCACCATGAGAGGTAGCCACATGCATATGTAATGAAGAAAAAGAGAGTTGGAGTGAGAAATTTCTTTAGACCAATTGAATAAGTGTGGAGAAACAAACCAATAGTAAATTGAGAATAGAACACTTACTTGATTTCTCGCACACCTTTTAAGGGGAGGACAGACGCTGGCTAACCATCACGAATTGCGACACTTGAAAGTTTTTGAAGATGATTTCATGATCATTAACATAACCATGAGAGAGATCATGATGTATTTACAAGTTATTGAGGTGCTACAAATGGTTTATTGGGTTGATGGAGTAAGAGATTGTAGAATGGAGAGAGTGGAGAATAGAGTTGCACTTCCTCCAAAGAGGAGGGTTAGGAGGGGGGATTTGAAAGAGAGAGAGTTGGGGTTTTCTCTACTATTGATCAAGAAACAACATGAAGTTGAAAATATAGGTGTGTGTGTCCTTGAGTCTCTCCAAGGGGGGCTATTTATAGTTGTGTAGGAGTGGGATTATGCTACACTTAATTAGAGTAAGTGATTAGACCTAATTAAGTGTCCTTTGACCACTCATTGAATATTGGACATAAAAGGGACTATTTATTCACCAAAAATATCATTTTAGACCGTGAAGGCTCCATAGGGGTGCATAATCTAGGTGGGCCCCACCATGAGGCCCTACGGGTGGCTCCTGCGGGGTATCTCAAGTTGTCTGTCTTGGCATTTAGAAAGCATCTTTAGGTTGGTCCCATCACATGCAAGTGACCTTGAACACTCATTGCTCTTCTAGAAGATGAGTAGGGGAAAAATAAGATCTCACTCTCTTGATTTACTTGATTTACAGTTCCCTTTTGCTGCGAATCTGACAGATTTACACTATTTTGACCATAACTTTTTACCTGTAGCTCGGAATGACATGCTTCAAAAGGAAAAATTGACCTTCTCAACATGTTTGATATGAATTTGGACTATTCTTCACGCCCATGCACCAAGGAATTAGGTTTGGAAGGTCCACACTAGGCTAGGGAACCTTTTGCTTCAAAGTCTTCTTGTATGGGCCCTTTGCTTGTATGCATCCAAGGGGAATCATGCTTTTTCAAAAGGCTATGATGCTTAAACAAATAGAGGAGGGCCCAATATTATTTGCTTGTGAAAAGAATATACAATTGGAGTCTTTTTGAAAGGAGAGAAACTATATGTATATTCTTAAGAGATATTGGGCCACTTATGTAGGGGGCATAGAAGACTTGTAGAGAGGGACCATAATCTTTGGTAAAGACAAGTGGAGAGTTGATTTCCATGGGAATTTATCTATAAGGGGTGGAAGATGGATATATTATTTTTCTACTACTAATTCACAAGAGGTAAGAAAGTTTGGGGGTATATAGTTGGTTATTGTATGCTTATTCTATTTACAAAGAAAAAAAGAAAAGGGTGGTAATATAAATATATGACTAAGACATTTTTGGGAAGAGTATAATGTATGTGTCTCCACAAAGGTTAAACAAAGAGGGGGAATTTACTCTAGATAACTTAATAGCATAGAAAAATATATACACATATGAGGAAGAGGACGTTGAGTAGGCTGACAAATGTTGCAAAAAGATGGTTACCATTTTATGCCACTCAACAGTATTTTTAGATTAGCTTAGATTTGTTTGTTGTTTTGTTGGTGTTGAGTGGTTGTTGATAGAAGAAGAATTTGCTAGTCCGTGAGTGGCAGTGGATCTCTTTAAAATCACAATTACCAAACCCATTTTATGATTAGGAATAGCTTAGGTAGGACTTCATTTGATCCTGATCTAGAGCTAGTAATCATTGGAGTATTTGCTTGATATGGTTGATTGCATGTTAGATCACTAAACCGTCGAGTTAGTAATGAAACTTGCAATAAACAAAAGTTAGAGAAATTTTCTGTGTATCTGGGGGTTGACGAGCACTTGAGAAAGCTTTAGGAAGGATTCTGTGCCAAAAAACTGGAAATCTTCAACTTTAGACATCATACGCGTAGGATGTCTAAATGACCAAACAGAGACCAAAACATAAATTTTGACTTTACCAGAGTGTTCAAAAGGGGGGTTATACCCTAATTTCAACTTAAAACAAGAGCATTAACACTCAGAGAAACCCAAAAAGACAAGTCAGAGTCCAAGAAACGCAAAGAATAGGAAATTTTGGATTCAGATCTTGTTTTTACATTCAAACTTGACAAAAACACTTGAAACTCAATTATAAACATTGGAGAAGGCTTAAAACCAAAAATAGTCAAAATTTGGGACAAAAGACATCATACGCGTATAATGTCTTTTAGCACATCCACTGCTTATTTTTTATATCTGACCTGACAAGATTGTTACAAGCACTGTAGAAAGCTTAAATATCAAGTCTTGACCCAAATTGATGAAAAAGACATCATACGCGTATGATGTCTTTGACCTAATTTTGGACATATTTTGATACTTTGCTAACACAGATCCATTGTAATAGCTGTCTAGAGGTTATATTTCAAGTTTCATCCCATTTGGATCACAATTGACCCAAAACAAGTCAAAAGCGGAAAATTGCCAAGAAAAGCCTAAATTAGCCATAACTTGCTCAAACAGAGTTCAAACTGAATTTTGTGAGTGGAAAGAGCATAAGGGGGCTACTAAGAGTGAGCATAACCAAAATAGTCTAAATCTGTGAAAAAAGACATCATACGCGTATAATGTCTTTTTCAGCATAACTGCAACAAAATTCTCACTTGATGAAACAGAAGTTGTCCAACTGACAAGATTAAACAATTGATCAAGTATCAATCAGTTTGGATCAATTCCTGACCACAAAAACTTGGGGAAAACAAATTGCCGAGACGGAAAAGTTAAAGTCCTTTAGGGGAATTGATGAATTTGAGATCGGGCAGGAATCTCCAGAATAACCAACCAAAACAAGGGGAACAAGCAAGTGTCATATCAACCGAGGGAAGTGTAAACCAAAGTTGGGTGCAACAATTAGAGCCGATCTTTGAAGGAAGTGTCTCTGCTACTTCTTCGGAGAGATCTCACGAGATTTTCACCGAACACTTGGAACACTTGAACCTGAACAACAGAGAAAATATGGCAGCAGGATCATCAAACCCTTCCGCCACAATGAAGCTATTGTTCATAAAATACCAGTACGACAATGAGCAAGGTGCCAAGATCTACAATGATGGAATGGACCGCTATTGTGTAAAGATAGAGGAGAGACCTAGTGAGTTCAAGGACTTAGTGCCTGTGAGCTATAGCGGAGATAGATATCTAGATGACGAGGGTACCATGTACTTGGTAGTCCTAAACCCTAACATTGTGGACAAGTGGGGATTGATGGGCACCAAAGCCAAAGTAGATGAAGAACTCGAGGAGAAAGCATCAATAATGAACTTCCCTGATGCGAGGTTAAGAAGAGAGAATGAAACTACAAGGATCAACACTGATAACATCTATGTGGGGCTATACAAATATAATAATGGGGAGCAAGATCTCTATTATAGATGTGAAGAACCCTACACCGGAGAGTTGACAGACCAAAAAAGACTTTATGTCTTTACCTACACAGAGGGATCGGAAGTGAAAATTGCCGCTTACGACAAGTATGGGAGGCAATACTCAACAATGGGCAAGAAAGAATTAGAAGGATATACATACTTTGGGGGACCACTACATCAGTATTATGTTACTTCTAGCTCACAAAGACCAGCACCAACAAATGGAGTTCAAAACCCAATGACGACAGGAGGACAAAGAACTCAAGCTACTGACTCTTTCAGTCAAGCTCAGTACTCGAAGCCCGGACCAATGGGATCATTACATTCCAGAGAGTCAATGGATACGAATCGAGGTAGGGCAGTTCCAATCCCCACATATACCACTCCAGGTCCAAGGTTCGAAGCGGAACCATCACATTTACCTCCTAGTAGTAGATTCAGGGCGGGGGAACCAACAAGGGTAACCCATGAAGTCCATGATGCTAGAGAAAGCTTTAGCCGGGACACAGGAGCAATGAGATTGGTAGCAGACCATAGACGTATGAGACCATCTCAAGTAGCAAAGTGCATGCCAAAGAAGTATGGTGGTTCAGGAGATCCGTATGCACATGTGTCACTCTTTAAGCAAGTCTTAAGAGCTGAGCAGATAACAGATTTCCATACACAATACAAGGGATTTGGTCTTACTCTAGAAGGTACGGCATTGACATGGTTTCAACCACTAAACATAGGGGGATTCCATGACATTGACCATTTGCTAAGAGAGTTTGCTGAGGAATTCTCAAAACGAGGGATTAAGCACAATACGGTCTCACAAATATATGCTTTTAAACAGAGAGAACACGAAAAAGTGAAGGAAGCTTCACTTCGCTTCAAACAATACATTGAGAGATGTCCAGTACGTGAACGACCACAAGATGACAGACTATCTGTTCTCTTTATTGAGGGACTAAGAAACGACACTCTCAAGAAGGACTTGCACTTGAAAGCTTGTACAAGTTTTGAGCAAGTAACGAGAGAGGCATTGTACTTAGTGGATAACTGTACGGTTTATGGAGAGGTGTCAGCGGATACAGATTTTGCATCCAGTAGCTCCTCCTCCGTAGCGAGCGAGACTACCACTAAAAAGAATGTTCAAACAACAACCATGCCAAATGTAGCGCAAATGATAGAAGATGCTCTAAAAAGGATGGCACCATACCAAAAACCATTGCCAAAAACACTGAAATGGTGTGCTATTGAACAAAAATGGACAAACCATCCAACAGAGGAGTGCTATTACAACAAAGGGTATGTAAGGGAGCGTCAGTATGCACCTCTTGCTCAATTAGCACCACCTCAAGTACATCCAGTACCTCGATACCCAACGGGAAATGTACCAGGACCTATGGGGATAGAAAGACCGCAACCGGTATTGGGACAACAACCACCTTTACCAGGAGCAAGACCAGTAGGCATTAGATATGCACCAACCTTAGATAATCAGGAAGAACAAGCCTTGGTGCTTGTTCAAGCCTATTATGAAGAATCTGGTGCACACATGTCTCCAACTGTGTCACTTACCCACCAGAAGAACCCAAACAACCAGAACCATGGGGCATGATTGGGAATGTTGGAATACCAACAGTTACAAGTGCTTCTGATGACGAGAGATACAATTTGGACACAAGAACATTGATGTTCATAGCTCATGGAGGGTTAACAGGACAAAGACCATCCTATCCACGAAGGACGAATCAAATGGGACCAAGACCAACACTAGGACCCTGTGACAAGTGTGGAGGTGACCATCTGATGAATGTTTGTCCACATACGGAAATCATTATAATTAACGCTTATTGCACTGAGTGTGGGGTTACTCACTTCATTGAGGATTGTTCAAAGAATCCAAACAAAGTGCAAAAGACGACATTGAATATGCTAGAAACTATTCCTACCAGCAGTGGGTCTGAAAATGAAACTCTGATACCAACGCAAGTTGTTACTAGAGCTCAAGCTAAGAAAACCACTAGAGAACCTGAAAATGGAAAGTTAGCAACTGAAATGGTTAGTCAAGAACCGCGGAGTCAGAGAAACACATGGAAAGCTAGAAAAGCACGCATGAAGTTGAGAAAAGAATGTGAAGACGCTATTCTAGCTGAGGAACTAAAGCAAACGAAAGAAAGATTATAAAAACTTGAGAGTCAAAACGAGAAACGAGAGATGAGCCCTGAAAGAACGAAACAAAAGAGTATCAAAGAAACAACGAGCTTAAGCTCAGGGGGATCAGTGCTAGTCGACAAAGTACACGAACCATTGGACGCACTGATGAGAGCTTATGAAGCTAGGTTAAAGAAGAACCAAACACAAGAACAGAGGTGGATGACATACCCAAACGCGGAATTGGAAAAGTAGAGACTTGAAATGTGCCAGAGAATGATCGAGACTGCACAAGGCTTATTAGAACCACCAAAAGAAACAATGAATTGTGGAACGGAAAACCCAATTCAGGAAGAGACTATTGTTTCACGGGTAGCTGAAAAGACTCCCAGTGCACAAAAGCCTGAAAATACACACAAGGATGACCGCATAGTGTTGAACACAACCGATCAGGAGATAGAGAGTTTTCATCCAGTCATACAGAGGTCTTACAGAAGAGATGAGGATTACAATGAATTTTGGAAACAAGTGAGAGAGGCAAACTTTGCAAACGAGCTAAGTTGCCAAGCTAATCAGACAAATTGGGAAAAGGACATCAGGAACCCTCCCATAGTGGAATTTGAGGCAGGATCTCAAGTGGACTTGGATCTGCAATCTTACTGGGGAGATGGGGGCTCTGTTAGAACAATGGAGAGCAAACCTCACTCACTGAATACCTTACCTTCACACTTAGGAGAGTATGAAGCAAAATCCGAGACTAGAGCACTTCCCTCACGAAGAATCTCATCAGAAAAAGTCATGGACTCGCAAGGATTGATAGAGATCTTGTCAACACCAGTGACATGCACTATCACTCTAGCTGAGCTTTTGAGGCTAAGACCACATATGTGGACCACTGTAGGAAAATGCTTGGAGAAATTTGGGATAAAAGACCCAACATCGAGACTGCAAGAGGGTATACAAGAGCTGAGTAAACCACAAAAGAACGCTAAGCCTGTACCCTTAAACAAGGTCGGAGAGTATTGCGAAGGTGAAGAGGGGAATACAACCTTACCAATTGAATTCCAAGGAGTGAAGACGATGGCAATACTAGACAGCGGAGCTGGGGTAGCCATTGCTACAAAAGAAATCTGGAAAAAATGGGGGAAACCAGCAATAAGGAAGACTAGGTTGAAACTCCAATTAGCAGATGGACACATGGAGAAACCTATGGGGTTATTAGAGAAAGTCGTAGTGACTTGCGGCATTGAATACGAACATACTTTTGGTTATTGTCGATTTTGGCAAGGAGAATAACTATGATATCATATTGGGAAGACCATTCATGAGACAGTTGAAAATAGTCCAAGATTGGGGCTACGATCACATATACCTGAGAAATATGGAAACCACTACACGTGTGAACCTGAAAGACCATAGCTACAAAGATGTGAACTGAACACCGGTGGAGGAGTTTGATTCAGCTACTTTGGCGGGATCCGAATTTCCAGCTTGGTTAGGTAAACCCAAGGAGTTATGGATGTGTGGAGCTTCGAAATGTGGAAGTCTGAAACGAGAAGAATATGTTTTAGAAAGGGCCATCGACGACGAAACTTATATAGGAGAACCCTTTCCAGAGGACACACTTGAACCATTAGAATGGACACACATTCTAGCAACCCTAGATGTTTGTGCAATTCCGGATGGTCCCACAACAAAATTTTGCAACAAGGACGGGTACGACGTGGTTCCGTACTTCATGTTGAGAACTGTACTCGAAAAAGAAACTGAAAAGAATGATACACTGGAAAAGGAAGATGAAGAGGAGGTGTTTCACGACATTCCCGATCATCCTGAGTGGGGAAATGAAGCAGACAACGAGTCAACGGACAATTCAAGCGGAAACGAAGAAACTATAATGGATGTCCGATTTTATGATTTTTCGAACCAAACTAAACAACGCCAGAAACTCTATAGAGCAAAGAGAAAAACAAAGGGGGTTAGAACCAATCCGATGCCTAGAATAAGAGGAAAAAATCAATTCCTAATGCTAGTAAAGGCGAAAGATTGTGTTAAGGACAAGGTTTCTGGAAGAATGAGAGGCAATGATCAAAAGAGCTTACGAAAAAATAAAAGAGGCTCAAGAAATCGAGTTCAAAGGAATGAAACGAAAACTGAAACAGAAAAATCAGAAAAGAACAAGCGCAATAGAGAACACACGGAGTCCAAGCTAGAACGTAGAAACAAGTACAGAGAGCTCAAGAAAACTCTGAAAGAAGTTTGGACGACAGAAATTGAGAGTGGAGAGGACGAAAACACCAAAATCAAGGAAAACATGGATGTTCCCTCTCACTATAGGAAATTCACAATAGAGGATAGGAAGGTGGTACTAACCCCACCTATTCGAGAGAGAAAGGAGAACGAATCTTATGAAGGACCGGAGGATGCAAAAAAAGTTGATTTAGCAGCTCCAGGTGAGCCACCTAGACCGGTGTACATAGCCACAGATTTGTCTCCAGGCGAGGAAGATAGACTTTTGAGTCTTCTCAGAGAGTATAGGGATGTGTTTGCATGGTCTTATAAGGACTTAAAAGGAGTTGACCCATCGATATGCCAACACACAATCCCACTGAAACAAGACGCAAAGCCTAGCAGACAGAGACCATACACATATAATGATACATTTGCTAAGCGAATCAAAGAAGAGATAGATAAGCTAATGGAAGCTGAATTCATATACGAGATTGAACACACCGATTGGGTATTCCCAATTGTGGTGGTACCCAAGAAGAACGGAAAACTCCGAGTGTGTGTCAACTTAAAGAAAGTGAATGCTGCAACAATCAGGGACAATTATCCCTTGCCGATAACTGATCATGTTCTAGAGCGTGTATCAGGGAAAACAGCATACTCCTTTCTTGATGGTTTTTCAGGATATAACCAGCTAGCCATAGCACTGGAAGATCAACATAAAACATCTTTTGCAACGGAGTGGGAAATTTATGCTTATCGGGTTATGCCTTTTGGTCTAACCAATGCTCCCGCAACCTTCCAAAGGCTGATGACGCATGCTTTCAAAGAATACTTAAGGTTGTTTCTAGAAATATACATGGATGACTTATGTGTACAGTCTCTTCTGAGAGATGAGCATCTAGAACACCTAAGAAAAGTATTTGAGAAATGTAGGACATATCGCATTTGTCTCAATCCTGAGAAATGTGTGTTTATGGTCCGACAGGGCAAAATTCTGGGACATATTGTCTCACAAAACGGAATATCCACGGATTTAGAGAAGATAAAAGTTATAGTAGATATGCCTAGACCAACCAATGCGAAACAAGTACAGAGCTTTATGGGACATTGCGGATATTATAGACGATTCATTTACATGTACGCTATAATAGGCCAACCACTTTACAAGCTAATAGTGAACTTTGAATGGACAGAGGAGTGTGAGGAATCGTTCAAGAAATTGAAAGAGGCACTCATTACTGCTCCAGTCTTGAAATCACCAGATTGGGAGAAGATATTCCATGTGCATATAGATGCTTCGGCATATACAATAGGATGCATTCTGGATCAGCCAGAAGAAGGAAACATGGATTTTTCTATCTGTTACGCCAGTCGACAGCTCAACAATGCAGAGAAGAATTACACCACAACAGAGCAAGAAGGATTAGCAATGATATATGCTGTGAAGAAATTTCGGCATTATCTTCTAGCCAACAAGTTTGTGTTTTTTACGGATCACCAAGCCTTGCTCTACCTAGTGAATAAACCATGCAATACCGGGAGAATAGTGAGATGGTTCATTATCTTACTGGAATTCGACTTCACGGTAGTAGTAAAGAAAGGAAAAACACATCTTAGAGCTGATCATCTTTCGCGATTGACGAATGGAGAAGACCCTATAGGAGTAGATGACGACATGCCAGACGCGTACTTGTTCAACATAGAAATGATACCGAAGTGGTCTCAAAATGTCGTTAACCTATTAACCTATGGAGGAGAGTTTGATAGAAGAGAATACAACCAGAAACATATTGCTATTCAGCAATCCAAGAATCTTCAATTGGTTGCAGGAAGGTTGTATCAATTGGGAAATGATCAATTTTTACGACTATGCATCAATCCTGAGGAATATAATATATATCTGCGCGAAGCACATGTTCAGGAATGTGCATTTCATTGTTCAAGAAGGAACACATATAGGAATTTGTTACAATTGGGAGTCTATTGGCCAGGAATGAAGGAAAGCGTACATGAATATGTCACTGTATGTATTGTATGTTCATCAAAACTGCCAGCAGAGTATTCGACATTATATCAGATAATGATCGCTTCGAAATGGAGTCAGTATATTGTTGAATATCTCACAAATAGAACTTTCCCAGAAGGAACGTCAAAAGCTCGTCAGAAATCTGTAGAGACAGAAGCTAGAGATTACACTTTCATAGGAGATCAACTCTATAAGAGAGGTAAAGACAACCAGTTTAGGATTTGTGCATCAGAGTCTGAGTATGTGATAATCCTGGAGAAAGCTCATGGAGGAGTAGATGGAGGCCATTTCTCAGGTGATAAGACAGCAAAACTTGTCTTAGCCGCAGGAATATGGTGGCCAACATTACATATGGACGCTGAGGAATACGTTAGACGGTGCGATGACTGTCAGCAAACCAAAGTACCACTTAAAAGAGATGATATGCCTCTTAGACCAATGATGGGGGCAAGAGCTTTTGCAAAATGGGGGATTGATTATGTCAGACCCATTTCACCTCCTGCATATAAGACTCATGCACAATACATCGTTGTGGCTACAGACTATCTAACAAAGTGGATCGAAGCAAAGGCAACTCAAAAAGCAGATGCCAGGACCACGGCACAATTTCTATATGAATACGTCTTTGTACGATATGGATTGCCAATAGAAATTGTGAGTGATCGAGGCACACATTTTATAAATGAAGTGATAGAGATCCTTCTAGATGAATTCATGGTAATCCATAGGAAATCAGCCCCGTATCATCCACAAGCAAACGGACAAGCTAAAGCAACAAACAAAACCATATGCACGGTCCTCACGAAGATTGTATCTGAGTCGAGAACTGACTGGGACCAGAAGTTGCATTCAACATTATGGGCATATAGGGTAGCATATAAAACATCAATAGGAACGACCCCATATAACATGGTTTTTGGGCTAAATGCTATCTTACCAATAGAATTCTTGATTTCAACCTTAAGGGTGGCTAAGGATCTAGAGTGGACAGGGCACGAGCTTTCTGATAGAATAGATAACCTGGAAAAGCTAGACGAGCTTCGCCTAAAAGCAGTAGCTTCTATCTACGCTCAAAAAAGGCGACAAAAAGAATTTTTTGATAAGCATGTGCGGACTAAAGAGTTTAAGGTTGGGGACTATGTCCTAGTTTACACTCTGAAACAGCATGCTAAGAAGCTTAAAAAGCGAGGGATGGGACCTTTGGTGATTAAAGATCTATCACCAAGTGGAGCCGTCAAGCTTGCTACATTAGACGGAGAAGAAATGCCCAATTGGATTAGTGGATGCAGAGTGAAAAAGTATCTTTTGCCGCTAACCCAAGACATGCTTCTCAAAATACATCAAGAAAAGCTGCGTGTCCAGAAAAAGAAAAAGATTGTGGAGGAAGCGCAAGTCGAGGCGAAGGAAAGAATGGAGAAAAGAAGACTACTGCGTCAGAAACAGTGCAATGAAGGAGCAATACGAATAAACGCAGTCAGTATAATAGAAATGGATAATGACAAAGAAGAACCCATCATTGAATGTAAAGTAGGAACCAACCAAATCAAAGCCAGAGCACTATTGGATTCAGGAGCTCAAGCTAACCTACTTTCACTCAGTTTGTATAGACAATTGACAAATGACACTAAACTACAAACTGCCAAGCAAGAGTTAAAGAGTTACTCTGAGAATTCAATCAAAACTGTCGGATGCACAGTTTTCCATATACAGATTAACCAGTATGTGTATCCGCATATGTTTTACGTGGTTGAAGACCAAGCTACACAACATCCATTATTGCTAGGACAACCATGGCAGAAGCAATACAATGCAATGATTGATTGGAGTTCTAAATCAGTGCTTGTCAAATACGAAGGTGAAAGTCAATCAGTTAAGTTCACCAAAGGAGAAGAGCCAACTCCAAAGGACGAATCCAAAGACAAATATAAACAACAACCAGAGAAAAAGAAGAAGCAATGGCAACCAAAAGTTTCTATACAACCGGATTACTCTTCGACGAGGAATTCTCAACAGTGGATAAGGAAGACAAGCAATAATATAACAGCTCAACCTTGGGAAAAAACGGAGTCAACGTTGGTATGGAGACCAAAAAAGGTTGTGCCAGAGAACACAAAGGTGGAAAACAGAGTCTTCAATACCAGACAACAGAGTGATTCTAGACAATCAAGGACAGTGAAACAGATCTGGATTCCAAAGAAGTTCATGATGGCACAAAGCTATAGCAAGCAAATTTGGATCCCAAAGATTTGTAAACAGGAACTCCCTTGAGTACAATCCACGGAAACTCCTAGGTATTTCAAGGCGAGGAAATCAACACAAGGAACAAAGCAGGTTTGGGTCGCAAAGAGTTTGTGGCAAGCACAAGCAAAGCGGAAGCAGATTTGGATTGTGAAAAAGAACAACAAGGTAAAGAAGAATCCATCGACTAATTCTACTACCGAAGTGCCAAAACCAACCCAAAACCCGACCACCAATCCTTCAATCAAACAAAGAGCAGCTTTATTGGAAAGACTATTATATCATATCTCTACAATTGCATTGGGAACTTATGACCAAAACAACTACAATGCTTCGCCCACAGACACTTCATAGTCGTCCGGGAGGACTCAGACTAGGAGGGGGGGAGGTATACAGGTATACAGGAGTTACAAAGCAGCTACAAGCGCCAAAAACAAAGAAAAACAAAAATTATATTACAAGGGTAGTGTCTTACATGATTTTGCAATTTTTATGTTTGATTGCGGATATTGATAATATTTATGCCCTTATATACCTTGTTTTGGAACAAGAAGAGATCAAATGATGAATTTGGGTATCTAGACGTGTAAATATCATTAAATAAGAGTGTGTTTGGAGCTAAAAAGTGGAAAAAAGTGATAATCCAAGTCCAGAAATCACAAATAAGTGTATATTCATATACACAGGGTTACCAGCTATTTATCGTGTATGTTTGGAATTTTTTGGCTTCAATTTGATATTTTCCTTTATTTTTATGATTTTCTTAATAAAAGTAAAAGAAAAATAAAAAAGCCAGGTGAAATGAGATCGGAAAAAAGAAAAGAATAGACGGTGATGGTCCTAATGACAAGGGCAACCCATGGTAAAAATTGGGTACAATTCTGAAAAAGTTGCGGAAAGCTCGAAATGACAGAATTTTGGCAAAGTGGACAGATTTCTCAGAAACAGGTCAAACGGAGTCCAAATTGAGAAATTTCAAATCCTAAAGTGCATTTCACGACGAGATAGGAGCACATGTCAAATTTGGTAACAAGTGACCCGGGAAGTCCGAAGTTAAGTATTTTTCACTTCACTTTCAAGCTCATTTCCACTATTACCTTCTTGGAGAGAGCAAAGAGCACACAGGAGCATCCGACCTTCTACCGCCTTCTACGACTCCTACGAGAGCTCAGAGGACACCAGACATGAGAGGTAGACTCGTTGCCATAAGCTTTTGATGCTTATCGTTAACTTTTGTCGCGAAAACTGACTAAAACCAAGAAACAAGAGCAGGCGGGGAATGGGAAAGAACGCTAGGTAGGGGCACAACCGCCTAACCAAACCTTGCAAGAACTTAGAGGTGGGTTAACCTAGCATAGAAGATGGGTTTCTAACACTCAAAGCTCGAGAAAGAACGACTTGAAAAACCCTAGGTCAACAGAGCCTGTAAGAGGCAAACAGAAAAAAGTTGTTGAAACGACACAAAACTTCTAAGGAAGCTTAACAACATCGAGGGCAATGCAACCATGGAGTATCTCCGGGTTTGGATCACCAAAAGTAGGTCGGAACAACCGATTTGGCTGCGGACACACAAAGCGTCATTTTGGCATAACGACTAAAATTGACGACCAAATGACATGAAACTTCACAAGCAGCTTCAAATATACATGGATGACTTATGTTTGCAAGCAAAACCCAAAAGAAAGCTGATTCACTTACGGATGGTGAAAAAGACGCTTTCGGGCAACCAAATGGAGAAAGATGGAGAACGGGGAGCCAAAGTCAAGTTCAACCAAATAGGTGGCTTCACAACATATCCAATGAGCTGGAAATGCAACTCTTGAGAAGAAAAGTTGAAGAAATTCAACTCCAAGGCAAAAAGACGACTTTGGAGACTGAAATGCCTATAAGGGGTATTTTTAGCTAAACTGATGACTTTTTAAGTTGAAAACTAGTTAGCAGGGCTTAGGGCACTAGCACAAAGCATTCTTTGCACAAAAAGACCAACATTTCAAGAAAAGACATCATACGCGTATGATGTCTCCAGCATGATTTTGAGCCCAGTTTGCATATTTTTTCACCTACCCTGCATCCTTAGGCCCTGAATAGCTCATGTTTCAATTTTCAAGTCATTTGAATAGTTAAAAGCTTCATTTCGGCTTTCAGTACTAAAAAGACGCTAACTTCTGAAATTGGAGTTACAGGATCCATGGATTCCGCCAAGTCATCAGCAACAAAGAGAAAAAGACCGACAATCAAAGATGCTCTTGCAGAAGCAGAACCCTTTGACATTCCAGCAGAAACCCTCAAGCCAACCAAAAATTGGGTGGAGGAAGCAGTATTGGAGAAAGAGGGAATAAAGATCTACCAGGGGACTTTCAGAGATCCTCAAGGGCAAGCGGTGGATATACCGATGATCCCACAAGAATTGGTGGATTATAGCAGGTCAGAGAACATCAACAGGTACCTGGAAAGGACAGACTTGCACAGATTCTTCACCTCGAGACCATCAGGTGTAGATACAAGAAGAGTGTATGAGTTGGCAACCTCCATTCAGAAGGATGGGAAAGCCACATTGACAGCAATAGATGGAGAGAAAGTAGAGGTGCAGATCACTCCACAGCTCATTGCAGATGCATTGAAGCTGCACAACAAAGGGAGCTCTGTCAGGGAAAGAAGGGAGGCTATAGAGGTTTATGGGTCCAAGAAACAAAATGCAACCTATGGAGATATGGCAGACCAAAGAGCGGCAACCCTTTGACGACTGTACAACCAATTTCTCCATATTTGTAGTAAAAGACCACAAAAGTATACGACACCACCCCATGCCATTGCAACTACCATCACATGGGCATTGAAGAGCAATATGCCAAAAGAGGTGAATTACGCTCAACACATCCACGAGCAAGTAATTGCCATGCACAACGAGAAGCCAAAGTATATAGGAGGAGCTGAAGTTCTGACAAGAATAGCTTATGAAGCTATTGGAGCCAGAGATCAATGGCCAAAGGTTCCCTCCCAGAATGAGTGGCTTAGAGAAGCCGATGAGGAGGAAGAACAGCCTGAAGTATCCAAGAGGGCGTCCACAAGAGCACGCAGGAAACTAGAAATAGTTTCAGAACCTGCAGAGGATGTGGATGAGCCGCTTATGAAGAAAGCAAAGAAGAAGGTTGCTCCCAAGCAAACCAAAAGTCAGAAAGTGGCAAGAATGGAAAGACTGGTGGAGCAGTTTAGAGCGGAAAGAGCTCTAAAGGGGGACTTTGAAGAAAAGTGGGTTCCAGATCCCACTAAAGTTGAAACTAGCTCAGCTAGGCCACATGTTGATCAATATGATCAATATATTAGAGCTTATGAGGAGTCAGAGGCTATACTGGAGCAGCAACCTATCGAGCCATACACTGAAGAGGAAGTACAGCTTTTAAAAGCTGAGCTGAAAAAGGACGACAAGGGGAAGAAGAAAGTAGATGAGTCTACTGAACCTCAAGAGAAAGACGGGCAATCAAACAAAGGGAAATCCAAGATGACTGAGGACAATCAGCCCTCCTTTACTGATGTACCAAGCCCGAAGAAGACGGAAATCATTGTGGAAGAGACCACAGTAGAGATGGACACGGCTGGTATGGAAAAGCCGGAGGCCGGGACCAAGGAAAAGGAGATAGATCCAATTCAGCAAAAGAAGAACGATTATGAGGATCTGGTAGCGATAGGGTACACTGAAGAAGAGGCCCTTGAGGCAGTTTATGGGATCACCCTCCAAAAACAAGATGGTCGAAGAGGGACAGAGGAAAAAATAAAGAGTACAAAAGAGAGTGAAGAGAAACTGGATGAGCAGAACGTACTAGAAGAGCCGAAGCCAGTGGAGGTGGTGGCAGAAAAAGCTTTAGAGTTGACAGATGAAGATGAAAAGGACATGCACATGGTGCATGAACTGCTCAGCAAGATCAAAGAAAGATCCAAGGCAAAGGAGGTGGAGATTGAGACAGCCAAACAAAGGGAACCTGAGTTGCAAAGGAAATTAGAGAATGCTATGACTGAATTTGAAAGTCATAAAGCATCACGCTAGGACGCGGAAAATGAGAGAGACGGCTTGATACTCCATCTAGCCGAGGCTTTAAGAGAAGTAACAAGTGCACAGGAAGCAAGGGAGCGGATGGAAGATGACTTGGAGGCGGCTAAAGATGAGCTCATTGAGCTAAGGGAAAGAGTCGAGCTCCAAGAAAGAACAATCACTAGACTCAGGACTACCCCTAGAGCTAACAGAGCAGGAACCTAACAAGAGGGAGCTCTTGTACCAGCTCTGGAAGACCAGGTCCGAAGCTTACAAAGAGAGCTAAGATTAGAGCAAGTGCAAAGGTTGCACATGGAGGAGGGATCATTGGCAGCAGAGGAGAGGCTCACTTTAGAAAATCAAACACTAAGAACAGAGAATGAGACCCTCTACAAACAGCTCCAAGATCAACAAGAGCAACAAAGAAGAGAGACAGAGACACCACAAGAAGAATCAGGTGGAGCAGCCATAGAGCTACCAGAAACTGGAGAGGCAACCACAATTGAAGATCCAGCCCCAGTTCAAGAGGTGGCCTCAACTTCAGGAATCTCTGAAGAAGAAGAACAAAGGCTCCATGACCAAATAGAAAAGTCAACAGACGAGAGTGCCAAGGCGGAAATGGAATGGGAGAGGAGACTCCTAATCTCCATTAGACTTCAGGGACTAGACACAAAAGTGCTCCATGAAGAGTGGATGCAACCCAGCCTGCCTTTCCCTTTGATGAAGTTTGAAGTGATAAAAACGAAAAAGAGAATAGAGGAGGAGCAGTATGTCGCTCTTTACGAAGGCGACATCACAAAAGAGGAACAATCAAAGAAGATTGTAGATTCGCAGCCTAGATGGAGGAAAGGTTGGCTGAACAAATACCCAGCCTACCTCATCTACTTGGTGGAGGCACCAAAGGAGATTCGGGAGAATGCAATCTTCTGCCCGGTGCCAAGGGTCAGAAGCTGGAAAGAGCATGGCAGGATTGCAGAAAAAAAGCGAAATTGGCTTAATTACCCCAGGATGCCAGGACCAAAGGCAGGAGAGAGAATAGGTAAAGCCTACATGGTGAAAACCCTAACGGGCACCATCAAGCTCTTTACTAGCTCTCCTGACCTTTCGTGTCAGATGCTCAAGAAAATTTGCAGGACTCTCTTAGCTTGCATTGAAGTGTTCGCGCCAGATAAAGCCACGACCTCGAGTCTACTATCGACGGCCGACACAGTGACTGATATGATGTATGATCTTTCATTGCAGCCTTCTCCAAAAGTGTTGCACCTCCTATACCAGAGGATTATGTTTTTTCCTAGCTTCCACATGCAAACATTCGAAGAAGCTTTCTACACCGGCTTTTTCACCCACGAAAGTAAAATATTCGGCCCAACCTTGACCATCGGCAACCTACGATACGAATCACATTTGCAGATGCTCAAGACGACGGGACTTTATTGACCAATCATAAAATTCATGTCAGGGACGACATGAACGCGGAGGGGGGGAGTGTTGAGTCAACAGAGGATCACACCCACATTTTGGCTCACACTCATCATTTTGTAACCATTGATTGTAATAAATGTCTTTCTGACATTAATTTTGATTTGAGCCATTCATTAAGTAACGGGACTCAATTGAGTTTCCAGCTTGTAATTCCGAAGTAATTTCACTTTCTGATGTAATTAGTTAGAGATGTTCTCACCTCCAAGGCTGAGGTATAGAAGCCAAAGTTTTTGTAACCTAAAGGGATTCAGATTATTAATCAAGGTGAGTTTTTGAGCGCCGTGACTGTGTCTGAGAGAGAGTGAGAGAGAGAGAGAGTCTTATCTACTTGCTAGGTGAGCTACGGAGCTGCCATTGGAGAAGCGACACCGCCATTGTGTTAGCAACGGCGAGAGCTACGCATAGATACCAAGAGTGCGCGCTATCGGCTTCTATGTGTGGTAAGTTCCTACGAGCTTCGGTGTGAGTTTTCTTCCAACTCGTGTGTCGGAATAGAGCGTGCAGCATATCTATAGAACCACAACGAGTAGAGCTACACATTGGTACCATCGGGGTCAAGTTTCGATCACCTGTATTTTTCGGCCTGTCTTCATACGCGTTTACCGCACGGAGTGGTTATAGGTTGATTTTGCAGTTCAAGTCTTTAGGGTGTTTTTCTTACCTAGTGTATAGACTTCCCCTTGAGTTTGAGATCGATTCAATGATTCTAGATCCTGTTTCTTATAGCATTCGTTCGTAGTACGGATTTCAGTCACTTGCGTATTCTAGAACTTAGATTTGATTTCCTTAGTAGTGATTGTCATTAGAAGGTCGAGTAGGTGATTTGACACCCACCTACTTGTTTCCATGCACCTGCGGGTCAAGCTTCGTCCTCGTCTGACAAATTCTGTTGTTGGTTGAGTTCTCGCTATTTAGCTTCCGCTAGCAGCGTAACCGCCTTAACACTTGTGCTAAATATAGTTCTTAGGAGACAATGTGACAAAACTTGTAGTCAAAGCTGTCCTGCTTTTCTAATTAAAAGAGGGACTCTCGTGAAACCCACCTTTGTGCACACACATAGAGTGTTTTACTTCTGACAACTTGTTGCGTACACCAACGAGTTGTGCTAAATATGGGAAAAAACATGCTCGTCACTCTAGAAAGAGAATTATATTTAACTAAAATATAATCAAATTAATATCAACGTTCGATTCCGAACATAGCAAAAACAACATATTAATGAAAGCATTGTTACAATCCATGTGGCCAACTTCTCTTCAGATTTTGTGCAAAACTCCACGATGCAAGGCATCTTGGTAGGCTTGGTATTAAGATTTTGCACAAAACTCCACCACCATGAGAAACACATCCTTATGCTTTGCCTTCAATTCCACTACCTGACCCTTATTGAGCTTCAGCATTTGCCTCTCAGAGTCCATATTTGTTAAAAGTTCCTCAATAAACTTATTATGCCGAGCAGGGTGGAATATGAGCAATCCCAGTAGACTTGAGAGATGAAGATCCCTCATCTTCATAATACTTCACATAATTTTACGATCATGTTATGATGGTATACTAACGTGTGATGGTCTTCATGTAAATCATCAATGGTGAGATGACAAGATTTACCAAGCCATTATCTACTGACTAGTCATTGTCTTTGAGCTTTTGAACGTTTTGAATTTCCTCACACATGGTAAGTAAAGCCATGATGATGATTAATATTTTATAGTTTTTTTTTAATTTAAAGAAAGTATCTTTGATGCCATGGTATTGCATTTTCTCACAAAATTAGTGTCTCTGATGCCATGGTATGTAAAGCCATGATGATGATTACTATCTTACAAATTTTATTTGATTTGAAGAAAGCATCTCTGATGCCATGGTACGTAAAGCCATGATGGTTGCTATTTCAAAGTTTTTTTTCTAAGCATCTTTGATGCCATGGTACATAAGCCATGATGGTTGCTATTTCAAAGTTCTTCTAAGCGTCTTTGATTCCATGTTGAACCCGTGATGCCATGGTACATAAAGCCATGATGATGACAACTATCAATTGAGATCTTGGGGGGCCCAATGTGTTTATTACATACCGGTTTTGTATATATGTGTGCACATGTGATTACATTGATATTATGTTTTTTTTAATGTTGCCTGCACATATGATTGCATCGAAATTACGTTTATTTCTATGTCGTATTTAGAGCGGTGTCGTGAACCGTCTCTAAGGAAAATGTGATGTGGTCATTTCTAACCTTCACATTTCAATATCCCTCTTCATCAAATATCAATCACCACTATAATCCACAAGCAATACAAACTTAAGCTCACTAGGCCTCTCTACAACTTTGACATAGTAACTATCCATACCATCTTTATAGATTTGAGCATCTTATTCATTTTTAAACTGGTATTGCAGGTGCTAAAGTTTCAGGCTTGGTGCAGGCTATGAAATCCCTGCTCCCATTTTGGTTTGTTCCTTGAAACTCACACTTTTTGATCCCTTAGCCATATAGGTAGATGATCTCTCTAAAGAGGTATCATAAGGAACTTCCTTCAAAGCAGCTATAAGGTTGGTATGGTACCTTGATTGATGCTTCCCTCTATTGAAACATAGGTTGATTGGTCTCTAGCAGTAATGTTTCTATTCTGATAAAACTTGCTTGATTGCAAATACATCAAGGAAATGAAGTTTGCAAAACCCTGACCTGTTACCTTTTATGGTGCATTCAAACTCCTAATCAATATCAAATTGAGATGCAACTCCAAATTCTACAACCTGCAAAAGAATCACTTCGTGGCTATAGCTTTACAGCCACTAGGTTAGTAGAGGGTTAGTCAAAATCTGCTCAAATGAAAATTTTTATCGCACTTTGATACAAAATCTTATCTTTCTTCTGATATGCACAAATCAACTCCAAATTTAAATTTGAAAACACCATTATGCTATCAGCAACTAGTACTAACCTGGTGCCATTTTGTTCTCTTTCTGCGATAGGGGGTCATGGATAGTGATCCAAGCACTGTAGTGTCAAAATCTCCAGAAACTTAGTACACAGGTCTCTCACAGTCTCTTGATCCTTGTTATATGATTTTTAGGTGGTTTGATCCCCCTTAGATCTTGCAAAAGTCACTTCCTAGGTCTGTGTCGCTATTTTTTTGGTCTTGAATGAATCTAGCCTTGTTTAGCCCTCTTTTTTAAGTTTTTTGGTACCCTTGCTTTTGGATAAGTTTTTTGTGTCGGTCTCCATTACAAGGCTATAAGGACCCAATCCAAAGATTTAGCACGGGGACATGGATCACGATCCATGTTCTATCAGATCTAAATCCCAAACTTGGTATGGTGATTACCTGATGTCCATGAAGTCTGCCTACCCACTTATTTTTGGATTTGAAAACCTTTTTCTTTGACCAAAGGAAAATTTGTGTCTGCTTGCGATTTTTGACTTGCAACTATTATATTGATGATTTGGTCTATTTTTTATTGTTTCTTGCTATGAAAACCTTTACAAAAGTTATCCCAAATTATGTCAGCTACTCACTGCCTCAATCTTAGCCTCATCTCAGTTTCAGATGTCTGAGGGGGTCATGGATCGCGATCCATGTTTCACCTCATTTGGACATGAAATTTGGTTAGTTATATGCATGTCCTCTGTAGATGTTAGATCTCCACTTATTCTTGAGTTTGGACGCCAAAAAGTAAAAACGGCCCAATTTTTGTTCTATTTCCTAGTTTTGTATACTTTTTGTCCACTTTCTTGATTTGAATGAGTTTGATGTGTCAATTTTCCACCAAACATGTATATCTAGTGTTTTGGAACCTCAAAGGACCCTTTGGTCTCAATTTCTGCCCAAATTTCCTCAAGGTGTCATGGAGTGTGATCCATGTTCCTGCACATTTTGGCCTAAATTTTTTTCATATAAGCTCTCTTTGGCTTGGTTGACCCCTTTTTCCACTAATTTTTGGGTTTGTATTTGCTTTTGAGCTCCAACCATCATATTTCTAATATTTCAGAGTTTATGGTCTCAACAACCAAAATATGGTTTTGATAGTTTTTTCTTGATCCTTTTTGCTCAATTTGATGGTTATAGATGTTACCTAAATACGAAATTGAGTTCTTTGACTAAAAACCAGCAAATGGTAAACTGTCCAGAAGAAAAGAGGAATATGGAACAATACTTTCAAACCATCAAAAAAATGTAGAATGAAATGCTTTTGTATCTCACTCATAACTCCTAATACCTCTCAAGAGTACACCTAGCAAGTCCCCGACTTCTAGCCTCTACCAAGCACTAAACCCCATGTCTAGAAACCTGACTGTTGAAGTCTAAATGAATTGGAAATCCAAATCAAAGGTTTATAAGCAAAAAGCTACAAGTAGGCCACTCACCACCTAAAGATCGCAATCCTTGACAATGGCACCGATGTTAGTGGGTCACCACGACGGACGTCTATAGCATAGCTATCTGGCGCTAATATATGTCAATGCTCAGGAAACCAATTTAGATTGGGCACGGAGACTCTTTGAGGGTATCAACCTCAAGAAGTGAACCTATGGAATGCCAACATCTCTAGCACGAATAGATCTATGAGTCTTTGATCTGGCAACTTGCTTATGTCCTATGTCATTGCAATCAGTCATTGCACTAGTTTGCACTCAAACAAAGTCCAATTAATCTTACAAAACTTTGGGAGGAGATCTTAGACACTTAGGGAGGCACCAAAATCATGATCCATCATGGTCAAGGTCCTAAAAACTACAATACAACATACCAAAAAGGCCGCTCTATGGTCTAGGAACACTCTCCTAAGGTCAAAATGTCAAAAAAAATCATGAACGCACTTAAAACATTAGATTTAGCTTACTAACATGTAGTCATAAACCATAACAGAATTCAAAATGATTATACTTGAATGAAAGACCAATAGATAAGGAACACATTTCAAGCTTTGAAATCAAGATGTGATAGTAAGAGCTCAAAATATGTTGATTACAAAGCACTTGAGAATAGCCGCTCTCAGTCGTCTGCTCCAAAACTCAAAACTTGTGAGGATAATGATTTGTGTCCTTTCCCACTTTACAAAAATGAGTTTTGTACCAAGGGCTAGCTTGCTTGGCCAATGGATGACTTTACAAGGTTCAAACTCATTTTTAAATTTTGCAGCTCGGATTTAGCACATATAGACTCAAAAAGATCAAAATAGAATCAGAGATTCTCATATAATTACAAAGCTTTCTTAAAAATAATGGATATCAAAATTTAGGGGGTCAAGATGAAGAGGTCGACTCGAAGGAATCCAATTATTTGATTGTTTGGTTTGATTGCCAACATGGTGCCTTGTGACCATTCTTTCACCAGCCACTATGGATATCTAGTTATGTACAAGAATTTGTCAACCACAAGAGTTCTTGGCTAACTTGAGTCTCGACACAAGTTTTTGTGGGTCCCAAAAAATGAGGGAAATAATAGTATTTCAATAAGACAAGTGCACACAATTCACCACTATTTGAATGATGACATAAAATAACTTCAAAACAATGACAAAGTTCAGTTCAAGTAAAGAGATGACACTGTAAAATGGCAAAGATTATATGGCATTAATCAAGTACATGAGCCTACTAGCTTAGTATATGAGTTGTGTACTTAAGTGTTTCGTACATGGGAAATAGAGCTAGGATCTCTCTCTCACTACCAGTCTATTGCTCCACCTTTTGGTCCCTTCATCTTGCCTTCCATTTGTGGCACCTTTCTTTGCAGATGTAAGTTTAGCAAATATCTTCCCCTTATTTGCTTAGTATTGACCTATGTACTAGCAGACATCACTTAACTTTTATTCTGGTCAGTACCAAGTGAATAGGGCTCTTTGGACTAAGTGACCTTAACTTATTCGCTTGGTACTTACCAAGGACGATGGTCAGTACCAAGCGAACAGGTGCAACAAACAGAGTTTACCTTCCCTTATTCGCCTGGTACTGACTACACAAAATACAAGTGCACAGAAGGGTAGTAAGTAGCATACCTCTTCACTGTGTGTAGAGTTCCGCGTCACTGAAGCCCTACAGAACAAGAGTAAGAGAAGGAGGATGCGCGAGAGTAAGAGGTAATGGAGTTTGCTTACCGCGTAGCGTCGATGAGGGTAGAGTTAATTAGAATGATACGCAGTAGAGGACGCAAAAAGGGGCAGAATAGTTGAATCTTGAGATGTTTGGCGGGGGTAATGCCTCAACTTAAAATGCTTACCTCGAGGAGGGTGACAACTTCACTTATGCGGGAGATTGTGGTTGGTAAATCGTACTGCATGGGAATCTGAGACCATCTATTACTGGTTGTCCTTGAGAGCGCAACCCACGTGCCTTTTTGAGTGACCGTTTAGGGTCAGAGAGACGCCAATCGCCTTTGCAGTCGCCATCTCCATCTCCATCTCCAAGTGGAACAAACAGATCGTCGTTGCCTTTCCCTTTTCTCCACTCTTCCCCTTGGCCAGCTCTCGTGATCTTGCGTTTAGATTCAGACGCCAATCACCCTTGCCTTTGCCATCTCCATCTCCAAGTAGAACAAACAGATCGACATCGCCTTTGCATTTTTTGCGCTCTTCTCCTTGTCCACTTCTCATGATTCTGCGTTGAGAGTCAGATGTTGATCTCCCTTGCAGTCGCCATCTCCATGTCCAAGTACAACAAACAGATCGCCGTTGCCTTTGCATTTTTTGTGCTCTTCCGCTTGGCTACCTCTCATGATCCTGCGTTGAGAGACCTCCAGTGGGTCGAGTCCTTTGCTGCTACGTCGCCATCGCCATCGCCCCCCTCTTGTTCTTGCTATTGGTGGCCTGTGACATCACCATCCAACTTGGCGCCATTGGATATTGTAGAGACAGGTTCTTTCTCCCTGCCTCTCCCCTTCCTGTGTGCTATTAATTGTGTGCACACCGAAGCCACTACGTTAGGGTAAAATTAAACGTCTCAAAACGCATGCATGGTTGGAATATTTAATCCTTATGTGACCGTACCACATTCATGGTTGGAATAATTACTCCTTATGTGATCGTGCCTGATTTTAGGCATAGTGAGTGAGTAGGCCTATAAATCTATCACTGATAACATTAAATGCTCTGTTCTTATCCACCTGTTCCGAATGCTTGGGTCACAAGACCAAAACCAAGCGAATAGGGCCCTTCAGAGATTCTTGGGACCCCTACTCGCTTGGTTCTTACTCAAATAATGTCACCTCTTATGACTTTAGCGCACGGGACAGAACCAAGCGAATAGGGCCCTTCGGTGATTCTTGGGACCCCTACTCGCTTAGTTCTGACTTAACTAACGTAACCTCTTATGACATTAGCACACGGGACAGAACTAAGAGAATAGAGCCCTTCGGTGATTCTTGGGGCCCCTACTCTCTTGGTTCTGACTCAACTAGCGTCACCTCTTCTGACATTAGCACACGGGACAGAACCAAGCGAATAGGGCCCTTCGGATATTCTTGGGGCCCGTACTTCCTTGGTTCTGACTCAATTAACTTCACCTCTTATGACATTAGCGCACGGGACAGAACCAAGGGAAAAGGGACATTGAGGGGTACTCGAGGCTCAATATTCTCTTGGTTATGACACCAAATAGTTTTGGCTTGCTCTTTCTTTCAGTCATGGGGATCATAGTCTTGGAGACAGATGTGAGCGAGGATACATGTGAAGGAAAACTATTCACGTTCTTATATAACGCCCGTGCTCATCACCGTGCACCAGAACTATCAGGAATGTTCAATGCAGAGTTTTCTATACAGAGGATTATAGATTTCTCATTTGAGTACCTACAAACCCATTTGCAACAGTATGAGGCAGTCACTTGTGACAATTCCATGACAGTTGATGGCATGAGATATGTGCACCAAGCGGACCTTGACCCTAACAAGAGTGCTTCAAGGAGACTGAATCACTATCTAGAAAAGTTTCCCTCCAATGCACTGCTTGTACAAGACAGGTCTATGAAGCACTTCAAAAAGTGTCGCTTAGTGGAATTCTACCATGGGTTTGTCTGTTACTTATACTTGCAGACGGATGGTGAGTCAGAGACTTTGCAGTCAACAACTTTCGGTAGTTGTCCATTGGCGCCGGAGGAAGAGGTAGAGGATGTGGAGGTGCAGTTCAACCCAAAAGAAGAGCGGGTAGAGGCGCTAAAGGAAATATTTGATACGGGCTTAACTCTTGTTTCTCTTGCGGATGCAGCAATAGGGTGCAAGCAAGAAAGTCCAAGTAAGGAAGTGACTTTGCCTCTGAATTGTGCTCCCAGCTTTGCTATGGCGGGCGACACCCACTATGTTTTGTTCATAGATATCATGCATGAGCTCAATATATGGGAGGACTACTGTCTAGCGACAATTGCAAATTTTTGTGAGGCAGACATGGGGTTTGTGGACGATGATGGAGTGGACCAACATCTTATTGCTAACACAGTGGTTCGCGACTCACAATTCAGTTCAGGGTGGCAACCGATCAAAGATACGTTCAATGAAGCAAAGTCCGTAGAGGCCAATTTGCCAAAAGATAAGCAGTTTGAATCGACAACAAAACAACTCAGCTTGGAAAACATGGGTAGGCACGTGGCACCCAAAGATCAGGTAATGAATAGTCACTCTATTCACTTGTGGGGGAGGTCGATGCTGGAAATGGACGAGAATCAGATGGTAACTTTTGTCGTGCATTTAGATGGTATCAGAGATGGCCCATATCATGATTTTTTTTTTGCTGCCAGGTGCTAGTGTATGACGATAGTTTCCTTAGAAGAGCGGGAGGCTCACGGCAAGGACTTGTCACTGGAGTTCAAGGAAAGAATGTGGCGTTGTCTCACTACATCGGGCGTTTCAACCACAAAAAGGTTTGTATAAACAATTCAAGTACTTGGCAATTATACTCATCTCACTTACGGCCCATAAATTCATTGCAATTTTTATGTAGATCATAATATACCACAATGAATACTCCGATGACAATGCAAAGTTCCCACTGTTTGCAATGAAATTTATTACAAGATTGTGTGGTCGGCACCCCCTCCCACTAAATGCAGAAAGACTAATTCTGATTGAGAAACAGTTTTCTCTACGCGTATTTGGCATTGGGTATGGGTGCCAAGCACTCAGAGCCCCCTATTTCATGTCCTACACAGCTCAGGCTCTGGCTGCAGGAGTTGAAGACCCGGAAAACTTAGATCCATACAACAAGCAGCTCTTTCTGAGGGAAAGAAGACGCCTGATGCCCATGGGGATGCTGCCATCAATAGAGGAACGAGCTCGTCCACAGAGCTTGCACATCAAAGAGGTACAAAGTGAGGAAGAAAAAGGTGCATCGAAGAGGATAAAAACGACGGGCTCAGGTCCATCTTCTCCCACTTCTGACTCGTGACCGTCGCCACCCCGCATGGCGCTCCGCCGCATTTGAAGCTCCCCAAGACATCTGTTTCTTCTCTTTGCGGATGTGTTGTAAATACCGTGTAATTTCTGAACTCTTAAGAAGTTCCTTCTACCTTGCTATATGAATTAGTCATCTATAAGTCCATTGGTGTAACTCTAATAGGCTATTGGCCTTTTCTTTTCCTCCCCCATGTCTAGTGTGCTTAAAATAACCTGTTCTTGCCATGTAGTGGGTTTTTTCCATGCCTTCTGTGGACCATATTGATAGTGAGCCGTATGTCTTGGAAAAATATGGACCATGGTTGAACAATATGTGCTTCATTGAAATGAAACAAAATGGTCAGTAGAGTACAATTTAAAGTTTTGTTTTGTATACGTAGAATGCCAACCCACCATGTAATGTGTGATATGTTGCCCACCCCACCCTGTAAGGTAAGCCTTTTTCCAATCCAGCAAGGCTGCTTGAAATGATGTGAGCTTACTTTGGTCCCAAGAATGCTGCTCAACGTAATGGAAAATTTTATCTAGTGATTTGCACACATTCGCCTTTTGATTCTGGATTGCCCCACCACCAGCATTGTCTTTAACCACTTTATGTAACTGTTTCCATTTTTTGAATAGGTTTCTCCTTTCTTCTCTATCTGAATCTTTGAGGTTAAACCCAAGAAACCTTCTTGCCTTCACTCCGCCTATCGATGATTTCCTCGGTACCTTGTACCAACTTTGAGATATCTTAGGGTCCTCTTCGATTTTGACATTGCCTCCATGCAAACCAATGTCTGAGAGCACTCCCTCTAATGCTTTGATCACTCTTTTTGACTCACTCTCTGGCTTTAATGTCCATGCAAAACATATGTACAAATGAACCACCTTTTCAATTATTCGACAGAGTGCATGAAGTGTACAAACGTGAACTCTACTTAGAGGAATATCAAGCACTAGTTTAAAAGTTTTATCTTGAAGATGTCTGATGGGAGCTCTAATCCATTGCACACTCTCAAGTGATTGTGTATCAGTCATGCAATATAAGCATGGATTTGCCACATCTGCTCCGTGTGTTATGTTATACATACACTTAAGAGTCTTTAAGTCACCTGCCATGTGCCATTCCACTGTGTAGTCACCAAATCCTTCCACTGAAAGAACGGCTCCGTTTCTTTGTTCACTGATGATAGAAGGAATTTGGGTTTGACTAAAAACTTAATCGAGGATTTCAAAATTTTCCTTATCAACCTGCAGTGAAAAATGTAAACACAAAATCAACAACCAAATAATCAATATTTTTGTTATCATAGAGTGAACGAAGTACACCTGAAATGATCCTAGAGTAAGAATGTTGTTTTTGATCGCACGCTGAAGTATCGTGGATCCTCTTTCATTATTGATGGATCGAGAGCTCTGTTCATGAGGATAATGGTGACTCTCTCCAACTTCTTGTTCTTCAGGACCTCGCACTCGTCGAGCTTCAAAACAAACTTGAGAACCCCACCGCACTCGTCTCGACTGATGTCAAAGATGTGAACTACATACCTTTTCAATGCTTCAAGATCAACGAAGAGGTTGTTGTTCTCGTTAAACAGTACCTCTCTCCCGCCATTGCCTAAGAACGTTGCTTCAATATGGAATGGTGACCCAAGTTTCTCAAACACCTCATCGTTTACGTGCCGGCGAGCAGCCTTTACATGTGATGGCTTTGGCAATGATTCTCTCTGTAGTTTACGTGCCGGCGAGCAGCCTTTACATGTGATGGCTTTGGCAGCAATGATCCTCTCTGTAGTTTATTTTGATACTTTTTAGCTAATGCTTTGAAGTGCCCTGTATCCCATCTGCGAGATGCCACTCTCATCAAGTATTGCTTGCACTTCCATTGGTTCCAACTGATTCTCGTTCATGAAGGAGGTAAGTAGCCTCCCTTTCAACTTACAAAATTTTTTCTGAGTTATCATCTCTTCAACTACTTCTTTTGGAACTAGACGGCTGTAATGCACTCCGGCATTGAAGCCTGCACCGTTCGAGTTTGGATGCAGTAAAGACCTGCCAAAAAAGCACAATGCGTTATGATCATGTATAGGAAAGTAAGTGTATCCATTCCTTAATGAAGCACATTGAAGAAACAAACTTCCAGTTACCTTAAAGCTCGTATTCGTTTTTTTAGGCCACCACTACCAACCTTCATGTTCTCAATGTTGCACAGATCTCGTTTTCTTTTTCGACTACCAAGCACGGTGTCTTTCTCTCGCAAACTTGTGATTTGCTTCTCAAGGCCTTGGATTGTCTCTCTGTTTGATGAAATCTTTTGAGAGCATGCTTCATTAAGTTTCTTCAGCTGCATGTTCTCCATCATCAGGAAGTTTCTTTGCCTTTCCGCATTCAATCCTCTCATTTCCAAATGTTCGGTGTATCATGTAAGTTCAAATTAGTGTTTTCATCAGGAAAAGATGCGTTCTCCATTCCTAGAGTTGATAGAGAAGAAGACGGAGAAATATCTCAGGTTTTGGGAGGGAAGGCCATATTCTCAAGTTTAGAGTTGATAGAGTTTGTGTGGCTTATGGTTCTGGAGGGAACGCTTGTACGTTGGCATTTCAAATCATTAGTCATACGGTTAGTTGGATTCCTAACAAGAGAACGAAGGACAAGAATGATAAAGACGGCGGCTACCTACCAAAGAATGTCATTTTGGCTTTTTGTTGCGCAAAAGAGTATCACATAAAATGCACAATTTAACATTTTCATTTTCTCTCTCTAAGCCGATGTGGCACTTCTTACAGGGCCCAAAAGTGATTCCAGCTTTCTCCTAATGTTGATCATGAGTCAGGGCCAGTATGGTAACTCGTACCATAGAGATAGTCTCTTCATCCCTGGGGGCAATCCGTCATCACACATCTCCTTCTACTCTAACCATGCTTGTGTAGACATCCTCGGTGGCTCTCTTCCCAAAAATCCATCGCGTAACACATGATTCTATAGAAGATACGCTTCATGACCTTTGTAGATTTGCTTCTTCAATGAGGGCGTCCTACGTGCATTCAATCTAGGTCCACATTAGGAGATTTCGGAGGTATTTTGGAGGGCCTTTTGGAAGAGAGAGGAAAATAAGCTCCTCCAATGAGAGAAGAGCCTACGTTACGTAGAAAAATAGATTGATATTAACAAAAATATTAAAGGTGTCCCTCTCCTCATTTAATAATCTAGTGGTCCTTGAAGACGATCACTCTCTTTCATTTAATGTGAGCACCTTTTTCAAGAGGTAGATGCGATGCATTTGATATGGCTTACGTCATCAACTCAAAAAGTCACAAAACTATCAAGTGGTGGAAGATTTTGAAACTTTTGATACTGTCAATGCGTCCGGAACGCCCAAATATCCTAGAAATGAATGTCCAATTGCCTCGCTCTGACATACAAAGAGGAAAAAATGTCAAAAACACCCAAAAGAACATTTTACTAATGGCGCGCAAAGGGGCATTCCAAAATTTTGGAATGCCTCCTCGCGCGCCGTTAGTAAAAAGCCCATTTTTTCCTCTTTTTAGGGAGCTTTTTGAGAGGAAAATGTCAAAAAACCTCTAAAAAGGGGCTTTCTTGAAAGATAAGTGTCTAAAAATCACTAAAAGGAGCTTTGTACCAACAACGCGCAGGGGGGCATTCTAGAATTTTAGAATGCCTCCTCGCGCGCCTTAAGTAAAAAGCCCATTTTTTGGGGTTTTTTGACATTTTTTGCCTCTCCGGATGTCTGAATGAGACAAGTAGACATTCGTTTGTAGGATATTTTGGCGTTCCGAACGCATTGGTGGTGTCAAAAGCCTCAAAATAGATCACTATTTGACAGTTTGTGACTTTTCAACTTTCAGTGATGACGTAAGCTGCATTGAATGCGCCGCACCTGCCTCCTGAAAAAGACGCTCGCATTAAATAAAAAAGTGACCATTTTCAAGAACGATTGGGAATATAAATCTAATTTTTAGAGTGTCTGCTTGTCCTTTTGGACGTATTCAGAAAGTGCAAGTGCATTTTAAAAAAAGTTTCTAGAGAGAGAAATATAATTTCTTACAAGGCCCTCCAAATGACCTCCGAAATTTTATAATGCATGTGACACATGCTCTGTATCCACTTGTTTGAAGCCCTGCATGTATACACATGATAATAGATCAACTTGAGAAAAACCAAGATTTATAGTGTCTGAGTGAGGAGTGTAAATAGATCACCTGAGCATTCTGTTAGTCCAGGATATTCATGCATGGTCCACATTAGAATGCCTCTGATCAAAGCATTCCATCGACCTGTGTGTCGGCTCATATCCACCACTTCTATGCCAATCCACAATTGTTGTAGTTATTCCAATAGTGGACAAAGATACACATCCATATTCTTCACTTTATATCACCCCGACAGAATGAAGCTTAGCCATAGGTGCCCCTTCTTCGTAGTCAACCATGGGGGAATGTTGTAGTTGACAATGACAATGGGCCATACACTGTAAGATGTGGATCTTTGACCAAATGGATTCACGCCATTCATAGCCAGACCTAAGCGCAAATTTCGATGTTCCCTGGAAAAATCTGACCATGTTCCATCTATATGTTTCCAGGCTGCACAATCTGTAGGAATCCATAGCACACCATCCGAAGATTATTTTCTCCTTATGCCATGATGCTAGGGCAGCCATGGACTTACATTCGAAGAAACGCTTGATGCGAGGAAGCAGAGGAAAATGTCACAAAACCTTTTGCGGAAGTTTTGTTCCGTGGAGATCTACTCTATACCTTTCGGAATCACATTTTGGACACTTCTCCATGTCTATGTATTCCCCTCTGAAAAGAATGCAGTCATTAGGACAAGCGTGGATCAAATTGTAATCCATCCCCAAGTTTCGCAAAATATTTCTTGCTTCCTCTCGGGAATATGGCATCACATTATCAGCTGGTAGTATGTGCTCTTTGAGCAATCTACACAACATAAAAATACGGTACAATTGTGTAAAAATCTATCAGATCATTATACATTTAGAGTTTTATTAAAGTAAACTAATTGTAATAGATCACCTGAAAAGCGTTGTGACGCTAGTGTCACTCCATCCAAACTTTGCCTGCATGTTGAGAAGAACCAGGAGCGCTTTCAATCTAGACACACGTGCTCCATTATACGATGGCGTATCGGCTTCACTTTTCATATCATCATAGATAAGCCTTTCTGAATCCATGATCGTCTCAATAATTTCATCAATCTCGGGCTCAAACATTGCCTCGTTGGGAATGTGGTCTGCATGATTATCCCCCGAGCTGTCAGAGGCTACATCTTGTGGCCGCACATATTCTAACACGTTTATTGGGTTGCAAGATTGCTGCCTTTTGGCCAGCGTCAGAGTCCGACGAGTTATAATTGGCAACAACTCGATCTATAATAGATGGATCAAACTTGCCAAATTCGCGAACGTGCTGCAAAGAAATGCGTCTTGTCCGTCGCACATCATGCTTGCAATGATTACAAGGACATAAGATCCTCTTTGAGAGATAGGTGTTTTGGTTGGACGGCCCCACATACTCGTCACTACTCATAATGAGGGTAAAAATCTTATAGCCTGGACAACAAATCTAATCTTCTATTGGCATTCTTCATCTTATCTCTCTCTCTCTCTCTCTCTTTCTCTCTCTCTCTCTCTTTCTCTCTCTCTCTCTCTCTCTTTGTTCACACTGTAAACTACCTCACATTCTCTAGTCATGTCCAATCCCTGCACACCTCGGTCTAGAGATGCACGGAGATCAGAACCACCGGGTTATAATCTCGTCTTTATTGGTCAATGCCTATATTTGTGGGTAGAAGAAATCTACACACCCACGTCTACATGATACTGCATGTAGTGGACAAAACCCCTTTCCCTCTTCTCTAGCTGTAGCATTTCACAACATCTTAACAGCTTTTCATAGTAGATCTTTGTTTGTAGCATGCAGGTACGCCATTCTTGCAATGTAGCTGATGTTTGCTCAAGGCACTTAATCCTTACTCTAGATTTGATGGGTGTGTGTGTGTGTGTGTGTGTGTGTGTGACCCTTGGAATCGTCATCTTGCATCACTGATTTCTGTGTAGGATCAATTTTCTCTTCCATTAGCTGATCATGACGGCTTATTGTATGGTAGCAGAAGTCGAACATGCATGTGGAATTGCTGGTCCGCATGGACTGTCGAGGCTGTGAGCGCAGAAAATTTTCTCGCCATTTCTGACAAGCGTCGGCGGCTCTCTAAGTTGTGCCTGCACAAAAATCTAAATCTAACCTTATCTTAAACGATAAAAAGAAGAAAATGGTGTAACCTTTCTATCACCCAAGTGTGGTAGATTGGTTATGCCAATTCCCTCTTCAATAACAGGTAAATAACGTAAATAAACCTAAATCTAATATAATATAACGTAAATCTAAATCTAACGTAAATAAACCTAAATCTAATCTAATATAACGTAAATCTAAATCTAACGTAAATAAACCTAAATCTAATTTAACGTAAGTCTACATCTAACCTAATCTTTAACGTCTTTTGGGATAGTTTCCTACCACGTTAAAACTCTCTTCTTCTTGTGTGTGTGTGTGTGGGTGTGTGTGTGCCAATAAAAAGAGAAAAATGATATAAACTTTCAATCACCCAAGTGTGGTAGATTGGTTATTCCATTTTCCTCTTGAATAACAGGTCTTGAGTTCAACTCCTCATCGGCTAGATCTTTAGGTCTCTTTTACTAGTTTCCTACGACATTAAATTAAACTCTCTTCTTCTTGGGTGTGTGTGTGTTGGTGTGTGTGCAAGCCAATAAAAAAAGGAGAAAAATGGTATAACTTTTCTATCACCGAAGTGTGATAGATTGGTTATGCCATTTCCCTCATGAATAACAGGTCTTGAGTTCAACTTCTGTCGACTAGATCTTTAAGGTCTCTTGGGATAGTTTCCTACGATGTTAAGACTCTCTTCTTCTTCTTCTCCTCTCTCTCTCTCTCTCTCTCTTTGTTTTATATCTTTTTCTTTCTCTCTCTCTCTCTCTCTCTCTCTCTCTCTCTCTCTCTCTCTCAATGTGTGTGTGCATTCTTTGTTTATGCATGTGTTTGTGCATTTTATGTTTATGCTTGTGCTTTGTCTCTCTCTCTCTATCTCTATCTCTCTCTCTCTCAAAAACACAATGTGTGTGTGTGTTAGAGAGGGAGACAGAAAGAGGGGAAGGGAACATGAGAGTGAGGAGAGGGAAGGAGCATACCTGGCTCTCCTTCCTCTCCTCGTGTGTGTGTGTGTGTGTGTGTGTGTGTGTGTGTGTGTGTGTGTGTGTGTGTGTGTGTGTGTGTGTGTGTGGAGAAGAAAGAGAGAGAAAGGGAGAGTGCGCGTTACCTTGCTTGCTTGAGCGCGCGCCAAAAACTCAGATCTGAGATCTGAGTTTTCGGACTCTCTCGGTTATTTTTTTTAGCCCTGGTTGCGTCGCTATAGGCGTCGCTATGTTACTTGTAACATAGCAACGCTCATAGCAACGCTGTGGTTTTTCATGTTTGAGCGTCGCACTACGAGCATCGCTACTATTAAGTACCTCTTGTAGTGATAGGGAGTCGGAGTAGGAAAGGTGATGCTACACGTCAAGAAAGAGGTTATGGAACTTAAAAGAGAGATACAATCTTGAGAAGAGAGTGAAAGTGTGTTGGGTAACCTTGATCACGAAGGAGATGTTGAAGCTATGGAGATAGAGGTTGCAGATCTAGAATGAGATGTTGGAGCTATGGAAATAGAGGTTGCAAATCTAGGATGAGATGTTGGAGCTATGGAGAAAGAGGTTGAAAATTTAGAAGAAGATGGAGCTATGGAGAAAGAGATTGCATATTTGGAAGGAAATGTTGGAGCGATTAAACTTCCAAATAAAGAGGCCCTCCTATACCCCATTATCTTCCTAATGATTGAACATTGTGTACACAAGATCATCAATAGGATCCTTGCATATATGGAACGTGGTTTTATTTACCATGTTTTGCATGACATAAGGCTGTATGCTATTCTATAGTGACCACTCTAGTTGTGGAAGAAGTGGCCCAAACTAGGCAAGGACCCACAATGTGTTGGGATGCTTGATCACACTTATGAACAACTGTTGTTATTGGCACCTCTACTTCATTTCACAGAGCTCATACTTGAGTCACACCTAAGATGCTTGATGTCTCTCTACAAATCCTTAGTCTGACTTGTTTCTACCCTCATCATCTGCATGGAGGTACATAATAGTGCTTGCAGTTCCTCCACGAGGTCATGTGTTTTCATAGCAATGCCGTTCAATTCATATCTCACCTCTTCTCATGACATTGTAATCATCTCATGGACAAATATCCACTATGTCCTTGTTGGGTGCCATGTTGTTGAAGTCCCTTGACTTACCTAGAACATATTGCATGTATAGAGTCTTTACAAACCACATGGGGAAATCAATGTGGTTCAAGGTGATGCCTATGAAAGCAAGGTATATGGCCTCTATGTGTATGCAATATTTGGCACAATGCATTTGCTCAACTTCAATCTCCCCTTATGGATAGAGAAGTCAAACACACCCAGCCATGCTTCCTTGACCATCTCTTTGGTGACATCTTTATTGAGGTCCTTCCATTGCTTTCTATTAGCTGATGCCCATCTCGGAGGTCTGTGCAGCAAGCCTCACATGGTCATACAACTTCTTTGATTTTTCACATTTGTCCATGCCTGACAAGAACACAATTTAATGTCTTAATTAAATGACATTCATCACACTTAAGTTTAAACAGAAGAAAATTTTGTGCACTACACGTGACACCATTGCGTGGTAATCAACCACAACACAAAAAAATTGACACCAATAACAGGACCGTGATGTTGGGTTTTCACTATTCACAATTGACGACCATCATTGAATATAAAACATCACTTGAATAAATTTATGACTGCACCACACCAATTTAAATCATATGTGCATCACACCATGTCTTGTACTGAATCACTTTGCACCATAAGTATTGATAGAGAGAGAGAGAGTGAGAGAGAGATAAGAACAGAATTCATCACTGTATAAAAATTCCATTTACAATATGTGGGATATTTGCAAAACATACAAGTTTGGTGTCTACAAATCTGATGGGATATAAATATTAACAAAACTACAAGAATCAACATAATGATCTAGAATCTAAGCACCATCTCACTTAGTGGTTGTAGACACACTTTCGGGTTGAGCTCTAACATATCAAAACGCTCACTCATATTCTGCATAGTCTTTCTTTGCCTGTGTGGTGGCTTTAAATAGCTTTTTCACGTTATATTGATGATCATACCTATATCTGCTCGCTTTTGCTTTTGCCAAGAAAAATTGTAATGCTCTCAATAAATTTTGCACCAATCATATAATTGCTAGACATAGAAAGCCACTACATATGTATCACTTGCTTTAGTGTACGGGCAAGTGGATGGGATTGCAAATCTTAGGTGCCCTCCATGGACATAGCTGGAGTTCTATCTAGTTTGTGATGTTGGTTTCCCACTTCTCAATGCCCCATCACAACACCAAGTCCCAATCAATGACACATACATGTGGCACATCCTCCTTTGTGAAATTTCTCATGATTTTCCATGGGTGTAGGTCGTAGTGTATGATTCCCTTGTTGTGTGCATGTGCCATGGTCTTCACTAGGGAATTCATAAAATAAAGCACCCACTAAGAATATGCTTGCACATCTTCAACTCTCCCTCTATGGGCGGGCATCTAGAAGCTTCCTTCTACGCCACCAATATTTTGGCAAATTTTCCCTTTGGTGGTTGGCTTGTCGTGGGATGCACTCTAGTATGTCACCCAAACCCATTTTATTGAAGAAAGGGAAGGACGGACAATGGATCTTTGTGTTTTTGTGCTATGCATCTTATAATGCCCATATGAAACAAATGCACACTCACCTCTAGAGAAAAAGAGCGACGCCTCTTTGCTTCATCTCCTAGGAAGTCCTTCACTACATACTACACTTTAGGTGGCAACCAAGTGATGCCTTTAATAGTGCACTCTAACACTACTCCATATAGCTTCCTTTGTCTAGTCTCCTACCATGATTGATGGCCTCATGTATGAGGTAGACACTGATGGTGAACTAAGACATAAAGTGGGTGTGCAATAAATGCTTCCTACAAATATCCTTTGCATCGTAAGTTGCAAATTGTGACCAAAATGCTTCAACTATCCTACCAAAGAAACTCTCTCTGTGTGTCTCACTCTCCAATGTGGAGGTGATCTCATCCATGGCTAGGAAACAAATATACATGGCCATGAGAGTCTTGATCGTTTTTTCAACTCCTTTGTTATAAAAAAAATCATGAATTTTGAGGATATACAACACTTCTAGTTCAACAATACAACTAATGTTGAGAGAAACCATCATACTAGCCTAAAAATCATTGCATCATTCAATGAACTAACAACAACTCTAGCCCAATAGTGTAGTTGATGCCAAGAACAACCATTGCACTAGCCTAAAAAGTAGGGCATCATTCAATGAAACTAATGACAACTTGAGGACAAATCTAGCCCAATAATAGAGTTAATACCAAGAGCAACCATTGAAATAGCCTAAAAAGTAAAACATCATTCATTGAAGCTGACACCAACTCTAGTCGAATAGTAGATTTGATTCCAAGAGAAACATTGAACTATTCTAAAAGCAAGGAATCATTTAACAAAACTAACGACAACTCGAGTCCAATAGTAGAGCTGATGTTGAGGGCGGCACTAAACTAGCGTAAATGCATGTATAAATATGCCACAGACAAGACATATAAAGTAGACTATTAGCTTGTACAATGACACTACCATCCCAACAATAGGATTGGTGTTGATGATAAGACTAATAGAACTACCCATAAGTCAAACATAGCCACCATGTTCAACAAAACAACACTTTTTGTCCAAAGTAGAACTGATGCCAAAGTGAAAAGAGTGGCCAAGTTGTAAAACCAATTAGCTTCACCATTTTCCATGATGACACTACCAATCCAAAGTAAAAACTAATGCCAAAGACAAATTGATTGACTACTTTCAAGAGTTGGTCTAGTGTTTCACAACGACACTTTGGGTCTAGAAAAAGAACTAATGCCGACATAAAATGCAAGATTGTCACCATTTTAAAATTTAAAGGTAAAATTTTAGAATTGAATACAATAAATTACACTATAAACTACATATGAGACTACATTAAGGATTATACCGTAAATTTTTAACTGGTTTGGGAGAGCTTGGTAGCTTGAGAGAGCTTGAGAATTGTGAAATGAGGCCCCCCCTAATTATATAGTACACAAAGGGCCCATTCTGTGCATTACTTGTTGGGCTATTGATGTTGCCTAGAGGGATCTAGCAGGCCAGGTTTCTGTATCAATGTGCAAAGTCGGGGACCCTCTGGTAGCCTTTCATCACATTGTCAATTTTTGTGAATGTGAAGAGTTGTAAATTGATAATTTGGTTAATTAAAGATTCCATCACAAGAAGAAACACATGATTACATGAATATAAAATCCCTATGCAGCACAATTTAGTTTCATCAAAAAGTACTTAAGACTTTGGCGATCTGTGTGCAAAATAAATGGAAAGGATAATGCTTCCATGCATCTAAGGCATGCAAAATAGCTACAAACTCTTTTTCATATATTCTTAGATTCTTTTCTTCTGATGGGGGCTTTTCACAAGCCAAGCTCCCATACCCCTCTTCTCTCGTCCCCACCCCATGAAAACCCCCTCTTAGGGAGGGAGTGATAAAAAGCATTGGAAAAAGTAAGAAAAAAATAAAGTATGATTATGTAAATATATAAGAAAGGTAAAATTGGCCACCTCATGCCTGCGGGGTAGCCCATCCCCACCTTGCCTCCTTTTTCTTCACTATTGCCCCGCCGGGTGTCCCTTTTCCTCTCCTCCACTCAAAAGGTCAACTCCCCTCTCTCTTCCCCTTGTCCTTTCTCCTTTCTCTCTCCCCTCAAGCTACCCCACCTCTCACCAATAATGCATTATAACTCACCAATAATGCACCCTAACTCACATGCAACTTACCCTATCTTCCAAAATAGTATACCCCACCCCCTCTTTCTCTCTCCTATCATATCCCATGACCCAAATATCCCCCCCTCTCTCTAAAGGGCACCATGTCTCTTGTCTAGTAGTTAAATAACCTCCCCCACACTCACACACACTCAGTTTCACTCAAAAAGGTGCCCACAGACCCATCCCCACCCGGTGGTTACCTGATTTTTTTTGTGTTCACACACATCTGCACACAGATTCACCTCTGAACACACTCCCCTCTCTCCCCTCTTGTAATTACTTTATTCTCCATGTCACCTCTCACTTTTTTTCATCAACCCATCTCTCTCTCTTAGTCTCTCTCTCATGAGACTGCTGTTCTGGCACATATACACACAGCCAGACAAGTGGGGCCCACAGTCGCATGGCCTATGTAGATAATGATTTCTTCATTTCTAAATTCTAGAATTTCTCCCCCCTCATCCCCTATATAAAGAGGGATCACCATCACACTCAGGACACACACCATCACCAAAGAGTACACTATGCATTGTGTGTGCCTAGTGCACACACACGCACACCCACACCATCACCATCACCGCAATCACCATGCTCGTCTTGAGCATGACCTCTACACCCTTGGGCTATGGAAGATGAAGGGAAACTAAATGAAGGATGATGGCCATAACCCTCGTGCGAGTCTTCGCCATAGCCTTCCACCTATTCGCCATGTGCTCTACCACGTTCTCCCTTCTCATTCCCCTACCCTATGCTCCCCATTTCATCGCCTTATTCTCTAAATAAAGCTTGAGGTTTTGTGAGTATGTTTTCTTGCAATGTTTTGCCCATGTGAGGTGTGCGGAATCGCCACCTAGTCTTGTGTTTGGAGTGAGTTTGTGTATGTGTGAAGGGTGTGCAGATTCACCATCCTTTTGTGCTGCCTAAGTACTAAGCCACTATACCCCCTCCCTCTCTCTCTCTCTCTCTCTCTCTCTCTCTCTCTCTCTCTCTCTCTCTCTCTCTCTCTCTCTCTCTCTCTCTCTCTCTCTCTCTCTCTCGATCTCATTCCCTTTCCTCTTCATCATTACTCCCAAGCATCCATCTCTCTTGGATGAAAACTTTGTTATGGTGGTGTGTTGTTTGCATCCTAGCCGCTGAAGCTAGGTGGTGCCCCCTGTTTGCTTTACCATGACAGGCTCGAGGCGCGCCATTCGGTCCCCGGGGTTTTAGAGGCCGTCGGGGTTCGGGGTTCGGGGTTCGCTTTGCTCCAGTCATTTGGTGCCCCCACGGAGGATCTTTTCATGAAACCCTTCAGTTTACAAGACTGAAACCCATAAACTATTGTGAATGGATGAATGGCTAGCAAGATTTGCTAATTGGACGACAGAAGAAGAAGAGCTCCAAGCACAACTAGACGAACTCCGCATCTCCATCGAAGCTCGAGTGCCAGGCGTAACGGTAATCGATTTGCAGTGGGAGAGTCAACCAACATGCCAAACCCAGTGGATATACATAGGCCAAGTGCCAAGAAGAAGAAGGAGAAGGTCGAAACCATGTCCGCAACCTACAACCAACCCACAACAACAAAATGGAAGGAGCTCTACCCAATAGAGAATCAACACTATTCTACTTTGAGAATCGGGTAACTCAAGTCACCGAGGTAATTATCACAGTCAGTTTTCAAGTTGCACCTGATGCTGCAGCACAGATAATGGAATCATTGGCTCACACTCTCACTAGAGAAACTAGGGATCTACTGAGTTTGTTTCAGGAAAGAACACCACCCTCTCCCACAAGCTTGGACGGTGACTAAGCACCTCTCAGCTTCACATGAATCAGTACAACCTACCTCAAGACAGATCACACATACCAACACGTACACGCTCAATCAAGGTAATACTGGATTTGAAGGCTCACTACCAGCACGTCATTGACACCATGCTGGGTGGGGAGAAATTTTTTGAGGTTCTGGCATCAGATCAACCATTTGTCCTACCTTTGGTACAAGGCAATGTACCGTTTGAAGTTTTAATCTATATCCTAGTATAAGAGGGTATACACGCCTCCTTGTAAAGAAGAAAAAAACTTTTGCAAGTTAAGCAATGCGTCTTTCTAGCTCTCTCTCAGTAATCATGGCAAGTGTAGCATTTCCAACATTTAAAGAAAAGAAGAGGGAGGATTTGGTAACAGACTTCCTAGATGACTTTGAAGTAGCATGTGTAGTGAGCAACAAAGATACGGATGAATCCCGGGTTAGAATCTTTAAGCATCTCATGAAGCTAGAAGCTAGATCATGGTACAATGCACTTCCACAAGCAACCAAGGATGACTAGGAACCCTTAAAAACCGCTTTTAAGAGGCGCTTTGGGGGAGGTACCACTTCAGAAAAGTTGTGGGACAAGTTGAGAGACTTGAAGCAGGAGGGTCTTTTAGAATATGCCACCTATGAGTCCAAATTTGTGGATTTGTGGGAACGGTGGGTTGAGTCACTGGCAAGGGGGGAAGCTGCACCCGATTTCCTAAAAAAAGATCGATTCACGCATGGCTTATGGCCGCTTCTCAAGGAGAAGGTGAAAGGTAGATTCCCGGCTACGTACGAGTTAGCCGTTGAGATTGCTCGCCTTAAGGATAAGAAGCTGCGAATGAAAGCCAAAGAAACCGAGTCAACAGAAACAGCAACATCACGTCGACCAACAACTACTAAAACCACCATTCCACCACCACCACCAGCTCTTGGGGTAAGAGATGACCAACAAGATATGTTGGCCCATATTACTGACCAACTGCAGAATTTGTCTGTCCACTTAATACAACAAGGGAGGAGTCAAGAAAGAGATCAAGACCCTGGAAGAGCACGACGACAAAACAGGGAGTATCATTGCTACAACTTCAGAGAAGACGGTTACCGTATGTACTACTGTCCCAAACCACGACAAAACTATAATAGAGGAGGTAGGAGGAACCAATTGTCACCCCCTAGAGAAAGAACACCCCCACCCCGAGAACCAACCCCACCAACACAAATTCTACGTCCACCCCAGACACCACTACAAGCATCCATTCCACCTCTTCCACCAGCCCCACCACCTAATCGCCCTGTAAACATCATAAGGCTAGAAGAGAAAGGAAAAGCCGTAGTAGTCGATCCACCCAGAGCAAAGGAGAGGGACAAGGGTAAGGAGAAGGTAACCTTTTTAGAACCACTTGAGGCCATGACTCTGAAAAGAGCTAGGAGGGAGAAGGCTACACAATCAGATGATGAGAGAAGCATGAGAGGAGAAACTAGCAAGAGGCCATCCACGCCATGACGGAAATTGGGCATCACCGACTTCCAGCTAGGGGAAAGTTCTAAGCCCTATGATCTAACATTGGATGTGGCAGAGCAAGGACCAAAGATTACATGGCCACAGCTGCTACATCTTGTACCTAAAGTAAGGCGACAATGGTCTAAAATGGTAAGTACAAGACGCTCCAAAACAAAGGTAGCCGAAGCAATTTCGGGATGCAACATGGATGACATCCTTCCAATTGTCGACGTAAACATAAAAGGAAAGAGGGTTGGAAACACTTTCATTGATGGAGGTGCACAAATCTGTGTAATGAGCGAAGCTATGATGCTTCGATTAGGGCTCGAGGTTGACAGGCCTTCTCCATGCAAGGCAAAGATGGAAAACAACGCAAAAGTAAAGTGTGTGGGTGTGGTAAGTGCCATGAAAATCAAAGCTTTCAACACTGAGGTAGAGGTAGATGTTTTTGTAATGCCTACTAAGGGGGAGAGCTATCCACTAATTTTGGGAAGGCCATGGTTGATGGCCATGAAGGCAAAACAGGACTGGGGTACTGGCCTTCTACGCATGACCGGTAAGAAAGGGGAGACAATCTACTATGACATGAGGATTGGCAAGCAGAAGCAAATCAATCTGGAAACATCGGCAGATGAAACCACTAGCGAATCTTCCAGTTCTGAGGAGGAGACCACATCCATCGACGAAAGTGACAGTTCCATTGATGTGATGGGTATCATTATGAAGGATCCACAAAGGGTAAGCACAACTAGTGATCCATCACCAAAAGGGCAACCCAATGAAGAGGAGATCAAATCACCTGGCCTAGGAGGAAGTAGGTTGAAGGGTATGTTGTCTACGGAATTAACACTTGAGGAGAAAGATAGTTTTTTGCAAATGTTGATGGGATTTCCTAACCTGTTCATTGACAACTATGAAAGAATCACAGGCATTACAGTGGTGGAACATCATATTAAGCTGAAGGAAGGGGTAAAACCAGTTGTGCAAAAGCTACGACGACTGGGGGTCATACAAGAAAAGGCACTCTTGGCCGAGGTAAGGAAACTGCTGGAGGCGGGATTCATCTATCCTGTAGAAAACTCAGAATGGGTGTCACCCGTAGTGGGGACGCCTAAAAAGAATGGTAAGTGGAGGGTCTGTGTTGACTACAAACCAGTAAATGCAGCTACAAAGAGAGACCACTTTCCTCTCCCTTTCTTGGATGAAATTCTCAATGAAGTAGCGGGTTTTGAATGCTATACCGTCTGTGATGGTTATTCTGGATACTGTCAAATACTCATAGCCTTGGAAGATCAACGAAAAACCACTTTTATCACGCCATGGGGTTGTTTTGCATACAGGGTTATGCCATTTGGTCTCACAAATGTACCTGCCACATTCCAAAGATATGTCACATATGTTTTTCAACCGTTCTTTGGAACATCCATAAGAGTGTTCATTGATGATTTTTGTATATATAGCTCCCGTATTTCACATTTAGAAAAGGTAACTGAAGGTTTGGCCAGGTTGCAGAGCCTAGGTGGGCAATTAAATGTGGATAAATGCCACATTGGGGAGAGTAAAGTCATTCTACTAGGCCATGAAATTTCAGCAAAAGGTATCAACGCCGACCCAAGTAAGGTGTCCGCACTCATTGCCCTACCTTCGCCAACGACCGCACGTCAACTGGTCTCTTTTCTACAGAAGGTGAGGTACTTAAGTAGATTCATACATCTACTATAACAACTTGTTCTACCACTGCAACAACTCACTCAAAGATCAACTTTCACTTGGGACGAGGAAAGCTAACATCACTACAACAAGGTAAAGGAGGTCTTAGCCACTCTACCAACTATCTCACCACCTAAGTGGGATGAAAAATTCTATGTCACTTCAAGTGTTGGTGATAACTCATTGGGGGCTGTGCTACTCCAAAAGGATACGACGACATCTTTCATGAGGCGAATCTACTTCTCTAGTCGAATGATGACAGCAAGAGAGAAAGGTTTCACCCATGTGGAACACTTAGTCCTAGCTCTTAGATTTGCAACTACAAAGTTTAGGTCATATTTGCTGCCTAAGCAATTTGTGATTCTAACCACGGATGAAATATTTCCCTATGATGTACAACACATGGATGTGTCTGCTAGAATTACTAAATGGCTAGTTCGTCTGCAAGAGTTTGACCACACGGTACAGGTAGAAAGCACGACAAGGGCAAGTTGGGGGGGACTCATGACCTACCAAGTCTTTGAAAGGAAGGAGATGCAATCTAAGGAAGGAGAAGTTCGATTACCTCCAGTACCACCGATGGTAGAAGGAGCATACTCTCACTACTTTGATGGAGCCTACAAGCGAGCGTTCGACAAAGCAACTGCAGGCATAGTGGTCTTTGATGACAAAGGGACAAAGGTATTTTCGTTGGGCCAATTGTTAGATTCACATTCTAACAATGAAGCTGAGTATGCAGCACTAACCAAGGGTCTACAATGGTGCGTCTCGCAAGGAGTACAACACCTTAATGTATTTGGGGATGCTCTACTTCTGGTAAGGCAAGTAAATGGAGCATGGACATGCAAGAATCCTAGTTTAAGGACTCACTTAAGTGGTGTAAAAACCTTGTTGGGTAAGTTTGAAGAAGTTCAAATACACCATATCCCAAGGGCTCAAAACCAAGCAGCAGATGCCCTAGCAAGTGAAAGACTACAGGAAGTGGTGGTTGGAGCAATAAAAGTAAAGCTCCCTCTATTTCAAGGCAGTGATGCCTTGCCTGACATTATGCATTTTTTGGATACAGGGGAATGCCCATCAGATTTAACAAAGGGACTGAAGCAATGGCTAACGCGGAAGGCCACAAGGTATCGACTCATCAATGATGGTTTGTACTGTAAGGGTAAGGACCAAATACTCAGGAAGGTCCCTCTCTCTCATGAAATCACGGGAGTAATTGCTAGCTGTCACGACGGGGTTTGTGGTGGTCACTTTGCCCTAGACATAACAAGTAGGAAAATCTTGCAGGCAGGCTTCATATGGCCTAGCCTCAACCGTGATGTACACCATCGGTGCAAAACGTGTAAGTTGTGTCAAAAGGCCGGAACTAGGTCACTTATGCCTGAACCACAGACATCTATTCTCTCATATGGCCCATTTGAAAAATGGGGTATCGATGCCATTGGGCCATTACCTAGGGCCAACTCAGGAAAATTCTACATTATCATGGGGGTCGACTACATGACTAGATGGGCAGAGGCTACAGCCACCACTAGAATCACATCGGTAGAGGTAGCTAAATTTATCTATGAGCACATATGCTATAGGTTTGGCACACCTTTAGAGATCATCTTTGATAGAGGGCCAGTTTTCAGAGAAGACTTGGTAGGAGAATTAATGCAGAAACTGGGCATTACAAGGAGGCACTCTTCACCATATTACCCTCAATGTAATGGCCTAGTTGAAAAGGTAAATGGAATGGTTTCTAAAATTATTACCAAGCAGGTAAACAATCATCCCAGAGACTGGGATAAGTATCTACTACCAGCTTTATGGGCCTACAGAACTTCATTTCGTAGATCCTTGGGATTCACACCGTATCATGTAGTATTTGGTAAGGAAGAAATCTTGCCCATTGAAGTGCAACTACAAAGTCTCAGAGTAATGGCAAGCCAACTTCAACAACCCAACATGCATTTGAGAGATCACATCATCAACTTGGAAAGACTGCAGCTGGACATAGAAGAAGCAATAAATTATTATGCAGCACAAGCAGAGCATAGACGGCTTAGCTTTAACGAGCATCTCCGAAAAAAAGAATTGAAGAGAGGAATGTTGGTGCTCCGCTACGACAATCGCTTCGACACGCGCAAGGATAAGAAACTCCTGCGCCGATGGGAAGGCCCTTTCATCATCAGGAAAAAGTATTCCAATGGAAGCTACCAGCTTATGGAGGCTGATGGAAAACTTCATAAAACCAGGGTAAATGGTCGGCGACTTAAACCTTATTTTCTTCAATTTGACCAGGATCCACCAATTGACATTCCAAATGAGGACACACCATCAGCCTCCACCTCCGATGATAATGATCAAACAGATGAGCTAGAGACATGAATGCCTCTAGCCAAAAGGGGAGGGCTAATGATGGGGGCTTTTCACAAGCCAAGCTCCCATACCCCTCTTCTCTCGTCCCCACCCCATGAAAACCCCCTCTTAGGGAGGGAGTGATAAAAGGCATTGGAAAAATTAAGAAAAAAAATAAAGTATGATTATGTAAATATATAAGAAAGGTAAAATAGGCCACCTCATGCCTGCGAGGTAGCCCATCCCCACCTTGCCTCCTTTTTCTTCACTGTTGCCCCGCCGGGTATCCCTTTTCCTCTCCTCCACTCAAAAGGTCAACTCCCCTCTCTCTTCCCCTTGTCCTTTCTCCTTTCTCTCTCCCCTCAAGCTACCCCACCTCTCACCAATAATGCACCCTAACTCACATGCAACTTACCCTATCTTCCAAAATAGTATACCCCACCCCCTCTTTCTCTCTCCTATCATATCCCATGACCCAAATACCCCCCTCTCTCTCTAAAGGGCGCCATGTCTCTTGTCTAGTAGTTAAATAACCTCCCCCACACTCACACACACTCAGTTTCACTGAAATAGGTGCCCACAGACCCATCCCCACCGGGTGGTTACCTGATTTTTCTTGTGTTCACACACATCTGCACACAGATTCACCTCTGAACACACTCCCCTCTCTCCCCTCTTGTAATTACTTTATTCTCCATGTGACTTCTCACTTTTTTTCATCAACCCATCGCTCTCTCTTAGTCTCTCTCTCATGAGACTGCTGTTCTGGCACATATACACACAGCTAGACAAGCGGGGCCCACAGTCACATGGCCTATGTAGATAATGATTTTTTCATTTCTAAATTCTAGAATTTCTCCCCCCTCCTCCCCTATATAAAGAGGGGTCACCATCACACTAAGGACACACACCATCACCAAAGAGTACACTATGCACTGTGTGTGCCTAGTGCACACACACACACCCACACCATCACCATCACCGCAATCACCATGCTCGTCTTGAGCATGACCTCTACACCCTTGGGCTATGGAAGATGAAGGGAAACTAAATGAAGGATGATGGCCATAACCCTCGTGCGAGTCTTCGCCATCAACTCCCACCTATCCTCCATGTGCTCTACCACGCTCTCCCTTCTCATTCCCCTACCCTATGCTCCCCATTTCATCGCTTTATTCTCTAAATAAAGCTTGAGGTTTTGTGAGTATGTTTTCTTGCAATGTTTTGCCCATGTGAGGTGTGCGGAATTGCCACCTAGTCTTGTGTTTGGAATGAGCTTGTGTATGTGTAAAGGGTGTACGGATTGGCCATTCTTTTGTGGTGCCTAAGTACTAAGCCGCTATACCCCCTCCCTCTCTCTCTCTCTCTCTCTCTCTCTCTCTCTCTCTCTCTCTCTCTCTCTCTCTCTCTCACTTGATCTCATTCCCTTTCCTCCTCATCATTACTCCCAAGCATCCATCTCTCTTGGATGAAAACGTTGTTATGGTGGTGTGTTGTTTGCGTCCTAGCCGCTGAATCTAGGTGGTGCCCCCTGTTTGCTTTACCATGACAGGCTCAAGGCGCGCCATTCGGTCCCCGGTGTTTTAGAGGCCGTCGAGGTTCGGGGTTCGCTTTGCTCTCGTCACTTCATTGTTGAATCTCCTCGGTTTTCATACTATGGAATGTCGCTCTTGAAGCAACACAACCCCAAGGCAATGTCTACAAGAATCACATTGGACTTCAAATATTTTTGAGAGGTCTAGTAATATAAACATTGTTGATAGACTAGCTTCGCTTTGCAATTTCAAAAGAATCGTTCTCTTTTCTAGTCCATATGTATTAAAAATTCTTTTTAGTTAAATCATACAATGACCTTGCTATGAATGAGAATTTTTCTATGAATCATCTATAGTATGCACTCATTCCTATAAAGCTTCTCAATTCATGCAGATTTGTTGGTATAGGCCATCCTTTTGTTACCTCCAACTTTTCAAGGTCCGTTCGGATCCTTGGGAGATAATATGAGCTAGATATTGAATCTCTTTTAAGGAAAAATTTCACTTTTCTTTTGATTACTATAAAGCTTTATTATCTCTCAAAACTTGAAATATTACTTGAAGATATTGCTTGTGTTCCTCAATATACGTGGAGTAGATAGTAATGTTGTGAAAGAACACTCTTGTCAAGCTTTGATGAGGTCTAAAGAGCCTCTCCACATCATTCTATTAACGGTGGCTAGTGCATTGGTAAGCCCAAAAGGGAGTACTAGGAATTCATATAGGCCAAATGTTTTACAATTGGTCGTCTTACGAATATCTTCAGGCACAATCCTTATCTAGTGATAACCACTTTTGAGATCTATTCTACTAAATTAGGTAGACACTTGTAGCTTATTGAATAGATCCTATATCCTAAGAATAGGAAATCTATTATTTATGGTTATCCATTAAGTGTTTGATAGTCCGCACACATCCTATAAGTACCATCCTTATTTTATAATACCAATAAAAATGGTGAACAAAATGGAGATGAAATAGGCCTGACCATCTCTTTCTCCACAAGATCGCTCACATGCCTCATAATCTCCTCTTGTTCATCCAGTGAGGCTTGATAAGAAGGCTTATCATGCTTTGAAAGCATTTCTTTAAAGCACTTTGTATCCTCCTGTGTTAGAAACTCCTCGCAACCAATCCGCAACTCTCGAAAAGACTCATTTGTGAAGGTGTGCCCAATCTTTTTAGGATTCCTCAAACCTGGTTTTTGCAAAGCAGCTCGCTCAATCTTTTCCCTGTATTTGGGTGGTAAGGGTGAATCTACTGGTTTCACCTTCTTTACTACACTCTTGTATTTAGTTTCAACATGGACTTCTGGGCCAATTGTTTGTTTGAAACATTGGTTTTCTTTAAAGGCTTCTATGACTTGATACATTTCCATAGCGCATACTTCCACAACTTCATTTTCAAGATGCAAACTAGAGTCCATTATAGCACCAAGCTCACCCATAGTATCTACAAAAGAAACTTGCTCACACAAACCCAAAAAATTTCAATAGGCTCTAGCAACCCACTCTCTTTCATGCCTATTTGTACATTATGTACATATTGCCTCTCACATCTCTTCAAATTTTCAAGTTTTGTAAAACATATTGATCCTTCCTTGTTACCAAGGAGCTCGTTGAAAAATTTTCACTTATTTTTAGATTAGACAAGACCCCCTTTTCTTTTTGTATCACTACAATCTTACTTTACAACGTTACTTGGCCAGAACCCATCATTTCTCTATGGTCATAAAACTCTTTGCTCACCTTTGGTAGAGGATGATCTTTGAGGTTGTCATGATTTTTTTAATGGTTTACACAAACTATGAGAAATTGAATAGCACGTTTGTCATCTTTGCTTCGTATCCTGGCATAAGTTGAACCATCATCTTTTACTTTTGTTTCCATTCAAACTCCAACAATCTAGGGTTGTCAAAGGATAAGATGATATGAAGATGTGTCCTATATAAAGAAGTTTTGCTCAACCTTTACATCACCTATTGTCACCTTTACATCACCTATTGTCACCTTTACACTTGGACATGTTACATACAATTCACCTGATGAATTGTTTGTGCCCCTCTGACCATCCAACCATGTTCTGTGGCGACCATGTTATGTGTCCATCGGCCATTTACATTTGTTGTAAAGAATTTTTGGAATTATATTTATTTCAGTACCATGGTCAATTAAGGCAACAAATGTCTCTTCAAGATCACCTACCTTGATCAATGTCTTTGTAGTAGCCCTGCCCAATGGCTTCTAGAATAGTGGCTCATAGGAATAGTTTGAGATTCTTCCCCATCATCAACAAATTTCACTTGCCTTACATTTCAAGAAGATTGGTAGCATCCCACCATAGCTTCATTGCCTTATTTAGCACGCACCTGTACTCCTTGTGTCTTCATAGTATCACCTTCAGCTTGTGGGCGAATACACTCTCCAAGTGTTTGCTTCTTTCTCTTGATGATGTCGATAATTTCTTCATGGAATTCACTCTTGGCTATGCCAAGCACCTCCCCCAAAGTAAACTCAACCTTGCTATTCAAAATCCTCTCCTTTAGAACTTTCTTCAAGTCTGTAGCAAGCTCAATGTCAGATTGTAGTTTGTAAGCCAGTCCTTTTGGCTTAGGATCCTTTTTCTTCCCTATTGTAAATTCCTCCATAGTCACTTCTAGTGAAGGTGCCTCTTGTGTTGATGGTGCTTGCAAAGGTGCTGCATCATTCCTCCCTCCACTTCTTGTAGCTCTTTTTGAAGTCCCTTCATCACCATTTTCACGTCTCCGCTTTTATTCTACAATGGCTTCATGGATTTGGAAGTTTATAATGTAGGCATGGATAGACATTGAATCCATTGGATCACTCCACCCTGTTTCTAGACGTATGCAATCACCTGTTTCATGTAGAATCTCTTTTGTAAGCTTTCCCTTTTTAGCTAATTTCATGACATTTGGCCAAAGTTGACCATGATGTTCACTCACCACTTCATCACTAAGATGCTCAATTTTTTACTCCATAAGTAGCTACTGAAGAGGTGGCATAGTTAGCTGCCATATCTTAATCTAAGGTTTGCATTCCCCCCTTCCCAAAGTTAATTCTCAAGGGTAGACCTGTCTCTCTTAAGTGGATTTTACCATCCTTAAAAAAGACAACATCTTTTGTCAAAGCATCACTAAAAATATCACAATCCCTTCTTACATGGTATGTACTATCACACCAAATACATCTATTAACAAAACCTTCTTTGGGCTATTGTCTTTGCCTAGGAAGTGGTCCTAATGGTGGTTGGAATTTTTCTTCAAGCATTGCAAGCTTCACCTTCAAGTCACACATTTACTTCACAAGCTCATCTAGCATAGACTCATCAAACTTAGGAGCTATAAAAGTAGGCTTTACCATTTTGTCAAAAGTTGAGGTGGAAGGACTTGTAGTGTTTACTACCATCTTGTCCCTTCTTCTTTGTCGTTTTTTGCAAGCAGTGAGATAGCACATTCAGCCTCATTCTATTCGGTCTTTAGTCCTTGCTCAGCATCTTTATCTTCAAGAAGAAGCTCCAAATTTTCTTGAAATTATTTGCATGCAGCTTGTAAGAAAAGATATGTTTTCTTTGCATCGAGTGTGACCTTTTTTGTCCTTGTGAGTTGTGCATAGTGCCACTCAAAATCCATAAGTATCTCTCTTATTGATAGACCTTGATTTGGCTTGACTACCCATTCTAAGAATGTCCTTTTGGTCACTCTTCTAGAGTCCTCCATGAAATGATCCTCCTTTAAAGCTACTTTGAGTTTTTCCTAGCTTCTCCCATGCACATGTTTAATTGCCCTAACATGCTCCCTAATTTTTGAAGCAACAACTAGCTCAAAGGTTTGAATCATCTCACCTTCTGACACGTGATGTAGCTCCATCTCCTTCACATAGTCACACAAGTACTTGGTTACATATTTACCATTGAACTGATCCATTCTATTGAAGACCGTTTGTATGGATTTGGTTGCTGAAATCTCCTTTGTTTTTGTGGCATGTTGTTGTTGCTGCATGAACATTGCAAATGCTTGAAACATTTGCATTGTTGATAGGTCAAAATTCATACCATGTTGCTTCACATGATCACCCATGGTTACCCACAAACTCTCACTCTAGCAGATTCGCGGACGGTTCCCAAAATATATCAAGAAGTTAGTGATCTTGCCAGAAAGAATTGGGCTTTTGGCTGTGAGAGTTTGTGAGAGAGCTCCAAAAACTATATGAAGGAGTTATGCCATAGATTCCATGAAGTTTAGGGTTTGGAAGGAGGTGCAATTAAAGAAGCCCCACTCTTTCTCTCTTGCACTCACACACACACAAAGAAAGAACACAAAAGAGAATATCAAAACAACACAAAGATGAAAACATCAAGGCTGTGGTCGTATCGTATCATGGGTAATATGAAAGGGTTAGTAGATGAGTTAATGGGGTTCAATCTTTGCCGACCAAACAGGCTACAATTTGTTCTTTGGAATTGTAATTTTGTACTTATCATAATATATATGTTTTGTCTAGTGATTGGGATTATATGTGTGTACAAATACTCTTGGTTCATAGCAAGATAACTACACTTATGTCAAAAGAAAAGTTATAATCTATAAGGGGTAGTATGATGGGATCTGGCCAAAGAAGTATTGCATTGGACAAAGAGAAATACTATACGTAGTTGAAAGTGTATTTTGCGGCTAATCCATACATTAATTGCAATAGATCGCACAGAGTGGAAGTGATAGAAATTCACATCATGTGGATTATTCATCTAGGATAACTCTAGTATATGCAAAATGTAGATATGAGAGAAGTGAAGGAAAGAAAAATTCCCTCCCAAGCCCTCTTTTTGCATGTAGGCAATAACGATACTACGGAAAGAGATGTACCTATAGCAAGGAGAACCTGAAAGTTGTAGAAAGAATGAATTTCTAAGAGTGAGAGAGATAGGTTTGGTTAGAGAGGGAGATGAAATTAGAGATATATGTTCGATGAGAGATGAAAAAGAAAAGAATAATAAATCAACAAAATATCAAAGTAGAACACATCTTACTTGACAAACCCTTCAAGAGTTATTCACCATTTTTATGGAGAGAGAAGAAGAGGGAAGGCTTCAAGCCTTGATTGATGCACCAAGTTCAAGTCCTTCTTTGATTAGAGCTTATCTTCCAATGATAGCTTACAAGATTGGCTAGTCTTCCTCTAGGAGTAAGTGTAGGCTTAGGCTTATGTTTATGGATAAGTACAATTCGGTGTTACTATCATGAATGAATTTCAAGGAAGAAGAGGTCCCCTTTTATAGGTGGAGGGAACCCCCAAGGGTTACACAAGAAAGAGAATAGCCAGTGTGAACAGGAACTGACAAAGTTTGAAATGGGTTGTCCCTACATTATGTGGGCAGACTAGGCTCCACCATTTTAATCATATTTCCTCAATCGTGGCTTCAAATAAAAAAGTAAAAATAGGGGCAAAAAATTTAGCTCATAATCTACGACCCCCATCTTATATACTTCTTCCAATTTGGATTCGAACCTTGTATTAAAAAATCATTAAAATAGGGTAAATTTATGGCAGCAAAAGTCTTCTTGTGGTCCCCTTAGCATAGACTTTCAGTTGAATCCAATGGACACCTCATGCAATATGAAAGCATGATATTGATCCTTGACAAAGTTTTGTAATCATCTTTGCAATAATGCATTAAAATAGGTGTATCTTTGAGAATCATCCAAGCTAGTGTCCCACTAGGCTTTGATTCCTTCCTAGTATCTCTTAAAAAGAAATATAAGAAAAATATAAAAAATACACAGAATATATATATATATATATATTGGAAGTTACCTTAGATATAGGATCTAGCTAGGGTGTGAGATGATAATGAGATAGTAGAAAGAAAGAACCAATGCTTTTTCTCCCAAGTTAAAGAGGCGGAGCTACTAACGCTTTTCCCATAGTACTTTTTGATGGTAAAGTAAGAATATGTTACCCTTGAGATAAATAATAGGATGAGATATAAAGCTTATTATTATACTTAGATAGGCATATGTACATTATAGGAAATTTAATTATGTATCTAAAAAGCTGCAAGATTTTCCCACTATGTACATGTCACAGCACGACAACGTGCATATGGACAAGGAAAAGGATATTCTTAAAACAACAAGGGTGTTTAGTTGTTCTTATTTCTCTCCAATGTCTTTGTGTAGATTCGTTCCATATGCATGAGTTCATGGTATTAGATATGATGTTTCAGGCTTAAAGGTTGCATTTGCTAAAAAGGGTTACATAAAGGAAAAAGGGGCCTTTATAGTCTCTATGAAGAGATGTCATAAGGAGATGGCATTAGTCTGACTAGTAAAGAATTTTTTTAAGAGACTCGCTCGTTTATTTTGTTGCTCAAAAATACTCACTCCCCATCTCGTATAACCCTCCTTTTCTATAGAGAGTGAATCCCTTGGGAAGATGAATCCCTTTTACTATGTTCTTAGTTTTTAGAGAATAAGTCTTAGAAGCGTCACATATGCTATCCAAGAAAAGCAGGGGATTGAGCTTAGTTGGATAGGAGTTGTCAAAGGTACTCAAAAAGCAAATTTTTTTAAGCTACAAAGTTTGTTAGAAGGAGCTACATCACTCCTTACTTCACAAGGTTTTCCAAAACACTCATGCGATATCATATTGCTAGAAAATATGGGTTGAGATGTAGGTTCCATTTGGATTCTACTTGCCCAAAATTTGATGCATTTTCATGTTGCCACTTATTTGGCATCATCACAACATCAAAGGGCCCAATATAAAAACCATAACTAGAAATACACAAGCACAATGCTTGTGGAGACTACTCACAATGGTGCTCTTTAGACACTATTGAAACAGAAAAAATGTATTTAATACCACACAATGCAATGTCACAAATGTGAATAAGATTCTTCTTATTATCACACATGTATACCCTATGTACATGTGCACAAAGAGAGCCCAAAGAACATTGTGGGGCTTCAAACTCTTGTATGCACTCTCTGACAACACGTGTAAGTTGCAAGTTATGGAACAAAATGATGACTTCATGGCACAAATCCATTATATAATGATCATCTAATGGAACCTAAAATGAAGAGCAATACTAACATACACAGAATTTGGGATCGGAGATGATGCTAATCATGTTGAGAGGGCCAATAAAAAATCATTATGTTATTGTGCAACGCTCTAATCACACTTTGATGTCTTCATATACACTTATAGTTATAAGCTTGGCATATTATCCTTGGGAGCTTAATAGGGTTAAACTCATGAACAGTAGGATAGAGATGAATGTAATGTATATAGCTAGTGATAAGCATGGAGGTCATTGTTCGTGAATCCCAAGATACAGATGAATGTAATAGATAAGGATGTAGGCCTTGCGTTTTCCTTGCCTTGGGGTGTGTGTGGGTGAGGGTGTGTGTGTGTAAGAATTGGGGTCATGGCACGCAACTCTCATGCCATCCAACACCTACATAGCCCTTGCCCTTGTCATTCGTAGCTCATGCACGCCTGCTCAGTGAGAAGAAAGATAAAAGCCCACAACCAGGCTTTATCGCAACTCATAAGAAACCTATAAGAAACGAAATTATTAACATGGTAGGGCTAGCCGTGATGGTACTCAGTACTGTTGGTCGATCCCACCAAGCGTTTGACACTATCTTTCAATCGACTAGACTCCATTAGGTCTCCCTAATCTAAGAAAAATAAAAATTCTTTCAAAACATATTAAGTGCATAATTGAAGGTTGAGTTTAGGAAATGAAATTTGAGACGAAGATGGAAATTCAAAAGACATATGAAGGTCAAAAGACCTTTTGTGTCCATATACGGAGGTGTTTCTCTTCTCCTTCATTTTTTCTTTAGAGTTTTCTTCTCTTCTCTTTAGCATTTCTCTCTCTCTCTCTCTCTCTCTCTCTCTCTCTCTCTCTCTCTCTCTCTCTCTCTCTCTCTCTCTCTCTCTCTCTCTCTCTCTCTCTCTCTCTCTCTCTATGTGTGTGTGTGTGTGGCAATGTTGTATCCATCCTTCCCAGCTAATACTGTTGCAAATCTATGTGCTTCGTCATTGCCTATTGTTACATGCTATAGACTAGCGCATCGTTTTTCTTCTTGTTGAAATACTTTAGCGCATCGTTTTTCTTGTTATTAAATATTTGAATTAGGAATACCTTTTTTTTCTTTTAAGCCATTAAGAATACCATAGTTATACACCCATTAAAAAAGAATGACAAAACAACTCGTATGAGCATTGTTGTTCTTGTACTAGTGCTAGCGGGAAAAGCAATGCTAGTCTAGTCGGCCCATAGCGTAGGACTGGAGCAATGGCTCGTGGTGGTAGTGATTGTGATTGGAGATTTGACAGCGTCCAATTACACAACGCAACCGCGCCTTTTTCCCCTTTCCAACAGGGCCACATTCCTGCAACTGCACTTCAACCCCGGCACATCAACAGTAGCGGTTTCAAGCAGTCCCTGGGAAACTATCCCGTGTCCATGTGCCGGCTGGCGGAAGAGCTTCGTGTGTCACTCATCAATCTCAACGAAGCCACAACCGCCCTCTTCAACAAGCTGGAAGAGAAGACTACTAAGATCAACCTCTTCATGTGCCTATCGCCTAGAAAGTTCCCCAACTACCCCCTCAGAAGCAATGACACCACCCACTTACAGGTGGAGGGAGCCAAGCAACTGGCTGGGCTTGCCGCTGTGAGCGGGATGGAAACACACATAAACCTCTATAATGACTCGACACACACTCTTGGCTAGATACACACACACACACACTATGGGGTACCACTCGGATTACACAACCCACCTGGACGAGACAGGGAACACACCTATGGAGTGAGAGGAGAGAGACTATTTGTTTACCCACTCCACACAGAGAAACACACACACATACACACCCAAAAACTCATCTCAAAAGAGGAGAATTTTTTATGTTTAGATACAATTGATCTTGGGCCAACACCAATGGGGAAAATAGCTCACACAAAATGGGTAAAATATACCAGATACAATCACAAATAGGAGCAGAAGTTTCGCTCATAGAAGAAACTTACACAGCCAAAATAACAAAAAAACATAGTGAGAAATTTGACAAAATTGACAGTGCCATCGTGTCCGGAACGGCCCAAAACCCCAGTCTACAATGTCAAAGTGCTCAAATCCGACCTCGGATGAGCAGTTTACGACCAAAACAGGCTCCAAAAATAGCAAAAACATAGTTGCGGCTGTTCCTCCTCTCTTCTCCACGTTTTTTCTTGTCTTCTCTCAGTTTTCTCAGTTCCCACAATTAGATTTATTAGTTGGGCACCCTTGAGATGACCTCAAACGGACCCCGAACAGGCCAAAAACTGACCTCGCAGTGCATAGTTGTCACCTTTTTGCATCCATCCCCACACACCTGGCACTCAACTTTTTCCAATAATGGATCCCACCACCACGTGAAGTGGGCCCCAAAAGATGGTCCTCATGATGACCTCTCTGCATTATTATCACAAGAAAACACCCACGTTGGGTTTGTACTTCTCCATGTGCAAATATTGACCCAGGTTGTGTCTGTACTTCTCCACGTGCAAATATTGACCCATTTGACCTCCTAATGCCACTAGATGCCATTTGGCGCACCTGCTTACCTCATGTCGTCGGCCCGCGGATAGCTTCCTCAAGAAGTTTTACGTGCTACCAAGTCCTCATTATTATAGAAAAAACACACTAGTACTGGTGATAGTGAAAATCGATGCACTATGTACATGATGTCCTACCTGTACACATGTGGGCCCCACATAACCACCTGGCTCTGGAAAATGGGCAATCCTTTATTTGATGCACCATGCATGTGTATGTATATATGTGCAATCCCTTGCTCCAAAAAACTCCTGACATAATTTGCCCATCCCCTAGCGTGCTAGATCATTCATGATCAGCAGCAGCAACAAAAATCGATATGAGACTCGCCGCGTCACAAGTCTCTTCATCCCTCACCAAAATTACTTGTTCTGCAGACAGCTCATCTTGCTCCACCATCATTAATCTAGCATGATACAATTTAAGACGCAATCCATTTACCCTTGAATTATGTAGGACTCCATCCAGGTTAGCCAACTTATATGTACCATTCGAAAAAAGCTCGACCACCTTAAAAGGGCCTTCCCACTTAATTTGAAACTTCTTTTGGAAGGTGTTGTCCAGCTTACTGTTGTAGCGCAAAACCAAGTCATGCTTCTTGATACCCTTACTTTTGACCTTTTCATTTATCTTTGCCAAAGCCTTATCCTGCATTTGCCCATAATGTTCCAATGCACTCATCCTATCCAGCTGAACCTCTTGTAACTGTAAGAGCCTCTCTTTGAATGCATCACTAGGCGGCCCATGCATCTTCTCTAGCATCTTTAATGCGGGCAACTCTACTTCCACAGGCAATAGTGCTTCCTTTCCATATACCAACTAAAATGGAGTAAACCTTGTACCTGTCTTCACCGAAGTACGGTAAGCCCATAATGCACTAGGCAATTCCAAATCCCAATTCTTTCCTTGGTGCTCTGTCACTTTCGAAAGAATCTGTATCAACTCACCATTGAACCTTTCATTTAAGCCATTACACTGTGGGTAATAAGGAGTGGTATGCTGCTGCCTAATCTTCATCTTTGCGCATAAGAAGTCTAGCAGTTTAGCTCTAAATCCTGGCCCCTTATCTGAAAGTAGCTCTAATGGCACCCCAAACTTGCAACATATTTCATCATACACAAATTTTTCCACATCCTTTGCAGTGATCTGTTTTACTGCTATAGCCTCTACCCATCTAGAGAGATAGTCCACTGCCGTCAAGATATAGCTTTTGCCCCTGCTTGTGATAGGTAACGGGCCTATTGCATCAATCCCCCACTTTTCAAACACATCAAACGCCATAATGGTTTTTCGTAGCTCTGGCTTCAACACTCTCTTCCCAAATGCTTGGCACATATTGCAAGACCTACACCAATGGTGAACATCCTTGTGCAAACTAGGCCATACATACCCCTCTTGCAAAATCTTATGCAAGGTGATCTTTAGAGCAAAATGGCCACCACATGCGCCTTCATGATTCTCTTCCAACACTCTGTAAAGCTCCTCCCGCCAAGGTACACGTCTCAACACGAGATTAGCCCCTTTCGTGTATAAGACATCACCAATCAATTTGTACCTATATGCTCTATGCACAAATCCATACTTCTTAGACTTCTGAATCTCCTTTGGAATGATTCCTGTTAGCAAAAACTCCTCTTCTTGAGCCAAACTTTCCCGGACATGATAAAGAGGTAAAGTGGTCCTCAACACAAATAGCTCCCCAATCATGCCTTGAGCTGCTTCATGTGCTTCTCCATTTAGAGCACGTTCAATGTGTCTGATGCTGCATGCTTCTTTAACAGGCCTTTAATTCTGAAGCACATTTCCTTCAATGAGGTGTTCTTGCTATTCCACACACCCAACACTTGCTTCACAACTAACAAGGCATCACCTTTTATGCTCAACCTTCTAACCCCATGCTTCAAACAAATGTGTAATCCAGCTTCCAAAGTAGCATATTCAGCCTCATTGTTACTATATGCATCCAACATGAACCCTCTCTTGCATACTAGCTTCCCCTCTAGATCGTAAAGTGCTATACCCCCTGAAGCCACACAATGGCTCTTCCTATACGAGCCATCAAAGAAAAAAACATGTGCATCGCTGATCTATGGCACTTCTTCAACTACCTTTCTCACCACCTCTTCCTTAACAAGAAGGGGATTCGCCTTGTACGTCAACAAATCAGCTAGGGTAGCTCTTGTATTGTCTTCCACTAGGAAAGAGAACTCAAACTTTTGCAGCTCAATTACCCATTTCTTGACCACATTTGACATGTTAGTGCCATTAATTAACTGTGGCAAAAAATCATAACTCGTCCACTAGGAAAGAGAACTCAAACTCTTGCAGCTCAATTACCCATTTCTTGACCACATTTGATATGTCAGTGCCATTAATTAACTATGGCAAAAAAGCATAACTCGTCAAGTAAACAAAAGGTCGTGGTAGCAAGTAATGACGAAATCGTCGAAAAGCAAATATTACACTGGCCATCACTAGCTCTACTTCCGAGAATTTTCTCTCTGCTAACAACTTCACTCGGCTTGCACAATACACTGGCCTCATATAATGGCTGCCCTTCCCCTTTTGCAATAGCATGGCTCCAATGGAATCATCCCCTAGTGATGGATTTACATAAAAAACTTGCTCCCAATCAGGAGCCTACATGACTGACAGACCCCCTAACACCTCTTTGACCTCTTGAAACACTTCTTCACATTTGTCATCCCATTGCAATGGATTGTGCTTTGCCACTTGCTGTAATGGATAAAGGATCTGTGAAGACAATGGAATAAACCGCGCCATGTACTTCACTTTGTGTATAAAGGTTGCCAAGTTGCTTTGTACTCTTAGGTGATGGAAGAAGAATAATAGACTTAACCTTGTCTGGATCAGCCTCAATTCCATTTTATGACACCATGTGGCCCAATAACTTCACCCTTGGCTATGCTAGATGACATTTCTTTGGATTTAGTTGTCCTCCACATTCATCATATTGAGCCAATACCATTTGCAACTTCTCATGGTGCTCAGCCCTACTGTTGTAGACACAGAAGTCATCCATAAAAGCTTTAACACAACTACCTATGAATGGTTCCAACACCCAATTTGCTCTCTCTTGATAAAAGGATGCTCCATTGGACAACCCTAATGGCAATACCGTGTAGCAATAGCAGCCCCATGGCATAATAAAATTTGTCTTTGTGCGGTCTTTAAGAGCAATCTTCAATTGAAAATAGCCTAAAAAACCATCACACACACTGTACCTCTCTGCCAGCCACTGAATCCAAGATCTGATCAATGAATGGAAGAGGATATGGGTTCTTCTTCGTGGCTACATTTAAGGGTGTAAAAAATTTACACAAATCCTCCACTTCCCATCCTTCTTTGGGCTGACTACTACTAGACTTACCCATTTTGTGGTCTCCACAGGGACTATGAACCTTGCCTTCAATAACTTGTCCACCTCTTCCCTTAAGGCTTCCATCTTCTCTTGACCCATCCTTCTTAGCCTTTGCCGGACTGGCTTAGCACCTTCCTTCAGTTCTATATGCATCTCTTCGCCCTTGAACCCTCTGATCTCTTCATATGAAGTAATGAACAAATCAGGAAAACTAGCCAGCATGTGCAAATATATCTCCTTCTCCATAGCTGAGAGGTCTCCACGGATCATTTGTGTCATCAATTCTTGCTTCTTTGACAATTCAAGCTTGGTTTGAATCAGCCCTTCAATCACTTCATAAGGCCCTTCAATTTCATCTTCAACCTCATTTGAAAATGCGACTAAACCAGACTCCTGGATTCCTTTGTCCATCAAAAGAAATGCAACATCAGCATCCTCATCACTGTTGGTAGTACTATCACTGTCCTCATCTGTCACCATAGAATAGTCTTCATCACTAGACTCGTCCTCATCTTCATAAATCTCCTCCAATCGTTTCCTTGTGTCCATATTATATAGCTTCTTGGCACATGTCTTTCCATAGAGGATAATCGTACCACGTCTCCAATCTTGAACAGCTCCCACTGCATGTAACCATGGTCTGTTCAATACAATAGGATATGCTCCCAACCTTGCTAGCATCACATGAAAATCAACCACCGCCTTTGCAGTTTTCCTCCACTTCTAATCTCTGTACCACACCCAAACATTTTACTTTTTGATGGTTTGCGAATCTGATTCGGAAGCCTTACACCCCACTCACTGTAAGACTGATCTTCTCAACGCATGAGTGTGTTATGACACATATTTGGGCTCCGCCATCAACATAACCTTGTCCCAGATTTTTTCTTTTGTGCCACACATCTACTATTGGGCAAATGTCTGGTAGCTCATCCATCGCCAACACCTTCACTAAACCTCTCTCTGGCTCTTTCTCCATTGGGTTAACCATCCTCTTCCATTGTCGCTTTAGCTTAGGCACCATATCTATAAGCTGCCCAAAAGTAACATCTGCTTTCTTGCTTGTCAGATCCTCCTTCAAGTCATAGCTTAATTGCCCATCCCCTAGTGGAAAATCTGAAACATGAAACTTACGAGGGAGCCCTCTTTTTCCTCTTGGCCTTGACATCCTCGCCTTCATGGCTCTTTCCTTTCTTCTTACTAGCACTTGGGGCACTTCTTACTTCCTTTTCCTCTGTGGTCCTCTTCCCAATAGGCATCACTAATGTATCCTCTAGCTTTGATGCCTTCTCCAAGGTGACTACACTTAGCACTTTTGTCTTTCCCTTTTCCTCTTGGGTTAATCCACTGGTTCCTTCTTCTCCCTTAATTTCGATGCCATAATCATTTGACCTAGTTAGCACCTGTCTTGGCAATGGATACATGTCTCCCCCCATACTTGTTGGCTTATCATATTGCGGGCTAATGTGGCCCAACTCTCCGCAATTATAACATGTGGGCGGCTGCCTCCAGAACCTACCATTGCTTTGTCCAACACCATTCCTAGGTCTTTCTTCACCTCCTGGCTGATTTGCAAACCTCCCTCGACCTCGATTATTTCCCACTTGACCTAGCATGTTTAGACTAAGATTATCATTAAATCTACCACTTGCCTCATGTCTTGCCTTAGCCCATCATCTTGCACTGTTGTAGTGATCACTATTGGCATAACCTAAAGAGTAACAGGAACCGATGAGCCCCTGGCAAAAAGATTTGGAGAAGACGTAACATTTGCGCTGGGTCATGAATCTGGTTGCTAATGTAGGCAACCTCCATCTTTTCCAAAAAGTCTTCTACATCTTCATCACTTCTTCCATGAAACTCCGGATAAGAGAAAGCCATGGCTACCCAAGTTACGATGCTTTGAGAACCCCTTCGGACACACGTACAAGAACCCAAATTTTTTACTGACCCCAATCCCTAGAAACTTCAATAGAGCTCAACTTTAGATAAGGACAAACACATGCACATCAAATGAGTTTTCATAGTTAATCATTGGAATTACAACAGGCAAAGGACATTCTAGGATCTCTCGTAATCTTTGCGCTACTGGAAAAAAATCTTCCTGGACACATGAACATTTATCTGGATTCTTTGAGTTAAATGAAAAGGAGTGAATTGAGGGCCATTTTGATCATCCATTAAAGTCAACCATGTAGCTCCCAAGAAGGCACACCTGTCTTATCCTCTGATTTTGCAAAAATTTCAGCAGCATAACAGCATAAATGGCTCAAAAGACAAAAAACCAGCCATCACAACTTGGAAAAATTTTGGCAGAGTTTCCCCAGAAGTAGAGCAGTAAGAACCCAGAATATAGACTGTATATGTATGCATAAACTACCAACAATAGAACCAGAGCATCAATTAGGAATCACTAGTACATAGCCTATGGCAAGGTCACGAAAAGGGTGCTCCAGCTACCTATATCACCGAAAGGATCTCCACATTTGAGAATCCACCAGCTCAATAAAACCTCACGCTATCGACCCTCACACGAAGGCTTATGCAAATCTCGTATAGTCAAGTCTTAGAAATGACTATCTTCCAGACCAAGTCTCAGAAATGGTTGGGACTACCAAATAAAACCAAGTATGGCTCCACAAAGGCGTACAATGGTAGTTTCGACAAGTAACATACAATATCAATAGACAGTGCGCTCAAACATGAGTTAAATGATGCATACCCACAATAACTGCAAGTGACACCACTGCTAGTATATCACTATACTCCAGCTACCTGTACTTGTGTGAATCACCTGTACCTGTACCTGTAACCTGTAACCTATAGTCTGCTACCTGCAATCCCGAATCTCGAAGCTTAAAACTCGAAGAGGAAGGTACTCAAAGAAGATCCTCAGTGGAGAGTCACTAGAGATGCCAAAAGAATGTGAGCGGGATGGAAACACACAGAACACCTCTATAATGACCTGACACACACTCTTGGGAAGATACACACACACACTATGGGGTATCACTCGGCTTACACAACCCACCTGGCCGAGACAGGGAGCACGCCTATGGAGTGAGAGGAGAGAGACTATCCGTTTACCCACTCCACACAGAGAGACACACACACATACACACCGAGAAACTCAGCTCAAAAGAGGAGAATTTATGATGTTTATATACAATTGAGCTTGGGCCAACACCAATGGGGCAAATAGCTCACAAAAAATGGGTAAAATATACTAGATACAATCACAAATAGAAGCAGAAGTTTCACTCATAGAAGAAACTTACACAGCCAAAACAACAGAAAAAATAGTGAGAAATTTGGCAAAATGGACAGCGTCATCGCGTTCGTAACGGCCCAAAACCCTTGTCTACAATGTCAAAGTGCTCAAATCCGGCCTCGGATGAGTAGTTTACGGCCAAAACAGGCTCCAAAAACAGCAAAAACACAGTTGCGGCTGTTCCTCCTCTCTTCTCCACGTTTTTTCTGGTCTTCTCTCAGTTTTTTCAGTTCATTAGTAGCACACCCTTGGCCTTTATTAGTTGGGCACACTTAGATTTATTAGTTGGGAACCCTTGGCCTTTTAGATGACCTCAAACGGACCCCGAACAGGCCAAAAATTGACCTCGCAGTGCATAGTTGTCACCTTTTTGCATCCATCCCCACACCTGGCACTCAACTTTTTCCAATAATGCATCCCACCACCACGTGAAGTGGCCCCCAAAAGATGGTCCTCATGATGACCTCTCTGCATAATTATCACAAGAAAACACCCACGTTGTGTCTGTAATTCTGCAAATATTGACCCATTTGACCTCCTAACGCCACTAGATTCCATCTGACGCACCTGCTTACCTCATGTCGTCGGCCCGTGGATAGCTTTTTCAAGAATTTTTACGCGCTACCAACTCCTCATTATTATAGAAAAAACACACTGGTACTGGTGATAGTGAAAATCGATGCACTATGTGCATGTTGTCCTACATGTACACATGTGGGCCCCACGTAACCACCTGGCTTTGGAAATGGGCAATCCTTTTTTTGATGCACCATGCATTTGTATGTACATATGCGCAATCCCTTGCTCCAAAAAACTCTTGACACCGCGTAGGGCATTTTTCGGGCCAACCTACAGCCTCTCGTAGCGCATTTGCTACAGTACTAGTGACCAGCAAAGCAAGCAACTCTAAGTAGGAAAATTTCATCGAACTCCAATCTTGCTTACATAGAATAGTGTATAATCATGTCTCCATATGGGATGGAAGATTATAAAATAACAACTAAAATAGTTTTACCATCATCTTATTCTTTCTTTGTAAAGTCAAGCTGCAACATTACCACTCTTTGATTTGTTTCCTTACAAGCTTCTATGCCTAGCATGACAGTAAGAATGTTGTCAAGTATGGACCTGCCCCCTACAAAGCATGACTGAGCTTTATGCAGATTCTCCTTAAGAAAGGGAGAGATTTTGATAGCTCTGGCTTTGGCCAGGAGCTTATATAGGAGGCACATCATAGTGATAGGCCTCCAGTCTCAAGAAGAAGCGGGAAATTTTTTTTTAGGCAACAGCTTGATAATTCCCTATTTCAACCGAGCGTCCATACTTTGAGTATCCAAAATACAGTTAATGACTCCCACAACTAGAGGGCTCAACAGGTGCCAAAAAGCTAGGAAAAACTCCTTGCTGAGTCCAAAAATCCCTGGTGATTTGTCATTATCCAATTTTTTGAGAGCCCACAGCAGTTTCTTAACATCAAAGGAACCTTCAAGTCTATTAGCATTACACGCCTCTATACATGGATACACAGCTGAAAGCATTAACTCCACTTCTTGTTGCTTTTCTGGAGATTGCTCAGGCTCCTTACTCAAAATTTCCTCATGGTATAACTTGCATTCCTTCAAGACCTCCACTTGTGAAGAAATCTCTTGGCCACTTGGCTTGACCAATCGGTTTATAGTGTGTCTAGCATGTTTTGCTTTTAGTTTATTTTAAAAGAACTTAGAGGAACAATGAACATCTTTTAACTCATGCTACCTACATAGTAATCTAGCTCTCGAAGAATTTTCCTGATCAAATTTCCTTAGCATCATTGTTGAATCCCTAAGGTTCTCATTATCCTCATCATCAAGCATTGATACATCCTTAGACATCATGTTTTTAATGACTGTTGTACGAGGAACACAACGTGAAGTGCTACAAATTCCACAAGGCAAGGATCACATGCACGCAAAAGTCAACAAGCATAAAAAGCACAAGGGATTCAAGCTTTACAAGGTACGAGTTGACATTTTTTTCTCTCTACATTTGTGTGTTTACCATGGCTAGCGAGGATATCCCACCTACACACACTTTTGATTTTGAGCACGCACATCAAAATCCGACAATCACGGGTGCTGATAACATTAATATGCATGACGATGATGATCTAGGAGATCATGGTCTTGTAGATATGGCTGCTTTCAAGACTTTGGAAAATGGCCAAAGCGTACTTGAACGTAACATCTCTGCATTAAATGCACATGTTACAAACCTTAATGAGTTACTTATGAATTCACAGATGGCTCAAGGAGCTCAAGCCGGCACGGTTCAAGGAAGCCGAACTCGCACGACTCAAGGAGTCCATGAGGCAAGTGCTTCAGAAGATGCAGGAGATAGCAATGCATTACTTAAGAATATCACCATTCTTGAGCTTCACGGTGAAGAGCATGATTGCAACAACAAGGATACGATCAATACGTTCTTACACAAATGGAGTGATATTCATAGGCTAAGACACACCCCAGATTTTAAGATAGTTGTGGAGCAAGTCTCTCTTAAAGGCAAGGCCTATAAGTGGTGGATGGCATTTCCAATTGATGCTCGTCCTCCGTCTTGGCTACGTTTCAATCTTCTTTCTCCAGAGTGTTTTTGGACTCCAATGAAGAAGATAAGAATTGGTTATCATGGTATGCATGCCGCATGTCTAGCCTCTCTCACTTAGTATCTTTTTAAGTATCGGGAAATCATATTAAAACTAGAAGGTCTAGATGAATTCCAAAAGATACGGGGTTTCAATAGGAGTCTTGACAAAGACTATTGTCTTCATGTCAAGACCCAACGTCCAAAAAAAATTGGAAGAAGACATTGCTCATGCCCAAACATATGATGATGACCAAGAGTGGAAAGAAAATGTTCCCTACTCAAAGAATACTTTTTCTAAGAGCAATTCGGCTAAGATCCGATGGCGAGGTAGAGGAACAAGAGACATTCTACCTCTTCGTTCCCTCAAGAGGCTAAGAAGCCTAAGAAATCACGAGATACTCCATGTGGGTCTCTCAGCACTGCCGATTATGAGCGTGCAAAGAAACATAATTTGTGTTTCAGGTGTCTTTCGGACCAGCATAACAAGAAGAATTTTCCTCTTTTGCAAGGCAAAGAAAAGCCCAAGCCCACAGTGCAACGCCTTACATTAGATTCATCTCCTAAATATTGTGTTGTAGAGGTTCTTCATATGGAAGAAAAGCACAAGTGTTGTGTGTCTGCTTCAATGTGGTAGCCCACCTTTGGCCCCCATGAGATGGTTCGCATGCATGGCACTATTAACAAACAACGTGTTCGTATTTTAGTGGATGACGGTGCAACTCATAACTTCCTGAACTATAAGCTAGTCAAGCTTAGCCAAACTCCCTGCTCCCACAAGTATGCGTTAGAACACATGTCTGGAAATGATAAAGAAGTATGGGACACGGTAGTTCAAGGGTTGAGCTTATTGTTCAAGATCATACGATGAACCTTGACTTTCAAGTAATGACATGGACCGCGCTGATGTAGTTTTAGGATGGAAGTGGCTGCATGGTTTAGGAAACACATTGCACACTAGTTACAAATACAACTCCTTATCCTTTATGGCCAATGGTAAACATGTGCTTTTGCTTGGTGAGAAAAATATACCATCTGCACCTCTTATATGTACATCCGAGCTTTTTATTTTACAAAAAGCAGATTTTAATAGATGAAGTCTTTTTGTGGTACTGTTTGTCACCAAGTCTTGTGAATTCTCAAGAGCAAAGTGTTGTGGATTTTAGTTATGGTATGCAAAGTGCGATGAAGTTTAATGAAAAGAAATCTGCTAACAATTCTAAAGAGCAAAGTGCTCTCAACTCTAATTATGTTGAGAAACGTGCAACTGTTGTAAAACAAACATTATAGGAATTATAAGATTCTCCATCCTCCCAGCATAACTCTAGTTTTCTTTCTCTTTTTGCAAGGAAAAAACTAACTCACTCACGGAGTATAAGGATGTATTCTCAAGTGATCTACTACTAGGTTTACCCCCTACAGGTGATGTGCAGCATGGCATAGATGTTTTTTTGGACACTAAACCGATGAGTAAACCACCTTATCGTATGAGTGCTATTGAGGCTAAGGAGGTTGAGCGTCAATTGGCTAACTACCTTGCTCATGTTCTCATAAGACCTAGCACTTTGCCTTGGGCATCACCAATTCTATTGGTAAAAAAGAAAGATGGTACTATGCGCATGTTCATAGATTATCACGGATAAAATGCCATAACCATCAAGAGCAAGTATCCTCTTCTTCAAATGAATGAGTTGTTTGATCAACTCCATGAGGATAGATACTATACAAAGATAGATCTTCGTTCAAGATACCCCCAAGTGCGTATCCTTTTGAAAGATATCTCTAAGACTGCCTTTAGAACACGGTTTGGGCATTTTGGACTTTTGGTTTAACCAATGCTCCAGCTACATTTATGAAACTCATGGATAGTGTCTTACTTTCCTATCTTGGAAAATTTACTATGGTTTTCCTTGATGACATTGCCATTTACAGTAACATTGAAGATGGGCACATAGAACACTACAATTAGTGTTTGAACAACTACAAACTCACGCCATGTATGCTAAGCCAAGCAAGTGCGATTTCTTTAAAACAGAGATACATTAACTCGGTCATGTGATCTCTTTTTATGGCATCAAGATGGACAATGACAAGGTCACTGCCATTCTTCGCTGGTCACATCCCAACACGGTTGAGGAGCTTCAAATCTTCTCAGGCATAGCTGGATTTTATCGACAATATATCCGTGATTATGCCAAAAATTTTGTTCTCTTGACGAATCAACTTAAATCAAAAGGTAAGACCTTTTCTTGGGAAGAAGCTCAACAACGCAGTTTTGAACAGCTCATGGTAGTTGTAGCCACTGCTCCCATCCTAGCAATTGTTGACCCACTTAAGCCATTTGTGGTAGAGACTAATGCTAGTGATAAAGAAATTGGTGTGGTACTTCTCCAAGATGGAAGACCTATAGCCTTTGAAAGTAAAAAATTGGATAGAGCTCAACAAAATTATTTTGTCTATGATAGGGAACTCTATGCCATAGTTCATGCTTTACAAAACTGGTGACACTTTTTATATGGTACCAAGTTAGAAGTGGTTTTTGGTCATGACAGTATACAATGGTTTACTACTCAAATAGACTTGAAGGGTTTTAAAGCTAGATGGACGGAGATCCTTCAAGATTATGATTGTAAGCTATGATATCACAAGAGGTGATATGATCTAGTAGCGGATGCACTAAGCCAGATGCCTCAGATTGATTCACTTGTTTTCACATAAATAAAGAGTGAATTTTTGGAGTCATTACGTGGCAAGTGTTCACAAGATCAATCGTATGCTAAAGTTTGGAGTGCAGTTTTAAGAAGGGATCCCTCACACTCACATGTCTTTGCACGGCCTGATCAACATGTACTTGCACACATAGATAAAACCTCCAATACACAGAGATCCACCCCTACTTAGGAAGAGATTAAGAGATGGAAGAATTTATCCATTGAAGATGGCTACTTACTCCACAAGGGTAGAGCATGTGTGCCAAAGGACTCATACACTAGGCACCAAATATTATTTGAGTGTCACAATAGTCCAAGTGCTGGTCATCCAGGTATTTGTAAGCCGTAGCCTTAGTTCGGCAGGAATTTTATTGGCTAGGTTTACATCATGATGTTCAAGAGTACATACTAAACTTCCAAAAATTCCAAGTTAATAAGGTAGAGCACCTCAAGATAGGTGGCCTTTTACATCCTTTAGAGATCCGACAGGGTAAGTGGGAGAGTATCTCTTTGGATTTTTTAGTAGGACTACATAATACAAATCGTGCCATGATGCCATGACTATGGTTAAGACACCAAAATTAGCACGTCTATTTATAGAGCATATAAATGGTCTTCTAGCTAGTATCATGATTCATTAAAGACAGAGATCGAAAGTTTGATAATCACTTTTGGAGAGCTATGTTCCAAAATTTGGAAACTACACTTAATCTTAGTATGGCTGATCATCCAGAACAGATGGTTAAACCGAAAGGGTTAATCAAGTGTGCTAGAGGATATGCTACGAACGTACATTAGCAAGAAGCAAACCAATTGGGAAAACTACTTGCCTATACTAGAAATTGCTTATATTAATTCAAAGCATGTGACTACAGGGTTTAGTCTCTTTATGCTTTTATATGGTTTTCAACCTAGATCACCCATTACAGTGGGGTTGGCTATGGAGAAGATACAACAAGTGAATGATTTTCTCCAAGACCATATTGATATGCTTTGAGTTGCTTGTCAGAATGTTATGCAAGCTCAAGATCAATATAAGAAGTATGCAGATGAGCATCACCATCTTGCTACTTTCCAAGAAGGAGACAAGGTTTCCTCAAGGTTCCGGAGCATTCAAAAAGTCAAAAGTTGACTTTCTCAAGGTTCTCGAGCATTCAGAAAGTCAAAATTTGGGAAAATTTGCTAAAATTTCACCACGATAATGTGGATCGTTTACCATTTCAAACGTATAGGTCAAGTAGCATATAAGTTAGCTCTTCACGAGCACTCACGAGTTCATCCTGTTTTTCATGTTAGCCATTTATGAAAACAGCTAGGACAGAATGATAATGTCATTAACTCAGGTGTGTTAATTGACATCATAGAACTACCAAGCATTCCTAATGAACCCAAAAATATTTTTGATTCTCATGAGCTTCGTACCAGACATCATGTTAAACGACAGGTGTTGGTAAAATGGCTAGATAGACCTTAAGAAGGTTTTACATGGGAGAATGTCTTTGCACTTAAGAAACATTTTCCTAGGTTTTTTTTGAGGATGAAAACCATTCTCCAAGGGGGGGTAATGTAAGGACACGGGTCCTACAGGAAAGGCCACCGACATGACCGGATAGTGTGTATGCTAGGGGGAGGCTATAAGATATCATGGTTGGGTGGAGACTAGCACACAAAAATACTCCTCTCCTTTTAGGGCACCATCGGTGGTGGATTTTGATAGTGATGATGTGGGAGTGATCTGGTAGCATCCAGAGGCCGGTCCCATGCACCCTAAGGGACATTGTTTTTTGAATCTAGAGAGAAACAATGATGCCGTTGGGGTCCATAGAAATGCCTCATGCAATGACTCAGAGGGAAAAATTTTTGTGACAACTAGGAGAGGCATGCAAGGTGTTGTGAGAGAAGGGTGGAAATTGGTTGAGGTGTTGGCACCATGCAGAATGTGCCAAACATGGAGCACCAAGTGTGTTTAATGCAAATGAAATGCTAAAAAAGGCTCAAGTGAGCTGCACAAGCCATGATGAACCCAATTTCTTATGTTTAGAAAGTGTAGCCTCTGAAAAGGGGAGTTTTTTCAAGTTTGGGGGGGATTTTTGCCTTCTGTATTTTTTTGATTGTGGAGGAAGAGGAGAGCAAGGAGATGAGTACTATGCACAACACAAAGGTGCTTTTGTAACCGTCTTTGCAAGGAAGAGCTCACCATTTCCCCAACCTGGTGTTGATTCCCCCCCCCCATTTCTTTTTTCAAGTAAGATCTCACCATTGCCCCAACCTAGTGTTGATTCCCCCCCACCCCCTTCTCTTTTTGCGCTTGTAATTTGCTCCGTGGGGCCGATGTCAGTGCATTTGTGTGTAACCCCAGACCGTGGTTGTGTAATGCAAAAGTGAGAGAGAGGGAAAGGTTTGTGTGTGCTTGTGGTGTGGAACAAGGGTTTGTGTGTGTGGTATGTGCTGGGGTCTTTTTGAGCCGAGTATGTGTGTGTTGGTGTTCTGGGATGAGTGTTTGCAAGTGCAATTGTGTTGTTTTTGAAGGTGAAATCGAGTGGTTAGAGATGCTATGTAGAGAGGAATTTTTTTGGTGTTCCAAGTGTGTATCCCTTCCCCCTTTCTATCTTTTGGTGCCCCCACGGAGGACCACACTGATTGCTCCTTATTTGGTGAAGAAGTGCAAGTTTTTTTTTGCATTGGTAGAGATGGTGTCTCAAAGCTATGGTCCAATTTTCATAGGCAAGGATAATCTCAATGAATAAATAGCAGATTTTGAATTGTATATGCTATCATGCAGATGCCTAATTGTTACTATATACATGTGGTAGTGATGTGTGTGAACATACTAGGACCGTCGGGGCATCTTTTCCCTCTTTAGGAGGTTTTTTCCCCCGTGCAATGTATATACGCCCATCACTCTAGGGCTATCTATCTTTCCATTGCACACTAAGTAACACACTCTCTATTGTGCGCCTTGAGCTTCCTTCATCTTGTCCAAGCTATGTGCATTTCTCTGCAACCCTAATTCCAACAATTGGTATTAGAGCAGGTTGCGTCCTCCCAGGCTTAGTCGCCAGCTACTCCAGCACACACCTACTCACTTTCTCTGATCTTCGTGAGGTTTGGTGAGCGTTCGCGGGTCTAGTTAGATTTCTGATTTGGGCTCATTTTGGCCTTCGTTTCCACTACAAGTAGGTCTACACAGGCAATTTGTCATTTTTTGCAAAATTTCTGTCAGTTCCGTTTTCTGCATAACGTGTGCCTTACAGTCTTCCACAATTTTTGCTATATAGTACGTGTTGTTCCCACTCAGTTTCTCCTCTTTTCGGGTAGTTTTCACATCAAGTGAAGCATTTACCATGGCTGACAACAACACAGATGTGTTCAAGATGTTTGCCTGCTGAGGACAGGCTGGATGGGGACAATTACCCTATCTAGGCTTATATGATGCAACACGTTCTTGTGTCAAAGGGCGTCTCGAATATTATGTAGGGCATTGATGTACATCCTAGTTCTGATGATGTTGCAGGTCTTGCTGCCCTTCAAGGATTGCTGCTACTAGAATTGTTTTGCCTACAGCAGAACAAGCTCGTTGGGATGTAAAGGATGCACAAGACCATGCATTGATTGTGTTGTCTATGAAGTGTACCATTGTTCCTCACATTTGTTCGGTAAAATCTGCAAAATAGGCTTGGGATATTCTAGTAGGTCTTTATGCAAGCCGCAATGAGGCTAAAATTACTTTGTTGCGTAAAGAGCTGGAGTCAAAGATTATGCATGAGGAGGATGATATGGACATTTTTCTTGCTGGTGTCAAGGATATCAATGAGCAACTTATTTATGCAGGTGAAGTCATTTTAGACAGTTCCCTTGTGCAGACTATTCTTGATTCCTTACCAGATTCTTACCAGACTTTTGATAGTACTTGGAGACTTATGACCCAAGGAAATCCAGAAGTTGTCAAGATTGATGCATTATGCACATTGCTATTGCAAGAGTCACTTTCCAAAAAAACCAGGACTAGACAACGTGCAATTGAACAGTTTTTTATTGCTTCTCAAAGAAAGGGTGGTAACAGCAATGCAGCCACTTCTTATGGTTTTGCTGCGAGTAGCAAAACTTATGTTCCCAATGCTTCTGCTGGCAGCACTTCGTTTGGTAATTCTAGTGATAAGGGCAAGAAGGAGATGCATTGCCATTATTGTAAATCTAATGATCACTTGATCCAGCAGTGTCCTAAGTTGAAGGCAAAAGAGGCTAAGATGAAAGAGGGTGATTCCACTACAAATGCTGGTTTCACTACAAATCATCCATTGTTGAGTCTTTTGTGAAAGGCGACTGTACTGTTGATGTTGATGCAGAATGGGCTTTTAGTGGAGAGTGCACTTACAATCCTGTTGTCCATGATTCATGCATGTCAGTTAATGCAGATTCACATGTGTGGTATTTTGATAGTGGTGCTACAAAGCACATTACCTCACATCGTGAATTGTTCACCTCTCTCGAGTCTGTCCCTGATCATGGGAATTTAGTCACTTGTGCCAACAATGCCTCTTATTTGGTTCAAGGAGTTGAAAATATTGTGCTTACTGTTGCAAATGGCAGTTCCTTCACACTTGTTGATGCACTTTATGTACCTGGGATCCAGAAGAATCTCTTATCTGTATCCGCACTTGCTAGACTTGGACTTGTAGTCAAATTTGTGAATGACAGATGTACAGTTCATGATCTTAGTTTTGGTGATGAAATCGTTGCATCTGGCCTTTTGTTCCATGGGCTGTATAAGCTCACTTTGTATGACAAGTGTGGACAAAATTTTGCAAATGCAGTTGAAGATTCAAGGGCTATTTCAGATGCAAAACTTTGGCATGCACGTTTTGGTCATCTGAATTTTGCCAGTTTGTTGTGTTTGCAAAAATTTGATATGGTTTCTTCTTGACGCCTCTTGAAGCACCTGTCAAACATGTTTGTGAAGGCTATATTTTGGGTAAGATACAACGTTCTAAGTTTCCAAAGGATGGTTTAGTTCGAGCCATATGCAGGTTGCAGTTTGTGCATAGTGATGTTTGTGGGCCCATGCAAACTCCGTCCTTGGTCAATTACCTTTACTTCGTAACTTTCATTGATGTTTACTCCACGCATGCATGGGTATTTCCGCTTAAAGCAAAGTCCAAAGTTTTCATGTGCTTCAAAAAATTTATGGCTATGGCTGAAAATGTATCGAAACGTACTATGGGCACCCTCCGTTCCGATCGAGGGGGGGAGTATGTGTCTCTTGAATTTAATGCATTTCTGGCTAGTCGCGGGATAAAACACCAATGTACAGTGCCTTATACACCTCATCAAAATGGTGTTGCTGAGACGAAAAATAGGTGAGTTACAGAAATGGCACGATGTATGGTCAAAAGTCAAGCTTTGCCGCATTCGTTTTGGCTTGAGGCCATAATGTGTGCCACTATGTACTTAACAAGTGTCCTGCAAAATTTTTGCAATCTATTACTCCATATGAAGCATGGCATGATAGAAAGCCTTCTATTGAGCACATGCGTGTTTTTGGCTGTTTGGCATATGCTTTGGTGCCACAAAACACAACGTAGAAAATTGGATGATAAGGCTCTCAAATTTATTTTTGTTGGTTATAGTGTTGAAAGAAAAGGTTACAGGTTGTATCATCCGCAAACAAATCGTATTCTGGTTTCACGGAATGTAGTGTTTGTGGAAGATTCTGTTCAGCCCTTGCTGTCATGTACTAGAGACAGTAATGTAAGCTCATAGAACATTTATGAGACTTTGTTGCCTCTTTTTAGTGGTGGAAATACGAATGTAAGTTCCAATGAGGCAAATGTAAAGCCTATGGGGGTTTCTGAAAATGTTACAGATCATCCTATTACTGATGTAGATGTAAAGGATGTACTTGATGAGGAAAGGGCTGAAAATGAGCAGGCTAGAGGTATGCCAAAATGGCTAGTGCATACATTGCGTGATAGTAAATTGGATGCACCTTTGTCTAGTCGTACTTGTTCAGGCTCTCTCCATGCGTCTTATGCATCAAATTGTTATGCTTTGGCTCTGTCTAGCTTACATGATGTTGAGGAGCCTCTCTCTTTTGATGAAGCACAGAATTCAAAAAATTGGATGCCTGCCATGCAATCAGAATATGATGCACTTATCGAAAATGATGCACTTATAGAAAATGACACATGGACTTTATGTGATTTGCCTCTTGGCAAAAATTCCATTGGTACGAAGTGGGTTTACAAGTTGAAACGCAAGCCGGATGGTGAGATCGATTGCGATAAGGCTCAACTTGTTGCAAAGGGTTATGCATAGCAAAAAGGCATAGACTATGAAGAGACTTTTTCTCCCGCTTGTCGTACAACTACTCTGCATTTTCTATGTGCATTGGCAGCGCATTTTAGTTGGGATGTACATCAATCAGACATTGTTACTACTTTCTTGAATGGTGACAAATTTGAGGAAGTTTATGTAATGCAGCCTCGTGGTTTTGTCAAGAAAGGAAAGGAGAAGAGTACAAAGTGAGAAAATGTGTAACAAGGCTTTGTATGGGTTGAAGCAATCTCCTCGTGCTTGGTATGAGAAAGCTGACACTCATTTTTGGTCAAACAAGGCTTTCATAACAATCCAACAGAAAGCACATTGTATGTAAAGCGTGAGGGTGATGTACTTCTCATTGTGGTTCATTATGTAGATGATTTGATGATCACTGGACCAAATGAGAGACATATTTCTGAATTTAAGGCTGATTTGAATGCTACTTTCAAGATGAAAGATTTGGGAAAGTTTCATCATTACTTGGGTGTACAGTTTAAGCAGTGTGATGGTGGTATTTCCTTGTGTCAGAAAAGTTACATAGAGACATTGCTATGTAAGTTTGGACTTGAGGATCGCAAAACTATTTCCACTCCATGGAAACAAGTTTGAAGTTGAGTCTACATGATGCTGGCGATCCTGCCGATGTCACTCTTTACCAAACTGTTGTTGGGGTGGCTACCTCATTTATGTATGCAACATGAGGCCAAATATTCAGTTTGTAGTCTCACATGCCAATAGATTTATGCATAGCCCAGGGTCTAAGCATTGGCAGGCTGTCAAGAGGATTTTCCACTACCTTAGTGGCACTTTAGATCTTGGATTGTTTTATCCCAAGGGGGGATCATTCCCGCCAGACTTACATGATTTTTTGGACTCAGATTGGGCTGGTTGTTTTGACACATGAGTGTTGTGGACACACGCGTGTCCACAAGTGGTTTTTGTTTCATGGTTGGCAGTTCATGTATATCATGGTTGAGCAATAAGCGACCTATTGTGGCCACTTCGAGTTGTAAGGCTAAGTATAGGGCATTTTTCACAGCTATGGTTGAGTGTGTACGGCTCAGACGCCTTATGGCTGATTTGGGTGTTGAATAGGACACTGCCAACACTATCTACACTAACATCCAGAGCACATTGAAACTTGCAAGGAACCGAGTTTTTCATGCTTGCACAAAGCACATTGAGGTGCATAACCACTATGTCAGGGAGAGGCTCTCGGCAGGAGAGATCAGCTTGGCTTATGTGCCAACACAGGACAACCTTGCAGATCTTTTCACAAAGGCATTGTCTTGTGAGAAGCTCGAAGCTTTCCACAAACCTTTGGGCTTACTCCCCTTTGTGGACTGATCATGTCCTTAGGGCATGGCACTTTCCTTTACTCATGTGCCATCTCTCGTTCAACGCATCACTCCAAGGGGAATTTGCTACCATATACATGTGGTAGTGATGTGTGTGAACACACTAGGACCACCGGGGAATTTTTTCCCTCTTTAGGAGGTATTTTCCCTTGTGCATTGTATATATGCCCATCACTCTAGGGCTATCTATCTTTCCATTGCACACTAAGTAACACACTCTCTATTGTGTGCCTTGAGCTTCCTTCATCTTCTCCAAGATGTGTGCGTTTCTCTGCAACCCTAATTCCAACACTAATGAAGACTATGCAAACCTTTTCTTTGATGATCCACGTTAATGCTAAAGTATGGTATGAGGCATTGGAAGGAGCTGAGGTAAGCATGGCTGGCTTTACTGGTGTGATTCTTATAAGTTTTCCACAAGGAAGTGTCTTCGGTCAAGATGGATGTGAAACTTAAAGCTATCAACAAGATGTAATTGGAATTTCAATCTATTTTTAGATCATTTTGAAGCATTTTGGTCAGAGTTTGGCAATAGCCATACAGTTGGCTAATGGAGACTATTTCAAGATGGACCAATTTATGGTGCATCCAAAATCTATATGAAGGGGATCGGGGAGCACCACAGATGGAGAGTGAGAGAGAGAGAGAAGGAGACACACGACACACAGATATGGGTGGGGAGACTCAAAGAGTGGCAGCTCCCCCTATACAGTATACTCACTATAAGTATAGGGTAACAGTGGGCGGGTGCCCATGACCTGGGCGACCGGTCAAGGCACATAGGCCTTAACCCCAACAACCTCCCACTTAAAGGACAATGTGCCTTTAAGCAAGATCTACTAGTGTACAGCTAATAGAAGGTGAGATATTCTCTCAACCTATGCCCACTGACTCTCGATGAGCTAGTGCATCCGGCTCTACTGATAGACAAACATCCTCTTGCGGAAGCCACACAGAGCTAGCTCCAAGATCTTCAAAGAGTCTACAAGAGCTCATGCGCTGCTGCAAGTATAGGTCCAATACCTGCAAACCTCCCCTATGCTCTATGCCGAGATCAGTCATCGAACAACTAATCAACCCTGCTGCAAATTCTCCCACTGCAACTGCTATGTCGGGCCTCGAGATCAGCATCTCGTACATGAGGACACCGAATGTTGATGCAACCCTGGCAATCTCTTCCACCTCCAACTCAGAACTCAACTCATGGCAATCCTGTCCCCTATCATAGAGACCATGGCACTCTAACTCCGAGCTCTGGAGTGACTCCTCGTGCCCAGCACATATCACATGTGTACCAAGAGTATCCATCTGTCCTGAATCTGCATCAAGCTCTGGCATAAGCATATCAAGAAATGACTCCACAATAGCCGACATCTCAGCATCCATGTGAGTCATCTTTGTCATCACCTCTGATGACTCATCCTGCTGTGACTCACTAGAGTTGTCCCGCTCTACCTGTGCATCCGTAGACGCAACCTGCACAACAAGGTCACTGCTCTGCACTCCATGCAAAGCATCCTGCAACCCACAAGCAAAAGAGATTCGCCTGCTCTCTCGCTGTCTACCTGGCTGCATGATCACAGAGACAGCATCGTCTCTCGCGTGATCCACATGCAATGGGTAACCTGTACCACTCCTGGCACCTCTCGCAATCACTAGCGAACCCAAATGCATCACAAAATCTCGCTCTCGTAGCGAAATTTGACATCCACAATCTCTAAGCTGACCAATCGAAATCAAACTCATTGTCAAATCTGGTACATAGCGCACATGTCGTAACAAGCAAGATGCACCACTCGGTAATGACAGTCTCACATCTCCTGCACCTGCTATTGCATGCAACGATCCATCGGTCAAACGTACATTGCCAAGCATCCCGCTAGAATAGCTACAAAACCATGCACGATGCGGCGTGACATGAAACATAGCATCTGCGTCTAGCAACCACTGCGAATGGAGTGCACTATCCACATGTATAGCATCTCGTGCATTGCTCGAGGTAAAAGTGACATCCCCGTCACTAGTATACTCCAACACTACATGTGCCTCAACTGCCAAAGCAACTGAGTCCATGGCATCACTACATACATCTCTGAGACTGCCATGTCTCCTACGATGTCGCATACGACGAAAACAACGCCGTCTAACGTGTCCAGAATGACCACAATACCAACATGTCACATGTCGGCGTGCTCTTGAATGTACATGTCTCACACGAGTCTGTGATGACTCATATCTATCATACATTTCATGTGATCTGCGCCAAGTGCTCTTGAAGTAGTCTCATACATAACAAGAGCATATACAGATTCCGCAAGGTGCAAAGAGAGTGTAGATAGTGCCATCTCCTCTAGCTCCTGCCACTGATCGTCAGACATGTTTGAAGGTCTACCTGCATCACCACTCAATGGTCGATGCAACCCTCACTGTGTCAATGCATCAAGCATACACTCTCTCCATGCCGCAAAGTCTGACCCATCAAACACGCGCATCTATGAGAGGTCACAATCTGATCAATCACCTGTCTCTGCCATGAGCACAATGTAGCAAACTAGAAAGCAAAACCACTTGGAAACTGTCTACAAATATGGCCAGAAACACAATGTAAAACCTGTGAGACACACTCCAAAATAGAGCTCCCGCAATGTCAATACAAGCCTCGCATGCTCTAGTATCACACTGCAATCTGTGAGCTAATCATGAAGCCCACACTGTGCGGTATCGATGCATACACACGCACAAGTCTCCCACCTGCAGAGAACACCGCACACAAATGCTGAGTGCAACCCGCAATCTCTACCTAGATCACATAAATGATACGCATAAAACTCCTGGGAAAATTTCGCCAGAGTTTCGTTAGTAAAACGGCCACAAAACCAGTAACCAAACTGACTGCACGCTCAAAACCATGAGCAACCAAAGCGCATCAAACCGCACTCCAAATGCATAATCTCTGCAAAACTATGGCAAAAAATGCTCGAGATCACAAGACTCTCCCACCTGAGAGCAAACCACTGTCTCAAGCAAAGAAAGATACACAACTCCTCACTCTTGCGAGAGTGGATACAAAAACACAAAACTGTGTACAAACTGACAAAACCTCTCAAAGTGAGAGTAAACACTCAATCACAAACTATGGCGAGAATCTGGGAAAAATCCGACAGAATTTTCTCTCAAAATTGAGCAAAAAACTCAAGTACAATCTCTACCATAAACCATAACACTACTCAATGCCAATGAGTAGAAATGCCAAAATGGCTCCACATTTTCACATACAATGGCAATCCGCACTCAATGTACATCAACGGAGTGACCGCACATAAGCAAGCGCCAAAAGATTTGCAATCCGGAAACTTATTCAATGCGAAAACAATGATCTCAAGAGAGCTCACCGGCACTTGAAAGTGCTCGCCAAAATGCATGTATAATGGGCATCAACCATGCGCCATAACCATATGCAAACCATCCGCAAAGACCATGAATCCAAGCACAAAATCACTGCCAAAGTATTCTCTGAAAACCAGTGAAAGAAGCTCCACCTGTGTGCTCCAAAAAACTGCGTCTCTCAAGAGACCGCTTCGGTGGTGTGTAAACGCCTCCGTACTTCGTTGCCCAAGTCTACCAAAAACCCTCAAACCACAAGCTTAACACAAGCTGCAATTGCATCTTCAGCTCAGAATTTATGCACTCAACTTCAAGCATCTCCCGTGCTTCCAAAAGTGCATCAAACTCGCACACAATGCGACAACAGAAAATCTGGAATTTCTGTATACAGTCAGTCTGAGCTGAATATTAGCAAAACGGTGAGGAATTTGCAAAAGGTTTCTTCTGCAAAGTTGTAGACCACGTCGCAACGGATGGGCGTCATGAACAGAATTCTCAGATCTGCATTCTACAAGGAGAAAAACGAATCTGAAAACTGTGCTGCTGCACACACAGTTTTAGGGCAGCATCTTCACTTACACACAATCTTCCACACTCCTTTCTGAGCTTCCACAAGAGCACTCTCAACTGAGCTCACAAGCTCCCATTGCATTCTCTCAAAGCTTCCAAGCTTTCTTAATCTCTCTACCGTCGAGAGAGAGCGAGCTATCGCCTCGAAGCTCTCAAAGCCGTCGTGCTCTCCGCGGTCACCATAGCTCTGATACCAATTGAAGGGGATCGAGGAGCACCACAGATGGAGAGTGAGAGAGAGAGAAGGAAACACACAACACACAGATATGGGTGGGGAGACTCAAAGAGTGGCATCTCCCCCTATACAGTATACTCACTATAAGTATAGGGTAATAGTGGGCGGGCGCCCATGACCTGGGCGACCGGTCAAGGCACATAGGCCTTAACCCCAACACTATAGAGAAGGTATATTTTGAAAGTCCCAGAAACTACACAATCAAAAATAAAAAAAATGAAGAGGAAAATTGAGCAGGGTGCAACAGGCTACGAGGCGGTGTCTTCTACGCAAAAAGAGAGCCCCCGAGAAGTTGTCCAAGAGGAAAATCATGGTAATAGGGGTGTAGCACTTGTGCTACAAAATTGGGTGTGGATGATTCAAGACTTATCTAAGCAGATGTGTAGAAGAGGCTAAGTGTGATGGTGGACAGGTTACAACCACTACGAGAGGTGTGAAAGGCTTGTGACCGCTGTAGAGACAAAAATGAATTAGGACATTTTTATCCCCGTCGATGTCGCTAAAAGCATCGGTATGAGAATCTAAAAGAAACCGTCACTATGTGCATCACTATAGGCATCGCTATATAGCGATGCTGCAAGTCCATAATAGCGACATCAATAGCAACACTGCAGAGCCCTAAATAGCGACACCCAAGGTTTAAAAAATTTGGTGGCAGGGTAGACAATGCCTTGCCACCCTAACAACCATATATATTGAACACAATAAAAAGGCATAGAATTGAGAAAGTCAGTGTGAATTGAGAAGAACATAGAAGTGACAAAAGCAGTGTGAATTGATAAAAACATAGAAATTGACAAAAGCATAGTGAATTGACAAAAGCACTGTGGCTCCAAACTGCATTACATTGTTGTTAAATCTACAAAGTTTGTAGGACCAAAAGCCATTATGAGAAACTATAGAACCAATTTACATTCTTGTTCACAATCTGCAAAATTGATGTATACACGTCATCTCCTAATATACATGCTATATAGAAGTAAGACTAGCTAGTCCTAGCTAGGGCTAGTCTGATGTCGGCTAATTGACGTCTCATCGCGCTACCCAACGGCGTATCTATCAAATTTTGCAAAAAAACAATATAAATTTTTTAAGTTTAAACATAATAATATAAAATTTACAACTTATTATTAAAATACAATAAATTTTAGAGCTTAAAATTAAGTAATTACCAAGCCAGATCAAGAGCTCAAAATGTCCATAAAGGCGTTATGCCCTTTTGGCCCGCAAATTTGCGCTCGTACGGTGTGGGGTCACATCCAATCATCGATCCCTATTCTAGACATACAGAGAAAATGTTATGTTAAATATATGAAACTACTAAACCTAGAGAGAAATGCAACAACTATCATAATAGTCAATATCTAATTCTCCTAAATGATTTTCTCATGTTAAACTGATCATTTAATATGGGGAAGTGCCAGGGGAGAAAAAGCTAGGATATTGGTTAATTTAGCAGACAGGCCACAATAGGGATCCAAAGGGTGGGGGTATATGCAAAAGAGCTATGTAAAAAAATAGACTCAAAAGACCCTAAGGTTCAGCCCATTAAGACTTCCAAAATGCTAAGGTTCCAAAATTCAAAGGTTGTGTCTAAAGGTCAAAAGCCTAGGGAAATTGGATGCTTTGTGTGTGTCCCAAAAGTCTTGAACCATCCCTACATAGGAGGGGGCGAGCCCTAGAAGTAGGAGATGAGAGAGAAACTCACACACACAAGCTCCCTTTATACAAAGGGAATGAGGGACACATGCCAGCTCCCTAGCCCAGATGCCCACAAGGTGTACTCAATTCGTATTGGATGGCTCTGGAGGTGGACCAATGAGAATTAAGCTAGAGTAAATCTAGTTTAATTAATTTAAAAACACTTAATAAAAGAACCAATAAGAATTAATCTCTCTAGAAGACTATTGGATAGTCTCCCAAGGGGTCCAATGAGCATTGAGCAGTCCAATGGCTTGCCTAATTCTTATTGGCCAGGAGGCAAAGTGGTCCAATGAGAGTTTAGTTGAATTAATTAATTACCTAAAGCTCTCACAAAAGTAGAAAGGGGGACACATGTTAGAAGACTATCACTTATGATGCTTAATTTTCATTGGCTAGGTCTGGGGAGGTCCAATGAGGTGTGAGTATGAGCAAATAGCAAGAGGGGTTGACCAAGAGAGAGAGGGGGCTGATTTTTCAGAGGCATTATTGACTTACACACACACACAATCAATGTGTGAAGCAATAAGACTCTCTCTCTCCTTCTCAAGCTTTAATGGAAAGCTTACCACCTACTCCAAGCTTGTGAGAAGGGAGGCCTACACCAACAACTCTTGGCTTTGTGATGCAAATCCAACCAAGAGCCAAGATTCAATGCATGCTCATCTCCTCTACCATCCTAATTACTAAGCTAAGCTATGCTAATATCAGAGTGATTATATGAGGAGATGTACATCTTTCGTCTAAGAATACTCCTTCTTCCTCTCAATCTACTCTCATACCCCGCTAGCTCTCACCATCTTTAAAGGTGTGTGAGGTCTTGGGTCTGAGACCGTGAGGGAACTGATGTTGTGTTTGATAATTTTTTTCTTAGTGCATGAAGTTTCCATCTTCATTGCACTAGCTAGTATTGAAGGAACACAAAGAATTGTATTGTAAAATGTCTCTCTTGATGGGAGAAACCATAATACAAAGCCTTTCTGAGGGGGGACTGGCTCCATGCAAATCCGGTCCTCAACTATTGTCAATTGCTTAATTTCTCTCTCTTTTGAAGTATTGTTCATACTATATAACTAGGTGTTATACATTTTGTTGCTCTCTCCACCCAAGCACTCTTGTTATTATCATTAGGAATCTATTCTAATAAAATTCTCACTATGTTCATGCTATTTCCGCTACACACAAGTTACTAGACCATTAAATGTTACATTGGTATCAAAGCACAAGTTTTCTCTTTTCTTACTCAAGAAGGGAGGTCCTCAAGCTAGCTATAAATGGTTGGTATTATTAATTGCATGTGAGTAAGTAGAATAGGGATTTTTCAGCCTTGCAGTGTGCCTGCCTTTGTGAAGTTTACGGGGCATCACCGTCAAGAGCTATGGTCTTAATAGTGGAGTCCTACGGGGCTTGCCTACAACTTAACCACTATTGAGCTATTAGAAGCTTGACAGGATCCGGTGTTGTTTTGGTGTTGAACAACCCTCTCTTCTATTCCTTGCAATTAATGGTATTCGAGCCACGGGTACAGTAGCTTGAGTGCTTTTTCTAAAGGGGTAAAGAGGAGTAGCAACTAGGGCTTGAAGTGCCAAAGTACACCTAAAACATTTACACCTAAAATTTGTTAGAATGGCTGAGAATAGTAAACAGAGTGAAATTAATGTTGATAACTTTGATTTTGCTAATGAGCAGGCTACTAATGATGCCCCGATGCTTGTTAACTATCTTGTTTCTAGGCTTCAACAGGCCATGGGGCAATCCATCCCTCCAAAGTGGAGTGCAATGACAACTTTGTGTTCATGGGATTCTCCAAGCTCCCCACCATGACTAGACAACACCTAGGAAGCCTCCTTGCAAGACTTCCAAAAGAGGTCTCTCTCCGATTCGGGAAGAAGAAAAGGATCCATATGAAGGGCTCACAAATTTTCTCCTCGATGACGCGTCTCCTTATCATAGGATAATTCAAGAGCCTCCACCAAAGGAATGAGAAAGAACTCAGTCTCCTGCCACCTCGATGGAGATGGCTCCACAAAGACGGCGGGCTAAACGCTCTCTATCACCTCCAAAATGGAGAAGACCATTGCATACTTCTCCACACCATACTTCAAAGAGGGATGACAAAAAGCAAGAGGAGAAAAAGGTGTGAAAGAGGACACCCTCTTCTCCATCTTCTTCATCCTCTTCCTCTCATGCAAGTGATGGTGAAGAAAACGAAGATCAAGGCAAGAAAAAGGGGAGAAAGAGGTCACCCTCTTCTCCATCTTCCTCAAATTCTTCATCTTCTGAAGAAAGTGATGGTGCAACCTTTGAACCATCAAAAAGAAGAGGCCATAGGAAATCTTATGCCACATGGAACAGGTCATCCAAGCTCAAGAAGTTCCAAGAGGGAGGGAAGAGCATCTCTTTCCTTACCTACGATGGCACTTTTGGTGCTACGATAGGGTCTTGGCCTTTATCCAATAGTTCGATGTGGTTATTGGAGATGAGGGCTTCACGGAGTCCTCTAAGCTATGTCATGTAGCTAAGCACTTTCAAAAGTCTACCAGACAATGGTGGTCTAGCCTATGGGCCACTGGTGAAGCTCCACGAACATGGAAAGCTTTAAGAGTTTTTGGCCACCGATGCCAAAGAAAAAGTACTCACCGAATGGAGGATCTTGAAGCTCTCTCCATATGAATCCATCCACAAATATGTAGACAAGTTTTGGGACCTACAAATCAAAGCCACTGTCTTTAAACAATTGGATTTTGGAGAGCAATAGCAACAATTTTGTGTGGGCTTAACTGAAGAAATGGTGGAGTATGTCAACTCCCAAAGGCCACGCACCATATCGGCGGTTATACACCATACTATGGTTGCCTCTCGAATCAATTTCCAAACGGGGGCTAAAAGAAATTCTAAGCCCATGGAAAACAAGGGTTCAAATGAGCCTTAGGGGAACCACAATGTCCAAAAGTCTCCTAAGGGCAACTCCAACAAAACTAAAGAGAAGGGAGTTTACAAAGGCAAAAATAAACTCTCTCCTGAGGAGCTTGAGCGTTATCTCAAGGATAACCGTTGTTTCAAGTGTGGCCAGCAAGGGCATGTGTACCATGCTTGTCCCCAAAAGAACAACCGCCATGAGCCTCCTAGAGCTACCTCGGTCGAAATCCAAGAGGAGGAAACTCATCACAAAGGATCTGCCATGCTTGGGGAAAGGTAAGAGAACATGATTCTTTCATTCTCTTTGACCCTGGTTATACTAACAATTTCATATCCACAGAGTTGGTCACCAAGCTAGGCATACAAGCTTACGAGATGGGAGATTTCCTACCCATAGACGGTGCTTTCAAGGGGCAAGAAGCTACAGTCACTCCCTTAATTGGGAAATTGAGCCTCCATGTCCAAAGCTATGTGGACAAAGAGGACTTCTTTATCTCTCCTCTCAAGCATGAGGATGTAATCCTAGGGGCACCATGGTTTGATTGCATGGCTGCCAATGTTCAATTCCTTGAAAGGAGAATCTTCTTTAAGTTCAAGGAAAAAGATATGTACATAGTTGCTAAGGAAATGGGTAACACCATACCCATTGTACATACTCAAGCTTTCAATAAGTCAATAAAGAGCGCTATTTCTGTGTACATGATTTTTGTTAAAGACTCTCAAAATGAACCTAATGTTTTAGCAAAAGAAAATATACACAACCAAAAGGAGTTAGAGTTATCCAATTTTCTCAAGGGGTTTCAAAATGTCTTTATTGACGACATCCCTTGTGAGCTACCTCCTAAACGAGGCAATGATGACCATGCAATTGAACTTCTTCCAGGAAGTTCTCCGCCTAACAAACCTCCTTATAGAGTTTCTCAAGCTCAACAAGAGGAGATTATGCGGCAAGTGCATGAGTTAGTTGAGAAGGGCATGGTTAGGCCTAGCGCATCTCCATTTTGTTCTCCTGTGCTACTAGTGCAAAAGAAAGACAGCACATATCATATGTGTCTCGACTATAGAGCACTAAATAGGATCACTATCAAGAATAGGTTTCCTGTTCCACGGGTAGAAGACCTATTTGATAAGCTACAAGGGTCCACCTACTTCAGTAGGATTGACCTAATCATCAAATAGAGATAGTTGATCAAGACATTGTAAAGACCACATTTTGCACTATGTTTGGTCTTTACGAATACATTGTCATGCCTTTTGGCTTGACCAATGCACCAGCCACATTCAACCGCTTGATGGAGAAGCTATCCAGGCCTCACCAAACCTTTATTGGAGTGTTCTTTGATGATATCATCATCTACTCTAATTCATTAGACAAACACAAGCAACACCTCCAGGTAATATTCCAAGTTTTAAGAGAGAATAAACTTTATACTAATCGAAAGAAAAGTGAAATTTTCTTACAAGAGATTCAGTATTTAGGTCACATTATCTCTCGAGATGGCATCCAAATGGATCCATCAAAGTTAGAGGTAATAAAAGGATGGACTAAACCAAGGAATCTTCATGAGCTAAGAAGCTTTATAGGTATGTGTGCATACTATAGACGCTTCATAGAAAAGTTATCACTAATAGCAGGACCATTACATGACCTAACAAAGAAAAATGTTAGGTGCACATGATCTGCCAAGGAGAACAATGCTTTTGAAAAGCTTAAAGAAAGCTTATCTCTCAACCTGTGCTTACACTACCAGATCTCTCAAAGCCATTTGAGGTCCAATGTGATGCTTGTGGTGATTTCCTAGAGATGTTTTTCTCCAAGAAGGGTACGCCATAGGCTATGAAAGTCAAAGGCTTGACCCTGTTGAGAAAGCTCTAGGCATATATGAAAAGGGACTCCTCGCAGTTCTACATGCCCTAGACTCATGGAAGCACTATTTATTGGGGACTCCTTTCATTCTACGACGAACAGATCACCAAAGTCTTAAGTACTTCATGACACAGACCGAGCTCTTAGACAAACAAATAATGTGGGCAAACTTTCTTTTGCAATTTCATTTTCATATTGCTCACATTGCTGGCAAGCATAATCAAGTAGCCAATGCACTCTCAAGACAGCCGAGAGTAAATGCGATTTCCATAGCAACTCACAATGATCTATCTTCTATGATAGATGAGTACGCTATTGATTCCGATTTTTGAGATGTGATTTCAGCCCTTGCACTAGGGAAGAAAGAGGAACCATTTACTTTACAAGATGGTTATCTTCTCTATGGAAATAGACTATGTGTTACTAGCTCACTACGTGAGAAAGTGATGTATGAATCTCATGCTCCTCCTTATGCAGGGCATAGAGGGATTCAGTCTACCGTAAAGGGGATTGAAAGTGATGTATGAATCTCATGCTCCTTATGCAGGGCATAGAGGGATTCAGTCTACCCTAAAGGGGATTGAAACATATTTCTATTGGCCTACCATGAAAGCAAACATACAAGAGTATGTCTCTAAATGTGTGGTATGCCAAAAGACAAAATTTGATAGAGGGAAGCAACCTGGATTGATTCAACCTTTGTCTATCCCTAATTCACAATGGGAGAGCATATCCATGGATTTTATCTTTGGATTGCCTAAGTCTATCCATGGGAATAGAGGAATATGAACAATAGTAGACAGGTTCAATAAACAAGCTCATTTTATACCTATCAAAAAGACTATCAAAGCCCATCAAATGGAAACCCCTTTTCATTTCACAAATCTTCAAGTACCATGGTTTGCCAATGTCCATAGTGTCGGATAGAGATCCTAGAATGACCAGTAATTTCTGGAAGGGTCTCTTTGAGAATTTAGGAACAAGGCTAAATTTCTCTTCAGCCTATCACCCGCAAACGGATGGCCAAAGTGAAATAGCTAACCTAACAATTATCGATCTATTAAAAGCCTATGTAACGAAAGTAGATCAAAGATCCCAATGGGAGAAGTAGTTACCCTTAGTGGAGTATTCCTACAATAACACTGTACATACTCCCACGGGAAAAGCACCTTTTGAGGTAATAGAGGGAAGATCAAAAATTCCCTTGCTACTTAAGGTATACGGGAAGATCTTCGTTGCAAATGAGTATAGCAGAGACCTACAAGAATCTTTCCAAAAGATTAAGGATGTTATCTCTATCTCACAACAAACGCAAAAGGCTACTGCTGATAAGCACAGAAGAGCCCAAGCCTTTAAAGAAAATGATTGGGTCTTACTCAAATTTCCCAAGGCTCTATTAAGGCACACAACAGGCAAGAATCCTACGGGACACCAAAAGTACTATGCTAAGTTAGCAAAAAGGTACTATGGTCCCTTCCAGGTTCTTAGGCCAATCAATGAGATAGCCTATCAACTCAAGTTGCCCAGCCATTGGCTCATATACAATGCTTTCCATGTGAGACTACTAAAGCCTTGCAAAGGAGATCCACCTCAAGAACCAACTGATGAAGACCCACCGGAGATCGAGGACCAAGAAGAGGTGTTGCAGCCCGAGTCCATTCTCCGACATGAAGACAAGGTACTAAGAGGCGGTAAGACTATCCGATGATATCTTATTATGTTTAAGAATTATCCTTTTGAAGATGCTAGATGGATGCAAGGCATACAAATAAAGGATAACCTAAACCTTGTCAATGCTTACAATGCTTCCCAAGAGTAAGCAAATGTACAAATGTTAAAAATGAACAAAATTTTTGTCTTATAAGACTCTCTTTTTCTTTATTGTGCAAAAATGTGAAGTAGTATGCATGCTTAGATCAAGTTTGCGGAGACGACGTCTTCCGAACACCAAGTAGAGCTTATCACTCTATTTTGGAAGATTGATAGGACTAATGTGCAGACATGCTTGCAGCTTAGGCTATCAAGCGCCAAATGGACTAGTCATCCATTCTGGAAAGATGTTGTAAGGTAAAATAGGGATCATCTACCCACTAGGAAAAGGACTAATGAATATGCTTTATCTTCGCTACCCCATCACTATAAGAGGTCACTTGAATTCCAGCGCCACATTACCAGCATCACTGGCGGGAGTCGGTATATGTGTGTAGTTATGGAGGGAGCTAAGTTTTTTTTATTTTTTCATTTTCAGATTTCCGACGCCTCTTCCGCGACGTCTTCCAACGGTAGTGCGAATGCACATTCCAACGCCCCTTTCTGATGATTATGACTGTTTCGATGACTGTACCGATAGTTGTACCATTGGTACCTGGAAAAACCAAAACCGCGGGCTTTCTTTGTGCATTTCTCCTCATTCTTGTGCCACATCTCATGCTCTCCTCTTCACCCTCTCTCACAGATCTGTTGCGATACACGCCGTCAAATGTGCTAATCTTGCTTGTGGATTAGCGCATAACACTAAGGTAAGATTTTTTTCATGTTTACTTTTAGATTTAGGGTTTAGGGTTTAACTTTGTGTTTGTGTGTGCGTTTTTCCAAGTTCCAGGACTTTTACAACAACTTTCATTGCTCAAATAGGACTAATGTGAGTGCTCAAACCTTTAAATGCATATTAAGTTTATTTAAATTACTTTGTATATTAAGAAAACAAAATTTCATGCTTTAAACTTTGAATGATTTAAAGGAAATTAGGATTTGTTATGTGAAATTTCATTTTAAATTATAGAAAAATTTTGTTTAAGTTTATGAAAAATCTTGTTTTGAAGAAATTTTTTATTGAATTATGTCGTTTTTCAAATTATGTAGTTGATGGGGTTTGTGTTTTAGGTTAAGTTTAGGTTATAAGTTAAGTTAGATTAGGTTAGGTTACGTTAAGTTAAGCTACGTTGTTATGTTAGGTTATACGTTAGGTTAGGTCAGGTTATCTTATACGTTAGGTTAGATTAAGTTAAGCTAGGTTAGGTTAAGTTATATTAGGTTAGGCTAGGTTAAGCTACGTTAAGTTAGGTTAGGTTATCTTATATGTTAGGTTAGGTTAAGTTAATCTACGTTAGGTTTAGTTACGTTAGGTTATGTTACGTTAGGTTAGATAAAGCTACATTAGGTGAAGTTAGATTAAGCTACGTTCGACAATACGGAAAGCTATAGAGCTTACCCACAGCGCATATTAAAAACAACACAATGGCAATCCGTTCGTCAATAAAGCAAGCCATAAAGCTTACCCACAACACATATGCATTGTGGGCAAGCTCTATGGCTTTTCGTACTGCCAACGGCTTGCCATTGTGTTGTTTATATGTTTGCGAGCGGATTTCAAGTCCTAAAATAGCACCATGGTGAGCCGTTTGGCAATATGGCAAGCCATAGATCTTGCTTACAATGCATATGCATTGTGGGCAAGCTTTATGGCTTTCCATATTGCCAAACGGCTCGCCATGGTGTTGTCTATATGTTTGCGAGCGATTTTCAAGCGCTAAAATTACCTCGTGCCCCTAAAAACAACACAATGGCGATCCATTTGGCAATACGGCAAGCCATAAAGCTTGCCCACAAGGCGTATGCATTGTGGGCAAGCTCTATGGATTGTCATATTGCCAACGGCTCTCCACTGTGTTGTCTATATATCTACGGTCTTCAGGCCATAAAATCGCTTCGCAACTTTAAAAACAACACAATGGTGAGCCGTTTGCGAAATTGGCAAGCCATAGAGCTTGCCCACATTGTATATGCATTGTGGGCAAGCTGTATGGATTGTCATTTTGTTAAACGTCTCACCATTGTGTTGTTTTTATGTTAGGTTAGGTTAGGTTAGGTTTAGGTTATATGTTAGGTGATATTATAGGTTAGGTTAGAGCTATCGACGGCATAATAGTCAAGAAAACACAAACGGACTTCGAATATGACTTGTGTACTTCTAAAAACGCAATCGGACTTCGAAGATGACTCGTGTACTTCTAAAAACGCAAACGGACTTCGGTTAGGTTAGGTTATAGGTTAGGTAAATGTTATAAAATAGGTTACATTAAGTTAGGTTAGGTATAGGTTTTACGTTAGGCTAGATTATAGGTTAGGCATAACGATTGTAGGTTAGGTTAGAGCTAGCGTCAAATTAATAGTAGTAAAAACACAATCGGACTTTGAAGATGACTCGTGTACTTCTAAAAACGCAAACGGACTTCGGTTAGGTTAGGTTATAAGTTAGGTAGATGTTATAAGCTAGGTTACACTAAATTAAGTTAGGTATAGGTTTTACGTTAGGTTAGATTATAGGTTAGGCATAACGATTATAGGTTAGGTAAGAGCTATCGTCAAATTAATAGTAGAAAAAACGCAATCGGACTTCGAAGATGACTCGTGTACTTCAAAAAACGCAAATGGACTTTGGTTAGGTTAGGTTTAGGTTATAAGTTAGGTTAGGATTATGTTATAGGTTAGGTTAGAGCTATCGTCAAATTAATAGTAGAAAAAACGCAATCGGACTTTGAAGATGACTCGTGTATTTCTAAAAACGCAAACGGACTTCGGTTAGCTTAGGTTATAGGTTATAAGTTAGGTTACATTAAGTTAGGTTAGGGTTATGTTATAGGTTAGGTTAGAGATAGCATCAAATTAATAGTAGAAAAAACTCAATTGGACTTCAAAAGTGCCCACAGACTAAAAGAACCTTAATATATAGTCATTGACCAATAAAGACGAGATTATTACCCTGTGGTCCTAATCTCCGTGCACCTCTAGATTGGAAAAACATGTGGTTGGAGAGGGGAGATTGGATGCCACCTGGAATGAAAAGACTTTTTATTTTCCATGATCTCCTGTATTGGAGTGACCTCCTAATTAATCATTTGCTCGACCCAATGCACATCTTCAAGAATGTGGGTGAGATCATCTGGAAGACCATCAATTGAAAAAGAGAGAGCAAGGCCCAAAGAGATGACATGCAGGCTGTGGGTCGAATTCCAGAGATGTGGCCTCGACTTAAACCCAATGGAAAGTGGTCTATACCAAAAGGTCCATGGGTTCTCAGTCGCGCAGAAGAGAAACAAGTGAAGAAGACTATATCTTCCTTCAAGACTCCCACAGGGTGCGTGCGATGTTCGAAAACGGCTTTTACAAGAGATGACAACCTCAGTGGTCTTAAGCCCCACGATTGGCACAAATTTTTACAGTTCATATTACCAACTTCCATAAAGGGTTGTTTGACAAATGACATTAGAAGAGCAATCTACAAAATCAATGAGTTGATACGCTAGATCAGTTCAAAAGAGATAAGAGAAGAGAGCATCGCTGCAGTACGCTTAAATGCTATTGAAGCAGTGTGCATGGTGGAGAAGTACTTTCCAACAAACATTCTTACCATCCAAATGCATGTACTTGTGCATGTGGTCGATGAAGTCGCAGTTGATGGGGTGGTCCATAGCAGGTGGATGTTCTTCTTGGAGAGATTTATGAAGACTTTTAAGGGGTTTGTTTGTCAAAGGGATCTCCCCAAGGGTAGCATAGCCAAAGGATGGCTTGTACAAGAGTCTCTTGTCCTCATCAGTGAATTTTTTGTCTCAATTGATCCAGAGATGCCCCGAATGTGGACTACTGAGGTCAACGTCAAGGTGACAGGGAAAAGACATCGTTAGGAAGATGGACATCACAATGTGAGAAAAGGTTATGAGATTTTTCCTTCTCAACTCATACATCATGCAAAAGTGGCTAGAGAGGTACGAAGGGGAAAAGAAACAACGTTTGATAGATCGCCTTCAATTCAAGCGCAATCGTGCAACTAGAAACCTTCTTCAAAAATTTCCTGACTTTCCAACTAGGCGGTGGTTAGATGCGAAACTTTCAGAGGCAAAGAGGAGTGGAGTGTTGATTACTGAAGAAGAAGAGGAGATTTCAAGGGGTTGCGATTGGCATGTACATTTCACAACTTCCTTTTCGAGCTCTACATGAAAATTAGTTTGCTTTAATAACTTTTAGTGTGTTTCAATCTTGTGGCTACAGTATCACAAATATGGAGCTTTGTGATCACATGGGAAGCACTTCATAGTGCAATGAATCGATGAACAAAGGGTCACTTTCAATAGTGGTGTTAGGGCAAGCTTCGTACAAGAAAGTAGGAGTAGTGCCACGGATGAGAATACGGAGACTGGCCAGCTTAAATACTTTGGCTACATCCAAGACATCTTGAAGATTAGCTTTATAAAGTTTGATATGTTTATCTTTGATGTCAAGTGGTTCAAAGTTATTACCAGCGGCCCTAATGCAACTGTGCGCAAAGACAAGAGTGGATTGATTCAAGTGAACTCTAGGCGGGTGTGGACAGATGTGCGGGATACATTCGTACTTCCGCAGCATTGTGAACAAGTTGTGTTCATACATGATCCACTATGGACAGAAAATGATGAGAATGATCTGTCTAAACCCTGCTGGCTCTATGTCCTTCAAGTTGCTCCACATAGCAAGCAAGTGTGTGAAGGATTGGATGTTGAGCTTGAAGAGGTGATTCATGAACAAAGAGTAGGACCAACTTCAACTTTAAGTTTAGATTTTGAGGTGGATGTGATCATTGAGAAATTGTCTGAACCTAGAGATGAGGTGTCAAATAGTGAAGCTGATGCGGAGAGCAACGAAGAAGTAGATTTTGATGAGACGAAGATGCAAAAGTATAGATTGAGATAGATACCTTTGGTGCATTAGATCTCATAGAGGATGAGAGATAACTAATAAATTTTGCTAGGAAACCTTTTATAAAGCTCTTTTTATTAGTCTACAATACACTTTAGATGTGGTCATTTATGTAGCAGTTTGGTTGATTTGTTTCATTTGTGTAGCAGTTTCGTTGATTTGTTGTTTGTATTGATTAAGCATTCCTTACGTAAACTAACGTATTTTGTGGGTGTTTTTTATGTATGATTAGCCATGGCCAAAGACGATGAGCCCTACTCTCCTAGTTTCAGTTTTCCAGTCACCCGAGCAGATAGGCTTGTTTTTGTCTCAGTTCACACCGGAGCAGATCTCAATGGCATTGCACCTTTGGGGTGGAAGTGCAGGTCCCTCTAGACCTACTACAGCCAACCCTATGCCCAGGACTAGTGTAGTCCCTACACCGAGCGGACCCACACCTCAGTCTAGTGTGCCCCCTACGCCTAGGACTCGTGTGCCCTCTACACCGATGGGTGGTTCATCCTCAAGACGACGTTGCCCTCATTTTGGAGGCGGTGGTGGTTGTGGTAGCGGTTCTACGGATGCATCCACACCATCGAGAGAGTGTCCACCACTCTCTTCAATAGATAGTTCAAAGATGGGCACACCACGTACACCTTGGGGATCACACGAGCATGATCCTAGGAAGGTGTACAGGAGCAGGGATGGGGCTGTTGTGGCAGATAGGGTGGGAAAGGAAATGCGACAGAGGATTCCACAGCTTTGTACGATTCAGATCGGTCATACTGTGATGCAGATTTGGAAAAATCTCGATCTTGAGAGAAAGAATTACATTGTCAATGCCATTCAGAGAGAGTATAGGCCGGCAGAGGGGTACAATCAGGTCTTGAACGCCTGGATTTTGAGCGTGGTGAGGTCCACAATGTCACACCATTGGTCAGAGGCCAGAGACAGGTTCAATGATGGCGATCCCAAGCCGGAATGGTTGGACGCAAAGGAGTGGATTGGGATTGCACGAGAGACACAAGACAATCCCAATAGATTTCAGCAACCAGAGAGATGCAGCCAGAGCATGTTAGGAGTCTACTGGAGCGTGACATCGTGGGAGTGGAGGCTACGATATGCTTCAACATGAGTTTGTAATTATTATACGTATGCTTTAAATTATTGATAGTATATATGTTATTTGAAGATTTATCTAATGATTAAACCATAATTTTGCAGGAAGTTTCCGTGAAGCACCTTCCGACATGCTAAGAGGAGAAGTATGGGTACAAGCATGGACTTGTGGCCCTTTTGACCCAAATGCAGGAGGAGGGAGAGGACGTCGATTGGGAGGCATTACCATGAGGGATTCTCAGTAAGTGATTATTTGCATATGTACAGTTTTGTAGTACTTATGTTTATGGTTTATGGTTATGTTTATGGTACGGTTAAGGTTTGACAATCAACTTATGTTTATGGTTTATGTTTATGTTTATGGTTTATGGTTATGGTTGTGCAAGGTTATGGTTATGATTATGGTTATGGTTTTGGTTCAGGTGATGGTTATGGTTTTTCTATGATGGTATAGCAATTGTGCTATGGTTATGGTTTTTCTATGGTTATGGTTATGGTTATGGTTATGGTTATGGTTATGGTTATGGTTATGGTTGTGCAAGGTTATGGTTATGGTTTTGGTTCAGGTGATGGTTATGGTTTTGCTATGATGGTATAGAAATCATGTGATGGTTATGGTTATGGTATAACAAGCAAGTTATGGTAATGGTAATGGTTATGGTATAGCAAACATGTTATATTTATGGTTTTACAGTTTTCGACTCATGTTTTAATCATGTTAACAAGCTATGTTATTCTTACAATTTTGCTAGTTGCCATACGCTCGCTCTTTAGCGTCAGCTTGTAGGTGGAGTGCGGTTGCTTGTGCACTCTTCCTTTGGGCAGAGAGAGCTATTTTCTTTTGCTGCAGTACATGCAGCATTAGTTCCCAACCCTCTCTGCCCAAAAAAAAATTCCCAGTTTTGGTCATCGGTACAAGTTACGGTATCACCGTCGCTAGAGCCAACAAAATGAGCGTCGAAATTTAATTTATTAATACCGATGCTTGTTCCATTGATTATTCTGATGCCTATTAATAGGCCTATTCTGACGCCTACCACACCGATAGTCATACCGATGCTACGATACCGACGTCTCTTTTGAGGCTTATTTTAGAGCTTTTTAGTTTAAAAATTAGCGCTATTTCATCGGTACCTGCACCGACTTCTGCGCGACCTCTTATAGTGTGCATAGTCGAGGACGACTATGATTTCAAGAGAGAGGTAATGTCATAATAATCAATATCTAATTCTCCTAAATTATTTTCTCATGTTAAATTGATCATTTAATATGGGAAAATGCTAGGGGAGAAAAAGCTAGAATATTGGTTAAGTTAGCAGACCAGCCACAATAGGGATCCAACGAAGGGAAAATAGGGATCCAAAGGGGGGGGCATCTGCAAAAGAGCCATGTGCAAAAATGGACTCAAAAGACCCTAAGGTTCAGCCCATTAAGACTTGCAAAATGCTAAGGTTTCAAAATTCAAACGTTGTGTCCAAAGGTCAAAAGCCTAGGGAAACTGGATGCTTTGTGTGTGTCCCAAAAGTCTTCAACCATGCCTACACAGGAGGGGGCGAGCCCTAGAATTAGGAGATGAGAGAGAAACACATGTTGAGATGTCGAGCTCTACACCTTGAGCTGGAATCCACTACGGGTCTTGGCCGCTTATGGCATTTACTCACTGGCGCGTTAGGTGACCGACACGGAGGATCTCTGCCAGTGATTCTACAGCTGGACTACACTTATAGTGCCAGCCTAGTACGCTTCTAGCAAGTTCACACTTAGTGACCGCATGTACATATGTGCTACTTTTCAGCTTTAGCACTTAGTCATTTTATACTCTCTTTTCTGAGAAGAAGAAGAAGAAGAAGCTTTCCATCTCTGTGTGCGTTGTGCTTGTTTTTTGTAGCTCTCTTGCATCCTCATTATTTACATGGTATCAAAGCCTGGTGCAGGCAAGAGAGGCTAAGAGAGCAAGAGCATCACAATCCCTTTGTTCGCAATCCACGACCAGATGCCGATACAGAGGGGTTTTTAGGGGTTTTTCACACAAGTTTCTGAACAGGTCTCCAAAGTGCAGTATATAGAGATTTACTGTACAAGTACAGTGGTTGTATGTACGCTTGATTGTGGACACTCGTTGAGTGTAGAAAGCGTTACAGGTACCACAATAGCAGGTTCAGCAGATTTGCAGGTTTTTGCAGATTGCAGCTATTTTGTCTTAGTGCTTCAAGATGTCTGACGGTTTCAGTCAGATTGTTACTGAGAAGCTTGAGAAAAATAACTACCCTGCATGGAAGTTCAGAATAACAAATTTCTTAAAAGGAAAAGGTTATTGGGACTATGTAGAAGGAGATAATGAAAAGGAACCAGAGATTCCCCAGGCAAATGCTACAGCAGAACAAAGGAAAGCTTTGAGGGACTGGCAACAAGGCCAGAGCAAAGTGATGTATTGGTTTTCTATGAGCATCACAGATGACATGATAGGCTATCTATAGGATGCTGAAACCCCTGCCATTGCATGGAGAAACTTAGGCAGAGTGTTCGAGGTGAACACCAAGGCCAGGAAGCTTCAACTAAAGTAGGATCTAAATCAAGTTAAGAGGAACAACCTCTCAATCAATGATTATGCCTTGAAGATCAAGAGTATCATTGAGGCTCTTGGATCTATTAAAGTCTTAGTGGAAGACGATGACATTGTGCGTGCATGCTTGGATGGTCTAGGAGATGAGTATGTACATTTTAGGTCTTCCATGAATACAAGAGACGACATCCCCGTGTTCCAAGATTTGATTTCTATGCTTATTCTTGAGGAGAAGAACCTTGACACATCTTCTTCTCATGGCAAAAATAATTCTGAACAGGCCTTCTATTCTAACTCCAACAGAGGTAGAGGTAGAGGTCGTGGTCGAGGCCCAAGGGGTTGCAGGGGCCAATTTCTGGAAGGTCAATCAAATCAAAACAATACAGGTGGCAGGGGAAACCAGTCTCAAGGCAGGGGGAGTCAAAGAGGTCGTGGTGCAGGATCAAGCAGGCAGCAACATACTCCAGATAGCAGAGAATGTTGGACTTGTGGTGAAAGAGGTCACATGTCACGTGACTGTCCAAAGGGAAAAGCAAGTGGAAAGAGATAAGAGGGCAACTATGCATCTACTAGCAGAGATGCAGATGATAGTAAAAACAAGCGCATGTTTGTTATGCAGCATGTAATGAATACAATGACTGTAGAGAATTCCACCCAAGATGATGTTTGGTATGTGGATTCAAGTGCCTCTAATCACATGACGTCTCTTGGAGAGTGGTTTAGAGATATGCGCAAACCAGATGTGCCAGGCTATGTGCAGACAGGAGATGACACAGCTCACCCCATTGCTCATGTAGGGGACATACCTCTAAATACGAAGAGTGGGAAATCAAAGTACTTAGCAGATGTACTTCATGTCCCAAACATTAAAAAGAATCTTTTTTCTATTGGACAAATGGTTGAGCAGGGTTTGCAGGTTCGCTTCAATCCAAATGGATGTTATGTAGAAGATTTCCAGAATGGTTGTAAGCTTATCACAGAGGGCAAATGTGTGGGCAGAATGTTTACGCTGAATGTAGACATGCCTGAGGTAAAAGCGGCATTATTTGCACAGGGCACAGGTGTTGTGGCTGATGTTGACATTTGGCACAAACACATTGGCCATGTCAATGAGCAGAGATTGCGCAGCATGCAATCAAAACAGATTGTAAAAGGTTTGCCCAAATTCAAGGTGGATGGTATGCATAAAGTGTGTGCAGCATGCCAGTTTGGAAAACAGTCAAAGGGCTCATTTCCACATGAGCGCAATGTATGTAAAAATCCACTTGAGGTGGTGCACACAGATGTTTGGGGTCCAACCGATACTGCAAGTATACATGGTTGCAGGTATTATGTCTCTTTCAGTGATGACCATACAAGGAAAGTATGGGTCTACTTCATGCGTAACAAAAGTGAAGTGTTTGGTCACTTTCAAGACTTCAAAGTCATGATTGAGAAGGAGACAGATATGCAAATCAAGACATTGAGGTCAGATGGAGGGGGAGAGTACTTCTCCAATGATTTTTCATATTTTCTGCGAATGCATGGTATACGTAGGCAGTTTACATGCAGATATACTCCACAACAGAATGGGGTCGCAGAAAGGAAAAACAGGCACATTGCAGAGGTTGCACGTGCATTGATGAATGAGAAGAACATGCCTCATCATTTCTGGGCTGAAGCCGTAAATATAGCTGTGTACATTATGGACAGGACACCTACAACTGCGGTGCATGATGTAACACCTGAGGAAAAGTTTACAAGTACAAAGCCTGATTTGGCACACTTGAAAGTGTTTGGCTGCATAGCTTACGTGCATGTACCAGATGAGTTGCGTAGGAAATTGGATCCTAAAGCAGAGAAATGTATTCTTGTGGGATATTCCCTTGAACAAAAGGGGTACAGGTGCTACAATCCTACTACACAAGAATTACGAGTGAGTAGAGATGTAGTCTTTGATGAGATGAGCAGCTGGTACAGTAATGCACATGGCACTATTGGAGCTGATGTAAAAGATGATGTGGTTGTACAAAATGTGAGGCCACAGTCATAGGTTTTGAGTGGACCACAAGAGTCCTCTTCTCGTGGCTCTGTTGAGAAACCATGGAATGGTAGACTACGTACGTAGATTACTCCACCAACACGTACATGGAATGTATCACGAAAAGGAAAGGAAAAGGTTGATGAACCTCCCTTTATGGTTGATGCATCATCAGGTTTTTCACATGTAGACATGGATTCAGATGGTTTTGAATAAAGTCTTGATGAGGAATTTGGAATTCCGGCTGTCAAGACACCTAGTGTAAGGAAAGTACAAGAAGATGCTAGAGGGCAAAGGAGTGACCCAGGACCGCGTAGATCTAATAGAGTCAAAAATCCAGTTCAGAAATTGACTTATGATCGGTATCTAGCGCATCACCAAGCCTACATGGCTAAGGTGATACAGGATGTGGAGCCCACATGTTTTGAGGATGCAGTTGGAAATGTGCATTGGGATGATGCAATGAATGAAGACATGGCTGCATTAGAAGCAAACGACACATGGGAGTTGGTGCCATTGCCAAGTGGCAAGAAAGCTATTGGCTGTAAATGGGTGTATAAAACCAAACATAAGGCTGATGGTAACATTGAGCGTCACAAGGCAAGGCTGGTCGCAAAGGGTTATGCACAGACGTATGGCATAGACTATGAGGAGACCTTTGCTCCAGTGGCAAAGATGACGACTGTGAGAGCTGTCATAGCAGTGGCTGTATCTAGAGGATGGATTATGCATCAAATGGATGTAAAGAATGCCTTCTTGAATGGTGAGTTGCAAGAGGAAGTGTATATGGATCAGCCACCTGGTTATGTCGATCCAGGTTACCCAGATTATGTATGCAGACTTCTCAAAGCTTTGTATGGTTTGAAGCAAGGCTCTAGAGCATGGTATGACAGGATTGCCAAGTATCTTGTCAGTATTGGTTTTAGGAGAGCTCATGCTGATCATTCACTCTATGTACGTGAGAGTGATGTGGGGATTGTGGTCATTACCATATATGTAGATGACCTTATTATTGTTGGTGACAATGCTATGGAGATTGACCATGTGAAGGGTCTTCTCAAACAGGAGTTTGAAATGAAAGATTTAGGCGAGTTGCGCTACTTTCTTGGCATTGAGGTGATCAGGACTCCAGAGGGTGTATGGCTATCACAGAGACATTATGCTTTGGACATGTTGTCAAAGTATGGTATGGCTGATTGTAAGCCAATTTCTATTCCCTTGGATGTGAATGCAAAGCTGAGTGCAGAGCAGGGTGATGTTGTTGAGGATGTCAACATGTACAGGAAGATTGTGGGTAGTCTAATCTACTTGACTATCACAAGGCCAGACTTGAGCTACACAGTAGGCTTGGAGAGTCAGTTCATGCAGCTTCCGAGGAAGCCACATTTGGATGGAGTACGACGCACACTTAGGTATGTGCAAGGTACTGTTGACTACGCATTGTTCTATGCAGCAGATGCACCATTAGCATTGTATGGGTATACAGATGCAGATTGGGCAGGTAGCATTGTTGATAGGAGATCTACGAGTGGCTTCATGTTCTCTTTTGGGAGTGCTGCTGTTACTTGGAGCAGCAAAAAGCATCCTACGGTTGCTTTATCGAGCACAGAGGCCGAGTACAAAGGTGCAGCAGTTGCGGCGTGCGAGGTAGCTTGGCTACGCACATTACTTGAGGACTTGGGAGTGCAGGTGGACCAGCAGATTTTCATTCATTGTGACAACCTCAGCAGCATGTAGTTGGCTAGGAACCCAGTGTTCCATGCCAGGACCAAACACATAGAGGTCCATTACCACTACATTCGAGAGCGAGTGTTGGTGGGCAACATCGACTTGGTCTACGTCAGCACAGAGGAGCAGATAGCGGATATATTTACCAAGGCCCTCGGAGCTGAGAAGCTTCGACATTTCCGGACTATGCTTGGACTCTGCGACATGCAGAGCTCGAGGGGGAGTGTTGAGATGTCGAGCTCTACACCTTGAGCTGGCATCCACTACGGGTCTTGGCCGCTAACGACATTTACTCACTGGCGCGTTAGGTGACCGACACGGAGGATCTCTGCCAGTGATTCTACAGCTGGACTACACTTATAGTGCTAGCCTAGTACGCTTTTGGCGAGTTCACACTTAGTGACCGCATGTACATATGTGCTACTTTTCAGCTTTAGCACTTAGTCATTTTGTACTCTCTTTTCTGAGAAGAAGAAGAAGAAGCTTTCCATCTCTATGTGCTTTGTGCTTGTCTTGTGTAGCTCTATTGCATCCTCATTTTTTACAACACACACACACACACACACACACAATGTCCCTTTACACAAAAGGAATGAGGGACACATGTCAGCTCCCTAGCCCAGATGCCACAAGGTGTACACAATTCCTATTGGATGGCCCTAGAGGTGGACCAATGAGAATTAGGCTAGAGTAAATCTAGTTTAATTAATTAAAAAACACATAGTAAAAGAACCAAGAAGAATTAAGCTCTCTAGAAGACTATTGGACAGTCTTCCAAGGGGTCCAATGAGCATTCAGCAGCACAATGGTTTTCCTGATTCCTATTGGCCAGGAGACAAAGGGGCCCAATGAGAGTTTAGTTGAATTAACTAATTACCTAAAGCTCTCACAAAAGGTGAAAGGGGGACGCATGTTAGAAGACTATCACTTATGCTGCTTAATTTTCATTGGCTAGGCCTGGGGAGGTCCAATGAAGTGTGAGGACGAGCAAATAGCAAGAGGGGTCGACCAAGAGAGAGAGGGGGGGCTGATGTTTGCAAGGAATTATCACACACACACTCACACAATCTCATGTGAAGCAAAGAAGACTCTCTCTCCTTCTCAAGCTTTATCGCAAAGCTTACCACCTACTCCAAGCTTGTGAGAAGGGAGGCCTACACCAACAACTCTTGGCTTTGTGATGCAAATCCAACCAAGAGCCAAGCTTCAATGCATGCTCATATCCTCTACCATTCTAATTACTAATCTAATCTATGATAATATGAGTGATTATGTGAGGAGATGTACATCTTTCTCGTAAGAATAGTCCTTCTTCCTCTCAATCTAATCTCATACCCCGCTAGCTCTCACCATCTTCGAAGGTGTGTGAGGTCTTGGGTCTGAGACCGTGAGGGAATTGATGTTGTGTTTGATAAGTGTTTTTCTTAGTGCATGAAGTTTCCATCTTCATTGCACTAGCCAATATTGAAGGAACACAAAGAATTGTATTGTAAATTGTCTCTCTTGATGGGAGAAACCATAATACAAAGCCTTTTGGAGGGGGGGGCAGCTCCATGAAAATCCGGTCCTCAACTGTTGTCAATTGCTTAATTTCTCTCTCTTTTGAAGTATTGTTCGTGCTATCTAACTAGGTGTTATACTTTTTGTTGGTCTCTCCACCCAAGCACTCTTGTTATTCTCATTAGGAATCAATTCTAATAAAATGCTCACTATATTCATGATATTTTTTGCTACACACAAGTTACTATACCATTAAATGTTACAACAACACTTACCAAGTTGGCCTCAAATGATGCCCATTTTTCGCTCCCCAATCAATGTGATCTCCCTACCTCTACTCGCGCTTTGGCTGCCTCCTTTTGTTTCTTCCTCAGTGGGGGCACCAAACATGGAGAGGGGGAACATGGGAAGACACCCGGCACACAAACAAGGGTCTCTCTATAGCTCAGTGTATCCATATCACCCGTATCCTCTCAAGAAAACCTTCAAAAAACACACTTCACACTAGCAGACCATCGTCTGCTCATTTCCCAATGCTTACACACTCCACAGACCACCACACAACACACACCTACTACCACAGTCTGTCTCCACCCTTGCACATGCACACAGTCGCTCAATGTCACTCTCTCACACAAAGCATCATTAGTCTGGGGGGGCACACACATCCACACTGTCGGCACCACAGGGGAACACAAGAGCAGGAGAAAGAGAAGGGGGAAGGGAAAACGACAACAAAACTGGGCAATAGTGACTTGATTATACTTCAAGAGGTAGGTGAAAATCTTGCACTACCATCACAATGGCCATTTTTATTAGAAAATACAAAGGGGGTTGACAGGCACATTCCTCTGCCAAGAAATTTTACTCTTCAGGATTCAAATAGCACCAAAAAAGACCCTAATTTGATTAAAAGTTGACTTTCATGGTGGGGTGTTTTCACCTTTGGAAAATGTCCTCTAATTGGTCGATTTAGCATCCATATTTGGCATCTTTGGAAGGGGATCCGCCTTGATTTTTTCATATGCTCTCTTGCTCTCTCCACCTCAACTTGTGGGGTGGGGGGGGTGGGGGGGGGGGGGGGGGGGGGGGGGGTTGGCTTGAGAGAGGGTTGCACTAGCGATGTCTCTAGTGTCCCTTGGTATTTTTTACGTTTTATTTTTATTTTACTCTCCCCTTTTCACCTTGGAGCTTACCCCTTGACTTTAGCTAGATTGCCTCTTAGACTTGCTTGTTCGCCCTCCTTGAATGGCCCTTAAAATTTTCCTTTTGGCTGGCTTTGACTACCTCCCAACTTGTGTAATGGAAATGGCCTGTCAACTTTGAATAGCGGAATAAAGAGAATTAGAGTGAGCATTTTTGTGAGATTACTTTGAGAAAATAGAGGGTGAACTTAACTGATGGTAGCAACATGAACATAGTATTTAATTAACTTGGCATGAACAACACTTTTGCAAGAGAAAGAGTATTACAAAACATGACAATAGCTGAGGACTGGATTTACTTGGAGCCGGTGCCCCCTCGAAAAGCTGTTGGAGAGGGGGAAAGGGGAACACAGTCAGCACACAACACAATGCCTGACTATAGCCCAGGGTATATGTTAGCGGTTGGACACACTCAACGGAGGATGATTGCCCGGCGGGATACTAATTTCCTTTGTAATTATTCCTTAATTGAGAAGAAACCGTCATTTTACCTTTGTAAATAGTGGGGCTTGAAGAAGCTTCCAAATTGTATCCCATTTTTTACATTTAGGCTTAGTAAATGGTTAAATTGGAACAATAGGGTTTGAGATTGTAAGGTATTTATACCACTTTTGACCTTAATGCAAAAAACGCTTTGTCATTTTTATACGTTTTTGTCTTGAGTTGAGTGTACTCTGTGTAGGAGAGAGAGTGAGAGTTTTATCTTGACGCTACGTGCTCACTGGTGGTCGGAATCGAGTGCGGAGAAGTGCAACGTGTTGCCCCCAAAGAGAGCTACGTGCCAACACCTACATTGCAGGTGTATGGCCCGGCTTTGTAAGATCGACCCATGAACTATATCTGGTGATTCGGTGAGCATACGTTGTCCATTTTTGCATTTCAACATATCCATGCGTTCGCAATGAGTAGAGCTACACTTTAGGCACTTTAGTTTTCAGAAACGTCAACTTGTAAATTTTGACCAGACATCCTACGTGATTCTGCACCGGGTGTTTAGGGTTGGATTTTTGGTTCATGGATCTTAGGGAGAGTGTCCTATTGGTGTTAATAGGGTTTTCTTCAAGTTTCATAGCGTTTCGAGAACGTTTGATGGGTATTTGGCTCTTGAAAGCGTTGTAGGAAATATCCTCTTGTGTACTCTTAAAGGCTATAACTTACACATTGGGTAGAGACCTCTGTAGGAAGTAGTCAATAGTCGGTCGAGTGTAGGTTGACACCCTATGCTTACTTCCACGCGCCTGCGGGTCGACCTTCGTCCTTAGCTGACAAATCTTGTTAGGTGAGTTCTAGCTGTGCTGACGTCCTCCGTGGCGTATCCGCCAACATTGGCACCGTTGCCGGGGACGAAAACCCTAGGTAGGTGACTGAGACTAGTCCTTGAGGATAGGGATTCTCTGGCTTGCCAAAGTATTATTTTACATTTAGATAGGATCAGAGGGTGGGGGACTCTCTAGGTCTTAGGAGGAGTCTAGGGAGCAAGTGTCTAGCCTAGATCCTTCGACTTAGGTAGTATTCGGTAGGAGAGTAGGATTTGGAGTGGTAGAGGCGGTGAAAGGATAGCTTGAGAGTCCGGAGAGGCCAGGAAGCAACCAAGACCCCAAAATCACCATCTGACATGATGAGTAGGAGTAGGGTAAGTATGACATCATGAATTATGATCTGGAGCACTTCATGCATGTTATATTTGTTGTTAGGCTCATCAAAGAGTTGTAAAAGACAGAAAAGAGTGTCTAGAAGTTGAATTGAAGTTCAAAAGTTTCTGTGAGTATCTTTGAGAGAGCTGCAAAGCATAGGGAGTACTTCTGTCAGAAAAAATTTAAATTTTAAGACAGTAGACATCCTACGCATAGCATGTCTCCAAGGGGATTTTAGCAGGGAATTTGGGGAAACTAAGGTCACCTGTGTGTTTAGAGGGTGGGTTTCACCTTAGTAACGTATAGACTTGAGTGTTTTTCTCTTATTGGATTGCCCAAAAGCTAAAAGGCGGACTCAAAAAACATAAACGTTCAGAAAAGGTTTAAATTGAGAGAAATTTGCATATTTTTGCACTTGTAAGGCATATTGACACTTGCTGAGATCATAGGGAAGGCAAAGTAGCACTTTAGTCTGAGAAAAGGATCAGTAGACATCCTACGCGTAGGATGTCTCCAGGGTGTTCTAGTGAGAATTTTGAAAATCTGAGTTGACCAGTGTGTTTAGAAGGTAGAAATTACCCTATATTCACTTGGAAGGGGAAATTTGACCATATCTTGACACGATAAGGCCAAAAGATAGAATTTGCCATCCATCTTATCCAAATTGGGCCCAAGGCATTATTTTAAGACCACAACCATAGGGTGTCTTCATGAGCATGATCTACATGATTTATTGAGTGCATGAGAAAGGTTTCATCTCAATTGGGTGAGAAAATTGGATTTTAAGCAGACTTTAGCATTTTTGACTGAAAAAGACTAGAATAGCTAAATTTGGGGTCTTTTGAAATCCAAACTAAAATCTAAGCATAGCATTGGATTGATAACATCACGGGGAAGTTGTGGCTCAAGTTTGGAGTGAAACAGAGCACTTAGTACGATGTGTTCACAGTGAGTTAGCACTCCAAATCCAACTGTGAGCATACCAGAGTGATCAGCAGCTTAAGGGGGTCTGTGGTTTGAAGTTGGAGCAATTTTGAACAGTTCGACATGCTACGTGTAGGATGTCTACATGCATGATATTGAAGTCAAAATCTGATTGTGGACATAGCAGGGTGTTGTATGACCTTAGGCAAGCCTCCTAGTCAATTTTGGTTCAAATTGGAGTTGATTTGACTGTTCAGATCAAAATCAGGCTGCTAGAATAGATTTCTGATCAGTTGACCAGCTTATAGGTGTCCAAATCAAAAATTGAGAACAGTTGTGGACTCAACACATCAAGGGGAATCTATAGTGCAAATTTCAGCCAAAACAGAGCAGGTAGACATGCTACGTGTAGGATGTCTGCAGGGTCTTATTGAAGTCAAAATTTGACTGTGGAAATAGAGTGATGTTTCAATTGACTTAAGAGTTCTAGAACTTCTTTCAGAAGTGAAATTGGACCTTGTTTGACCTTTTGACGGAGCAAAGATGGAATTAAGACTTTACCTCTAGACTTACAAACACTCGAGTAAAGTACAGTTCCAGATTAGCAGACCTAATCAAGAACATCCGAAGTGTATAGAGTACAGCAGTGGTTGAGATTAATCCTCCAATTATACCAACCATTACTAAGACCACCTCTAGCAGTTAAATGCTTTGATTCAATTGCCAAAATTAAACGCTTGTGTACAGGTATATTCATCTTCTGCAAGGCAAGAAGTTCTGTGAAAACTGATCCCTTGCCAGGTGAATGGTTGGATTTGTGATAAATTGCATTTCTAAGTTTGATGAATTTAAGATCAGGAAGACACATTCCTAGAGACCAAAAGTGGCAGGTGATCAAGGTAGCTTAGTTTCCACTAAGGAGAGTGTAACTCAGGCAAGGCTAGATCCATTAGCACCAATCATTGAGGAGGGTAGTGATACTGACTGTTCATCAGATAAGTCCTTCTTCATGATGGGTAGTCAACAGCCAGGAGGTTTCTCTGGTGAAGGACCAATGCTAGGAGGAAGTACCTCCCAAAACCCTTTGAATGATTCCAAGTTCACTATAATCTTCTTAGAAGGAACAAACTTGAGGGGAGCCCTAGTTTATTATGACTATTGGGGACGCAATTGTATTTGTATAGAAGAAAGACCTTCTCAAAAACTGGAGATAATTCGAGTCTATGATGATGGAGATAGATTCCGAGACAAAAAGGGGAACCACTATGTGCTAGTTAGTAACCCTGAGGATTACAACAGATATGGAGATAATGTGGAAAAAGGAAAAATGGTCTCAGAGGCTCAAGAGCCGCCTCCAAAATTTGATCGACCTGGAGCTCTTTTTATGTATGATAAAAAAACAACCAGGATCTCTACCTATAATGAGAATGTGGGAATTTACAAGCATGAGAGCGAGGGAGTAGTCTCTTATTTTTTATGCAAAGAACCCTACCCAAATGAATTAAGCAAAGACAAGGTTATTTGCTGAAGGATATCATTTTTGTTGTGACAGGTACGGGCGACAATACAAACGAATTCTCCCAGAGAAGGTAGAAAAGGCAACAGTTCCAAAAACATCAATATATGTCCCCGAAGAAGTACCAAGGTCCACCTATACCCCTAGCACGTCAACAAATCCATTTTCAGAAGAGTACGATGCAACATCACACTCTAACCAACAACAGACGTTCTACTACCAGAACCAACAAGCAACCCAACCATCATTGCACGCATGGCTTCAACAAAGTGCGACATTAGAACAAGATCAAAACACAGATGGTTATCTAGCCGCACGAGGGCTAAGAGATTAACAAGAACCACCACTCTATTCACAGTATCAAGGTGAGAGTAAGCCAAAAACTCAAGAATCAGCAGAGCCCGAAAGACAACCCATAGAACGAGTTCGAAGAAATGAACCACCTCTTGCAAGAACTATCAGAAATTATGGCTTAGGGGCACCTCTGGGAGAGGAACCCTCCCACTACCAAAGGCGAGAGGAGGTATATCGAGTAGGACGAGGAGAACCAATGATGAGATTTGTAGACCATTGTAGAATTAGACCTTCTCAGGTGCAAAAATGGGTAAACAAGAAATACACAGGAAACAGAGATCCTAGGGATCATGTAGCAGACTTTGTGCGTGTAATTAGAGCTGAAGAAGTTTTGGACTTCCCTACTCAATTTGCAGGGTTTGGGCTTACCCTAGAAGAGGATGCCGCTACTTGGTTTGACTCTATGGAGCGAAGAGATTTTGAGTCTATGGAGGAGGTTTTTGACGAGTTTATTGAGGAATTCTCACAAATGGGGAATAGCTCATAATACATTCTCACAAATCCATAAATTCAAACAGAAAGAAGGGGAATCTGTGAGAAAAGCAGCCCTACAGCTAAAAGGATATGTGAAGTTATGCCCTATGGAAGAACTGCCAACTCAGTCCAGGCTTATGCTTATATTTATTCAAGGACTAAGGAACACAGATCTCCAGAAGGACTTACATATGAAGAGTACCACGACGTAAATGAGTTAACTAAGGAGGCTCTTTACCTTGTAGACAATTGTGCGGTCTACAAGGAGGGTGAATTCAAGGATCTTGATGTGACGATTCATCCTCACAACAAAGTGGAAGCAAGTTCGCTAAGACAGCACCAAAAGGAGAAGTAGTTGTAAGCCAGGAGCAGCTTGTGGAGGAAGTGCTAAAAAAAATTAATATGTATGCCAAGCCTCAGGATAAGCAGCCAAAGTGGTGTGCTATTGAAAAAAAATGGACAAACCATGTGACAGAGGAATGTTATTATAACAAGGGATATGTGAGAGAGCGACCATATGCTCCCCAAGCTCATGTAGCATCTCCTCAACTTCCACCGATGTCTAGGTATCAAGTAGACAACCTACCAAGACCTGTAGGTGTTGAAAAACCACAACTAGTATTGGGGCAATGACCACCCCTACGAGGATTACGACCGGTCAACATAAGATACACACCAATGGTAAACAAACCAGAAGAGAAGGATTTTGGTACCTATGCATGCATATTACAGAGATTCCAATGGAAATGCAGCAAATCCTGTCTATTATCCACTGGAAGAACCCCCAACGCCAGAACCTTGGAGCATGATTGAAAGTACAGGACCACCAATAGCTACACGGGCAGCATGAGAAGGAAGATACATCTTGGATGAACGGACACTATTGTTCATAGCTAACGAAGGCATGGGCAGGCAGAGGCATGTGTACCAATAGAGAGGAGCTCAAGGAGCACCTCAACAGCCTAAGGGACCCTGCTACAAGTGTGGTGGAGACCATTGGCTAAGAGACTGTCCTCATGATGAAATCATTATAGTCAATGCGTATTGCACCGAGTGTGGAATTACTCACTTGATTCTTGATTGTCCTAAGAACCCGAGCAAAGGAGCAAAAACTACTTTGAACATGCTGGAAGCAGTGCCTTCCAGTGGAGGGTTAGAAAACGAGACAGTAATACCTATTGAGGCAATGACACGAGCACAAGCTCAAAGAATGACAAACAAACTTGTAATTGAAGAGCCAAAGACCGATGCCCCAAGTGCAGAAATGAAAAATCAGAGAAACACTTGGAAAGCTAGAAAGGCGTGTATGAAAGCCAGCAGAGAATGAGAGCAAACGGCTCTATCTGAGGAGTTAAAACACACAAAGGATAGATTGGAGCAGTTAGAGGATCTAACTAGCTTAAGTTCACACTCTGCTACAACCAAAGGAGCCAAGGAAATAGTAGAACCCAAAAGTGCAAGATCAGGAGGATTAGTGCTAGTAGAAAAAGTAAATGATCAGTTGGACGCACTTTTAAAAGCATACGAAGCCAAACTCAAAAACAACCAAACCCAAGAGCAAAGATGGATGACTTATCCATATGTAGAAATAGAAAAATCGAGGTTGGAAATGTGTCGAAAGATGATTGAAACAGTCCAATCCTTGATAGAAAATTCGCTTGGTAAACCTGCAAGTTGGCACCACGTACTAGCTCCAACCCCTATCAAACTAACTCAAGAGAAACAAGTAGACACAAAGGAGAGACTCACGACCGCCTCCGAGTCTAGGAGAGAATCTATCATAGTGCCAAATACAACAAATGAGACAATTGATGGTTTTCAGCCTAAAACATTGGTAGAAATGGGTAAGGATTGTAATAGTCTAGATGACCTGTGGAAGAAAATCCGGGAAGCAAATGAAGCTAACAGGTTGAACCACCAAATAAATAGCACGAGAAAGGAGAAAATTGAGATCTTACCTCCCATTGAAGAGTTTGAGGCAAGATCACAAATGAACTTTGATATGCATTATCAAGGGGGAGACCAAGGTTTGAGTGAGAGCAATCCCATCTCAAAGACTTTCTTCCAACAGAGTGATGGATTCACAAGGGTTGATTGAGTTATTGTCCACCCCTATGGCATGCACAATCATGTTAGCCGAACTCCTATTGTTACGACCAAACATGTGGACCATCGTAGGCAAATGCTTAGAAAAACTTGGAGTAAAAGACCCTACCTCGAAGCTTCAAGAAGGGATCTGAGAATTGGACAAGCCTCAACTAAACACTAGGCCAGTACCTTTAAACAAGGTTGGAGAGTATTGCGAGGGAGAAGATGGAAATAGCACACTACCAGTAGAATTCCAGGGAGTAGTATCCAAAGCTATTCTTGACAATGAAGCGGGAGTTGCTATCGCCACCAAAGAAATCTGGAAAAAATGGGGAAAACCGGCTTTGAGAGCTACCAGAATGAAATTGCAACTGGCAGAGATGGGTTCATGGAAAAGCCTTTAGGACTTTTAGAAAAAGTAATTGTCACCTCTTGCGGAATCGAGTATGAGCATACATTTGCAATAGTTGATTTCGACAAAAAGAAAGATTATGAGATCATCTTGGGAAGACCATTCATGAAACAGTTAAGGATGGTCCAAGATTGGGGTTACGACCACATATACCTCAGACGTGGGGAGACTACAACCAAAATATACCTAAAAGACCATAGTTACAAGGATGTGAATCAAACACCAGTGGAAGAGTTTGATTCAGCTACATTGGCAAGGTCCGAACTCCCAACATGGTTAGGGCAAAAAAAAGAGCTATGGATGTGTAGAGCTTCACATTGTGGGAGCTTAAAAAGAGAAGAATGCATCTTAGAAAGAGCTATTGAGGACAAGGATTACATTACGGAACCTTTTCCCAAAGATGCCTTAGAACCTCTAGAATGGGAACACATACTAGCAACATTGGATGTCTGTACCATTACAGATAGCCCAACGACAAAATTTTGCAATAAGGATGGCTATGATGTGCTACCCTATTACATGGTAAGCCTTATACCAGCAGGAGATGAGAATGTAGACTCACCAGAACAAGAAGAGTTTTATGACTCCTCTGAGCATCTGGAATTAAGTAACGATGCAGATAACGAGTGTTCAAACAGCTCAAGCGAGCGTGGGGAGACAACCGCGAATATCAAGTTTTATAATTTTGCAAATCAACACCCTAGACGCCAGGAACGCTAGAGATAAAAAAGAGTAGAAAACAAAATTAGAGAGAACCTGATGCCCAGGATAAAAGATAAAACTCACTATCTAATGCTTATCAAGGTAGAGGATTGTGTAAAAGACCAAATATCAGGAAGATTCTCAAGAGCTCGAAGGGAAAGGACACATGAGGAAATAAAACAAGCACGCAAGACTACAACAGAAACAAAATCAAGAAAATCTCAACAATCAAAATATGAAAAGACAAAAGATCCAGAGTGGACCAAAATGGAGCGTAAAAAGAAATACCAAGAACTAAAACGGTCATTACAAGAGGTATGGACTACTGAGGGAGGAAGTGACGGTAAGGAGGATTCAAAAAAAGGAAACATGAATGTACAATCCCACTATCAAAAATTCACCATCCAGGACAGAAAAATCATAATGACACCACCAGTAAGGGAAAGAATAAACCAGGAATGGGCCGGAAAATGCAAAACGGATAGACCTCGCTGTGCCAAGCGAAGAGCCTCAGCCTGTCTATATAGCAACTGATTTAGAACTTGAAGAAGAAGAAAGGCTAACACAACTTCTCAAGATGTATAAAGATGTGTTTGCATGGTCCTACAAAGACCTCAAAGGAGTTGATCCATCGATATGCCAACGTACAATTCCTTTGAAATCAGATGCCAAACCTAGCAAACAGCGTCCTTACATATATAATGACACATTCGCTAAACGAATTAAAGAGGAGATTGACAAGCTGATGGATGTTGAATTCATCTATGAAATGGAGCATACAGATTGGGTGTCACCCATTGTGGTTGTCCCCAAAACGAACGGAAAGTTGCGTGTGTGTGTGTGTGTGTGAACCTCAAAAAAGTGAACGCAGCCACAATAAGGGATAATTATCCCTTGCCGATCACAGAACATGTTCTTGAGAGGGTGGCTGTAAAATGGGATTATTCCTTTTTAGATGGGTTTTCGGGGTTTAACCAATTGGCAATTGCAATAGAGGATCAACACAAAACAGCTTTTGCTACGGAGTGGGGAATATATGCGTATAGAGTTATGCCTTTTGGCCTAACCAATGCCCCAGCTACCTTCCAAAGGTTAATGACTCATGCGCTCAAAGAATACCTTAGAATATTCTTAGAAATATATATGGATGATCTCTATGTCCACTCTCTTATACGAGAAGAACATATTAACCATTTACAAAAGGTATTTGAGAAGTGCAGAACATATCTAATCTGTCTCAACCCAAAAAAGTGCATTTTTATGGTAAGGCAAGGCCGCATCTTAGGACATATTTTCTCAAGAAATGGCATAACCACTGACCTAGACAAAAATAGATTCATAGTAGACTTGCCCAGGCCTACTAATGCCAAACAAGTACAATCCTTCATGGGACACTGCGGATATTATCGAAGATTCATATATATGTATGCGGTCATTGCACAACCTCTATATTGTTTATTAGTCAGTTTCGACTGGACTGAGGAGTGTGAAACTTCATTCCAAAATCTTAAGGAAAACCTTGTATCAGCATGTACTTAAAGCACCAGATTGTGAAAAGATATTCCATGTTCACATTGATGCATCTGCATACGCAATTGGGAGTATTCTGGCTCAACCTAGAGATGGAACAATGGATTTCCTAGTTTGTTATGCGAGCCGACAGCTAAATAGTGCAGAAAAGAACTACACCACCACTGAAAGAGAGGGATTAGGAATGATTTATGCTATAAAGAAATTTTGGCATTACTTGCTTGCAAACAAATTTGTGTTCTTCACAAATCATCAAGCTCTTTTGTATCTAGTAAATAAACCATGCAATACTGGGATAATTGTACGCTTGTTTATTATATTGCTAGAGTTTGACTTCACAGTGGTAGTAAAAAAGGGTAAAACTCATCTACGGGAGGATCATCTTTCAAGGCTACAAAATGGGGAAGCTCTTGAAGGAGTAGATGATGACATACGTGATGCTTATCTTTTCAATATTGAAATGATACCCAAATGGTCTCAGGAAATTGTTAGCATTCTTTCCTTTGGAGGTAGATTTGATAACAAGAAAGAAAGATCCAAACAACAAACGTTTCGACAAACAAAAAAATTCTAGTTGATTGCAGGACGACTGTACCATCTAGGCTCGGACCAAATTCTACGATTATGTTTAAATCCAGAGGAACTCGAGTCACGCATCCAAGATTGGGCATTTCATTGTTCAACAATTAAAACACACCAAAGATTGAAACACTTAGGGGTTTATTAGCCAAGTATGTATGCTGACAGACATGCTTATATTAACAATTGTACTATATGTAGTGCCAAACGACCGGTAGGTCACGCGACATTGTTTCAGGTAACCATTGCACCTACATGGAGTCAATATATCATTGATTTCTTAACAAAACAAGGACATTTCCTGAAAACATAACAAAAGCGCGAAAAAGGGCTATAGAGTTGGAGGCTCAAGACTTTAATTTAATTGAAAATCAACTCTATAAGAGAGGAAAGGACAATCAACTTAGAATCTGTGCAAGTGAAAGTGAATACCTACTGATTCTAGAACACGCACCTGGAGGAATAAGCGGAGGCCATTTTTCAGGCGATAAGACGGCAAAAATTGTCTTAACCACAGGAATATGGTGGCCTACATTGCACATGGATGCTGAGGAGTTTGTAAAGTGTTGTGATGCATGTTAGCGCACTAAGGTGCCGATAAAGAGAGATGAGATGCCACTACGTCCAATGATGGGAGCACGGGAATTTGCAAAATGGGGAATTGATTTTGTGGGGCCTATTTCACCCCCTACATATCTCACCCAGACCCAATATATCATTGTGGCTACGGACTATCTCACAAAATGGACGGAAGCCAAAGCAACACAAAACGCAGACGCAAGAACCACTGCACATTTTTGTATGAGAATATCTTTGTACGATACGGATTACCAATAGAAATTGTCAGTGATCGAGAAACACATTTTCTTAATGAAGTCATTGACTACCTGTTAGAGGAATTCATGGTCATACATAGAAAATTTGCTCCATATCATCCGTAGGAAAATGGACAAGTTGAGGCCACAAATAAAACACTATGCATTGTTTTGACTAAAATTGTATCAGAGTCAAGGACAGACTGGGATCAACAATTACACTCAACACTATGGGCATACAGGGTAGCTTATAAAACATCTATTGGAACAACACCGTACAACATGGTGTTTCGTCTAAACGTTATATTACTAATAGAGTTTTTAGTTTCAACTCTACGCGTTGCAAGACGCTTAGAATGGACAGGCCATGAGCTCTCTTCACGAATAGATGATCTTGAAAAGCTAGATGAACTTCGACTGAGAGTTGTAGCTTCGATCTATGCTAAAAAGAGAAGACAAAAAGAGTTTTTTGACAAGCATTTGCGTACGAAAGAGTTCAAAACAAGTGATTATGTACTTGTTTATACTTTGAAGCAACATGCCAAGAAACTTAAAAAGCGAGGGATGGGACCCTTTGTGATTAGTGATTTATCACAAAGTGGAGCTGTCAAACTTGCTACATTGGCAGGAGACAAAATGCCGAATTGGATTAGTGGGTGTTGGTTAAAAAAGTAACATTTACCACTAACACAGGATATGCTTCAACAAATCCATCAAGAAAAACAACGGATGAAGGAGAAACAAAGGGTACGAGAAGAAGCACAAGCAGAAGCAAAAGAACGTATTGCAAAAAGAAGGCTTCTGCGACAACAACTACAAAGTGGATCACCGTTGCAAATAAATGCTATTCGATTAATGAATTTTGGTGAAGACACAGGGGAACTAATAATTGCAGTCAAAGTGGGTAGCAATCAAGTTGAATCGACAGCATTGCTTGATTTCGGAGCTCAAGCAAATCTGATCTCTTACAAATCATATAAACAGTTCAAGCTCGAAGATCAACTACATCCTACTCAACAAGTGCTGGAAAGTAGTACATCACATTCGCTAGGAACATTGGGCTGGACAATATTGCATGTACAAATACATAAATATGTTTATCCCCACAAGTTTTATGTAGTTGAGAATGCGAGCACACTACACCCCATGTTGTTGGGACAACCTTGGCAAAAAGAGTATAATGTGCAAATAGCTTGGAATTCGGATACAGTAAAAATTCAGCATGCACAAGAACAATAGGTGGTAGCCTTTGCTCGGCCAACCCGCAAGAACCAAATGATAGCACCACCATCACTGGATAAAGAACAAAAAGGATGGGTGCCAATAAAGCACAACACGATACCCATGGAGAAAAACTAGGGAACTGCCAACCATGTTCACTACAAAAATAAGACAACACATACCACAGTGAATAGATCAAGGTTAGCAACATGCAAAAAACAAGTATGGGTACAGAAGGATAGAGGCAACCTGGCATCCAAACCACAATACAACACCAGAAGTCAACAGAAGAACACAGTTAAACCAACAACCAAGGGAATAAAAAAGATATGGATCCCGAAGAGAATTCTCAGTAACCACTTAAATGCGACACGCATTTGGATCCCCAAACCAAAGCAACAGGAACTCCCTTCAGTACAAGCAACACCAGCAACCAGACACTCACTACATATGAAACCGGAAAACCGATCTATGTGGGTGCCGATCAGCAGAACAGCATTGACAACCAAGGACGAGCCAATAAACCTACAAAAGCCTCCACAACAAAACTCCAAAGGGCAATTAACAGAGAACAAGATTATAGCTACAACGGAAATGACACTTCCATCGATGGAAACAACCACGGCCATATCGAAAGTAGCGGAAAACCAAGTAACTTTTGCAAAAAAGAAGATCAAACAAAGAGTTGTAGAGTTACAACTTTTACTTGCAAAGAAAATCCACCAACCAAATAAAAAACAAACAGGAAACCTCGACGTTGAATGCCAATAAGCATCTTTATTATTCCCTCCTCTCGCAGAGCATTAATTTTTCCATGCATTGACTGAGTATGCATCAAATAGGGCCACATTTAGCACAATTTTTAACCAATGCACTACACATACCTTGAGGCAATACCTTGTCATCCAATAGGACTCCGACTAGGAGGGGGGGAGGCATTCTCAATGCAGACCCAATGAGGGTGAAAAGAGCAAAAAAGTGCATGTTTTTTGACTATTTTGAAGGGTTTTCCTTTGATTGAGAAATTTTTTGGACTAACCTAAGTACATATGCCCTTATACAGCACGAATCTACAAGTATATGGGGCCAAACACCAAATTAGGCCTCTAGGTGTGTGTATATATGTAAAAATAGCCATTTTTTGGGAAAAATATTGGTAAAACGAAGAAATCCGGCCATAAAAATTACATGTGAGTGTACATAGTGTTTTGTGGTGATTTTTTTGAGTTATTGTGATTTTTGGGGATTTTCTAGGTTTATTTTGCTATTTTCTTTTTAATTTTACTAATGATCGGTAGAAAAACTTCAAAAATACAAAAAGAAGGTGAAATACGGTCGTAATGAAAAACAAAAAATATGGACATAATCAATGACTATAGGAAAACCTATGGCCCAATGGGGGTGCAATTATGTGATTGCGAGAGGCGTGTTTTGGCCAGATTTTGATCGAAACGTCAAATTTCTCGGAGATTGGGCAAACGGAGTCCAATCAAGAACTTTTCGAGCCTAAACCACATCTCGCAAGAAATTGGGAGCACATGTCAAATTTCATAGAAAGTGGTTCGGGGACCCCCATTATAAGATTTTTTTCACTTCACTTAGAGCTCATTTCTACTATTTCCTTCTTGAGAGAGAGCTCTTGCCACCTAGAACGAACCGGACTTCCAGCTGCTTCTAGGACGTGCACGACCACTTGATAGGCTCCAGATATGAGAGGTAGGCTCAACACCTTGAGCTTTTCGCGTATGTTTGATGTTTTATCCAGAAAACTAGTGTAGGGTTCACACGGGGAACAAGGTAGTAGAGACCTACAGGTAGAGGTAGCCACCTAACGGCTAACCCAATAGCAATAAGGCTTCATAGGGGGTTTACCCTAGCATAGGAGACCACTCTTGAATGCACAAAGGCGGCAAAAAACCAACGGAAAAAACCCTAACTTCTAGAGCCCTGCAAGAGGCCACCAAGTGGTAAATCGGTGGAAAGTCATCCAAATGCTACCAAAACTCGTGAATAGGAGCATCACGACATGCTCTACAAGGCTATATAGCCCACATGGCCATAAGGCGACCCAAAATGGGACTAAGCTTCAGAAACAGCATCGGACACACAACGCGTCAACTGGCTCTCACGGCCAAACCGGATGTCCGTTTGCCACCATACTTCACAAGCGTCTTGCCTAGACCATCAACAACCAAGTCCTATGGTGGTAGACCACCACAAGTCATCCACGACATGCAAACGAAATCATGGGTACTTCCAGAGCGAAAATCGCCAAACGGAGCTCCGGTGAAGCCAAAGCCAACAAAAACCATATGGCAAGGTTCTCCAAGGAACCATGAAGCTATGGAGACTAACATCAAAAAATTTCATCATCGAAAAGCACTCCAAGAGTCAGAAAACGACTCAAAGGCTCTGAAAGCCAAACAAGAAGTTTCTATCTATCTTTTTGACTTTTTTTTTGAAATAAGGCTTGAAGGGGACTCAGGGGGGCTAAGGGCATATAGTTGTATCACTTCTCCAAAAGAATTCATCAGGAGACATCCTACACGTTGGATGTCTTAAGGCCATGTTTGGGCACCCAAATCAATATCTCACCTCATACACAGCTTCTATATAGCTTATACATGCTAGCCATCAAGTTTCATCACATTTGGACAAGAGTTGACCTCATATGCATCAAAAAATGGAAAGTCAGAGCATAGAGGCAATAAAGGGTCACAAACCTACCAAAACTAGTCCAAATTACATGAAACTTGCACAATATACTCATTATCACATTGCCAAGCTAACTGTGGAGTCAGATATGAAAAATAATGAAATAGACATCCTACACGTAGGATGTCTAAATGCCCTATTTGACCTCCAGCTGGTGTTTGTGAGTTCCACATATCTTTATAACATCTTCACAAGCTCATATATCAAATTGCAAGCCAGACCCATCACATTTGGCCCCCAAAACCTCAAAGATGCACTTTCCTGAACCTAAAAACACTACACATGCTCCTAACAACACCAATACTTATCCAAATCAAAATCTAAGAACAGGGCCATGTTCTACATGCTAAGGACTACCCACAAAACCAAAATCAAGTCATTTTAAGACAGTAGACATCCTACACGTAGGATGTCTCCAGGGTCATATTGACCTTCTGTTCAAGAATTGACACGAGGGGAGTCTTTTACATGGTATAAGAAGCGTATATATCAAATTTCAATCCAATTGGATATCATTTGCCCATCCATATAGGACATCCTATCCATTTTGTGAGCCAAAAGCCTAAATCTGCTCAAAATTGCACTTTTTGATGTCCAAACTAGATTCCAAGTACATAGCCATGTTGCACAGGACAAGGGCCACAAGCATGTCAAGTTTCATCAAAATCAGAGAAGGTAGACATCCTACGCGTAGGATGTCTACATGCTCATTTTTCAGCCAAAAACATATTGTGGTCACATGCATGGCTTCCCTAGTCCCTTTTGAGTGCTTATTTCAATTTCAAGTCATTTGGGTAGTCAGAACTCAATTTATCACAGCTAATCTGTAAAAAACGCTAACTTTGAACTACTGAGTGCAACAGGATCCATGGCAGCCACAAAGTCGCCTGCAGAGAAAAATAAGAGGATGACTATCAAGGACTACTTAGAAGAAGTGGAGCCTTTTGTTATCCCAGAGGGAACCCTGAAGCCCACAAGAACTTGGATTCAAGATGACCTACTAGAAACCAATGATCTGAGAATCTACCAAGGAGTGTTTAAAGATCCGGAGGGAAATGCAGTAGGGCTACCCATGATCCCTCAAGAGCTCAATGAATTTTTTAGGAGCAAGATGGGGGACTACTTGAAGAAACTGGATCTACACAATTACTTTGAAGCCTTGCCAGCAGGCATTGACGTTAAAAGAGTGTGGGAATTTTTCAATACAATCAAAGAGGACGGCCTATAGCCAGAGTTACAGATCTGCAAGGCAAGCCTAATACAATGATTGTCAAGGTGGTGGCAACAGCACTTGACCTCTCTAACAAAGGAGACAGTGTGACTAAGAGGCGGGATGACATTAAGGTCTACTCAGAGAAGACAAATAACTATACATTTGAATATATTGCAAACCCAAAGGTGGCTATCATGAGCCAATTATACAATCAGTACTTCCACATGTGTACCAAACGGCCACAGAAATACAGGTGCCACCTGGAGCTATTGCCACCATCTTCACTTGGGCGATGCAGAAGAGCCGCTCGAGGGAGATAAACTATGCCGCTTACATTTGCGACAACCTTATGAAAATGGGGACCAAAAATCCCACTTATATTGTGCCTAGTGAGTTGATAACCAAAGTCATATATGGAGCATTGCATGCCAAGGGAAATTGGCCTCTACCTCCCTCCCAAAATGATTGGCTCAAGCTGAAAGAAGACAAAGAAGAAGAGCCTCCTAAGGCTCCAAGGGTAGCCACAAGGTTGAAGCGCCATTTAGAGACAGTGCCAAAAGAGCCACCACAGCCCAAGAAGGAAAAGAAAGAAACTCTACAGGTGCCAATTAAGGAAACAAAGTCACAGAAAGTAGCAAGGCTGGAAAGACTAATGGAGAGTTTCAAAGCTGAGAGGATGCTACAAGGGGATCTGAGCAAATTATGGAAGCCCTCATTTGAGGCTATGTCTGGATCTTATCGAAGAACTCAAAGGGATGCTTTGAAGATTATATTAAAAAAAGTGAGATCTTAGATGCTACAGCTGAGAATAACCCAAACATACCTTTTGCCGAAGAAGAAGTTGATGATGTGAGACGGCAGTTGCTAGAAGAGCAGGAAGGCCAAGAAAGAGAGAGGAAAACAAAGGCTGCTTCAAGAAGAAGCAAACCCCACCATCAAGCCGAGAATCCAGCCCTCCACCATCACCAACTCCTCCTAGTCCTCCTCAAACCCGACAAACTAAGGAGTTGAACAAATCTGATGTGCAACAAGACTCCAAGGAAGAGGAGAACAAAGAGAAAGAACAGAAGGCAAAAATAGAACCAAAATATGAGCAGCCAGATCGAGAAGAAAAAAACTATAGAATATTCCTTGATCTACTAGCTACGGGATACTCTAGAGAAGAGGCAGCTAATGCAGCTTTTGAGTTGTCTAGAACTAGGCCCAAAGAATATATGATGAGCCCTCGATTGGTGGAGTTGAAGGAAATGGCTATAGATACAATGGATTTACAGCCACAAGCCAACGATTGGGATGAAGTGATGCAAAGACTCTGTTAGCGGCTAGACATACCCTATGGAAAATGATTGCTTAGTGGAATATCATTTTTTGTAATTATTCATTTATTGAGAAAAAATGACATTTCACCTTTGTAAATATTGGGGCTTACAGAAGTTTCCAGATTGTATCCCATTTTTGACATTAAAATTGAGTAGATGGTTAAATTGGAACATTAGGGTTTGAGATTGTAAGGTATTTATACCACTTTTGACCTTAATGAAAAGACCTTTGTCATTTTAAAAAAAGTTATGTCTGTGAGTGAGCGTACTGTGTACGAGAGAGAGAGTGAGAGTTTCATCTTGACACTACGCGTGCACCGGTAGTCGGAATCGAGTGCGGAGAAGTGTAGTGTGTTGCCCCCGACGAGAGCTACGCGCCGATACCTACATTGCGGGCGTACGGTCTGGTTTTGCGAGCTTGACCTACGAGCTTCATCTAGTGATTTGGTGAGCATACGTTATCTATTTTTGCATTTCAGCATATCCACGTGTTCGATTGAGTAGAGCTACACATTAGGCACTTTAGTTTTTGGAAACGATGACCTGCAGATTTCGGCCAGACATCCTACGCGATTTTGCACCAGCTGTTTAGGGTTGAGATTTTGGTTCATAGACCTTAGGGAGAGCGACCTATTGGTGATAGTAGGGTCTCCTTCAAGTTCCGTGGCATTTTGAGAACGTTTGATGGGTATTTGGCTCTTGGAAGCGTTGTAGGAAATCTCCTCTTAAGCACTCTTTAAGGCTGTAGCTTAGACATTGGGTAGAGACCTCTGTAGGAATTAGTCGAGAGTCGATCGAGTCTAGATTGACACCCTATGCTTGCTTCCACGCACCTCCGGGTCGAGCTTCATCTTTAGCTGACAAATCTTATTAGGTGAGTTCTCATTGTGCGGATGTTTGTCGCGATGTATCTGCCAACATTGGTGTCGCTGTGCCGGGGACAAAAACCCTAGGTAGGTGACCGAGACTAGTCCTTGAGGATAGGGATTCTCTGGCTTTCTAGAGTCTCGTTTTTACATTTAGATATGATCAGAAGGTGGAGGATTCTCTAGGTCTTAGAGGGATTCTAGAGAGCGTGTGTTTGGCCTAGATCCTTCGACTTAGGTAGACTTAGATAGTTTTTAAGCTTTAGTTGAGTTGATGAGTAGGAGTTGGAGTGGTAGAAGCGGTGAAAGGAGAGCTTGAGAGTCCAGAAAGACCAAGAAGCAACCGAAACACCAATATCACCATTTCAAATGATGAGTAGGAGTAGGGTAAGTAGGACATCATGATTCATGATCTAGAGCACTTCATGCATGTATACTTGTTGTTAGGTTCATCACAAGGTTGTAAAAGACGCAAAAGAGTGTTTGAAAGCTAAAGTGAAGTTCAAAAGTTGCTATGAGTGTTTCTGAGAGAGCTGCAAAGCATCAAGATCATTTCTGTCAGAAAAAAATTAAATTTTAAGCCAGGAGACATCCTACGCGTAGGATGTCTGCAGGCTGATCTGGTGAGAATTTTGAAATTTTGAGTTGACCTGTGTGTTCAAAAGGTAGGTTTTACCCTATTTTCACCTGGAAAGTGGAAATTTGACCATATCTTGACAGGATAAGTCCAAATAACTAGAAATTGCCAGACATACTACCCAAATTGTGCCAAGGCATTATTTTAAGACCAAAACCATAGGGTGGCTGCATAAGCATGATCTCCATGATTTATTGAGTGCCTGAGAAAGTTTTGATCTCAATTGGGTGAGAAAATTGGGTTCTAGGCATACTTTAGCATCTTTGACTTAAAAGGGCCAGAACAGCTAAAATTGGGGTCTTTTGAAATCCAAACCAAAATCTAAGCATAGCACTGGGTTGCTGACATCAAGGGGAAGCTGTGGCTCAAGTCTTGGGTCAAACAGGCCAAAAGGACATCCTACACGTTAGGATGTGTTTTGTGTGATTTGGCACTCCAAACCCAGATTTGAGCATACCAAAGATATCAGCACCTGAAGGAGAGTCTGTGCTTTGCATTTGAAGCCAGTTTGAGCAGTTAGACATGCTACACATAGAATGTCTAATGCATGAAATTGAAGCCAGAAACTGACTGTGGGCATAGCAGGGTGTTGTATAGCCTAAGGCAAGCCTCGTAGTCAATTTTGGTCCAAATTAGAGTTGATTTGATTCGTCATACCAACATCAAGAATACACACGTATTCTCCCAGAGGAGGTAGAAAAGGCAACAGTTCCAGAAGCATCAACATATGCCCCAGAAGAAGTGCCAAGAGCCACCTACACCCCTTGCAAGTCGACAAATCCCTTTTCAAAAGAGTATGATGCGACCTCACATTCTACCCGACAATAGATATTCAACTACCAGGACCAACCAGAAACCCATCCATCATTGCAGGCATGGCTTCGACAGAGTACAACATTAGAACAAGACCAAAATTGAGATGGTTATTCAGCCGCACGAGGGCTAAGGGATTTACAAGAACCACCACTCTATTCACGGTATCAAGGAGAGAGTAAGCCAAAAACTCAAGGGTCAACAGAGCCTGGAAGACCACCCATAGAGCGATTTCGAAGAGATGAACCATCACTTGCAAGAACCGTTAGAAATTATGGCTTAGGAGCACCATTGGGAGAGGAACCTTCCCACTACCGAAGGTCAGAGGAGGTATATATATTGGGACGAGGAGATCCAATGATGAGATTTGTAGACCATCGTAGAATTAGACCTTCTCGAGTGCAAAAATGGGTAAACAAGAAATACATGGGAAACAGAGATTGTTGGACAGATACGCCGCAACGGATGTCAGCACAGCGAGAAATCACCTAACAAGATTTGTCAGCTAAGGACGAAGCTAGACCCGCAGACGTGTGGAAGCAAGTATAAGGTGTCAACCTACACTCGAACGACTCCAAACTAATTCCTACAGATGTCTCTACCCAATGTCTAAGTCACAGCCTTCAAGAGTGCATAAGAGGAAACTTCCCACAACGCTTTCTAGAGCCGAACACCCATCAAACAATCTCGAAACACCATAGAACTTGAAGGAGACCCTACTATCACCAATAGGTCGCTCTCCCTAAGGTCTATGAACCAAAACCCCAACCCAAAACACCCGGTCCAAAATCACGTAGGATGTCTGGCCGAAATTTGCAGGTCTTCGTTTCCGAAATCTAAAGTGCCTAATGTGTAGCTCTACTCAATGTGAACTCGTGGATATGCTGCAATGAAAAATCGGACAACGTATGCTCACCAAATCACCAGATGAAGCTCGTAGAAGGAGCTCGCAAAACCGGACCGAACGCGTGCAATGTAGGTATCGGCACGTAGCTCTCATCGAGGGAAACACGCTGCACTTCTCCGCTCTCGATTCCAACCACCGGTGCACACGTAGCGTCAAGATGAAGCTCACACTCTCTCTCGTACACAGTACGCTCACTCACAGACTTCAAAACTTCTTTTTAAAAATGACAAAGGTCTTTCATTAAGGTCAAAAAGTGGTATAAATACCTTACAATTCTCAAACCCTAAAGTTCCAAATCAACCATCTATTCAATCTAGCTATCAAAACTGGGATACAATCTGGAAACTTCTGTAAGCCCCAATATTTACAAGGTGAAATGTTGATTTTTTTCAATAAATGAATAATTACAAAAAAATGATAATCTCCCGAGAAGTCAGTTTCTGTAGGGTGTGTCCAGCTTCTAACTATCCCCCCCTCCTTGCTCATGTCGTCCCCGACATGGCTGTTGAGCTGCTTCTTCATCTTATGGTTTCGCGCATCTTGAGCAGCGATTCATATCTTGCATGTAGATTCATCATTGTTGGGCCAAAAATATCAGTGTTTATGGTGAAGAAGCCGGTGTAGAACGCTTCTTCAAAGGCCTGGAGGTGATAGGATGGCAGAAACATTATCCTTTGATACAACGCATGTATCACCTCCTTGGAAGGCTGACCAGACATATCATAGGCACATCTGTAAGTATCTTGGAAGAAGAAGATACTGTCTTTCACCTGGCCTTGCTTGAATGTCTCAAATACTGCTAAAAGAGTTTTGCAGATTTTCTTCATCATGATGCACGTAAGGTTAGGTGAGCCAGTGAACAATTTGATGGCACCCGTTAGGGTTTTCACCATGTATTGGATACTTATTCTCTCACCTGCCTTCAAGCCTGGCAGCTTAGGATAATTCAGCCAAGTGGGTTAGCTCCTTTGTAAAAGCTCTTGGGCCTTCCACGTCCTGATCCTTGGTAGAGGACAAGAGCTGAGGTTGTCTCTTATGTTTTTGGGTGCCTCTACCAAATGGATTAGGTATTGTGGGTACTTTGTCAGCCACGCCTTCCTCCATTTTGGCTGAGAGTCAACTATTAATATGGCCCCTTCTTGCTTGAAGATATCTGCGTTGTAGAGTGGCACTGTCGGCTATTCTCTAATCCACCATTTTTTCATACTTTAGCAAAGGATATGGGAGAGAGGGTTGAAGCTATTCGTGCCTGAGGTTGTTGGCGTCAATCTTCTGGGTGGTCATGGATTTGAAAACCCTTTGCTCCCATTCCAAGGCTTCCTTAATCGTCTCTCTAATCTCCACCTCTATTGCTTTACGCAGCTTTTCTTCCTCTTCTTGTGTCAGATCTTGTGGCTCTTGAGAGGATCCTACTAGGATTTCCTCTTGCATAGGTGTGTCCACAGGATCTGCCACATTTTCTAAATTTATGCCCTTAGTGGCCGTTGGCCCTGTGCCTTCTTGCTCTCCGGCTTGCTGTCCTCTCAGGTCATCAATCTGCTTTAGGAGTTTCTGTTTTTCTCTTTCAGCTTCTTCTCCCATGTTCACGAGGAGGTCGTTCAACTCGGCGTTTATCTTCTCCACCTCCTCAAGATTTCTTTTGATACTTTCTAATTCCTCTCGCATGGCTTTTTGTTCTTCTTCCATTCGTGTTTGCATAATAATTGACCCTTCTGCCATCATCAATCATTGCTTTTTCTTTAGAGTCAGCTCTTTCTGCAGTTCTTTCATCTATTCTTCATATATTTGGCTTTCCGTAGTGATGTGAGTCAAACTAGTAGCTCTGACTCTGGCAGGAGATGCTCGTAGCCTCTAAATGGTTTGATCTTTCACTTTAAGCTGGTCCTTGAGCTCAAGGACCTCATCCTGGCGGGCTTCTTGATCTAACTCCGCCTTTTCTTTGGCGTTTTGCATTGCTTCAACTTCTTTGGACTCCTCAGCCAGATGTAGGGTCAGGTTATCCCTTTCCCTCTCTGCATCTATCAATGATTTGATGAGTTGCTTACACTCCTCTTCGACTCCTTGCATTCTTTGGGCTACTGCCCAATTTTCTTTTTCCATTTCCTGGCATCTTTGCAATGCCTTTGCTAGACTGGCCTGTAGCTCCGCTTCTCTCTCTTTCTGCCTTTGACTTTGTCTTTGTAAAGAGTCTACTTCTAGCTTTATCTTCACTTCAGTGGCCTTGAGAGTTGCCATCTCACTTTCTGAGGCCATGGACTATGCTCTTAACCAGGTTAACTTTGTCATCACCACATCCCAATCGTTGGAGTGCGGGTGCAGGTCCACTGTATCTGTGGCTAGTCTTCCTTTCTCTCTCTAGGCCCTCCTGCTCGTCTAGCAGTTTCTGTCGTACTTGCTCCACTTCCTCTTCTGTAAAAGGTACATGTGGAATAATTTCTGATGTGGCATCAAGAATCTCAAAATTTTTAATGTAATCTTCGAATCTGTCCCTTTGCACCCTTCGGGATGATCCCGCATTGCTTCTAGAGACGGCTTCCAGAGTTCACTCAAATCTCCTTTAAGGGCCCTTTCTGCTCTGAAGCTCTCCATGAGCCTCTCTAGTCTTGCCGCTTTTTGTGACTTTGTCTCTTTTTCAGCACTTGGAAAAATTCTTTCTTTCCCTTCTTTTGCTCTGGTTGCTCTTCTTGAACAGGCTCTAGCCATCTTTTCAATCTTGTGGCAACCCTTGGTGATTTTTGTTGCTCGTCTTCTTTGTCTCCTTTGAGCCTCAGCCAGTGAGCCTCAGCCAGTCGTTTTGTGATGGAGGGTTGAGCCATATTCCCTTGGCGTGCAATGCCCCATAAATCACCTTAGTGGTTAGTTCTCTTGGCACAATATATGTGGGCTTCTTGTTACCCATATTCACTAGGGTGTCATGTATATATGCTGCATAATTGATTAGCTTTGGAGTGCTCTTCATCATTGCCCAAGTGAATGTCGTGGAAATTGCTCCTGGCAGCATTCTGTACTTTTGTGGCCACTTCGTACACATATGGAAGTATTGGTTGTACAATTGACTCACGACTGCCACTTTTGGGTTGGCAATATCTTCAAAAGTGTAGTTATTTTTCTTCTCAGTGTATACCTTGACATCATCTCTTCTTTTAGTTACACTATCCCCCTTGTTGGAGAGGTCTAGTGCATCTGCTACAACTTTCTCGGTGATGACTATTTCTGTTTCTGCCCTGCCTTGCAGATCGGTTACTCTGGCCACTCCATCTTCTTTTATTGTTGTCACAAATTCCCAGACTCTCTTTATGTCAACCCCCGTCGGCACTGCTTCAAAATAGTTGTGGAGATCAATCTTCTCCAAGTACCTGGCCATCTTGCTTCTTACAAACTCATTGAGTTCCCGCGGTAGCATTGGTAGCTCGATCACATTCCCTTCAGTGTCTTTGAACACTCCTTGGTAGATCTTTAGGTCGTTGGACTCTAGCAGATCTTCTTGGATCCATGCACTGGTGGGCTTTAGTGTTCCTTTTGGTATGATGAAGGGCTCAACTTCTTCTAGGTAATCCTTAATGGTCATTCTTTTCTTCTTTGCCGGCGGCGGTGACTTTGCGGTTGCCATAGATGCTGTTACACTCAGTAGTCCAAAGTTAGCGTTTTTTCCATATTAGCTGAGAAAGTGAGTTTTATCTATCCAAATGACTTGAAAATTGAAAATAAATCTTAAAAGGAACTTGTGAAACTTTGCATGTGCTCATAGTGCAATTCTGGCCAAAAATTTCCCCCTAGACATCCTACGCGTAGGATGTCTTTTTCATCAGAATTGGGTGATACTTGACATGCTGGTAGTCCTTGGACTATGGAACATGGCTATGTGCTTGGATATGGATTTGGGCATCAAAAAGTGGATTTTTTGGGCTGATTCAGGCTTTAGGTCAAAAATTGGGTAGAAAGTCCATAACAGGTAGCAAGTGATGTCCAATTGGGTTGAAAATTGATATATGGGCTCATTGCACCATGGTATTGGCTCCCATGATGTCACTCTTTGCACAGAAGGTCTAAATTATGCTGGAGACATCCTACGCGTAGGATGTCTATTTCATCAAAATGGCATGGGATTTGTTATGTGGGCAGTCCTTGGCCTATGGAACATGGCTATGCTCTTGGATTTGGATTTGGACAAGAATTGTTGCTTGTAAGAGCCTGCGTAGTGTTTTTGGGCTCAAAAAAGTGTATCTTGAAGGTGTTGGGATAAAAAATGATTAGAATGCCTTCAAAATTGGTATATGAGCTCTTGAAGATGATGTAATTAGATCTGGATGGACAAACATCCTCTGTATGCCAAAAATGTCAAATAGACATCCTACGCGTAGGATGTCTATTTCATCAATGTTTGCTTGTGACCACACAGATTGGTTGGTTATGTTCTTGTGAATGTGTTGTGCAAGTTTCATGTGATTTGGACAAGTTTTGGTAGGTCTATGGCCCATTATTGCCTCTATGCCCTAACTTTGCATTTTTTATGCATATGAGGTCAATTTTGGTCCAAATGTGATGAAACTTGGTGGCTAGCATGTAAAGGTCATTCAGAAAATGTGTCTGATGAAAAATGTTGGGATCTGTGCCCAAAAATGCCCTTGAGACATCCTACGCGTAGGATGTCTCTTGATGATTTTTTCATGGATTTTGTCACTAGTGCCTGCCCTTGGTCCCCCTAACCCCTTTTAAGCCTAATTTCAACAAAAAAAGATAGAAAGTAACTCCCTGTGTGGATTTCAGAGCCTTTGAGCCGTTTTCTAACTTTTGGAGTGCTTTTTGGCAATGAAATTTCTTGATGTTGGTCTCCATAGCTTCCCGATCCCTTGGGGATCCTTGCCGTATGGTTTTTGTCGACTTTGGCTTCACCGGAGCTTCATTTGGCAATTTGTCGCTCTAGAATCACCCGTGGTTGCGTTTACATATCTTCGATGATTTGTGGTGGTCTACCACCATAGGACTTGGTTGTTGATAGTCTAGGAAAGCCGCTCGTGAAGTTTGGTGGCAAACGGGCATGCGGACTGGCTGCAAGAGCTATTTGACGCTTTGTCTATCTGATGCCGTTTTTGAAGTTTAGTGCCGCTTCCGGTCACTTTTTGGTCATGTGGGCCACATAGAATTGTCGAGCATGTCGAGATGCTCCTACCCATGAATTTTGGTAGCATTAGGGCGCCTTTTCGCCGATTTCCCATTTGGTGGCCTCTTGCGGGATTCTAGGAATTAGGGTTTTTGCCGATGGTTTTCTACTGCCTTTGGAAATCCAAGACTGGTCTCCTATGCTAGGGTAAGCTACCGATGAAGTTTCATTGCTTTTGGGTTAGCCGTTAGGTAGCCGCCTCTACTTGTAGGTCTCTACTGCCCGCTTTGTGTGTGAACCCTACGCTAGTTTTTGCGACAAAACGACAAACATGCGCGAAAAGCTCAAGGTGGTGAGCCTACCTCTCATGTGTGAAGCCCGTTGGATAGTCGTGCGCGTCGTAGAAGCTGCTGGAAGGTCCGTTCGCTCTAGGTGGCAGAAGCTCTCTTCAAAAGGTCAATAGTGAAAATGAGCTAAAAATGAAGTGAAATTTTCTTATAATGGGAGTCCCCGAACCACTTTTCATGAAATTTGACATGTGCTCCTATCTTCTTGCGAGATACGGTTTAGGCTCAAAAATTTCTTGATTTGGACTCCATTTGCTCTATTTACCAGAATTTGGCATTTCGGTCAAAACGCGACTAAAACACGCTTTCCGCTCTAGTCTCATAATTGCACCCCCTCTGTACCATAGGTTGTCCTATAGTCACTGATCATCCCCATATTTTTTGTTTTTCATTACGACCATTTTTCACCTGCTTTTTGTATTTTTAAAGTTTTTCTGCTGAAAATTAGCAAAACTAAAAGGAAAATAGCAAATCAAACCCAGAAAATCTCCAAAAATCACAAACGTCACCGCAAAACATTATATACACTCACATGCAATTTTTATGGCCAGATTCCTCCGTTTTATCAATATTTTGCCCGAAAAATGGCTATTTCTACTTATATACACACACGTAGGGGCTTGATTTGGCGTTTGGCCCCATATACCTATAGATACATGTTGTATAAGGGCATATGTACTTGGATTAGTCCGGAAAGTTTCACAATCAAACAAAAGCCCTTAAAATAGTCGAAAATCATGCCCTTTTTTGCTCTTTCTGCTATTGGTTCCGCATTTGAGAATGCCCCCCCCTCCCCCCCAGCCAGAGTCCTCCCGGACGACAAGGTATCGCCTCGGAGTATGTGCCGTGCATAGGTTGAAAAATTTCTGCTAATGCTTGGCCGATTAATGTGGCCCTAATTTATGCATACTCGGTCAATGCATGGAAATTAATGTTGTGCAAGAGAAGAGAATAAGCAAGATGCTTATTGGCATTCACCGTCGAGGTTTCCTGTTTTCTTTCCAAGTAACAGCTGTAACTATACTGCTCTCTGTTTAATTGTGTTTTTTGCAAAAGGCAATCGCTTTGCCGCTGCTGTTGATATAGCCGTAGTTGTTTCTATGGAGAGGAGTGGCTTGGCCGGAATGGCCGTGGACCGTATTTCTTTTGCTTTCCATTGGTAGCTTGTTTTTGCTGGTTTCTATAGGTGTTTTGCTACTTCCTTGGTTGCCACTGTTTTGTTGCGGATTGGCATCCACATAAGTCGGTTGTCCTTTTTCAAATGTAGTTGTCTGCCTTCCGTTGTTGCTTGTACTGAAGGGAGTTCCTTTTGCTTTTGTTTCGGTATCCGAATGCGAGTAACATTTGGGTTATTGCTGAGCATTTTCTTTGGGATCCATATCTGTTTTATGCCCTTGGTTTTTGGTTGAATTATCTGCTTTGGTTGAATTCTTTCGTTGCATTGTTGTTTGTCTGCCATGTCATTTCTATCCTTCCGCATCCATACTTGTTTCTCTTGTTTTGGTAACCTAGATCTTTGCACTGCGGTCGCTGACTTCGTATGTATATAGTTAGCATGGTTGGCTTTTACCTGTTTGTTAGCCTTGGGTATCATGTTGTTCTTTGGTGGCATTCTTGCTTTTGGCTCTTTTTCCAGTGATTGCAGTGCTGGCAACTGATTATTTCGGTATTGCTGAGCAAAGGCTATTACCTGTTGTTCTTGTTCATGCTGAATTTTGACTGCATTCGCATTCCAATCTATCTGCACATTGTACTCTTTTTGCCAAGGTTGTCCCAACAACATTGGGTGTTGTGTGCTTTCATCCTCGACTACATAAAATTTGTGTGGGTAAATATATTGATGTACTTGTACATGCAATATAGTCTAGCCCAATGTTTTCAACAAGTGTGATGTACTACTTTCCAGCACTTGAGGAGTAGGATGAAGTTGACCTGTGGATTTGAGTTGTTGGTATAATCCGTAAGAGATCAAATTTTCTTGAGCTCCAGAATCAAGCAATGCCATCGATTCAATTTGATTGCTACCCAGTTTGACTGCAATTATTGACTCCTCTGTGTTTTCATCCAACTTCGTTAGTCGAATGGCATTGATTCGCAATGGTGCTCCACTTTGTTGTTGTTGTCGCAGAAGTCTTCGTTTTGCAATGCGTTCTTTTGCTTCTGCTTGAGCTTCTTCTCGTACTCTCTATTTTTCCTTCATTCGTTGTTTTCCTTGATGAATTTGTTGAAGCATATCTTGTGTGAGTGGAAAATGATATTTCTTCAGCCGCTCGACATCCACTAATCCAATTCGGCATTTCTTCACCTGCTAATGTAGCAAGCTTGACAGCCCCACTTTGTGATAGATCACTAATCACAAAGGGTCCCATCCCTCGCTTTTTAAGTTTCTTGGCATGTTGCTTCAAAGTATAAACAAGTACATAATCACCTATTTTGAACTCTTTAGTCCGCACATGCTTGTCAAAAAACTCTTTTTGTCTTCTTTTTTTAGCATAGATTGAAGCTACAGCTCTCAAGTGGAGTTCATCTAGCTTTTCAAGATCATCTATTATTGAAGAGAGCTCATGCCCTATCCATTCTAAGCGTTTCGCTACTCGTAGAGTTGGAACTCAAAACTCTATGGATAGTATAGCATTTAGGCGAAACACCATGTTGTACAGTGTTGTTCCTCTCGATGTTTTGTAAGCTACTCTATACGCCCATAGTGTTGAGTGTAGGTGTTGATCCCAATCTGTTCTTGACTCTGACACTATTTTAGTGAGAACCGTGCATAGTGTTTTATTTGTGGCCTCAGCTTTTCCATTTGCTCTATGTATGACCATGAATTCCTCTAGCAGATATTCAATGACTTCATTAAGAAAATGTGTCCCACGATCACTAACAATTTCTATTGGTAAACCGTATCGTACAAAAACATTCTCATACAAAAATTGTGCAATGGTCCGTGCATCTGCTTTTTGCATTGCCTTGGCTTCCACCCATTTTGTGAGATAGTCCATAGCCACAATGATATATTGGGTATGGGTGTGATATGCAGGGGGTGAGATAGGTCCCACAAAATCAATGCCCCATTTTGCAAATGCTCTTGCTCCCATCATTGGCCGTAGTGGCATCTCATCTCTCTTTATCGGCACCTTGGTGCGCTGACATGCGTCACAACGCTTTACAAACTCTTCAACATCCATATGCAATGTAGGCCACCATATTCCTACGGCGGTTAAGACAATTTTTGCCGTCTTATCGCCCGAAAAATGGCCTCCACTTATTCCGCTATGTGCATGTTCTAGAATCAGCAAGTATTCACTTTTACTTGCACAGATTCTAAGTTGATTGTCCTTTCCTCGCTTATAGAGTTGATTCCCAATTAACTGAAAGTCGGGAGCTTCCAGCTCTATAGCCCTTTTTCGTGCTCTTGTGATGCTCTCAAGAAACCTCCTGGTGGTTAAGAAATCAATGATATATTGACTCCATGCAAGTGCAATGTTTACTCGAAACAATGTCGCGTGATCCACTGGTTGTTTGACACTACATATAGTACAATTGGTAACATAAGAATGGGTGTCCGCATACATAGTTGGCCAATAAACCCCTAACTATTTTAGTCTCTAGTGTGTTTTCACTCTTGAACAATGAAATGCACAATCCTGGACATATGCTTCTTCAAGGTAGCACTCCAATTCTTCCGGATTTATACATAATCGTAGGATTTGGTCCGATCCTAGATGATACAGCCGTCCTGCTATCAACTAGAAGTTTTTTGTTTGTCAAATTGTTTATTGTTTGGATCTGTATTCCGTATTATCAAACCTACTTCCAAAGAAAAGAATGCTAGAAATTTCCTGTGACATTTGGGTATCATTTCAATATTGGAAAGATAAGCATCTGGTATGTCATCATCTACTCCTTTAGAAGCTTCCCCGTTGTGTATCCTTGAAAGATGATCCACTCGTAGATGGGTTTTACCCTTTTTGACCACCATTGCGAAATCAAATGCTAGCAATATAATAAACCAACGTACAATTCTCCCTGTATTGCATGGTTGATTTACCAGATACAAAAGATCTTGATGATCTGTAAAGAACACAAATTTGTTTGCAAGCAAATAATGCCGAAATTTCTTCACAGCATAAATCATTCCTAACCCTTCTCGTTCGGTGGTTGTGTAGTTCTTTTCCGCATTGTTTAACTGTCGGCTTGCATAACAAACTGGAAAATCCATTGTTCAGTCTCCAGGCTAAGCTAGAATACTCCCGATTGCATATGCAGAAGCATCAATGTGAACATGGAATATCTTTTCCCAATCTGGTGCTTTAAGTACAGGTGTTGATATAAGGTTTTCCTTCAGCTTTTGGAATGAAGTTTCACACTCCTCGGTCCAATCGAAATTGACTAGCAAACGATACAAAGGTTTTGCAATGACTGCATACATGTATATGAATCTTTGATAATATCCGCAGTGTCCCATGAAGGATTGCACTTGTTTAGCATTAGTAGGCCTGGGTAGGTCTTCTATGACTTTGACTTTTTCTAGGTCAGTGGTTATGCCATTTCTTGAGACAATGTGTCCTAAGATGCGGCCTTGCTTAACCATAAAAATACACTTTTTCGGGTTAAGACAGATTCGATAGATCATGCATTTTTCAAATACCTTTTGCAAATGGTCAATATGTTCCTCTCGTAGAAGAGAGTGTACACAAAGATCATCCATGTATATTTCTAAGAATATTCTTAGGTATTCTTTGAACGCGTGCATCATTAACCTTTGGAAGGTAGCTGGGGCATTAGTTAGGCCAAACGGCATAACTCGATACGCATAAATTCCCCATTCTGTGGCAAACGTTGTTTTGTGTTGATCCTCCCTTGCAATTGCCAGTTGGTTGTATCGTTAAAACCCGTCTAGAAAGGAATAAGCCCGTTTTCCGGCCACCCGCCCAAGTACGTGATTGGCAAGGGATAATTATTCCTTATGGTGGCTGCATTTACCTTTTTGAGGTTTACACAAACTCGCAGTTTTTCGTTCTTTTGGGAACTACCACAATGGGTGACACCCAATCTGTATGTTCAATTTCATAGATGACTTCAGCTTCCATCAGCTTATCAATCTCCTCTTTGATTCGTTTAGCAAATGTATCAGTGTATTTATAAGGACGTTGTTTGCTAGGTTTTGCATCCAATTTTAAAGGAATTGTATGTCGGAATATCGATGGATCAACTCCTTTGAGGTCTTTATAGGACCATGCAAACACATCTTTATATTTCTTGAGAAGTTTTGTTAGCCGTTCTTCTTCTTCAGGCTCTAAATCGTTTGCTATATAGACCGGATGAGGTTTTTCACCTGGTTCCGCGAGGTCTATTATTTTTGCATTTTCTGGCCCATCGTAAGATTCTTGATTGGTTCTTTCCCTGACTAGTGGTTTCATGATGATTTTTCTGTCCTGGACAGTAAATTTACGATAGTGTGATGGTACATTCATGTTTCCTTTCTCTGACTCCCCTTTACCATCACTATCTTCTTCAGTAGTCCATATCTCACGTAAAGACCGTTTCAGTTCTTGGTATTTCTGTTTACGCTCCAGTTTGGTCCACTCTTGGTCTTTTGTTGTTTCTTTTTTTAATTTTTGAGATTTTTGTGATTTTGTTTCTGTTTTAGATTTTCGTACCTGTTTTATTTCCTCTCGGGTTCTTTCCCTTCGATCTTTCGAGAATCTTCCTTATATTTAATCTTGTACACAATCCTCTACTTTTACAAGCATCAAATAGTGATTTTTACCTTTTATCCTGGGCATCAGGTTCTCTCTCACTTTGTTTCCTGCTCGTTTCCTCCCATAGCATTTCTGGCGTCTAGGGTACTGATTAGCAAAATCATAAAACCTGATATTCTTGGTTTCCCTTCCACATTCACTTGAGGTGTCTGAACACTCATTATCTGTATCATCATTTACTTCCAGATGTTCAGAGGAGTTATAAAACTCTTCTTGTTTTGGTGGTTCTATCGTCTCATCTTCTTCTGGTATAATGCTTACCATGTAGTAGGGTAGCACATCATAGCCATCCTTATCGCAAATTTTGTTCTTGGACTATCTGTAATGGTACAGACATCCAATGTTGCTAGTATGTGTTCCCATTCCAGAGGTTCCAAGGCATCTTCAGGAAAGGATCCGGAATATAATCCTTGTCCTCAATAGCTCTTTCTAAGACGCATTCCTCTCTTTTTAAGCTCCCAAAATGTGAAGCTCCGCACATCCATAGCTCTTTTTGTTGCCCTAATCATGCTGGTAGTTCGGACCCTGCCAATGTAGCCGAATCAAACTCTTCCACCGGTGTCTAGTTCACATCTTTGTAACTATGGTCTTTTAGGTGTATTTTAGTTGTAGTCTCGCCATGTTTGAGGTGTATGTGGTCTTTACCCCAATCATGGACCATCTTTAATTGTCTCATGAATGGTCTTCCCAAGATGATCTCGTAATTGTTCTTTTTGTCAAAATCGACTATCGCAAATGTATGCTCATACTCAATTCCGCACGAGGTGACAATTACTTTTTCTAAGAGTCCTAAAGGCTTCTCCATGAACCCATCTGCCAGTTGCAATTTCATTATGGTAGCTCTCAAAGCCGGTTTTCCCCATTTTTTCCAGATTTCCTTAGTGGCAATAGCGCCTCCTACTCCACTATTTAGAATAGCTTTGGAAACTACTCCTTGGAATTCTAATGGTAGCGTGGTGTTTCAATATTTCCCCTCGCAATATTCTTCAACCTTGTTTAAGGGTACTGGCCTAGTGTTTAGTTGAGGCCTATCCAATTCTCTGATCCCTTCTTGAAGCTTCAAAGGTGGGGTCTTTTACTCCAAATTATTCTAAGCATTTTCCTATTGTGGTCCACATGTTTGATCGCAGCCTCAGGAGTTTGGCTAATGTGATTGTGCATGCCACAGGGGTGGGACAATAACTCAATCAACCCTTGTGAATCCATCACTCTACTAGAAGAAAGTCTTTGAGATGACATTTCCAACCTCTGTTTTTCTATTTCAGCATATGGATAAGTCATCCATCTTTGCTCTTGGGTTTGGTTGTTTTTTATTCTGGCTTCGTAAGCTTTTAAAAGTGCATCTAACTGCTCATTTACCTTTTCTACCAACACATCTAACCTTACCTTTTCTGACTATCTGTAATGGTACAGACATCCAATGTTGCTAGTATGCGTTCCCATTCTAGAGGTTCCAAGGCATCTTCAATGAAAGGTTCCAAAATATACTCCTTGTCCTCAATCGCTCTTTCTAAGACGCATTTCTCCCTTCTTTAGCTTCCACAATGTGAAGCTCCGCACATCCATAGCTCTTTTTGTTGCCATAACCATGCTGGGAGTTCCGATCTTGTTACTGTACCAGAATCAAACTCTTCCACAGGTGTTTGGTTCACATCTTTGTAACTATGATCTTTCAAGTGTATTTTAGTTGTTGTCTCGCCATGTCTGAGGTATATGTGGTCGTAACCCCAATCTTGGACCATCTTCAATTGTCGCATGAATGGTCTTCCCAAGATGATCTCATAATTTTTCTTTTTGTCGAATTCGACTATTGCAAATGTATGCTCATACTCGATTCCACACGAAGTGACAATCACTTTTTCTAAGAGTCCTTGAGGCTTCTCCATGAATCCATCTGCCAATTGCAATTTCATTTTGGTAGCTCTTAAAGCTGGTTTTCTCCATTTTTTCCAGATTTCCTTGATGGCGATAGCAACTCCCGCTCCACTGTCAAGAATAGCTTTGTAAATTACTCCTTGGAATTCTACTGGTAGCGTGGTGTTTCCATCTTCTCCCTCGCAATACTCTCCAACCTTGTTTAATGGTATTAGCCTAGTGTTTAGTTGAGGCCTGTCCAACTCTCTGATTCCTTCCTGTAGCCTCAAGGTGGGGTCTCTCACTCCAAAGTTTTCTAGGCATTTACCTACTCTGGTCCACATGTTTGGTCGTAACCTTAGGAGTTCGGCTAATGTGATTGTGCATGCCACCGGGGTGGACAATAACTCAATCATTCCTTGTGAATCCATCACTTTGTTAGAAGAAAGTCTTTGAGATGGGATTTCTCTCACTTCAAACTTGGCTTCATACTCTCCTTGGTAAGAGGGTAAATTTTTCAGCGAGTCTGGTTGGCTGTGCCCCAAACTAATTGATCCCTGGTCTTCCCCTTGTGAATGTATCTCAAAGTTCATTTGTGACCTTGCCTCAAATTCTTCAATAGGAGGTAAGATCACATTCTTCTCTTTTCTCGTGCTATTCATGTGGTTACTCATCTTTTTAGCCTCGTTGGCCTCACGGATTTTCTTCCACAAATCGTCTAGACTGTTACAGTCTTTACCCATTTCTATCAATGTTTTTAGGCTGGAACCCGTCACTTGCCTCATCTGTTGTATTTGGCACTATGATAGGTTCTCCCCTGGACTCATAGGCATTAGTGAGTCTTTCCTTTTTTCTACTTGTTCCTCTAAATTTGGTTGGATAGGGGTTGGAGCTGGTGCTTCATGCCAATTTGCAGGTTTACCCAGTGGGTCTTCCATCAAAGATTGATTTGTTTCAATCATGTTTTTACACATTTCCAACCTTTGTTTTTCTATTTTAGCATATGAATAATTCATCCACCTTTGCTCCTAGGTTTGGTTCTTTTTTAGTGTGGCTTCATAAGCTTTTACAAGCGCATCCAACTGCTCATTCACCTTGTCTGTCAGTACAGATCCTCCTGATCCTGCACTTTTGGACTCTGCTATTTCCTTGGGTGCTATGGTTGCTGTGGTGTGTGAGCTTAAGCTAGATAGATCCTCTAACCGCTCTAATCTATCCTTTGTATATTTTAACTCCTCGGGATGGAGTTGTTTGCTCTTGTTCTTTCTTGGCTTTCATACGCGCCTTTCTAGCTTTCCAAGTGCTTCTCTGATTTTTCGTTTCTAAACTTTGGGCATCGGTTTTTGACTCTTCAATTATGGGTTCGTTCGTCATTGTTTGAGCTTGGGCTCGTGTCACTGCCTGAATAGGTATGATTGTTTCATTTTCTAACCCTCCACTGGAAAGTACTGTTTCTAGCATGTTCAAGGTGGTTTTTTCTCCTTTGCTCGGGTTTTTAGGACAATCGGGAATCAGATGAGTAACTCCACACTCGGTGCAATATACGTTGACTCTAATGATTTCATCATGAGGACAGTCTCTTAGCGAATGGTCTCCACCACACTTGTAGCAGGGTCCCTTGGGTTATTGAGGTGCTCCTTGAGCTCCCCTTTGTTGGTATGCATGTCTCTATCCACCCATGCCTCCGTTGGCTATGAACAACAATGTTCGTTCATCTAAGCTATATCTTCCTTCTCCTACTGCATGTGCAGCTATTGGTGGTCCTGTACTTCCTATCATGCTCCATGGTTCTGGTGTCGAGGGTTCTTCCGGTGGATAATAGGCAGAGTTTTTTGCATATCCGTTGGGATCTTCATAATATGCATGCATAGGCACCAAAGCCTTTTCCTCTGATTCGGTTACGGTTGGTGTGTATCTTATACCGACTTGTCGTAATCCTAGTAGGGGTGGTTGTTGCGCTAACACCGGTTGCGGTCTTTCTGCTCCTACAGGTCCTGGTAGGTTGCCTGCTTGATACCTAGACATGGGTGGAACTTGAGGAGATGCTACCTAAGCTTAGGGATCGTAAGGTCTCTCTCTCACATATCCCTTGTTATAATAACATTCCTCTGTCCCATGGTTTGTCCATTTTTGTTCAATACCACACCACTTGGGCTGTTTAGCCTGGGGTTTGCGTAGAAGTTAATTTTTTTTAGCACTTCATCTACAAGCAGCTCTTGGTTTACAGCTACTTCTCCTTTCGGTGCTTTCTTAGAAGACTTGCTTCCACTTTGTTGTGAAGATGAATCGTCGTCAAGGTCCTTGAACTCCCCCTCTTTGTAGACCGCACAATTGTCCACAAGGTAAAGAGCCTCCTTGGTCAATTCATTCAACGTCGTGCTCCTCTTCATATGTAAGTGTTTCTGGAGATCCACATTCCTTAGTCCTTGGATGAATATAAGCATAAGTCTGGACTAAGTTGGCAGTTCTTCCACAGGACAGAACTTAACATATCTTTTTAGTCTTAGGGCTGTCTTCTGTATAGATTCCCCATCTTTCTGTTTGAATTTATGGATTTGTGAAGCGGTATTATGAGCTATCCCCCTTTGTAAGAACTCCTCGATAAACTCGTTAAACACTTCCTCCATAGACTCAAAGTCTCTACGCTCTACAAAGTCAAACCAAGTAGCAACATCATGCTCTAGGGTTAGTCCAAACCCTGCAAATTGGGTAGGGAAGTCTAACACCTCTTCGGCTCTAATTACATGCACAAAGACTGCTACATGATCTCTTGGGTCTCTATTTCCTGTGTATTTCTTGTTTACCAATTTTTGCACTTGAGAAGGTCTAATTCTACGATGGTCTACAAACCTCATCATTGGATCTCCACGTCCTAATCGATATACCTCCTCAGGTCTTCTGTAGTAGGCTGGTTCCTCTCCTAGTGGTGCTCCTAAGCCATAATTTCTAACAGTTCTCGCCAGAGATGGTTCATCTCTTTAAACTCGTTCTATGGGTGGTCCTCCAGGCTTTGTTGACCCTTGAGTCTCTGGCTTACTCTCTCCTTGACACCTTGAATAGAGTGGTGGTTCTTGCAAATCCCTTAGCCCTCGTGCGGCTTGATAACCATGTCGATTTCGGTCTTGTTCCAATGTTGCACTCTGTCGAAGCCATGCGTGCAATGATGGCTGAGTTGCTGCTTGGTTTTGATTGTTGAACGTCTACGGTCGGGTAGAATGTGAGGTGGCGTCATAATATTCTAAAAAGGGATTTGTCAACTTGCTAGGGGTGTAGGTGGCTCTTGGCACGTCGTCTGGGGCATATGTTGATGCTCCTGGAATTGCCTCCTTTTCTACCTCCTCTGGGAGAATATGTTGGTATTCTCGCCTGTATTTATCAACAAAAACTATACCCTTCTCCATAACAATTTCATAAGAGAATAAGTAAAGAACCTTGTCTTTGCTTAATTCGTTTAAGTATGGTTCTTTGCTACGAAGTAAGCAACTATACCCTCACTTTCATGCTTGTAGATTCCCACGTTCTCATTATAAGTTGGAAGCCTGGTTGTTTTCTTATCATACATAAAAATAGCTCCGGGCCGATCAATGTTTGGTGGCGGTTCTTGAGCCTCTAAAACCATTTTCCCTTTCGCCACGTTATCTCCATATCTGTTGTAATCTTCAGGGATACTGACTATCAGATAGTGGTTCCCCTTTTCGTCTCGAAATCTATCTCCATCATCATAGACTTGAATTATCTCCAATCTCTGAGCCGGCCTCTCTTCGATCCAAATGCACTTGCGTCCTCGATAGTCAGAATAGACTAGGGCTCCCCTCGAGTTTGTTCCCTCTAAGAAGATCACAGTGAGCTTGGAATCATTCAAAGGATTTAGGGAGGTGCTTCCTCCTGGCATTGGTCCGTCATAGGTGAAGCCTCCTGGCTGTTGACTACCCATCATGAAGAAAGATTTTTCTGACGAAGTATCTGTATCACTATCTTCCTCAATAATCGGTGCTAGTGGATCTAGCCTTGCCTGAGTTACACTCTCCTCGGTGGACACTAAGCTACCTTGGTCACCTGCCACCTTCTGGTCTCTAAAAATGTATCTTCCTGATCTTAAATTCATCAAACTTATCAATGCAATTTACCACAAATCCAACCACTCACCTGGCAAAGGATCAGTCTCCGCACAACTTCTTGCTTTGCTGCTGAATATACATGTACACAAGCGTTTAATTTCGGCAATCGAATCAAAGCATTTATCTGCTAGAGGTTATCTTAGTAATGATTGGTATAACTGGAGAGTTAATCTCAACCACTACTGTATTTTATACACTACTGATGTTCTGGATTAGGTCTGCTAATCTGGAACTGTACTTTCCTTGGATGTTGCTCAATTTACGTGAAAAAGTCTGAATTTAGTTTTTGCTCCGTCAAATGGACAAACAAGGTCCAAATTCACTTCTGAAAGAAGTTCTGGAACCCTTAAGCCAAATGGAATCTCACTGTCTAAGTCCAGTCAAATTTTCTATTCAGTAGGCCCCTGTAGACATCCTCACGTAGGATGTCTCCTACTTTGTTTTGCCTGGATTTTTGCACTATAAATTCCCCTTGATGTGGTGATTCCACAACTGTTTTTACTTTTTGATTTGGACACCTATAAGCTGGTCAATGGATCAAAAATCTGTTCCGATAGCCTGTTGTTGCTGATCTTGATCAATCTAATCAACTCTAATTTGGACTAAAATTGACTAGGAGGCTTGCCTCAAGCTATACAATACCTTGCTATACCCATTGTCAATATCTGGCTTTAATTTCTTGCTTTAGACATCCTACACATAGGATGTCTTTTTCATCAGAACGGTTTCAAATTCAAAACACAGGCTTCCCTTGAGTTTCTGATCACTTTGGTATGCTCAAAATTTGGTTTGGAGTGAAAAATCACACAGAAGACATCCTACGCGTAGGATGTCTTTTTGGCCTGTTTGATCCTAGACTTGACCCACAGCTTCCTCTTGATGTCAGCAACCCAGTGGTATGCTTGGATTTTGGTTTGGATTTCAAAAGTCTCCAATTTTAGTTGTTCTTGCCTTTTTCAGTCAAAAGTGCTAAAGTCCGCTTTGAACCCAAATTTTCTCACAAATGAGATGAAACCCCTCTCAGTCACTCAATATATCATGCAGGTCATGCTCATGCAGCCATCTTATGGTTTTGGTCTTAAAATAATGCTTTGGCACAATTTGGGTAGGATGTCTGGAAATTTCAGTCTATCTAGCCTTATCCTATCAAGATATGGTCAAATTTCCACTTTCCAGTTGAAAATAGAGTAAACCCCACCTTCTGAACACACTGGTCAACTCAAAATCCCAAAATTCCCACCAGATTAGCCTATAGACATCCTACGCGTAGGATGTCTCCTGGCTTGAAATTATTTTTTTTCTTGGGACAGAAATGCTCCTGAAGCTCTGCAGCTCTATCAAAAACACTCACGGTAACTTTTGGACTTCACTTCAGCTTTCAAACACACTTTTGCATCTTTTTGCGTCTTTTACAAACTTTTGATGAATTTACCAAGCAAGTATACATGCATGAAGTGCTCTAGATCCTGAATCATGATGTCCTACTTACTCTACTCCTACTCATCATGTGAAATGGTGATAATGGTGTTCTGGTTGCTTTCTGGCCTCTCCGGACTCTCAAGCTCTCCTCTCACCGCTTCTACCACTCCAACTCCTACTCAAGAACTCAACTAATACCTAAAACTATCTTAGTCTACCTAAGTCGAAGGATCTAATCCAGACACACGCTTCCTAGACTACCTCTAAGACCTAGAGAGTCCTCCACCCTCTGGTCCTAACTAAATGTAAAACAAGACTCTTGGCAAGCCAAAAATCCCTATCCTCAAGGACTAGTCTCGGTCACCTACCTAAGGTTTTCGTCCCCGGTAGCGACGCCAATGTTGGACGGATACGCCGCGACGGACGTCAGCACAGCGAGAACTCACCTAACAAGATTTGTCAGCTAAGTACGAAGCTCGACCCGCAAGCATGTGGAAGCAAGTATAAGGTGTCAACCTACACTTGACCGACTCCTAACTAATTCCTACAGATGTCTCTACCCAATGTCTAAGTCACAACCTTCAAGAGTGTATAAGAGGAAAGTTCACACAACGCTTTCTAGATCCAAACACCCATCAAACAATTTTGAAACACCATAGAACTTGAAGGAGACCCTACTATCACCAATAGGTCGCTCTCCCTAAGGTCTATGAACCAAAACCCCAACCCAAAACACACGGTGCAAAATCACGTAGGATGTCTGGCCGAAATTTGCAGGTCTTCGTTTCCAAAATCTAAAGTGCCTAATGTGTAGCTCTACTCAATGTGAACTCGTGGATATGCAGCAATGCAAAATCGGACAACGTATGTTCACTAAATCACCAGATGAAGCTCGTAGAAGGAGCTCGCAAAACCGGACCATATGCGCGCAATGTAGGTATTGGAGCGTAGCTCTCGTCGGGGGCAACACGCTGCACTTCTTCGCACTAGATTCCGACCACCGGTGCACACGTAGCGTCAAGATGAAGCTCACACTCTCTCTCGTACACAGTATGCTCACTCACAGACTTCAAAACTTCTTTTTAAAAATGACAAAAGGTCTTTCATTAAGGTCAAAAAGTGGTATAAATACCTTACAATTCTCAAACCCTAAAGTTCCAAATCAACCATCTACTCAATCTAACTATCAAAACTGGGATACAATCTCGAAACTTCTGTAAGCCCCAATATTTACAAGGTGAAATGTCGAGTTTTTTCAATAAATGAATAATTACAAAAAAATGATAATCTGTTGAGAAGTCAGTTTCCGTAGGGTGTGTCTAGCTTCTAACAGAGATCCTAGAGATCATGTAGTAGCCTTTGTGCGTGTAACTAGAGCCGAAGAGGTGTTAGACTTCCCTACCCAGTTTGCAGGGTTTGGACTAACCCTAGAGGAGGATGCTGCTACTTGGTTTGACTCTGTGGAGCGTAGAGACTTTGAGTCTATGGAGGAGGTGTTTGACGAGTTTATTGAGGAATTATCACAAAGGGGGATAGCTCATAATACAGTCTCACAAATCCATAAATTCAAACAGGAAGAAGGGGAGTCTGTGGGAAAGAGAGCCCTACGACTAAAAAGATATGTTAAGTTCTGCCCTGTGGAAGAAGTGCCAACTCAGTTCAGACTTATGCTTATATTTATCCAAGGACTGAGGAATGCAGATCTCTAGAAGGACTTACATATGAAGAGGAGCACGACATTAAATGAGTTAACTAAGGAGGCTCTTTACCTTGTAGACAATTGTGTGGTCTACAAAGAGGGTGAATTCAAGGATCTTGACGACAATTCATCCTCACAACAAAGTGGAAGCAAGTTCGCTAAGACAACACCAAAAGGAGAAGTAGATGTAAGCCAGGAGCAGCTTGTAGAGGAAGTGCTAAAAAAAATTAACCTGTACGCCAAACCTTAGGCTAAACAGCCCAAGTGGTGTGCTATTGAACAAAAATGGACAAACCATGGGACAGAGGAATGTTATTATAGCAAGGGGTATGTGAGAGAACGACCTTATGCTCTCCAAGCTCAGGTAGCATCTCCTCAACTTCCACTGATGCCTAGATATCAAGCAGGCAGCCTACCTGGACCTGTAGGTGTAAGAAAGACCACAACTAGTGTTGGGACAACAACCACCCCTACCAGGATTATGACCAGTTGGCATAAGATACACACCAACAGTAACCGAACCAGAAGAGAAGGCTTTGGTGCCTATGCATGCATATTATGAAGATCCCAATGGATATGTTGCAAATCTTGTCTATTATCCATCGAAAGAACCCTAACGCCAGAACCATGGAGCATGATGGAAAGTGCATGGACCACCAATAGCTGCACAGGCAGCAGGAGAGGAAAGATATAGCTTGGATGAACGAGCATTGTTGTTCATAGCCAATGGAGGCATGGGAGGGCAGAGACATGCATACCAACAAAGAGGAGCTTAAGGAGCACCTCAACAACCTAAGGGACCCTGCTACAAGTGTGGTGGAGACCATTGGCTAAGAGACTGTCCTCATGATGAAATCATTAGAGTCAACGCATATTGCACCGAGTGTGGAGTTACTCATTTGATTCTTGATTGCCCTAAGAACCCGAGAAAAGGAGCAAAAACTACCTTGAACATGCTGGAAGCAGTGCCTTCCAGTGGAGGTTCAGAAAACAAGACAACAATACCTATTCAGGCAGTGACACGAGCACAAGCTCAAATAATGACAACAAACTTATCATTGAAGAGCCAAAGACCGATGCCCCAAGTGCAGAAATGAAAAATCAGAGAAACACTTGGAAAGCTAGAAAGGCGTGTATGAAATCCACGAGAGAATGAGAGCAAACGGCTCTATCTGAGGAGTTAAAACACACAAAGGATATATTAGAGCGGTTAGAGGATTTAGCTAGCCTAAGCTCACACACTGTGGCAACCATAGCACCTAAGGAAATAGCAGAACCCAAAAGTGCATGATTAGGAGGATCAGTGTTGGTAGAAAAGGTAAATGAGCAGTTAGATGCACTTTTAAAAGCTTACGAAGCCAGAATCAAAAACAACCAAACCCAAGAGCAAAGATGGATGACTTATCCATATGCTGAAATAGAAAAACAGAGGTTGGAAATGTCATCTCAAAGACTTTCTTCTAGTAGAGTGATGGATTCACAAGGGTTGATTGAGTTATTGTCCCACCCCTGTGGCATGCACAATCACATTAGCCAAACTCCTGAGGCTGCGATCAAACATGTGGACCACAGTAGGAAAATGCTTAGAATAATTTGGAGTAAAAGACCACCCCACCTTTGAAGCTTCAAGAAGGGATCAGAGAATTGGACAGGCCTCAACTAAACACTAGGCCAGTATCCTTAAACAAGGTTGAAGAATATTGCGAGGGTAAAGATTGAAACACCACGCTACCATTAGAATTCTAAGGAGTAGTTTCCAAAGCTATTCTAAACAGTGGAGTAGGAGGCGCTATTGCCACTAAGGAAATCTGGAAAAAATGGGGAAAACCGGCTTTGAGAGCTACCAGAATGAAATTCCAACTGGCAGATGGGTTCATGGAGAAGCCTTTAGGACTCTTAGAAAAAGTAATTGTCACCTCGTGCGGAATTGAGTATGAGCATACATTTGCGATAGTCGATTTTGACAAAAAGAACAATTACGAGATCATCTTGGGAAGACCATTCATGAGACAATTAAAGATGGTCCAGGATTGGGGTAAAGACCACATACACCTTAAACATGGCGAGACTACAACTAAAATACACCTAAAAGACCATATTTACAAAGATGTGAACTAGACACCGGTGGAAGAGTTTGATTCGGCTACATTGGTAGGGTCCAAACTACCAGCATGATTAGGGCAACAAAAAGAGCTATGGATGTGCGGAGCTTCACATTTTGGGAGCTTAAAAAGAGAGGAATGCGTCTTAGAAAGAGCTATTGAGGACAAGGATTATATTCCGGATCCTTTCCTGAAGATGCCTTGGAACCTCTGGAATGGGAACACATACTAGCAACATTGGATGTCTGTACCATTACAGATAGTCCAACGACAAAATTTTGAGATAAGGATGGCTATGATGTGCTACCCTATTACATGGTAAGCCTTATACGAGGAGGAGATGAGATTGTAGAACCACGAGAACAAGAAGAGTTTTATAACTCCTCTGAGCATGTGGAGGTAAATAACGATGCAGATAATGAGTGTTCAGACAGCTCAAGCGAGCGTGGGGAGAAAATAGCGAATATCAAGTTTTATGATTTTTCCAATCAGCACCCTAGACGCCAAGAACACTATAGGAGAAAACGAGGAGAAAACGAGAAGAAAACAAAATGAGAGAGAACCTAATGCTCAGGATAAAAGATAAAACTCACTATCTAATACTTGTGTCAAAGCAGAGGATTGTGTAAAAGACCAAATATCAGAAATATTCTCAAGAGTGCAAAGGGAACGGATGCAAGAGGAAATAAAACAAGTACGAAAAGCTAAAACAGAAACAAAATCAAAAAAATCTCAAAAATCAAAACAAGAAACAACAAAAGACCCAGAGTGGACCAAATTGGAGCATAAAAAGAAATACCAAGAACTAAAACGGTCTTTACGAGAGGTATGGACTACTGAGGGAGAAAGTGATGGTAAGGAGGAGTCAAAAAGAGAAAACATGAATGTACCATCACACTATCGGAAATTCACCATCCAAGACAAAAAAATCATAAGGACACCACCAGTCAGGGAAAGAGTAAACCAAGAATCTTACGATGGGCTGGAAAATGCAAAACGGATAGACCTCGCTTAACCAGGTGAAAAGCCTCAGCCAGTCTATATCGCAACTTATTTAGAGCCTGAAGAAGAAGAACAGTTAACACAACTTCTCAAGAAGTATAAGGATGTGTTTGCATGGTCCTACAAAGACCTCAAAGGAGTTGATCCATCGATATGCCAACATACAATTCCTTTGAAATCAGATGCCAAACCTAGCAAACAGCGTCCTTATACATATAATGACACATTTTCTAAACGAATCAAAGAGGAGATTGACAAGCTGATGGATGTTGAATTCATCTATGAAATCGAGCATACAGATTTTCTGTCATCCATTGTGGTTGTCACCAAAAAGAACGGAAAGCTGCGAGTGTGTGTGAACCTCAAAAAGGTAAATGCAGCCACCATAAGGGATGATTATCCCTTGCCGATCACAGAACATGTACTTGAGAGGGTGGCCGGGAAACGGGCTTATTTCTTTCTAGATGGATTTTCATGGTATAACCAAATGGCAATTGCAATAGAGGATCAACACAAAACAGCATTTGCCACAGTATGGGAAATATATGCGTATAGAGTTATGCCTTTCGGCTTAACCGATGCACGAGCTACCTTTCAAAGGTTAATGACTCATACGTTCAAAGATTACCTGAGAATATTCTTAGAAATATACATGGATGATCTTTGTGTACACTCTCTTCTACGAGAAGAACATATTGACCATTTACAAAAGGTATTTGAGAAGTGCAGAATATATCGAATCTGTCTTAACCCGAAAAAGTGCACTTTTATGGTTAGACAAGGTCGCATCTTAGGACACATTGTCTCAAGAAATGGCATAACCACCACTGACCTAGACAAAATCAAAGTCATAGTAGACCTACCCAGGCCTACTAATGCGAAACAAGTGCAATCCTTCATGGGACACTGCGGATATTATCGAAGATTCATATATATGTATGCAGTCATCGCACAACCTCTGTATCATTTGTTAGTCAGTTTCGAGTGAATTGAGGAGTGTGAAACTTCATTCCAAAAGCTCAAGGAAAACCTTGTATTAACACCAGTACTTAAGGCACCAGATTAGGAAAAGATATTACCGCGGGGGATTCACTAGTAGTACCATGAAGACATCACCTGCGTGCACCAAAACAACCATTTTACCCCCTATATACGATACCCTCCTTTGTAAAATCTACCTTTTTGGCCTCATAAACCCCCCCTATTGCACACTCATGTGACACCATACAGTTATCCTTAGTGAAGACCCCGAGGATATTCCATGTTCACATTGATGCATCTGCATATGCAATCGGGAGTATTATGGCTCAACCTGGAGATGGAACAATGGATTTCCTAGTTTGTTATGCAAGCCTACAGTTAAACATTGCAAAAAATAACTACACAACCACTGAAAGAGAGGGGTTAGGAATGATTTATGCTATAAAGAAATTTCGGCATTATTTGCTCGCAAACAATTCGTGTTCTTCACAGATCATCAAGATCTTTTGTATCTGGTAAATAAACCATGCAATACTAGGAGAATTGTACGCTGGTTTATTATATTGTTAGAGTTTGATTTCACAGTGGTGGTCAAAAAGGGTAAAACACATCAACAGGCAGATCATCTTTCAAGGCTACAAAACGGGGAAGCTCCTGAAGGAGTAGATGATGACATACCTGACGCTTATCTTTTCAAGATTGAAATGATACCCAAATGGTCTCAGGAAATTGTTAGTATTATTTTCTTTGGAGGTAGATTTGATAGCAAGGAAGACAGGTCCACACAACAAACAATTCGACAAACAAAAAACTTCTAGTTGATTGCAGGACGACTGTATCATCTAGGATCGGACCAGATCCTACGATTATGTATAAATCCGGAGGAATCCAAGTGTTATCTTGAAGAAGCACACGTCCAGGATTGTGCATTTCATTGTTCAACAATGAAAACACACCAGAAACTAAAAAAGTTAGGGGTTTATTGGCCAACTATGTATGCTGACACACATGCTTATGTTAACCATTGTACTATATGTAGTGCCAAACGACCAATGGATCACGCAACATTGTTTCAGGTAAAAGTTGCACCTACATGGAGTCGATATATCATTGATTTCTTAACCACAAGGACATTTCCTAAAAACATAACAAAAGCACGGAAAAGGGCTATAGAGATGGAGGGTCACGACTATAATTTAATTGGGAACCAACTCTATAAGCGAGAAAAGGACAATCAACTTAGAATCTGTGCAAGTGAGTGAATACTTACTGATTCTAGAACACGCACATGGAGGAATAAGTGGAGGCCATTTTTCAGGTGATAAGACGGCAAAAATTGTCTTAATTGCAGGAATATAGTGGCCTACATTGCATATGGATGCTAAGGAGTTTTTAAAGCATTGTGATGCATGTCAGCGCACCAAGGTGCCGATAAAGAGAGATGAGATGCCACTACGGCCAATGATGGGAGCAAGGGCATTTGCAAAATGGGGCATTGATTTTGTAAGGCCTATTTCACCCCCTGCATATCGCACCCATACCCAATATATCATTGTGGCTACGGACTATCTCACAAAATGGGAGAAGCCAAGGGAACACAAAAAGTAGACGCAAGAACCACTGCACAATTTTTGTATGAGAATGTCTTTGTACGATACGGATTACCAATAGAAATTGTCAGTGAGGATCGAGGAACACATTTTCTTAATGAAGTTATTGAATATCTTCTAGAGGAATTCATGGTCATACATAGAAAATCTGCTCCATATCATCCACAGGCAAATGGACAAGCTGAGGCCACAAATAAAACACTATGCACGGTTCTCACTAAAATTGTATCACATTCAAGGATAGACTAGGATCATCAGCTACACTCAACACTATGCGCATACAGGGTATCTTACAAAACATCAATAGGAACGACATGGTGTTTGGCCTAAATGCTATATTACCCATAGAGTTTTTAATTCCAACTCTACGAGTAGCGAAACGCTTAGAATGGATAGGACATGAGCTCTCTTCAAGAATAGATAATCTTGAAAAGCTAGATGAACTTCGCTTGAGAGTTGTAGCTTTGATCTATGCTAAAAAGAGAAGACAAAAAGAGTTTTTTGACAAGCATGTGCGTAAGAAAGAGTTCAAAACAGGTGATTATGTACTTGTTTATACCTTGAAGCAACATGCCAAGAAACTTAAAAAGCGAGGGATGGGACCCTTTGTGATTAGTGACATATCACAAGGTGGATCTCTCAAGCTTTCTACATTAGCAGGTGAAGAAATGCCAAATTGGATTAGTGGGTGTCGATTAAAAAAGTATCATTTGCCAGTAACACAGGATATGCTTCAACAAATCCATCAAGAAAAACAACGGATGAAGGAGAAACAGAGGATACGGGAAGAAGCCCAAGCATAAGCAAAAGAACGCATTGCAAAAAGACGGCTTCTATGACAACAACAACAATATGGATCATCGTTGCCAATCAATGCCATTCGAATAACGAATTTTGATGAAGACATAGTGGAGCCAATAATTGCAGTCAAATTGGGCAGCAATCAAGTTGAATCGACGGCATTGCTTGATTCTGGAGCTCAAGAAAATCTAATCTCTTACAGATTATACAAACAACTCAAGCCCAAAGGTCAACTACATCCTACTCCACGAGTGCTGGAAAGTAATACATCACATTCGCTAAAAACATTGGGCTGGATTAGATTGCATGTACAAGTACATCAATATATTTACCCACACAAGTTTTATGTGGTCGAGGATGAAAGCACACAACACCCCATGTTATTGGGACAACCTTGGCAAAAAGAGTATAATGTGAAGATAGATTGGAATGCGGATGCAATAGAAATTCATCATGCACAAGAACAACAGGTGGTAGCCTTTTCTCAGCAACCCCGGAAGAATCAGTTGCCAGTGATACAATCACTGGATAAAGAACCAAAAGGATGGGTGCCACTAAAGAACAACATGGCGAACAAACAAGGAACTGCCAACCATGTTCACTACAAACATCCAACTGAACCGACCCCATATTGAAAAGATCAAAGTTAGCAACACGAGACAAACAAGTATGGGTGCGGAAGGATAGAGATGACATGGAAGACAAACCACAATACAACAGAAGCAGACAGTTCAACCAACAACCAAGGGAATAAAACAAATATGGATCCCAAAGAGAATGCTTAGTAACAACTTAAATGCGACTCGCATTTGGATCCAAAACCGAAGAAAAAGGAACTCCCTTCAGTACAAGCAACATCGACATGCAGACATACACAACATATGAAACTAGCAAACCGATCTACGTGGGTGCCAATCAGCAGCAAAACAATGACAATCGCGGAAGTAGCAATAAACCTACAAAAACCTCCAAAGCAAAGCTACAAATGGAAAGCAAAAGAAACAGAGTCTATGGCCAATTCCGCTCTCCAAGGAGACGACTACGTCCATATCGCCAATAGCGGCAAACCAAACGACTTTTCCAAGAAAGACGATCAAACAAAGAGCGGTAGAGTTACAACTTTTACTTGCAAAGAAAATATGCCGATCAAATCAACAACAAACAGGAAACCTTGACGGCGAATGCCAATAAGAATATTGCTTATACACTCCTCTTGCACAGCATTAATTTTTCCATGCATTGACCGAGTATGCATAATGTAGGGCCACATTACACGGCCAAGCATTAGCACAATTTTTTAACCCAGGCACGGTACATACACCGAGGCGATACCTTGTCATCCGGGAGGACTCCGGCTAGGAGGGAGGGAGGCATTCTCAAATGCGGACCCAATGGCAGAAAGAGCAAAAACGGCCATATTTTTTGAGTATTTTTTAAGGGTTTTTGTTTGGTTGCAAAATTTTCTAGACTAACCCAAGTACACATGCCCTTATACAGCATGAAAAGACAAGTATATGGGGCCAAACGCCAAATCAAGCCCCTAGGTGTGTGTATATAAGTAAAAATAGCCATATTTCGGGCAAAATAGTGAAAAAATGGAGAAATCCGGCCATAAAAATTGCATGTGAGTGTATATAGTGTTCTGCGGTGATGTTTTTGATTTATTATGATTTTTGAGGATTTTTTGGGTTTAATTTGCTATTTTTCTTTTAATTTTACTAACTTTCGGCAGAAAAACTTAAAAAATACAAAAAGCAGGTGAAAAACGATCGTAATGAAAAAAAAATATGGGGATGATCACTGATTGTAGGACAACCTATGGTACAATGGGGATGCAATTATGTGAATGGAACGGAAAGCGTGTTTTGGCCAGATTTTGACCCGAAATGTCAAATTTCTCGAAAACTGGGCAAATGGAGTCCAAATCGAGAAATTTTTGAGCCTAAACCGCATCTCGCAAGAAGTTGGGAGCACATGTCAAATTTCATGGAAAGTGGTTCGGGGGACCCCCATTATAAGAAATTTTCATTTCATTTTAAGCTCATTTCTACTATTGACTTTTAAGAGAGACCTCCTGCCACCTAGAGCGAACAGGACTTCCAGCAGCTTCTACGACACGCAGGACCACTCGTCAGGCTCCAGACATGAGAGGTCGGCTCACCACCTTGAGTTTATCGCGCATGTTTGTTGTTTTGTCGCGAAAACTAGCGTAGGGTTCACACGTGAAGAGGGCAGTAGAGACCTACCGATAGAAGTGACCACCTAATGGCTAACCCAAAAGCAATGAGACTTCATCGGTGGCTTACGCTAGCATAGGATACCACTTTTGGATGACCAACGGCAGTAGAAAACCATTGGAAAAAACCCTAATTCCTAGAGCCTCGCAAGAGGCCACCAAATGGGAAATCGGCGCAAAGGTGCCCAAATGCTACCAAATCTCATGGGTAGGAGCATCTCGACATGCTCGACAAGTCTATATAGTCCACATGACCATACGGTGACCTGAAGCGGCACTCAACTTCAGAAACAGCATCAAACACGCAAAGCGTCAAATAGCTCTCGTGGCCAAACCGCATGTCCGTTTGCCACCAAACATCACGAGCGGCTTTCCTAAACCATCAACAACCAAGTCCTATGGTGGTAGACCACCACAAGTCATCGAAGACATGAAAATGCAACCACGGGTTCTTCCAGAGTGACAAATTGCCAAACGGAGCTCCGGTGAAGCCAAAGTCGACAAAAACCATATGGCAAGGATCCCCAAGAGACCGTGAAGCTATGGAGACAAACATCAAGAAATTTCATTGTCGAAAAGTACTCCAAGAGTCAAAAAACGGCTAACGGCTCTGAAATCCACACAGGGAGTTTCTTTCTATCAATTTGACTTTTTTGTTGAAATAATGCTTAAAAGGGACTCAGGGGGGCTCAGGGCAGGCACCAGTAGCACCTCCAATAAAAATTTCATCAGGAGACATCCTATGCGTAGGATGTCTCAAGGCCAATTCTCGGCACCAACCCCAACATCTCTCATCACACACTGCTTCTGAATAGCTTGTACAAGCTAGCCACCAAGTTTCACCACAATTGGACAAAAATTGACCTCATATGCACCAAAAAATGCAAAGTCAGGGCATAGAGGCAATAATGGGCCATAAACCTACCAAAACTTGTCCAAATCACATGAAACTTGCACAATACACTCATGAGCACATTGCCAACCTATCTGTGTGGTCACAAGTTAAAAAATGATGAAATAGACATCCTACGCATAGGATGTCTAAATGACCAAATTGGCCCCTAGATGGTATTTTTCAGTTATAGATCTCTTTTTGACACTTTCATAAGCCCATATATCAAGTTTCAAGCCATTCCCATCACATTTGGCCCCCAACACCTCCAAGATGCACTTTTTGAACCCAAAAACACTACACATGCTCTTACCAACACCAATTCTTGTCCAAATAAAAATCCAAGAGCAGGCTCATGTTCCACGTGCCAAGAGCTACCCCCAGAACCAATTTCAAGCCATTTTGATGAAAAAGACATCCTACGCGTAGGATATGATTTTGACCTAGTGTGCAAGAAATGACCTCATGGGAGCCATTACCATGGTGCAAGAAGCTCATCTATCAACTTTCAACCCATTTAAATATCATTTGCCACCTGTTGTGGACATCCTACCCAATTTGTAAGCCTAAAGACTGAATTTGCCCAAAAATGCACTTTTTGATGCCCAAACCCAATTCCAACCACATAGCCATGTTGCACAGGCCAAGGGCCACCAACCTACCAAGTTTCACCAAAAACTGACCAAATAAACATCCTACGCGTAGGATGTCTAAATGATAAATTTTGGCCAGAATGATACTGTGAGCACATGCACAGTTTCCCTAGTTTCTTTTAAGTTTTATTTTCAATTTTCAAGTCATTTGGATAGTTAAAACTCGGTTTCTCAGCTGATATGGAAAAAATGCTAACTTCGGACTACTGAGTGCAACAGGTTCCATGGCAGCCGCAAAATCACCGGCAAAGAAGAAGAGGATGACAATAAAAGACTATTTAGAAGAAGTGGAGCCATTTTTCATCCTAGAAGGAACCCTGAAGCCAACCAACACATGGATTCAGGATGATTTGCTAGAGTCCAATGATTTGAAGATCTACCAAGGCGTGATCAAAGATCCTGAAGGAAATGCAATAGAGCTACCCATGATATCACGGGAGCTCAATGAGTTTTTCAGAAGCAAGATGGGAAATTACCTAGAGAAGATAGATCTCCACAACTACTTTGAAGCTTTGCCGACGGCTAGAATTGACATAAAACGAGTGTGGGAATTTGTGACCACTATCAAAGAAGATGGAGTGGCCCGAGTCACTGATCTGTAGGGCAAGCCAAACACTATGATTGTAATCACAGAGAGAGTGGTGACAGCCGCACTAGACATCTCCAACAAGGGAGATAGTGTGACCAAGAGAAGAGATGAAGTCAAGGTGTACTCTGAAAAGAAGAACAACTACACTTTCAAAGATATTGCAAACCCTAAAGTGGCTATCATGAGCCAGCTCTACAACCAGTACTTCCACATGTGTACAAAGCAGCGTCCGCAGAAGTAGAGAATGCCGCCTGGAGCCATTGCTACCACCTTCACCTGGTCAATGCAAAAGAGCAAGCCAAAGGTGATAAATTATGCTGCCTACATCCATGACAACCTGGTGAAGATGGGCAACAAAAATCCCACCTACATTGTGTCAGGTTAGCTAATAACAAAAGTGGTCTATGGAGCACTGCATGCCAAGGGAAGCTGGCCTGAACCACCTTCACAGAATGATTGGCTAAAGCTAAAGGATAAAGAGGAAGAACCGCCCAAAGCACCCAGAGTTGCCACACATTTAAAGGGCCGATTAGAGACCGTGCTAGAAGAGCCACCAGAGTCGAAGAAAGGAAAGAAGGAAAGTGCACAAGTGCCGATCAAAGAAACCAAATCACAAAAAGCGGCGCGACTAGAAAGATTAATGGAAAGCTTCAGAGCTGAGAGAGCACTCAAGGGGGATTTGAACCAGCTGTGGAAGCCATCACTAGAGGTCATGTCGGGATCATCCCAAAGGGTGCACAGGGATAGATTTGAAGACTACATCAAAAACTTCGAGATCCTAGATGCTATGACAAAAATATTCCAAATGTCCCTTTTACAGAAGAAGAAGTGGACGAAGTATGACGGCACCTGTTGGAAGAGCAAAAAGGCCAAGAAAGGGAGAGAAATACCAAGGCGGACCAGGACTTCAAGAAGAAGCTAGCAACTCCACCGTCAAGCAGAGAGTCAAACCCACCGCCATCACCACCTCCTCTTAGCCCTCCACAAACCCAACAAAAGGAGGAGCTGGACAAATCTGATGATCAAGAAGACTTCAAGCAAGAGAAGACCAAAGGGGAAGAGCAGAAAGAAGAAGCTAAGCCCAAAGATGAGCAGCCAGAGCCAGAGGAAAGAAAGTTTAGCACATTTCTTGATCTACTAGCCACGGGTTACTCAAGAGAAGAGGCAACTATAGTAGCATTTGAGTTGGCAAGCACAAGGCCCAAAGAACAGATGCAGAGCATGCGGTTAGTGGAATTGAAAGAGATGGCCACTGATACGGTGGACCTACAGCCACCTACCAATGACTGGGATGTGGTGATGCACAAGCTAACCGGGCTCAGAGCAAAATCATTGGCCACGGAGAGTGAGATTGCTAATCTCAAAACCACTGAAGTTCAGATCAAGGCTGAAGTCAAATCTCTCCAAAAGCAGAGCCAAGAGCAAATAGAGAAACAAACAAAGTTGCAAGCTAGTCTGGCCACGACATTACAACGATGCCAGGAGATGAAATGAGAAAATTAGGCAGTAGATCAAAGACTTCAAAGAGCTGAAGAAGAATACAGAAAAATTAGCAAGTCATTGACAGATGCAGAGAGAGAAAGGGACAACCTGACTCTACAACTTGCTGTTGAAGAGTCCAAAGAAGTGGAAACATTGAGGAATGCCAAGGAAAAGGTCAAGATTGAGCATGAGGCGAGACAGGATGAGGTAACAGAGCTGAAAGATCAAATTGAAGTCAAAGATCAAACCATCCAATGGCTACGAGCATCTCCTGCCAGAGTCAGAGCTACTAGCTCGACTGGCACCACTTCAGAGAATGAGCTTTATGAAGAACAAATGAAAGAGCTCCAAAAGGAGTTAACATTGGAGAAGCGGAAAAGGCTGATGTTGGCCGAGGGGTCATTGGTAATGCAAAGCCGCCTAGAAGAAGAAAATCAGGCCACGAAGAATGAGCTAGAATCCATGAAGAGAAATCTTGAGGAGGCAGAAAAGATAAATGCAGATCTAAACGACCTCCTAGTAAACGTGGGAGAGCAAGCGGAAGAAGAAAAGAAGACACTTCAAAGACAGATAGAAGAGCTGAGAGGCCAGCAGCAAACGGAAGAGTAGGAGTTTAGCACCAGGCCCGCAGCCATGGAGGGAATTGACATAGAAAATGTGTCAGATCCAGTGGACACCACCATGCAAGAGGAAATCGTGGTAGGACCCTCACAAGAGCCACAAGATCTAACACAAGAAGAAGAAGAGAAGCTGCAAAAGGCCATAGAAGTGGCAGTCAGAATATAGATGCCAGTAACCTTCGGCGTGAATGGCTACGGCCCTCTCTCCCATATCCTCTGTTGAAATATGAAGCTGCCACGATCAACAAGCGGATTAGAGAGGAGCCAACAATGCCAATATAAAAAGTAGACATCTCCAAACCTAAAGGGGTCAATCTGATAGTAGACTCCCAGCCCAGTGGAGAAAGGCATGGCTGACAAAGTATCCTCAATATCTAATCCATCTAGTAGAGGCACCTAAAGTGATCAGAGATAACGTCAGTTTCTGCCCTCTACCAAGGATGAGGACATGGAAAGCCCATGAGTTGTTGCAGAGAAGCCAACCCACTTGGCTAAATTACCCGAAGCTGCTAGGCTCGAAGGCAGGCGAGAGAATAAGTGAGCAATACATGGTGAAAACCCTAACGGGCACCATCAAATTGTTCACTGGCTCGCCTGACCTATCTTGCATCATGATGAGAAAGATACGTAAAACACTTTTGGCAGTCTTGGAGACCTTCAAACCAGGCCAGGCGACAGACAGTATCTTCTTCTTTCAACATACATACAGATGTGCATACGATCTGTCTGGTCAACCTTCCCACGAGGTGATACATGCATTGTATCAAAGGATTATGTTTTTGCCATCTTATCACCTCCAGGCCTTTGAAGAAGCCTTCTACACCGCCTTCTTCACAATCAACACAGATATATTTGGTCCGACACTACTAGCTCAACATGCAAGATATGAGTCACTTCTCAAGATGAGAGAAAGCCTACACTAAAGAAGCAGCTCAACAGCCATGTCGGGGACGACATGAACAAGGAGGGGGGGAGTGTTAGCGACTGGACACACCCTACGGAAAATGACTACTCGACGGAATATTATTTTTTGTAATTATTCATTTATTGAGAAAAACCGACATTTCACCTTTGTAAATATTGGGGCTTACAAAAGTTTCTAGATTGTATCCCATTTTTGACATTTAGATTGAGTAGACGGTTAAATTGGAACATTAGGGTTTCAGATTGTAAGGTATTTATACCACGTTTGACCTTAATGAAAAGACCTTTGTCATTTTAAAAAAAGTTATGTCTATGAATGAACGTATTGTGTACGAGAGAGAGAGTGAGAGTTTTATCTTGATGCTACGCGCACACCGGTGGTCGGAATCAAGTGTGGAGAAGTGCAGCGTGTTGCCCCCCATGAGAGCTACGTGCCGATACTTACATTGCGAGCGTACGGTTTGGTTTTGCGAGCTCGACCTACATTGGGGGCGTACGGTCTGGTTTTACGAGCTTCAAAGAGCAGATGAGGAGATAAGAAAATCAGCAAATCACTGATGGATGCGGAGAAAGAAAGAGACAACTTGACACTCCAGCTTGTTGATGAGTCCAAAGAAGTGGAGACTTTGAGGAATGATAAGGAAAAAGCTGAGCTAGAACATGAGGCCAGCCAGGATGAAGTTATAGAGCTAAAAGATCAAATAAAAGTGAAAGACCAGACAATCTAGAGGCTAAGGGCATCTCCGGGTAGAGTCAGAGCCGCTACCTCAACTAGCACTGCTTCAGAGAAGGATATGTATGAAGAACAAATGAAAAAACTCCAAAAGGAGTTGACACTAGAGAAAAAACAAAGATTGATGATGGCCGAGGGCTCCCTAGTGATGCAAAGCCGTTTGGAGGATGAGAACAAGGCCATGAAAGATGAGCTAGTAGCCTTGAGAAAGAAGATGGACGAGGATCTCAAGAAGATGAAAATTGAAAATGAAGACACCAAGAGGAAGCTAGAAGAGGCTGAGAAAGCCAATGCTGAATTGAATGACCTGTTAGTGGCCATGGGGGATCAAGCTCAACAGGAAAAGAAAGCATATCAAAAGCAGATTGATGAGCTAAAAGGCCAACAGCAGACTGAAGAGCCACATTTGAGCACAAGGCCTACAGCTATGGAAGGAATTGATATAGACAATGTGTCAAATCTAGTGGACACGACAATGCAAGAGGAAATCCTTGTGGGACCATCCCAAGAGCCCCGGGATCTGACACAAGAAGAAGAAGACAATCTACAAAAGGAAATAGAAGCGGCCATAAAAGAAACCAACAAAGAAGCAGTGGAGTGGGAGCAGAGGATATTGAAGTCTATGACCATTCAGAAATTAGATGAAAATGTCGTTTGACATGAATGGCTACAACCCTCTCTCCCATATCCTCTTCTCAAGTACGAAGCTGCTACAATAAACAAGAGGATTAAAGAGGAGCCGATAGTGCCACTATACGAAGAAGATATCTCCAAACCATAAGGTTTTAAGCTTATTGTGGACTCTCAGTCAAAATGGAGAAAGGCATGGATAACTAAATACCCACAGTATTTAGTACATCTGGTAGAGGCGCCTAAAATAATCAGACAACCTTAGCTTTTGCCTCCTACCAAGGATGCGGACTTGGAAAGAACAAGAGATGCTGAAGAAAAGCCACCCCACGTGGCTCAACTACCCAAAGCTACCACGCTTGAAGGCAGGCAAGAGAATGAGTGAGCAATACATGGTGAAAACCCTAACGGGCGCCATTAAATTGTTCAGTGGCTCACCTGACCTCTCTTGCATTATGCTCAGGAAAATATGTAAAACCCTTCCGGCAATTTTTGAGATCTTTAAACCTGGACAGGCAATAGACAACATATTCTTCTTCCAAGACACATATAGATGTGCGTATGAACTGTCTGCTCAACCTTCCCATGAGGTGATACATGCCCTCTATCAGTGAATAATATTTTTTGCCCTCGGTCCATCTCCAGGCCTTTAAAGAAGCCTTCTACACCGGTTTTTTCACCATTGATAGAGATATATTCAGTCCTACATTACTGGCCCAGCATGCACGCTATGAGTCTGTTTAGAAGATGCGCGAAAGCCTCCACTGAAGAAGCAGTTCTACTGTCATGTCGGGGATGACATGATCTAGGAGGGGGGGAGTGTTAGCGGCTGGACACACTCAACAGAGGATGATTGTCCGGGATACTAATTTCCTTTGTAATTATTCCTTAATTGAGAAGAAACCGTCATTTCACCTTTGTAAATAGTGGGGCTTGCAGAAGCTTCCAAATTGTATCCCATTTTTTACATTTAGACTTAGTAAATAGTTAAATTGGAACATTAGGGTTTGAGATTGTAAGGTATTTATACCACTTTTGACCTTAATGCAAAAACCCTTTGTCATTTTTGTAAGTTTTTGTCTGTATGAGTTGAGCGTACTCTATGTACGAGAGAGAGTGAGAGTTTTATCTTGACACTACGCGTGCACTGGTGGTTGAAATCAAGTGCAGAGAAGTGCAGCGTGTTGCCCGCGAAGAGAGCTATGCGTCAACACCTACATTGCAGGTGTATGGCCCAGCTTTGTGAGATCGACCCACGAGCTATATCTGGTGATTCGGTGAGCATACGTCGTCCGTTTTTGCATATCAGCATATCCACACATTCGCAATGAGTAGAGCTACACATTAAGCACTTTAGTTTTTAGAAACGTCGATCTGTAAATTTTGACTAGACATCCTACGTGATTCTACACCCGATGTTTAGGGTTGGAGTTTTTGTTCATGGACCTTAGGGAGAGCGGCCTATTGGTGTTAATAGGGTTTCCTTCAAGTTTTGTAGCGTTTTGAGAACGTGATGGGTATTTGGCTCTTGAAAGCATTGTAGGAAATCTCCTCTTGTATACTCTTGAAGGTTCTAACTTAGACATTGGGTAGAGACCTCTGTAGGAAGTAGTCAATAGTCGGTCGAGTGTAGGTTGACACCCTATGCTTGCTTCCACGCGCCTGCGGGTCGAGCTTCTTCCTTAGCTAACATATCTTGTTAGGTGAGTTCTCGTTGTGCTAACGTCCATCGCGGCGTATCTGCCAATAGTATACACAGAGCCCCAATCCACTAGAGTTCACCTTCAAAACTCGACACTACCCGCAAGCAAACCACCGCTTTCACACAACCATATGCACATATGCCTTGCAATGCACCAGACAGACTCAATCACTCCGCTTCGCTCAATTCACATCCTTCCACACTCACACAACCTCTCTCTATCTCTCTTTGCACGACAAACCTCGGGGGGGGCACACACACCTACACACGCCTAGAAACACACACACACACAAGCAGAGAAGAAAAGGGGAAAGGAGGAATGACGCCCAGCAATAGTAGAGAATAGTCTTCTAGCATATGCAATACCATATACAACCAACACACTACCGGCATGAACCTCGGAAATCAAAAACAATGGCTCAAAAGCCTTGGCAAAAAACCTCAAGCAAAAAAGCTCACATTGGTCAAAGACCCCAAAACATGAACATAGGCCCCCTTTTATAAGGGTGTGTCTAGGAGACTTAAAAAAGAAAAATGGGGTGAGCTTCCATGGAATGCACTACACTTGGAGCTCCATTTAGAATTTACTTGCATTGCCACCACTTGGCACATTTGATTTTTGGAAACATTTGCATGGTGTACACCTTGGTTTTTTGTCCCTTCCATTTGGCCGCCCTTGCCGGCTTACACCTCTACTGCGAGACCCCTCCCCTCCTTGAGCAATAGCGATGTCACTATTGGGGGGCGGGGTATACCCCTTTCATCTCAAAAGTATGGGCCCTTAGCGGGCGTGGGCACTGGCCCTTACGGGTTTCCATGTCAACATACCGCTTCGCCATCAGTAGGCCACCACCACCCGGCTCTGCTCCCCTGCGCTGCCACTCGGCCAAAAGCATCGCCCAGCTCCACAATGCGCCGTGCACAGCGCCCGGCAGGGCCGCCCACCACGCACCATCGCCAACGGGAGGGAGCTCCCCTCTTGTGTACATTAGAGGGCTCATGCCCCTACTCTTATACCGCACCATCCCCAGCCCGCGACCCGCATATGGGTTTAATCCCCGCCCACATGGCAGTTCTCAGGCATACTCCCCACAATGGCCTCCAAAAAACCATCTTTTAATTCTTTTAAAAACCCCTTCTTCGCTTGAATTGGGTACCCTGTTTGATCATGCCGAGTAGGCCTATGCCCCGGATTTGAAGCCTGATCTGAAGCTCACCGTTTTCCTCATCAAGCCATCTTTCTCTTGCCCTACTTTGAGATCTCCAAGGCTACCATCTGAAGCCGCCAAAAAACGGGAAATGCATCTGCATGCACTCAATTGCCAACTGCTTTATTATTCTTCGCACTGTAACTCAATGCTGGGGCTTAGAATCATGAGCCGCAACTTTGTGCTAACTCCACTTGATGTACGCTATCATCTAGAAATTTGGCAAGGCCCAAAAGATGCCAGATGGCACATTCTTCGATGCGGCGAAGTGGGCTCAGACCCGGCCCCTAGAAAAAATTCAATTGGCAATATAATGCAACCCATAGCTCTGATCCCCAATCTAAAAAACTGGGTAAACTCCATGAATTGATCTCTACACACCTGTACCTCGACTTTCACTTGGACCAACTGTCTCCAGCTGCCCTGTCCGGCAAGAATCTGCAAACCACTAAAACTTCAACCTTCAATAACTTGGGCTCCGTAGCTCAGTTTGATGAGCCGTCTGGACTTGCTTCTTCAGCACTTCAAGCTCTTCATTCGTGGACCCAAAAGCTGCACTTTGTATCTCCTTCAACTGTTCACCAAACTAGCCCCTCATGGATCCTCCCTTGGCCTATAAGCCGTATCACGCATACACTTCCGCTGCTACCTGTCATCCCATTATTCTCCTAACTACTCCAGCCCTTTTCCATGCTTCTGTTAGCCTACATATATTTGTCCATGCCATCTTCTAGAGTCGACACACTTTGGCTGCACCATCATTGCGCACCCCCCTTAGTTGAGCATTTATGCTCAACCACATAAGATCTTTTATTCCACTATTGACTGCAAAACCTAGCACACACTATGAGAAAACTAAAACCATATATACATTGTTTTATTGCATCCTACTGCCAAACCTTCAAGTGGGTTGCCCCACCCCCTACATCACATAGCTTCTTTCTAGATCAAACACCTACCATTGATATCCTCCACCCCTCAGTAACTGCTCACTAGAGTGTCGTACCCCAGCACCTAGACCACCATGTGTGTAGGCTACCCATAGCCTACCTTCTGCACTCCATGCATTCCTTTGCAACCTATCTACTCCATACCAAGCATCATTGTTTAAGGCACAGACATTCATAATAGACAAACACGGGAATCAGAATGGAACTGGAACAGAACATAGACACTGAAAACAGACTAATTCCTCCATAACTTCTGCTTTCACATTCCTAAGAAGACACTGATTGTCGCCATTTACATAGTTGGAGAATACTAGTAGGCAACGCCTTTTCCCAACAACACCCCTTGGAATCCCAAAAGTACAAAAGTTGATATTCCAAATTCCACTAAGGTAAAACATCCAAAATTCCCTAGGCTTAACACTTGGCACAGCCCGGTGGCCAGAGCCATAGGCTGACCTGAACCCACAATCCCTTGATCAAGTAATTTTCTCCCCAGCATCACCTTCTGCATCTGTCTCCAAAGCCTTTTCTGCTGTAATATCTGAATCCGCTTGCTTTTCCACCTCTGCTTCCACCCGCTCTTCCACTTCCGATTCCACTCCTCCTGCTACATTCCGATCTGGACCCAAAACATCACTGCTCAGCTTCGTTGTCCACTTACTCAGACCCCCTGCATTTACTTCAATTTCCTTGCTTTTGTTCTTCAACTCCTCCATCTCTACAACTAGTTTCTCATTCTCCATCTTCAATGCCTCATTCTCCCTCCTAATGCTCTCCTTTCCAGCTAGCTGGAAACCAATTCTTGAAGCGGTCCATCGACACTTCCATATGCTCCCTCCAAAGCCTAGTTTCTTTATTCCACATCTCCTACGCATATTCTAGCACTTTCTGCTTCGAGATATCCGCATCCGAATCAGCTACCAAGATGCCTATCGTTCCCTGGTTCTGCAATGCCGCCTTCTCCATATCCAGTAGTGAAGTTAGTCTATTAATCAGAAAAACATTTTCAGTGGTCAAATCAGCCACCTTGTCCCCCAATTCTTTAAATTTCTCATCCACTGCAGTCTTCAGTCCATCTGTCCACCTAGTAAAATCTTCAGCTACACTCAAAACTTCAGCATTCCTTGCCATAGCCTCAGCTGTAATCCTCTTAACCTCCTCCTGCAATCTTTCCTTATCCGACCTCTCTTGAAATAATTGCATCGTGACTTTCTGTATTTCCCATTCTAGAATAGCACTACACTTATGTTCCATCTTCTTAGCTTCCATCACCCTAAGCGCCACATCCTGATTCTGCAAGAACTCATTCAAATGAGTCAAACAGTTAGCTGCCTCTTCCACAGAGAAAATCCCCCTGGCCTCATAACTGTCACTGCTACCTGCCTTAACTTTCAAACTTTCTAGAACACTCTTCTCCACAGCTCCACCCATTCCTTTCATAAACAATGTGACCTTCTTACCTTTGGACTCCAACTTCTTAGACTCTGACTCCATGGTGAAACTGTTCAACTTTGATTCAGACTCCTCCAAACCCTTCCAAGAAACTTTAAAAGGTGATTTACCTTTTTCAACTCTTGGAGACCCCAACAACAACTTCTTCCGCTTCATTCCACATAATGTTCCTTCTTCTTTTACCACATTTGCAACCAGTGTCTTCAAACCTGTTTCTATACTGACAAAACCTTCAGAACATGCTCAAAAATTGCGGCCAAATAAGGTGCCACTCGGCCCACTATTGGTGTCTGACGCCGATCTCTCTTTCCAGTAAGCTGCATCCGATCATACAACACTGATGCCCAATCAACCTTAATAATGCCTCTCTGAGCCTAAAACAATGGTGCAAAAGCCTCCTTAGACATGTAAGTGGTCTTCTGCAGAATGCACACCTTTTCCAAATACCAGAACAAATTTGAGGCTCTGATTCCACCCGCATTCTTCACCATGTAGTATGCCTTCGTCCCAACCGGATTTCCAAATTCCCCCTTCATTTGGGAGTCGGTCACCTTCCTCCCCTTAGCCGGCACAGGTAAACATGGAACTTTGAACACTTTGGACACCAACCTTGGTGTCAAGCGCACATCCCCTGTAATCATTCCATCACTCTCCTTAATCATGTTCCACTGCTGCTGAGCGAACTCATTCTCTACCCATGCGTTGCAAGGTAGACATGCAAACTCATAAAGGCCTATGCGCTTGAGCCATACCTAGGTTTCCGCCTCATTTGGGTCAAACACTGCCACCGCCATTTCCACACTGCCCTGATCACTCAGAGACTCAGCCTCATCACTCTCCACCTCGATGTGCTCTTCCTGTTGCCGCGCCTTGAACAGCTCCTCCATCGCCATCTTCATCGAACTGGTGTTCGGCATCGATTATGACGCATCATCTTGCATACCCACTGTCAGGAGTTTTTTGAGCAAGGGATTGCGCATATGTACATACACATGCATGGTGCATCGAATAAAGGATTACCCAATTTCCATAGCCAGGTGGTTACGTGGGGCCCACGTGTGTACAGGTAGGACAGGGTGTACATAGTGCATTGATTTTCACTATTATCAGTACCAGTGTGTTTTTTCTACAATAAGGAGGAGTTGGTAGCGTGTAAAACTTCTCGAGGAAGCTATCCGCGGGCCGACGACATGAGGTAAGCAGGTGCGTCAGATGGCATCGAGTGGCGTCAGGAGGTCGAACGGGGTGAATACTTGCACGCGGAGAAGTATGGACATGACATGGGTGTTTTCTTGTGATACTTATGTAGAAAGGTCATCATGAGGACCACTTTTTGGGGCCACTTCACGTGGTTGCGGGATGCATTTTTTGGAAAAACTGAGTGCCAGGTGTGCGGATGATGCAAAAAGGTGACAACTATGCACTGCGAGGTCAGTTTTTGGCCTGTTCGGGGTCCGTTTGAGGTCATCTAAAAGGCCACGGGTGCCCAACTAATAAAGCTAAGCATCGGAACTGAAAAAAGGGAGAGAAGACCAGAAAAAAACGTGGAGAAGAGAGGAGAAACAGCTGCAAGTGTGTTTTTGCTGTTTTGGAGCATTTTTTGGCCCTAAACTGCTCATCCGAGGTCAGATTTGAGCACTGTGACATTGTAGGGTGGGGTTTTTGGGCGTTCCGGACGCAATGGTGCTATCCATTTTGCCAAATTCCTCACAGATTTTCTGTTGTTTTTCTGTGTAATCTTCTCCGGTGAGTGAAGCCTCTACTAAACTTTGGGGTTGTATCTGGTGTATTTCCTCAATACTGTGTAAACTATTTGCCCCATTGGTGTTGGGCTGAGCTTCATTGAGTCTAAACAACAGCAATTTGCCTCCTTTGAGCTGAATTGAGAGTGTGTGTGTGAGTTTGTATGTGTGAGTGTTGAGTGGGCAAGTGGGAAATCTCTCTCTTCTCACTCCGTCTGTGTGTTTCCTGTCTCGGCCAGGCGGGTTGTGTAAGTCGAGTGGTGCCCCATAGTGTGTGTGTGTGTGTGTGTGTGTGTGTGTGTGTGTATCCTTCCAAGAGTGTGTGTCGGGTAGTTATAGAGGCGTTCTGTGTGTTTTCATCCCGCTCACATTCTTTTGGCGCCCCCATGGAGGATCTTCTTCGAGTACCTTCTGCTTCGAGCTTCAAGCTTCGAGATTCAGGGCTACAGGTTACAGGGACAGGTACAGGTACAGGTGATTCACACATGTACATGTAGCTGGAACACCCTTTTTGTGACCTTGCCATAGGCTATGTACTAGTGAGTCCTACTTGATGCTCGGGTTCTATTGTTGACAGTTTATGCATACATATAAAGTCTATATTTTGGGTTCCTACTGCTCTATTTCTGGGGAAACTCTGCCAAAATTTTTCCAAGTTATGATGGCTGGTTTTTTGGTCGTTTGAGCCATTTATGTTGTTATGCTACTGAAATTTTGGCAAAATCAGAGGTTAAGTCAGGTGTGCCTTCTTGGGAGCTTCATGGTTGGCTTTAATGGATGATCAAAATGTCCCTCAATTCACTCCATTTCATTTAACTCAAAGAATCCAGATAAATGTTCATGTGTCCAGGAAGATTTTTTTCCAACAGCGCATAGTCTTTATGTTCGGGCCAAGAAGATTATGAGAGATCTTGGAATGTCCTTTGCCTGTTGTAATTTCGATGATCAACTATGAAAACTCATTTGATGTGCATGTGTTTGTCCTTATCTAAAGTTGAGCTCCATTGAAGTTTCTGGGGATTGGGTAGTCAAAAGTTTTGGGTTCTTGCAAGTGTGTTCAAAGGGGTTCTCAAAGCATTGTAACTTGGGTAGCCATGGCTTTCTCTTATCCGGATTTTCATGGAAGAAGTGATGAAGATGTGGAAGAGTTTTTGGAAAATATGGAGGTTGCCTGCATTAGCAACCAGATTCATGACCCTGCGCAGATGTTACGTCTTCTCCAAAATTTTTTGAAGAGTGATGCACGAGTCTAGTCCAAAAACATTTGAAGAGGAGTTGCGTGCAGCGGATCCACCTGTAAGATTGAGTTGGGACAATCTAAGGCATGGGTTGGAAGTGGAGTTTGTGAAGATAGAAGATCCTGACAAAGTGTGGCACAAAGTACAGACTTTAGTGCAAAAGGAAGGCGATCCAGTAGATGCGTACATACATAAGTTCTCATTGACATGGGAGCGGATGTGCAAGGCCTTAACACCACAAGTACCCCCGCCTGACATGATGAAGAAGGACAGGTTCTTGGTTGGTCTTTGGGAGAATATACGTTGGAGAGTGGAGCTAAAGAAGCCTAGGACATATGAAGATGCACTAGAGGTAGCAAGGAACAAAGAGTGGAAGTTGAGGAAAATGAGCCAGTTAGGGGTGGAGTCTTTGCCCATGAAGTCTGAATTTCATCCTCTAGAGTCTTTACAAGGTCGCGTGTCAGGGGTTCATCATGAACCAGTGGTTCCTGTTACTACTCAGGTTATGCTAGCAGTGGTCACTACAGCAATGCAAGATGATGGGCTAAGGCAAGAGATGAGGCAAATGGTAGATTTAATGAAGAATCTCAGCCTAAACATGCTAGGTCAAGTGGGAAATAATCAAGGTCGATGGAGGTTTGCAAATCAGCCAGGAGGTGAAGAAAGGCCTAGGAATGGTGTTTGACAAAGCAATGGTAGGTTTTGGAGGCAGACGCCCACATGTTACAATTGTGGAGAGTTGGGTCACATCAGCCCGCAATGTGATAAGCCACCAAGGATGGGGGAAGACATGTATCCATTGCCAAGACAAGTGTTAACTAGGTCAAATGATTATGGCATCGAAATTAAGGGAGATGAAGGAACCAGTGGATTAACCCAAGAGGAAAACGGAAAGACAAAAGTGCTAAGTGTAGTCACCTTGGAGAAGGCATCAAAGCTAGAGGATACATTAGTGATGCCTATTGGGAAGAGGACCACAGAGGACAAGGAAGGAAGAAGTGCCCTAGGTCCTAGTAAGAAGAAGGGAAAGATTCATGAAGGTGAGGATGTCAAGGCCAAGAGGAAAAGGAGATCTCGTCGAAAGTTTCATGTTTCCGATTTTCCACTAGGGGATGGGCAATTAAGCTATGACTTGAAGGAGGATCTGACCAGCAGGAAGGCAGATGTTACTTTTCGGTAGCTTATAGAGATGGTGCCTAAGCTAAAGCGACAGTGGAAGAGGATGGTTAACCCAATGGAGAAAGAGCCAGAGAGAGGTTCAGTAAAGGTGTTGGCAATGGATGAGCTACCAGACATTTGTCCAATAGTAGATGTGTGGCATAAAAGGAAAAATTTGGGACAAGGTTATGTGGATGGCGGAGCCCAAATATGCGTCATAACACACTCATGCGTTGAGAAGATGGGTCTCACAGTGGCTGGGGTGTCAGGTTTTTGGATCAGATTGGCAAACCATCAAAAAGTAAAATGCTTGGGTGTTGTAAAGAGCTTAGAAGTGGAGGCATATGATGCAAAGATAGTGGTTGATTTTCATGTGATGCCAGCAGGGTTGGGAGCATATCCTATTATATTGGGCAGACCATGGTTGCGTGCAGTGGGAGCTGTTCAAGATTGGCGACATGGTACGATTAGCCTCTATGGAAAGACAGGTACCAAGAAGCTTTATAATATGGACACAAGGAAACAATTAGAGGAGCTTTATGAAGATGAGGATGAGTCTAGTGATGAAGACTCTTCCACGGTGATAGATGAGGACAGTGATAGCACTACCAGCAGTGATGAGGATGCTGATGTTGCATTTCTTTTGATGGACAAAGAAATCCAGGAGTTTGGTTTAGTTGCATTTGCGAATGAGGTTGAAGATGAAAGTGAAGGGCCTTATGAAGTGATTGAAGGGCTGATGCAAACCAAGGTTGAGTTGTCAAAGAAGCAAGAATTGATGACACAAATGATCAGTGGAGACCTCTCAGCTATGGAGAAGGATATATATTTGCACATGCTGGCTAGTTTTCCTGATTTGTTCATTACTTCATATGAAGAGATCAGAGGGTTCAAGGGCGAAGAGATGCATATAGAGCTGAAAGAAGGTGCTAAGCCAGTATGGAAAAGGCTAAGAAGGATGGGTCAATAGCGAATGGAAGCCTTGCGAGAAGAGGTGGACAAGTTATTGAAGGCAGGGTTCATAGTTCCAGTAGAGACCACAGAATGCGTGAGTCCAGTAGTAGTCAGTCCAAAGAAGGATGGGAAGTGGAGAATTTGTGTAGATTTTAAACCCTTAAATGCAGCCACTAAGAAGAACCCATATCCTCTTCCATTCATCGATCAGATCTTGGATTCAGTGGCAGGTTATGAGAGGTACAGTGTGTGTGATGGTTTTTCAGGCTATTTTCAATTGAAGATTGCTCTTAAAGACCGCACAAAGACCACTTTTATTACGCCATGGGGCTGCTATTGCTACACAGTATTGCCATTTGGGTCGTCAAATGGACCTTCCTTCTATCAAGAGAGAGCAAATTGGGTGTTGGAACCATTCATTGGTAGTTGTGTTAAAGCTTTTATGGATGACTTCTGTGTTTATAGCAGTAGGGCTGAACACCATGAGAAGCTGCAGATGGTATTGGCTCGATATGATGAATGTGGAGGACAACTAAATCCAAAGAAATGTCATCTAGCACAGCCAAGGGTGAAGTTATTGGGCCATATGGTGTCAAAAAATGGCATTGAGGCTGATCCAGACAAGGTTAAGTCTATTATTCTTCTTCCATCACCTACAAGTACGAAGCAATTGGCAACTTTTATACACAAAGTGAAGTACATGGCACGGTTCATTCCATTGTCTTCGCAGCTTCTTTATCCATTACAGCAAGTGGCAAAGCATGATCCATTGCAATGGGATGACAAGTGTGAAGAAGTGTTTCAAGAGGTGAAAGAGGTGTTAGGGGGGTTGTCAGCCTTGCAGGCTCCTGATTGGGAGCAATTTTTTTATGTAAATCCATCAGTAGGGGAGGATGCCATTGGAGCCATGCTATTGCAAAAGGGGAAGGGCATTCATTATATGAGGCCAGTGTATTGTGCAAGCCGTGTGAAGCTGGTAGCAGAGAGAAAGTTCTCAGAAGTAGAGCTAGTGATGGCCAATGTAATATTTTCTTGTCGACGATTTCGTCATTACTTGCTACCACGGCCTTTTGTTTTCTTGACGAGTTATGCCTTTTTGCCACAGTTAATTGTTGACCCACCGGTGGCCGTAAGTGTATTAAACGATGTCTGTTTTCTGCGTGCTAGTAGTCTATAGAATCGTGGCGACATAAGCTACGCATAGGTACTCATAAATTTCAATTTCGAGCACTTTCAAATTTCCGCTCTGTCATCCTACGCATTTTCCGCAGATGGGTTTAGAGCGAGGGTTTTGAGTGTAGAAGCTTAGGGACAGGTGTATCCTAGTGAGAGGATGGTGTTCCTTAATTTTCGTATGAATCTAGCATGATTAGGCGAGTTACCTTTAGTATGTGTGTATGTGGCTAGGTGGTGTAGTTGAGAGCAGTGAGGTTCTTGATTGTGGTTTAGTTGGCCTTCCTGAGTGTTGTATGTGTAGGATGGTCTCAGCCTGACAAGCTTAAGAGATTTCCTCCGTGTGCCTATCGTGTCATCTGTGTCCTCGATTGACATTATGTTATACATGATGTTTTGAGTGCATGTGAGAGTTTTCAGCTACTTTGGGTGAGAAAATTGAGTTCAAAGCGGACTTTAGCACTTTTGACTAAAAAAAGCAAGAACAACTAAAATTTGGGACTTTTGAAATCCAGACCAAAATCTAAGCATACCATTGGGTTGCTGACATCAAGGGGAAGCTGTGGGACAAGTCTGGGGTCAAACAGGCCAAAAAGACATCCTACGCGTAGGATGTCTTCTGTGTGATTTAAGACTCTAGACAAAAATCTGAGCATACCACAATGATCAGCACCTTAAGGAGAGTCTGTGATTCAAATTTAGGTTCATTCTGAGCAAAAACACATCCTACGCGTAGGATGTCTAAGGCATGATTTAGAGGCCAAATTCAAACTGTGGACATAGCATGCTATCATATAGCTTTAGGAGTTGAATTGACTTAGGAATTCATCAGAACTGACATCAGGCTTTCGGAACAGATTCTTGAGCATTCGACCAACCTATAAGTGTCAGAATCAAAAAGTAAAAATAGCTGTGAGTTTAGCACATCAAGGGGAAGCTACATTGCAAGTTTGAGTTGAAACAGAGCAAAAAGACATCCTACGCGTAGGATGTCTCCAGCTTGATTTAGGACTCCAAACCAACCTATGAGCACACCACTGTGATCAGCACATCAAGGAGAAGCTGGGGTGAAAATTTCAAGTCATTCTGAGCAAAAAGACATCCTACGCGTAGGATGTCTCAAGGCCATTTTTAAATCCAAATAAAATTCTGAGCATACCATTGTGTTGTTGGACTTAAGGGGAGTCTCTGGACAAAATTTTGTTAAATTCTGAGCATATAGACATCCTACGCGTAGCATGTCTCCAGGCCAGTTTTAGGGTCCAACTGTACTTTTGACCATACAGGAGTGTTCACAGTGTCACAGAGATCCCAAATCTTTTTTCAAAATTGAATTTTGACTCATTTTGACCAGTCTAAACTGCATTTCACTATTTTGGCCATAACTTTCACAAACAGTATCGGATCGGAAAAGTTTTTATATCAAAACGTAGCCTGAGAGCGGCTCTACAGATCTTACGGCAACCATTTAGTTCTAATTTGAAATAAACATCGTTTGAGGCCTCAAAATTCATCCACAAGTTAGGGGTGTCTAAAAGCGACAATTTGCGAGAATTGTGACGAAACGGTTGCACTTTTGGACATAGTTTCGACTTTTCCCTAACCAAAGCACTTGAACACAACGGACTAAGTCTACTTGAACCAAGCAAAAGCTCTTAAGCCTAGAAATCATATCTACCCTAGATTCAAACTCAGCTTACACAAGCTTGGAGAGCCCGACGATAGAGGACTATCCTCCCACAATGGATCTTCCAAACTTGCAATTGATAAAGACCCATCTTGTTGAGAGAGTTTGGATGATTGTTCATGAGAGTGAAGGGCTATATAGATACATTGATGACAATGAGGTCAATCTTTATAGGTGCTCAGATCCATACCTAGAAGAGATAACGGCTTACAAGCTCTTATATGTCTAAACATACGGAGTCGACTGTCAATGGAGATCTATAGTTGTCGACAAGTATGGACGAGAATACAGAGTTGTAGAAAGCACAACTCCAACGACTGTACTAGAAAGAGGTGGATATTTGGTCAATGAAGGACCACAAATGCCTCCACCAAACACGAGAATTCCTATAGGAGTTCCAAGAAGAGAGCCACCAGGATTCCCTTCAAGAGAGATAACGAGAGAAGGATTGGGAGAGTCTCTAGTTAGACTTGTAGACAATCGACGAGTTAGACCATCCCAAGTTCAGAAATGGGTAAACAGAAAATACTCCGGAGATAAAGATCCGAGAGATCACGTAGCGGCTTTTAGAAGAGTGATTAGAGCAGAGGAAGTTTCAGATTTTGAGACACAGTTTGCGGGATTTGGATTGACTCTAGAAGATGATGCAGCTACATGGTTCGACTCGGTGGAAAAATCAGATTTTAAGACCCTAGATGAGCTGTTTGAGGAGTTTATTGAAGAATTCTCGCCAAAAGGCATTGCTCACAACACGGTCTCGCAAATCCATAGATTCAAACAGAATGAGAATGAGTCAGTACGCAAAGCATCATTACGGCTCAAGAGATATGTTAAGCTCTGTCCGAGAGCGGAATTACCTACGCAAGCACAACTGATGCTGATCTTTATCCAGGGAATGAGACATGCGGGCCTTCAGAAGGATCTGCATATGCTAAGGAGGATGACGCTAAACGAGTTGATCAAAGAAGCTCTTTATCTAGTGCATAACTGTGAGGCATACAAAGAAAAGGACTTAAAGAGTCAAGGAGATGACACATCCTCTCAGCACAGTGTTTCACAGATAAGTGAGTCCATTGCCAAGCCAACGGCACCTATTGATCAAGAAAAGCTTATCGCCGACTTGGTCAAGAGGTTGATTCCTCTTGTAAGGTCTGATTCGAGAGAGCCGAAGTGGTGTGAAATTGAGAGAAAATGGACGAACCATACGAGAGAAGAGTGCTATTATAGCGTGGAAAATGTTAGGGAGAGGTATGTACAACCTGTTCCAAAGGCACCTACTCCACCTAGATACATTACGGGGAATGCGCCAAGACCAGTAGGAGTTTTAAGGCCACAACTTGTCTTAGGACAACAACCTCCACTGCTAGGTGCTAGAATGCAGCTAGACATGAGATACATGCCAATGATGGAAGCATCAAATAAACCAACGCACTAAGATCTGTAGAGCACTAAGATCTCAAGCTACGTTTTGATATAAAAACTTTTCCGATTCGATACCGTTTGTGAGAGTTATGGCCAAAATAGTGAAATGCAATTTAGTCTGGTCAAAATGAGTCCAAATTCAATTTTGAAAAAAGATTTGGGATCTCTGTGACACTGTGAACACTCCTCTATGGTCAAAAGTACAGTTGGACCCTAAAACTAGCCTCGAGACATGCTACGTGTAGGATGTCTATATGCTCAGAATTTAACAAAATTTAGTCCAGAGACTCCCCTTAAGTCCAGCAATACAATGGTATGCTCAGAATTTAATTTGGATTTAAAAATGTCCTTGAGACATCCTACGCGTAGGATGTCTTTTTGCTCAAAATGACTGGAAATTTTCACCCCAGCTTCTCCTTGATGTGTTGATCACAGTGGTGTGCTCATAGGTTGGTTTGGAGTCCTAAATCAAGCTGGAGACATCCTACGCGTAAGATGTCTTTTTGCTCTATTTCAGCTCAAACTTGCAATGTAGCTTCCCCTTGATGTGCTAAACTCACAGCTATTTTTACTTTTGATTCTGACACCTATAGGTTGGTCAAATGCTCAAGAATCTGTTCCAAAATCCTGATGTCTAATCTGATGAATTCCTAAGTCAAATCAACTCCAAATTGGACCAAATTTGACTAGGAGGCTTGCCTAAGGCTATACAACACCCTGCTATGTCCACAGTTTGAATTTTGGTTTCAAAATTATGCCTTAGACATCCTACGCGTAGGATGTCTAACTGCTCAGAATTGCCCCAAATTTGAATCACAGACTCTCCTTAGGGTGCTGATCCCAGTGGTATGCTCAAAATTAAGTTTGGAGTGCAAAATCACACATATGACATCCTACGCGTAGGATGTCTTTTTGGCCTGTTTGACCCCAGACTTGACCCAAAGCTTCCCCTTGATGTTAGCAACCCAGTGGTATGCTCAGATTTGAATTTGGATGTGAAAAGACCCCAAAACTAGCTATCCTTGCTTTTTCAGTCAAAAGTGGTAGAGTCTGTTCAATCTTCCTTTCATTGACCCAAATGAGATGAAATTTATCACATGCACTCAATACAACATTTAGATCATGCTCCTACAGCCATCCTATGGTTTTGGTCTTGGAATAATGCCTTGGCACAATTTGGGTAGGATGTCTGGCAATTTCAGTCTATCTGGCCTTATCCTGTCAAGATATGGTCAAGTTCCCCTTTCCAGGTGAAAATAGGGTAAAACCTACCTTCTGAACACACTAGTCAACTCAAAATTTCAAAAAAATGCACAGATCACCTTGTAGACATCCTACGCGTAGGATGTCAACTGCTGATTTTTTGAGACTGAAGTGTCCCTAATGCTTCCTTATGCTCTCAGCAAGTGCAAGTATGCTTCACAATTGCAAAAACATGCAAAAATCACTCAATTTAAGCCTTTTCTGACTCCGCCTTTTGGCTTTTGGTCAACAAAATTAGGGAAAAACACCCAAGTCAATATGTTACTAGGGTAAAACCTACCCTCTGAACCCACTGGTGCAGTCAAAATTTTCAAATTTGGTCTCCAGAACCCCCTTGAGACATCCTACGTGTAGGATGTCTATGTTTACAGAATTGCAGGTTTTCTTCACAGAACCCTTGCAAATGCTCTTTTATATGCACAGCATCAGTCAGTCATACAAAAATATCCACAAAAGCTTGTTTAACGCATTTTTACCCTCAAAAGCACACTTTTTCGTGATTTCAAATGCAATCAAGCACTTTAGCAAATAATTCAATGTTGAATAGCTCTAGATCAGAATCGGATCACTTACCTAAAGCTACTCCTACAAATCATATGGGGTTTTCCATCTATGAGTAGAAAAACGCTTCACCGCCACACACGGACTAGTAACCGCTTTTATCACCTCACAAATCACTTGACCACCAACAAATACTCTAATCCACAAATCCTAACTAAACCTATCTAGTCGCAGACCCTCGGCAAGACACACGATTCTCGGCTATCCACTTGATCGCAGAATATCTTGTTCCGGATCCACTTAAGAAAAACGCTTTCTTTAGCCGAAACTAAATCAAGCAACCATCACACGAGTGTTAGTAGGAAACCTACTGACGGGAGCAAAGCGAACCCCGAACCCCGACGGCCTCTAAAACACCGGGGACTGAATGGCGCGCCTCGAGCCTGTCATGGTAAAGAAAACAGGGGGCACCACCTAGCTTCAGCGGCTAGGACGCAAACAACACACCACCATAACAAATTTTTCATCCAAGAGAGATGGATGATTGGGAGTAATGATGAAGAGGAAGGGAAATGAGATCAATTGAGAGAGAGAGAGAGAGAGAGAGAGAGAGAGAGAGAGAGAGTGAGGGAGGGGGTATTGCGGCTTAGTACTTAAACACCACAGAAGGATGGCGAATCCGCACACCCTTCACACATACACAAGCTCACTCCAAACACAAGACTAGGTGGCTATTCCGCACACCTCACATGGGAAAAACATTGCAAGAAAACATACTCACAAAACCTCAAGCTTTGTTTAGAGAATAAGGCGACGAAATGGGGAGCATAGGGTAGGGGAATGAGAGGGGAGAGAGTGGTAGAGCACATGGCGGATAGGTGGGAGTTGATGGAGAAGACTCGCACGAGGGTTATGGCCATCATCCTTCATTTAGCTGCCCTTCATCTTCCATAGCCCAACGGTGTAGAGGTCATGCTCAAGACGAGAATGGTGATTGCGGTGATGGTGATGGTGTGGGTGTGTGTGTGTGCACTAGGCACACAATGCATAGTGTATTCTTTGGTGATGTTGTGTGTCCTTAGTGTGATGGTGACCCCTCTTTATATAGGGGAGGAGGGGGGAGAAATTCTAGAATTTAGAAATGAATAAATCATTATCTACATAGGCCATGTGACTATGGGCCCCACTTGTCTGGCTGTGTGTATATGTGCCAGAACAACAGTCTCATGAGAGAGAGACTAAGAGAGAGAGATGGGTTGATGAAAAAAAGTGAGAGGTGACATGGAGAATAAAGAAATTACAAGAGGGGAGAGAGGGGAGTGTGTTCAGAGGTGAATCTGTGTGCAGATGTGTGTGAACACAAGAAAAATCAGGTAACCACCGGGTGGGGATGGGTCTGTGGGCACCTTTTTCAGTGAAACTGAGTGTGTGTGAGTGTGGGGGAGGTTATTTAGCTACAAGACAAGAGACATGGCACCCTTTAGAGAGAGGGGGGGGTATTTGGGTCATGGGATATGATAGGAGAGAGAAAGAGGGGGTGGGGTATACTATTTTGGAAGATAGGGTAAGTTGCATGTGAGTTAGGGTGCATTATTGGTGAGTTATAATGCATTATTGGTGAGAGGTGGGGTAGCTTGAGGGGAGAGAGAAAGGAGAAAGGACAAGGGGAAGAGAGAGGGGAGTTGACCTTTTAAGTGGAGGAGAGGAAAAGGGACACCTGGCAGGGCAACAGTGAAGAAAAAGGAGGCAAGGTGGGGATGGGCTACCCCGCAGGCATAAGGTGGCCTATTTTACCTTTCTTATATATTTACATAATCATACTTTATTTTTTTCTTACTTTTTCCAATGCCTTTTATCACTCCCTCCCTAAGAGGGGGTTTTTATGGGGTGGGGACGAGAGAAGAGGCGTATGGGAGCTTGGCTTGTGAAAAGCCCCCATCATTAGCCCTCTCCTTTTGGCTAGAGGTATTCATGTCTCTAGCTCATTTGTTTGATCATTATCGTCGGAGGTGGCGGCTGATGGTGTGTCCTCATCTGGAATGTCAATTGGTGGAGCCTGGTCATATCGAAGAAAATAAGGTTTAAGTCGCCAACCATTTACCCTGGTTTTATGAAGTTTTCCATCTGCCTCCATAAGCTGGTAGCTTCCATTGGCATACTTTTTCCTGATGATGAAAGGTCCTTCCCATCGGAGCAGGAGTTTCTTATCCTTGTGCGTGTCGAAGCGATTGTCGTAGCGGAGCACCAACATTCCTTTCTTCAAATCTTTTTTCCGGAGATGCTCGTTAAAGCTAAGCCGTCTATGCTCTGCTTATGCTGCATAATAATTTATTGCTTCTTCTCTGTCCAGCTGCAGTCTTTCCAAGTTGATGATGTGATCTCTCAAATGCATGTTGGGTTGTTGAAATTGGCTTGCCATTACTCTGAGACTTTGTAGTCGCACTTCAATGGGCAAGATTGCTTCCTTACCAAATACTAGATGATACGGTGTGAATCCCAAGGATGTACGAAATGAAGTTCTGTAGGCCCATAAAGCTGGTAGTAGATACTTATCCCAGTCACCGGGATGATTTTTTACCTGCTTGGTAATAATTTTAGAAACCATTCCATTTACCTTTTCAACTAGGCCATTACATTAAGGGTAATATGGTGAAGAGTGCCTCCTTGTAATGCCCAGTTTCTGCATTAATTCTCCTACCAAGTCTGCTCTGAAACCTGGCCCTATATCAGAGATGATCTCTAAAGGTGTGCCAAACCTACAGCATATGTGCTCGTAGATAAATTTAGCTACCTCTACCGCTGTGATTCTAGTGGTGGTTGTAGCCTCTGCCCATCTAGTCATGTAGTCGACCCCCATGATAATGTAGAATTTTCCTGAGTTGGCCCTAGGTAATGGCCCAATGGCATCGATACCCCATTTTTCAAATAGGCCATATGAGAGAATAGGTGTCTGTGGTTCAGGCATAAGTGACCTAGTGCCGGCCTTTTGACACAACTTACACGTTTTGCACCAATGGTGTACATCACGGTTGAGGCTAGGCCATATGAAGCCTGCCTGCAAGATTTTCCTACTTGTTATGTCTAGGGCAAAGTGACCACCACAAACCCCGTTGTGACAACTAGCGATTACTCCCGTGATTTCGTGAGAGAGAGGGACCTTCCTGAGTATTTGGTCCTTACCCTTATAGTACAAACCATCATTGATGAGTCGATACCTTGTGGCCTTCCGCGTCAGCCATTGCTTCTGTCCCTTTGTTAAATCTGATGGGCATTCCCCTGTTTCCAAAAAATGCATGATGTCAGGCAAGGCATCACTGCCTTGAAATAGAGGGAGCTTTAGTTTTATTTCTCCAACCACCACTTCCTATAGTCTTTCACTTGCTAGGGCATCTGCTTCTTGGTTTTGAGCCCTTGGGATATGGTGTATTTGAACTTCTTCAAACTTACCCAACAAGGTTTTTACACCACTTAAGTGAGTCCTTAAACTAGGATTCTTGCATGTCCATGCTCCATTTACTTGCCTTACCAGAAGTAGAGCATCCCCAAATACATTAAGGCATTGTACTCCTTGCGAGACGCACCATTGTAGACCCTTGGTTAGTGATGCATACTCAGCTTCATTGTTAGAATGTGAATCTAACAATTGGCCCAACGAAAATACCTTTGTCCCTTTGTCATCAAAGACCACTATGCCTGCAGCTGCTTTGTCGGACGCTCGCTTGTAGGCTCCATCAAAGTAGAGAGAGTATGCTCCTTCTACCATCGGTGGTACTGGAGGTAATCGGACTTCTCCTTCCTTAGATTGCTTCTCCTTCCTTTCAAAGACTTGGTAGGTCGTGAGTCCCCCCAAACTTGCCCTTGTCGTGCTTTCTATCTGTACCGTGTAGTCAAACTCTTGCAAACGAACTAGCCATTTAGTAATTCTAGCAGACACATCCATGTGTTGTACAACATAGGGAAATATTTCATCCGTGGTTAGAATCACACATTGCTTAGGCAGCAAATATGACCTAAACTTTGTAGTTGCAAATCTAAGAGCTAGGACTAAGTGTTCCACATGGGTGAAACCTTTCTCTCCTGCTGTCATCATTCGACTAGAGAAGTAGATTGGCCTCATGAAAGATGTCGTCGTATCCTTTTGGAGTAGCACAGCCCCCAATGAGTCATCACCAACACTTGAGGTGACATAGAATTTTTCATCCCACTTAGGTGGTGAGATAGTTGGTAGAGTGGCTAAGACCTCCTTTACCTTGTTGTAGTGATGTTAGCTTTCCTCGTCCCAAGTGAAAGTTGATCTTTGAGTGAGTTGTTGCAGTGGTAGAACAAGTTGTTGTAGTAGATGTATGAATCTACTTAAGTACCTCACCTTCTGTAGAAAAGAGACCAGTTGACGTGCGGTCGTTGGTGAAGGTAGGGCAATGAGTGCGGACACCTTACTTGGGTCGGCGTTGATACCTTTTGCTGAAATTTCATGGCCTAGTAGAATGACTTTACTCTCCCCAATGTGGCATTTATCCACATTTAATTGCCCACCTACGCTCTGCAACCTGGCCAAACCTTCAGTTACCTTTTCTAAATGTTAAATACGGGAGCTATATATACAAAAATCATCAATGAACACTCTTATGGATGTTCCAAAGAACGGTTGAAAAACATATGTGACATATCTTTGGAATGTGGCAGGTACATTTGTGAGACCAAATGGCATAACCCTGTATGCAAAACAACCCCATGGCGTGATAAAAGTGGTTTTTCATTGATCTTCCAAGGCTATGAGTATTTGACAGTATCCAGAATAACCATCACAGACGGTATAGCATTCAAAACCCGCTACTTCATTGAGAATTTCATCCAAGAAAGGGAGAGGAAAGTGGTCTCTCTTTGTAGCTGCATTTACTGGTTTGTAGTCAACACAGACCCTCCACTTACCATTCTTTTTAGGCGTCCCCACTACGGGTGACACCCATTCTGAGTTTTCTACAGGATAGATGAATCCCGCCTCCAGCAGTTTCCTTACCTCGGCCAAGAGTGCCTTTTCTTGTATGACCCCCAGTCGTCGTAGCTTTTGCACAACTGGTTTTACCCCTTCCTTCAGCTTAATATGATGTTCCACCACTGTAATGCCTGTGATTCTTTCATAGTTGTCAATGAACAGGTTAGGAAATCCCATCAACATTTGCAAAAAACTATCTTTCTCCTCAAGTGTTAATTCCGTAGACAACATACCCTTCAACCTACTTCCTCCTAGGCCAGGTGATTTGCTCTCCTCTTCATTGGGTTGCCCTTTTGGTGATGGATCACCAGTTGTGCTTACCCTTTGTGGATCCTTCATAATGATACCCATCACATCAATGGAACTGTCACTTTCGTCGATGGATGTGGTCTCCTCCTCAGAACTGGAAGATTCGCTAGTGGTTTCATCTGCCGATGTTTCCAGATTGATTTGCTTCTGCTTGCCAATCCTCATGTCGTAGTAGATTGTCTCCCCTTTCTTACCGGTCATGCGTAGAAGGCCAGTACTCCAGTCCTGTTTTGCCTTCATGGCCATCAACCATGGCCTTCCCAAAATTAGTGTATAGCCCTCCCCCTTAGTAGGCATTACAAAAACATCTACCTCTACCTCAGTGTTGAAAGCTTTGATTTTCACGGCACTTACCACACCCACACACTTTACTTTTGCGTTGTTTGCCATCTTTGCCTTGCATGGAGAAGTCATGTCAACCTTGAGCCCGAATCGAAGCATCATAGCTTCGCTCATTACACAGATTTGTGCACCTCCATCAATGTAGGTGTTTCCAACCTTCTTTCCTTTTATGTTTACGTCGACAATTGGAAGGATGTCATCCATGTTGCATCCCGAAATTGCTCCAGCTACCTTTGTTTTGGAGCGTCTTGTACTTACCATTTTAGACCATTGTCGCCTTAATTTAGGTACAAGATGTAGCAGCTGTGGCCATGTAATATTCGGTCCTTGCTCTGCCACATCCAATGTTAGATCATAGGTCTTAGAACTTTTCCCTAGCTGGAAGTCGGTGATGCCCAATTTTCGTCGTGGCCTGGATGGCCTCTTGCTAGTTTCTCCTCTCATCATCTGATTGTGTAGCCTTCTCCCTCCTAGCTCTTTTCACATTCATGGCCTCAAGTGGTTCTAAAAAGGTTACCTTCTCCTTACCCTTGTCCCTCTCCTTTGCTCTAGGTGGATCCACTACTACGGCTTTTCCTTTCTCTTCTAGCCTTATGATGTTTACAGGGCGATCAGGTGGTGGGGCTGGTGGAAGAGGTGGAATGGATGCTTGTAGTGGTGTCTGGGGTGGACGTAGAATTTGTGTTGGTGGGGTTGGTGCTTGGGGTGGGGGTGTTCTTTCTCTAGGGGGTGACAATTGGTTCCTCCTACCTCCTCTATTATAGTTTTGTCGTGGTTTGGGACAGTAGTACATACCGTGACCGTCTTCTCCGCAGTTGTAGCAATGATACTCCCTGTTTTGTCGTTGTGCTCTTCCAGGGTCTTGATCTCTTTCTTGACTCCTCCCTTGTTGTATTAAGTGGACAGACAAATTCTGCAGTTGGTCAGTAATATGGGCCAACATATCTTGTTGGTCATCTCTTACCCCAAGAGCCGGTGGTGGTGGTGGAATAGTGGTTGTCGTAGTTGTTGGTCGACGTGATGTTATTGTTTCTGTTGACTCGGTTTCTTTGGCTTTCATTCGCAGCTTCTTGTCCTTAAGGCGAGCAATCTCAACGGCTAACTCGTACGTAGCCGGGAATCTACCTTTCACCTTCTCCTTGAGAAGCGGCCATAAGCCATGCGTGAACCGATCTTTTTTTAGGAAATCAGGTGCAGCTTCCCCCCTTGCCAGTGAATCAACCCACCGTTCCCACAAATCCACAAATTTGGACTCATAGGTGGCATATTCTAAAAGACCCTCCTGCTTCAAGTCTCTCAACTTGTCCCACAACTTTTCTGAAGTAGTACCTCCCCCAAAGCGCCTCTTAAAAGCGGTTTTTAAGGGTTCCCAGTCATCCTTGGTTGCTTATGGAAGTGCATTGTACCATGATCTAGCTTCTAGCTTCATGAGATGCTTAAAGATTCTAACCCGGGATTCATCCGTATCTTTGTTGCTCACTACACATGCTACTTCAAAGTCATCTAGGAAGTCTGTTACCAAATCCTCCCCCTTCTTTCCTTTAAATGTTGGAAATGCTACACTTGCCATGATTATGAGAGAGAGCTAGAAAGATACACTGCTTAACTTGCAAAAGTTTTTTTCTTCTTTACAAGGAGGCGTGTATACCCTTTTATACTAGGATATAGATTAAAACTTCAAACGATACATTGCCTTGTACCAAAGGTAGGAAAAATGGTTGATCTAATGCAAGAACCTCAAAAAATCGCTCCCCACCCAGCATGGTGTCAATGACGTGCTGGTAGTGAGCCTTCAAATCCAGTATCACCTTGATTGAGTGTACACGTGTTGGTATGTGTGATCTGTCTTGAGGTAGGTTGTACTGATTCATGTGAAGCTTAGAGGTGCTTAGTCACTGTCCAAGCTTGTGGGAGAGGGTGGTGTTCTTTCCTGAAACAAACTCAGTAGATCCCTAGTTTCTGTAGTGAGAGTGTGAGCCAATGATTTCGTTATCTGTGCTGCAGCATCAGGTGCGACTTGAAAACTGACTGTGATAATTACCTCGGTGACTTGAGTTACCCGATTCTCAAAGTAGAATAGTGTTGATTGTCTATTGTGTAGAGCTCCTTCCATTTTGTTGTTGTGGGTTGGTTGTAGGTTGCGGACATGGTTTCGACCTTCTCCTTCTTCTTCTTGGCACTTGGCCTATGTATATCCATTGGGTTTGGTGTGCTGGTTGACTCTCCCACTGCAAATCCATTACCGTTACGCCTGGCACTCGATCTTTGATGGAGATGCAAAGTTCATCTAGTTGTGCTTGGATCTCTTCTTCTTCTGTCGTCCAATTAGCAAATCCTGCTAGCCATTCATCCATTCACAATAGTTTAGGGGTTTCAGTCTTGTAAACTGAAGGGTTTCATGAAAAGTTCCTGCGTGGGGGCACCAAATGATGGGAGCAAAGCAAACCCCGAACCCCGACGGCCTCTAAAACACCGGGGACCGAATGGCGTGCCTCGAGCCTGTCATGGTAAAGAAAACAGTGGGCACCACCTAGCTTCAGCAGCTAGGACGCAAACAACACACCACCATAACAAATTTTTCATCCAAGAGAGATGGATGATTGGGAGTAATGATGAAGAGGAAGGGAAATGAGATCAAGTGAGAGAGAGAGAGAGAGAGAGAGAGTGAGGGAGTGGGTATTGCGGCTTAGTACTTAGGCACCACAGAAGGATAACGAATCTGCACACCCTTCACACATACACAAGCTCACTCCAAACACAAGACTAGGTGGCGATTTCGCACACCTCACATGGGAAAAACATTGCAGGAAAACATACTCACAAAACCTCAAGCTTTGTTTAGAGAATAAGGCGACGAAATGGGGAGCATAGGGTAGGGGAATGAGAGGGGAGAGAGTGGTAGAGCACATGGCGGATAGGTGGGAGTTGATGGAGAAGACTCGCACGAGGGTTATGGCCATCATCCTTCATTTAGCTGCCCTTCATCTTCCATAGCCCAACGGTGTAGAGGTCATGCTCAAGACGAGAATGGTGATTGCGGTGATGGTGATGGTGTGGGTGTGTGTGTGTGCACTAGGCACACAATGCATAGTGTATTCTTTGGTGATGTTGTGTGTCCTTAGTGTGATGGTGACCCCTCTTTATATAGGGGAGGAGGGGGGAGAAATTCTAGAATTTAGAAATGAATAAATCATTATCTACATAGGCCATGTGACTATGGGCCCCACTTGTCTGGCTGTGTGTATATGTGCCAGAACAACAGTCTCATGAGAGAGAGACTAAGAGAGAGAGATGGGTTGATGAAAAAAAGTGAGAGGTGACATGGAGAATAAAGAAATTACAAGAGGGGAGAGAGGGGAGTGTGTTCAGAGGTGAATCTGTGTGCAGATGTGTGTGAACACAAGAAAAATCAGGTAACCACCGGGTGGGGATGGGTCTGTGGGCACCTTTTTCAGTGAAACTGAGTGTGTGTGTGTGAGTGTGGGGGAGGTTATTTAGCTACAAGACAAGAGACATGGCGCCCTTTCGAGAGAGAGGGGGGTATTTGGGTCATGGGATATGATAGGAGAGAGAAAGAGGGGGTGGGGTATACTATTTTCGAAGATAGGGTAAGTTGCATGTGAGTTAGGGTGCATTATTGGTGAGTTATAATGCATTATTGGTGAGAGGTGGGGTAGCTTCAGGGGAGAGAGAAAGGAGAAAGGACAAGGGGAAGAGAGAGGGGAGTTGACCTTTTGAGTGGAGGAGAGGAAAAGGGACACCCGGTGGGGCAACAGTGAAGAAAAAGGAGGCAAGGTGGGGATGGGCTACCCCGCAAGCATGAGGTGGCCTATTTTACCTTTCTTATATATTTACATAATCATACTTTATTTTTTTCTTACTTTTTCCAATGCCTTTTATCACTCCCTCCCTAAGAGGGGGTTTTCATGGGGTGGGGACGAGAGAAGAGGGGTATGGGAGCTTGGCTTGTGAAAAGCCCCCATCACTACTTAGGTCCTTGTGTCCCCGGAAATGGCACCAATGTTGGACGGGGAGAAACTCACACACCCATGAAGTGCATGCAAACACTACCTAGATCAACATAATGTCGATCGAGGACATAGATGACACGATAGGCACACGGAGGAAATCTCTTAAGCTTGTCAGGCTGAGACCATCCTACACATACAACACTCAGGAAGGCCAACTAAACCACAATCAAGAACCTCACTCCTCTCAACTACACCACCTAGCCACATACACACATACTAAAGGTAACTCGCCTAATCATGCCAGATTCGTACGAAAATTAAGAAACAGCATCCCCTCACTAGGATACACCTGTCCCTAAGCTTCTACACTCAAAACCCTCGCTCTAAACCCATCTGCGGAAAACGCGTAGGATGACAGAGCCAAAATTTGAAAGTGCTCGAAACTAAAATTTATGAGTACCTATGCGTAGCTTATGTTTCCACGATTCTATAGACTACTAGCACGCAAAAAACAGACATCGTTTGATACACTTACGGCCACAAATAGCTGGTAGATCCGTCGGCGTGTGCGCTTCGTCTCGCGTGGAATGCTTGGCGTCGTCGCGTAGCTCTCCTCGATCCTACAGCAATGGTGCAGTCGGATCTCCAATGTGTTGAGGGAGCCGGGCATAGTAGGAGGACGAAGCTCACACTCAGTCTCTTTCTCTCTCACACACAGTAGATGGTAGCGCTAAGTTTGATTATGATAAAAAGTCTTCCTTACAAAATGACCTAGGTACCTTATATACTAAGGCTACCTTAAGTTTAACCAAAAATGGGGTTGAAAGGGTCAAATGGCTTTGTATTTACAATCTGGAAGTGCCATTGCACCCCGGCTTCTGAAACTAGAATAACTATTCATTACAAATGACATTTATAGCCATAATCCGCAGCATTTCATAACTCGCAAAAGATAAGACTTTGGTACGGAACTTGAGTTATGTTGTGTTGTTGACCCAGCGGTCAATATTCCCCCCTTCCGCGTTCATGTCGTCCCCGACATGACCTGATTTTCGATGGCGATGTGCTCTTTGCTGTCGTTTTGTTGTTGGAAACAAAGTATAGACTATAGCCTTTGAATCCGATGTACATAGTCTTCACATGATTCAGGAAAATCATAATTGATGACAAACGTTATGTCTTTCACATCCACGCTCCGAGCTGCAGCATCTGTTTCTGTCATTATAGGTCTACTGCCAGATCTAAATTCAAAAAGAACCCAATGTCGTTTACCTTGACTCTTATCATCATGGATAGAGAAAGCTCCCTCCATCTGTTGCTCCAGCAAATCTGTCAATTCAGAGTATTTGTGATTCTCAGAAACAACTTCTACAATCTGTAGAATTGAGTGATTGGCTTTCTGATCTTGTGAGCCAATGACAAATTTGTAAGGAGTTATGTTGTGTTGTTGACCCAGCGGTCAACACTTTGCTGTTGTTTTGGCTTCATCTGTTGCAGTGCTTGTAGCTTTGTCGAACCACAACAAGAACTATGATCCATTAGAGTGGACATCTATCATCATAACCATTCATCTTTTGAGATCCTCTAATTACTTTTATGTCTGCTCTTCTTCATTGGTGACTTCTTTGTTTCTGTGCAATCATGTTGTTAGTGTTGTCTGCAGATTTGTCATTGTAGGCCATTCTTCGACTCGCCATTGAGGAGAAGTATGCTATGATCTGAAATTGGTGCTCCAATTCATTTGTCAATTGATTTGAGTAGCATTTAGTTATTGTTGATGTAGAAGGAATATGTACAAGAGGATGGAGATAGGTGTCTGTAGATTAGGGTCTAAACCTGGATGACCAAAGGGAAAAAACCCGGTGGGAAAAAAATGCCTTTGGTATACGCTCTTATTAAAGTTGATCAGTTGAACGTGAAGTACATGTTCATGAAAGGTGAGTGCTTGGGTGAAACACGGAAAGAGTGCTTGATGCAAGTGCCAATTATGGGACACTTTATATGCATATGAGAAATTTGTCAACAAAAGCATGCAATGTGAAAGAAGGAGTTGATGGGTGTTTCAAGGAATAAATGTAGCACATGTGACATCAAAAGATGTCTCAATAGCTTCCACCTTTCCAAGAAGGGTTTTCGATGTAGAAGTTTCTCCACTCATATCTCATTGTGCTCAGTACGTGAGTGTCTTTTGGACCTTCTCCTTCACTTCACCAAACTTAAGTACTTAGACTTCGACTCTTTTGCTCACCTATACCAGCATGAGCGACACAACGTAAATATGCTCAACTCTTCCAGCTTGAGCAATACCTAGAATAGCTAAGACGCTTAGACCACAGAGAATATTACTTGAAGCTTTGGGACTAACACCTCACTCATTTTGTGGCTTAGCTCGACTCTGACTTGTATGACTTGTCGGTTGCATATTGACACTGCTTTGTGACAAGTTCTTCGGCTGTTGTAGTGGCTGTTGAGACATACTTCATGAAGTTTCATCGTTTTCCTGTACCTTCTTCTCTTTGTAGTGCTCAGGCCTCTCATCAGTCTTTTTTTCATGATGATTATGGATTTTTTTTAAATTTTTTTCTTAATAATAAACAAAGAAAATCTTTAAAAAAAACTCAACAAAAGAAAAATCATTCAAATAGAAATCTAAATGCTATGTACACTATACACATGTCCCTAGGGGCCCATATATGGATTTTGTCCCATACTCCTCTGTAACACTATTATGAGGGCATATACTCTAAATTTCGTCAAAAGATTATCACAATAAAACGCAAAAATTCAATGCATCTCACAAAACATTGCCCTCTAATAGTCATAATGTTAGGTCCGCATTCAGAATGCTTCCCCCCTTCCTATTTGGAGTCATCCTTTACGACAGGGTATCGCAAAGGGTATGTGTTGTGCTTGGGCAATTAAAAGTTGTGCCTATGCAGGCCTTGTAATGTAGCCCTATTATGCATACACAATCAATGCATGGAAAAGATTTATGTTGTGCAATATGTGGGTATAAGCAATTTGCTTATTGGCATTTGTTGGCGAGGCTTCCTATTCTAAGCAATGTAATGGTCTTTGAAGCTCCTGTATCGTTGCTTGATTGAAGCGACTTGATCTCTTCTAACTGTACTGTAATTGTAGGAAGAATTGTAAGAATTCAAGCGGCGATGCACTGACAGCAGTTTTGTTGTTCTTCTTTGGGACCCATTTCTTGGCGATTATTGGCTCTTTTGTTGCTGGCTCTCGTTTGGGAACCCATACTTGCCCGTGCTTCGTTTGTGTTTGAAGGGACTTCTTTGGGATCCACCTTTTTGTTGTGTGAGTCAACAGTGGTCTTTGCTTCATCCCTTGTACGCTTGGTTGGGGACAGGATTCAGGCTTTGAAAGTTGATACTGTGGTTGTTTGGGAATCCAAATGAATTCCTGACTTTTTTGTGCTTGAATCAACTTCTTTGGAGCCCAAACCTGAGTTTTGAAAGCTTGAGACTTTGTGATATTCTTACCCGTTCGTGCACGCTTTCCTTGTTTTTGTTTTGGTGTTGGATCTTGTGATTTGTCATTAGAGATCTTTGTCTTCTTGATCCATATCTGTTTTTGGCCGATCTGGCTTTTTGGTATCCAGATTTGTCGATCTTTTTGGCTTTGACTTGTTGTCCTGTTCTTTTGACCTGTCATGGTTGTTGCTGAAGGGGTTGGTGATAGTGATGGCCTGAGTTGATGATAGGGGATGTCGTAAGATTCATCACTATCGCTACTATCCTCAGCAAGGTTGACTTCTTGTACTTTCCCTTGATTATTTGGCTGGTAGTGGAAAGTTACTGTCTGTTTGCTCGTGGGTGGTAGTTGCTTGGAGGACTTTTCTAGCCCATTGATTAGAGCATTGCTAGCTCGTTGCTCTGGTCGTATTCCTCCTAGATGAGTCTTTGCATCCTTATTAGGAGCCATGTATGAAGATGCTTGTGGTGGTTGTGTCTTCACCGAGGACTTTGGAATCCACTTTTGATGCACTTTATTCGTGTAGCGATGACATTGATCCCCGGGTCGTTGAACTTCTTGAAGTTCAAAGTGTTCTACAGAGTCATAGAACTCGTCGTCTTCTTCATCTTTTGATTCTCCACATTTCTTTGTTTGCTCCTTATTTCGAGAGCTTGTTGATGTCTGGATTTCTTTGTTTTCCTGGATTACACTCACTACAAAATAAGGAATGACATCATAGCCATTTTCATCACAAAACGTTGTTGTGGGAGCATCCTCCACGGCGCACACGTCCAGAGTAGCCAAGATGTGTTCCCATCCAAAAGGCTCTAACTCTTCTTCAGGAAATGGTTCTGGGATATAGTCCATATCCTCTATAACATGCTCTAGGATACATTCCTCACGTTTCAAGCTACCACATTGTGAAGCTCCACACATCCACAGTTCTTTAGGCTTACCTAACCAAGCTGGAAGTTCTGATCCTGCAACTGTGGCGGAATCAAACTCCTCAACCGGTGTTCTTGTCACATCCCTATAGCTATGGTCCCTCAAGTTTACCTTTGTTATGGTTTCCATATGTCTCAGGTATATATGGTCATAACCCCAATCTTGGACCATTTTCAATTGTCGCATGAATGGTCTTCCCAGAATGATTTCATAGTTGTTCTTCTTGCCAAAGTCAACAACAGCAAAAGTGTGTTCATATTCAATGCCACAAGAAGTAACAATTACTTTTTCTAGCAGTCCTAGGGGCTTTTCCTTGTGTCCGTTTGCAAGCTGCAGGGTCATTCGTGTGGATCTCAAGGCAGGTTTTTCCCATTTTTTCCAAACCTCTTTGGTTGCAATGGCCACACCAGCTCCACTGTCAAGGATTGCCATGGTTTTTACACCATTGAATTCCACAGGAAGGGTGGTGTTTCCATCTTCTCCCTCGTAATAGTCGCCTACCTTGTTTAATGGCACTGGCCTAGTATTTAGTTGAGGCATTTCAAGCTCTTTCATGCCTTCCTCGATTTGAGTCATTGGGGTTTTTACACCAAATTTCTCTAGACATTTACCCACATTAGCCCACATATTTGGTCTTATTCTGAGAAACTCGGCTAACATTATTGTACAGGTGACTGGGGTAGATAGAATATCTACTAGCCCCTTTGAATCGATGGCCTTGTTGGGAGACAGTCTCTTTGATGGTACTGCAACCACATCTGACTTGGTCTCGTACTCTCCCATGTAGGACGATAGTGTTCTTAGCGAATGGGGTTGACTATCCATAGATTGTACAGATCCTTTGTCACCCCAATACGATCGCACGTCTAGATTCATTTGAGATCCAGTCTCAAATTCCTCTATTGGTGGTAGAAACACTCCTCGTTCATCACCAGTCTTGTCTACTCATCTTCTTAGGTCATCGGCTTCATTGGCCTCTCTAACTTGTTTCCACAATTCATCAAGACCATTTATCTCTTTATAATCCTCAGGTATAGCTTGGTGAAATCCCTCGGAAGAGTTATCCGTGGTATTCAGTACTATCTTTGGTTCTAATGCTGGGTCTTTGAGGTTTGGTCTGTGCTCATAACTAGAATCTGGCTCTTTTAGTTCTTGGTTTGGTGGGATTACTTGTGTAGGCATGACACGGATCACATCCTCAGGTTTTGCACCTGGTGGTTCTAGTAAAGCTTGGGCTGTTTGAATCATTTTATGGCACATTTCATACCTTTGATTTTCTAGTTCCGTACAGGGATATGTCATCCACCTGTGTTCTTGGGTTTGGTTGTTTTTGAGCCTCTCATCATAGGCTTTCAAGAGGGCATCTAATGTCTCATTAACCTTCTCTGCCAACACAGATCCTCCTGAACTAGCACTTCTCGGTTTCTCATCCGTGGATGGTTCTTCTAGAGATTTAACCATCAGTGTAAGAGAAGGTGCCTCCTTTTCCTCGTGTTGTTTTATCTTCTCCTCAGCTTCGGTAAGCTTCTCAGCTAGGGATTTTTGCTCTCGTTCCCTGCGTGCTTTCATCCTAGTCTTTCTAGCTTTCCAACTATTTTGTTTGCTCTTGGTTTTCTGACTAGGTGCGTCTGTCTTTGGTCCATCATCTGTCTCTGGACTCATGTCACCTTCCGTGTTCTTTGTCTCTGGATTCTCATCAGCTTTCTTTTGGGCTTGTGCTCTCGTAACCACTTGAATTGGTACAACATTTTCATTTTCTGAGCTACTAGGTAGCTGAAGGATCCCTGATACATTTGTTGTGATTTTCCTGATTTGGTTTGGTTTTTTTGGGCAATCGGGGATCAAGTGAGTGATGCCACACTCAAGACAATAGCCATTTAATTCAGTGATCTCCGTACAAGGACGTTGTTTGACCAAGTGGTTGTCACGACTTTTGTGACAATCTGTCTCTGGTTGAGGAGATTTTTTTAGCATTTCCTCTTGGCTATAAGCAAGCTTTGACCTAGATAAGCCGCTATTTGCAATGAATTGCAATGTCCTTTTGACCATTTTATACCTTCTTTCTTTCGACTGAAACCCAGGAGGTGGAGGTTGTACCGGCCTCACCATTCCATGTGTTTCTCTCAAATTTTGTTGCTCCAAAGGGTAGTACTCACTTTGGTCGTGATACCACATTGTAGCTGGTACTGGCGTTGGTTTATTTGATGCTTCCATCATTGGCATGTATCTCATGTCTACCTGCATTCTAGCACCTGGCAGCGGAGGTTGTTGTCCTAAGACAAGTTGTGGCCTTAAAACTCCTACTGGTCTTGGCGCATTCCCCGTAATGTATCTAGGTGGAGTAGGTGCCTCTGGAACAGGTTGTACATACCTCTCCCTAGCATTTTCCACGCTATAATAGCACTCTTCTCCCATATTGTTCGTCCATTTTCTCTCAATTTCACACCACTTTGGCTCTCCCAAATAAGACCTTATAAGAGGAATCAACCTCTTGACCAAGTCGTCGATAAGCTTTTCTTGATCAATAGGTGCCGTTGGCTTGGCAATGGACTCACTTATCTGTGAAACACTGTGCTGAGAGGATGTGTCATCTCCTTGACTCTTTAAGTCCTTTTCTTTGTATGCCTCACAGTTATCCACTAGATAAAGAGCTTCTTTGATCAACTCGTTTAGCGTCATCCTCCTTAGCATATGCAGATCCTTCTGAAGGCCCGCATGTCTCATTCCCTGGATAAAGATCAGCATCAGTCGTGCTTGCGTAGGTAATTCCGCTCTCGGACATAGCTTAACATATCTCTTGAGCTGTAATGATGCTTTGCATACTGACTCATTCTCGTTCTGTTTGAATCTATGGATTTGCGAGACCGTGTTGTGAGCAATGCCTTTTAGCGAGAATTCTTCAATAAACTCCCTAAACAGCTCATCTAGGGTCTCAAAATCCCATTTTTCCACCGAGTCGAACCATGTAGCTGTATCATCTTCTAGAGTCAATCCAAATCCCGCAAACTGTGTCTCAAAATCTGAAACTTCCTCTGCTCTAATCACTCTTCTAAAAGCCGCTACGTGATCTCTCGGATCTTTATCTCCGGAGTATTTTCTGTTTACCCATTTCTGGACTTGGGATGGTCTAACTCGTCGATTGTCTACAAGTCTAACGAGAGACTCTCCCAATCCTTCTCTCGTTATCTCTCTTGAAGGGAATCCTGGTGGCTCTCTTCTTGGAACTCCTATAGGAATTCTCGTGTTTGGTGGAGGCATTTGTGGTCCTTCATTGACCAAATATCCACCTCTTTCTAGTACAGTCGTTGGAGTTGTGCTTTCTACAACTCTGTATTCTCATCCATACTTGTCGACAACTATAGATCTCCATTGACAGTCGACTCCGTATGTTTAGACATATAAGAGCTTGTAAGCCGTTATCTCTTCTAGGTATGGATCTGAGCACCTATAAAGATTGACCTCATTGTCATCAATGTATCTATATAGCCCTTCACTCTCATGAACAATCATCCAAACTCTCTCAACAAGATGGGTCTTTATCAATTGCAAGTTTGGAAGATCCATTGTGCGAGGATATTCCTCTATCGTCGGGCTCTCCAAGCTTGTGTAAGCTGCGTTTGAATCTAGGGTAAACATGATTTCTAGGCTTAAGAGCTTTTGCTTGGTTCAAGTAGACTTAGTCCACTGTGTTCAAGTGCTTTGGTTAGGGAAAAGTCGAAACTATGTCCAAAAGCGCAATCGTTTCATCACAATTCTCGCAAATTGTCGCTTTTAGACACCCCTAACTTGCGGATGCATTTTGAGGCCTCAAACGATGTTTTTTTCAAATTTGACTAAATGGTTGCCATAAGATCTGTAGAGCCGCTCTCAAGCTACGTTTTGATATAAAAACTTTTCCGATCCGATACCGTTTGTGAGAGTTATGGCCAAAATAGTGAAACGCAATTTAGACTGGTCAAAATGAGTCCAAATTCAATTTTGAAAAAAGATTTGGGATCTCTGTGACACTGTGAACACTCCTCTATGGTCAAAAGTACAGTTGGACCCTAAAACTAGCCTCGAGACATGCTACGTGTAGGATGTCTATATGCTCAGAATTTAACAAAATTTAGTCCAGAGACTCCCCTTAAGTCCAGCAACACAATGGTATGCTCAGAATTTAATTTGGATTTAAAAATGTCCTTGAGACATCCTACGCGTAGGATGTCGCGTAGGATGTCTTTTTTCTCAGAATGACTTGAAATTTTCACCCCAGCTTCTCCTTGATGTGCTGATTACAGTGGTGTGCTCATAGGTTGGTTTGGAGTCCTAAATCAAGCTGGAGACATCCTACGCGTAGGATGTCTTTTTGCTCTGTTTCAACTCAAACTTGCAATGTAGCTTCCCCTTGATGTGCTAAACTCACAGCTATTTTTACTTTTTGATTCTGACACCTATAGGTTGGTCAAATGCTCAAGAATTTGTTCCGAAAGCCTGATGTCTGTTCTGATGAATTCCTAAGTCAATTCAACTCCAAATTGGACCAAATTTGACTAGGAGGCTTGCCTAAAGCTATATGACAGCATGCTATGTCCACAGTTTGAATTTGGCCTCTAAATCGTGCCTTAGACATCCTACGCGTAGGATGTGTTTTTGCTCAGAATGAACCCAAATTTGAATCACAGACTCTCCTTAAGGTGCTGACCACTGTGGTATGCTCATATTTTTGTTTAGAGTCTTAAATCACACAGAAGACATCCTACCCGTAGGATGTCTTTTTGGCCTGTTGGACCCCAGACTTGTCCCACAGCTTCCCCTTGATGTCAGCAACCCAATGGTATGCTTAGATTTTGGTTTGGATTTCAAAAGTCCCAAATTTTAGTTGTTCTTACTTTTTTTAGTCAAAAGTGCTGAAGTCCGCTTTGAACTCAATTTTCTCACCCAAATGAGCTGAAAACTCTCACATGCACTCAAAACATCATGTATAACATGCACATGAAGTCATCCTATGGTTTGGTCTCTAAAATTATGCCTTGGGCACAATTTGGGTAGGATGTCTGGCAATTCTCGTCTTTTGGCTTTGATCTGTCAAAATTTGGTCAAATTTCCACTTTCCAGGTGAAAATAGGGTAAAATCTACCTTCTAAACACACTGGTAACGTCATATTTTCAAAAAAGTGCCCAGATCACCCTGTAGACATCCTACGCGTAGCATGTCTACTGCTGATTTTTTGAGACTGAAGTGTCCCTGATGCTTCCTTATGCTCTCAGCAAGTGCAAGTATGCTTCACAATTGCAAAAACATGCAAAAATCACTCAATTTAGGCCTTTTCTGACTCCGCCTTTTGGCTTTTGGTCAACAAAATTAGGGAAAAACACCCAAGTCAATATGTTACTAGGGTAAAACCTACCCTCTAAACCCACTGGTGCAGTCAGAATTTTCAAATTTGGTGTCCAGAACCCCCTTGAGACATCCTACGCGTAGGATGTCTATGTTTACAGAATTGCAGGTTTTCTTCACAGAACCCTAACAATTGCTCTTTTATATGCACAACATCAGTCAGTCATACAAAAATATCCACAAAAGCTTGTTTAATGCATTTCTACCCTCAAAAGCACACTTTTGCGTGATTTCAAATGCAATCAAGTACTTTAGCAAATAATTCAGTGATGAATAGCTCTAGATCAGAATCGGATCACTTACCTAAAGCTACTCCTACAAATCATATGTGGTTTTGCATCTATGAGTAGAAAAACGCTTCACTGCCACACACGGACTAGTAAACGCTTTTATCACCTCACAAATCACTCGACCACCAACAACTACTCTAATCCACAAATCCTAACTAAACCTATCTAGTCACAGACCCTCGGCAAGACACACGCTTCCTGGCTATCCACTTGATCGCGGAATATCCTCTTCCGGATCCACTTAAAAAAAATGCTTTCTTTAGCCAAAACTAAATCAAGCAACCATCACACGAGTGTTAGTAGGAAACCTACTTAGGTCCTTGTGTCCCCGGTAGCTGCGCCAATGTTGGAGGGGCAACTCACACACCCATGAAGTGCATGCAAACATTACCTAGATCAACATAATGTCAATCGAGGACACAGATGACACGATAGGCACACTGAGGAAATCTCTTAAGCTTGTCAGGCTGAGACCATCCTACACATACAACACTCAGGAAGGCCAACTAAACCACAATCAAGAACCTCACTCCTCTCAACTACACCACCTAGCCACATACACACATACTAAATGTAACTCGCCTAATCATGCCAAATTCGTGCGAAAATTAAGAAACACCATCCCCTCAATAGGATACACCTGTCCCTAAGCTTCTACACTCAAAACCCTCGCTCTAAACCCATCTGCGAAAAACGCGTAGGATGACAAAGCCGAAATTTGAAAGTGCTCGAAACAGCAATTTATGAGTATCTATGCGTAGCTTATGTCTCCACGATTCTATATACTACTAGCACGCAAAAAACAGACATCGTTTGATACACTTACGCCCACAAATAGCTCGTAGATGTGTCGGCGTGTGCGCTTCGTCTCGCGTGGAATGCTTGGCGTCGTCGCGTAGCTCTCCTCGAGCCTACAGCAATGGTGCAGTCAGATCTGCAATGTGTTGAGCGAGCCGGGCGTAGTGGGGGGATGAAGCTCACACTCACTCTCTTTCTCTCTCACACACAGTAGACGGCAGCGCTAAGTTTGATTATGATAAAAAGTCTTCCTTACAAAATGACCTAGGTACCTTATATACTAAGGCTACCTTAGGTTTAATCAAAAATGGGGTTGAAAGGGTCAAATGGCTTTGTATTTACAATCTGGAAGTGCCATTGCACCCCGGCTTCTGAAACTAGAATAACTACTCATTACAAATGACGTTTATAACCATAATCCGCAGCATTTCATAACTCGCAAAAGATAAGACTTTGGTACGAAACTTGAGTTATGTTGTGTTGTTGACCCAGCAGTCAACATTAATTAATGGTACTAACATGTCAAATGTGGTGAAGAAATGGGTAATGAACCTGCAAGAGTTTGAGTTCTCTTTTCTAGTGGAAGATAGTACAAGGGCTACCCTAGCTGATTTGTTGACCTACAAGGAGAATCCCCTTATTGTTAAGGAAGAAGTGGTGAGAAAGGTAGTTGAAGAAGTGCCACAGATCAGCGATTCACATGTGTTGTTCTTTGATGGTTCATACAGAAAGAGCCATGATGCAGCTTCAGGGGGTATAGCACTTTATGATCCAGAGGGGAAGCTAGTATGCAAGAAAAGGTTCAAATTGGATGCTCATATTAACAATGAGGCTGAATATGCTACTCTGGAAGCCGGATTACACATTTGTTTGAAGCATGGGGTTCGAAGGTTGAGCATAAAAGGCGATGCCTTGTTAGTGGTGAAGCAAGTGCTGGGTGTGTGGAAGACCAAGAACACCTCATTGAAGGAAATGTGCTTCAGAATTAAAGGCCTGTTAAAAAAGTTTGAAGCATGGAGCATCAGACACATTGAACGTGCTCTAAATGGAGAGGCACATGAAGCAGCTCAAGGCATGATTGGGGAGCTATTTGTGTTGAGGACCACTTTACCTCTTTATCATGGCCGAGAAAGTTTGGCTCAAGAAGAGGAGTTTTTGCTAACAGGAATCATTCCAAAGGAGGTTCAAAAGTCTAAGAAGTATGGCTTTGTGCGTAGAGCATACAGGTACAAATTGATTGGTGATGTCTTATACATGAAAGGGGTTGATCTCGTGTTGAGACGTGTACCTTGGCAAGAGGAGCTTTACAGAGTGTTGGAAGAGAATCATGAAGGTGCATGTGGTGGCCATTTTGCTCTAAAGATCACCTTGCATAAGATTTTGCAAGAGGGGTATGTATGGCCTAGTTTGCACAAGGATGTTGGCCATTGGTGTAGGTCTTGCAATAGGTGTCAAGCATTTGGAAAGAGAGTGTTGAAGCCAGAGCTACGAAAAACCATTATGGGGTTTGATGTGTTTGAAAAGTGGGGGATTGATGCAATAGGCCCGTTACCTATCACAAGCAGGGGCAAAAGCTATATTTTGACGGCAGTGAACTATCTTTCTAAATGGGCAGAGGCTATAGCAGTAAAACAGATCACTGCAAAGGATGTGGCAAAATTTGTGTATGATGAAATATGTTGCAAGTTTGGGGTGCCATTAGAGCTACTTTCAGATAAGGGGCCAGGATTTAGAGCTAAACTGTTAGACTTCTTATGCGCAAAGATGAAGATTAGGCACCAGCATACCACTCCTTATTACCCGCAGTGTAATGGCTTAAATGAAAGATTCAATGGTGAGTTGGTACAAATTCTTTCTAAAGTGACAGACCACCAAGAAAAGAATTGGGATTTGGAATTGCCTAGTGCTTTATGGGCTTACCGTACTTCGGTGAAGACAGGTACAGGGTTTACTCCATTTCATTTGGTATATGGAAAGGAAGCACTATTGCCTGTGGAAGTAGAGTTGCATGCAGTAAAGATGCTAGAGAAGCTACTTGGGCCGTCTAGTAATGCATTCAAAGAGAGGCTCTTATAGTTACAGGAGGTTTAGTTGGATAGGATGAGCGCATTGGAGCATTATGGGCAGATGCAGGATAAGGCTTTGGCAAAGATAAATGAAAAGGTCAAAAGTAAGGGTATCAAGAAACATGACTTGGTTTTGCGCTACAACAGTAAGCTGGACAACACCTTCCAAAAGAAGTTTCAGATTAAGTGGGAAGGCCCTTTCAAGGTAGTGGAGTGTTTTCCAAATGGTACATATCAGTTGGCTAACCTTGATGGAATTCTACATAAGTCAAGGGTAAATGGATTGCATCTTAAATTATATCATGCCAGGTTAATTATGGTGGAGCAAGATGAGCTGTCTGTGGACCAAGCAATGTTGGTGAAGGATGAGGAGACCTGTGATGCGGCGAGTCTCATATCTCTCTTTGCTGCTGCTGATCATGAATGATCTAGCAGGCTAGGGGATGGGCAAATTATGTCAGGAGTTTTTTTGAGCAAGGGATTGTGCATATATACATACACATGCATGGTGCATCGAATAAAGGATTACCCAATTTCCATAGCCAGGTGGTTACGTGGGGCCCACGTGTGTACAGGTAGGACATGGTGTACATAGTGCATCGATTTTCACTATTATCAGTACCAGTGTGTTTTCTACAATAAGGAGGAGTTGGTAGTGCGTAAAAATTCTCGAGGAAGCTATCCGCGGGCCGATGACATGAGGTAAGCAGGTGCGTCAGATGGCATCGAGTGGCGTCAGGAGGTCGAGCGGGGTCAATACCTACACGCGGAGAAGTATGGACACGACGTGGATGTTTTCTTGTGATACTTATGCAGAAAGGTCATCATGAGGACCACTTTTTGGGGCCACTTCACGTGGTTGCGGGATGCATTTTTTGGAAAAACTGAGTGCCAGGTGTGCGGATGATGCAAAAAGGTGACAACTATGCACTGCGAGGTCAGTTTTTGACCTGTTCGGGGTCCGTTTGAGGTCATCTAAAAGGCCACGGGTGCCCAACTAATAAATCTAAGCGTGGGAACTGAAAAAAGGGAGAGAAGACCAGAAAAAAACATGGAGAAGAGAGGAGGAACAGCTGCAAGTGTGTTTTTGCTGTTTTGGAGCATTTTTTGGCCCTAAACTGCTCATCTGAGGTCGGATTTGAGCACTGTGACATTATAGGGTGGGGTTTTTGGGCATTCCAGACGCAATGGTGCTATCCATTTTGCCAAATTCCTCACAGATTTTCTGTTGTTTTTCTGTGTAATCTTCTCCGGTGAGTGAAGCCTCTGCTTAACTTTGTGGTTGTATCTGGTGTATTTCCTCAATACTGTGTAAACTATTTGCCCCATTGGTGTTGGGCTGAGCTTCATTGAGTCTAAACAACAGCAATTTTCCTCCTTTGAGCTGAATTGAGAGAGTGTGTGTGTGTGTGAGTGTGTATGTGTGAGTGTGTATGTGTGAGTGTGTATGTGTGAGTGTTGAGTGGGCAAGTGGGAAATCTCTCTCTTCTCACTCCGTCTGTGTGTTTCCTGTCTCGGCCAGGCGGGTTGTGTAAGCCAAGTGGTGCCCCATAGTGTGTGTGTGTGTGTGTATCCTTCCAAGAGTGTGTGTCGGGTCGTTATAGAGGCGTTCTGTGTGTTTTCATCCCGCTCACACTGCCATCAGCTTTCCCTTAATATTTTCAGAAAAAATTTTGCCCTTCTTCTTCGAATTAACAGTCGATGAACTGCGACGTTCACACACTTGGATGTGATCTCCGACTCTTCTCACCACCTTAATCTTATAATGATGAATTTTCTCCTCGATTCGGGCACGCCATGCAGGATTCACCCAAAAAATATTCATCCTTAAGTGAGTCATATCAGCACTATACGATTTTTTAGCCTAAAATGAGTACCCCCACTTATGAGTACCCCTGGACCCTTTTGCCCAATTCCATTCCTCTGACTTTCCTCTTTCTGGACTTCAAATCCCACAGTCTGAATTCCGACCTCCAGTCCACAATTCAAATTCCGAATTCCAGATCCCTTTACAGGTTTTGAATTGCAAGAAGAAATTGCCAATTCTACCTCTGAAAATTCCACTGCAATCCACAAAACACCAACTGTTAACAATTTACTGCCAATATCCTCAGCCTTATTGACCATCCACTTGGGAACCTCAGGCACCTTTCCATAAAATTTATTCAGTCTGAATCCATTCACAGGTTTCAAAATCTTGGTTCCGAAGACATCTTTCAACAAGAATGTTCCTTGGCCCTATTCTGATTTAATCTAATAAGGTCCCAAATATCTCAGCTTCAACTTACCCGGATGTGGTCCCAATTTAGAATTATATAACATCACCTAATCTCCCTTTTGAAAATTTTTGAATTTCACGTGCCTAGACATCCATGCTTGTCTCCTCTCTGCCCAACTTCCACCAAGTAGGCACTTTGTATTCTATCCTCTTCCAATTTCAGCAGCTCCTTCTGTCTATGGAAAATTGATTCCTCCGGACTTAACTTATGCTGAACTGACAACCTCAAGCTTGGAATTACATATTCCATTGGCACCACAGCTTCAATCCCAAACACCAATTTGAAAGGTGTCATTCCAGTTGCCACCTTAAAAGCCGTCCGAAAAGCCCATAGTGCTGAATCCAGCTTGTCATCCCAATCTGATTTGTTTTCCAACACGATCTTATTTAAAATTCTCACTAGCACTTTATTAGAGCTTTCCGCCTGCCCATTTTCTTGCGGATGATATGGATTAGATTTCTTATGCAAAATCATATGTCTGGATGTCAACTCCTGAATCACAGAATTCAAAAAGTGTGTTCCCTGATCTGACACCAACTCAATAGGACATCCAAATCTTGTCATAATGTTTTTATATAGAAACCGTGCCACACTTGCTGATTTATTATCTCTCAAAGCCACCGCTTCCACCCATTTGGTAGCATAATCTGTTGCAACAAGAATATATCTGGAATTCGTCCTCTTTGCCCGTGGTTTTATTGGACCTACAAAATCCATTCCCCACTTTTGAAATGGTTCTAATGGCAAGACTGGATGATCCTGCATCCTATCCCCTTGTGTAGGCTGCCCCATCTTCTGACATTGAACACATTCCTTGGCAAAACTATGTGCATCTTTCAATAACAAAGGCCACCAAAGTCTAGCTTGTAAAATTTTCCAACCTGTAATTTCCCCTGAGAAATTTCCTCTAGATGATCCCCAATGTGCCTCCTGCAACACTGTTTTCTGCTCTTCATCCAAAACACATCGTCGTATAATCTGATCTGCTCCTCTTCTATATAATGCTCCAATTATAATCAGAAATGGTATGCTCCTCAGTGCAAACTTCTTCCTCTGATCCGGAGACATTGTCGAAGGTAAAACTCCATCTACCACAAACTAAACCATCTGTTTATACCAATTATAAAAAAATTGTCCTTCCACACGGAACAAATCCGCATACGATACTCCTGGTAATTACTCCTGGTAACTCCTGGTAATTCCGCCACTGCATGCTAAGTTCTTGGAGTATGGACAACTATATAATCAAATTCTTGCAACATGAGCATCCACCTTGCTAATCTGCCTTCCAATTTTGGCTTCTTTACCAGAAACAATAAAGCTTGATGATCCACATGAAAAACCACTTTATTCCCTAGCAGATAATGTTGGAATTTTTCCAAAGAAAAAATCATTCCCAAAGCTTCCCTTTCCGTAACTGTGTAATTCTTCTCCGACGCTCTCAACATTCTACTAGCATAATAAACCGGTTTAAACCATCCCTTAATCTTCTCCTGCATTAAAACAGCTCCTATTGCCATGTCAGAAGCATCAACATACACATGAAACGACAATTCCCAATTTGGTGGTTGAAGTATAAGTGAAACCACCAACATCTTTTTGATAATCTGAAAAGCCTTTTCTTGCGCTTCTCCCCAAACAAATTCCACTTCCTTCTTGGTCAAATGACTAAGTGGTGCGCTTACATCCGCCAAATACCGTAAATATCTACCATGCCATTTGATCTTTCCAACAAACCGCATCACTGCCTTCAATTTTTCTAGAGCTACAGCTTTCTGAATTGCACTAATCTTGCCCCCATCAATCGACATTCCTTCTTGAGAGATGATATGTCCCAACAACTTTCCCTTCTGCACTGCTATTGCACACTTCTGAGGATTAAGTGACATCCGAAACATCCTACATCTTTCAAAACACTTCCTCAAATATTCCAGATGTCTGACTTTTTCCCCAAAAACTAAAAAGTCATCCATAAAATCTGTCAAATGTGGCTCAAAGGTTTTAAATGCTGCCTTCAAAAACAATGGTGGTCCATTCTTCAAATCAAAGCTCATCACTATATATGCAAAAGCTCCCCATTCTGTGATAAAAGCACTTTTTTTAATATCCTCCTCAGCCATTGGTATTTGATTGTACCGTGAAAATCCATGAAGGAAAGTGTACATCTCATGTCCCACTACATCATCCAAAACTAAATCAATAAAAGGTAATGGAAATGGATCTAAGACTGTTGCCGCATTCAATTTTCTGTAATCCACACAAACCCTTAACTTCCCAGACTTCTTAGGTACCACCACAATTGGTGACAACCATTCCGCCTGATCCACTGGCACAATGAATCCTGCATTCAACAATTTGTCCAATTCCTCTTTCACCTGCTTGGCATAATTTGGATTCATCCTATATCTTTGATGAATCACTGGAACAGCATCCGTTCTCAAATTTATATGATGCTTGTACACTTGAGGATCCATGCCTTTCAAATCAGAATAATCCCATGCAAAGACATCAATATACTCCAATAGTAATTCCTTCAAGTCCTTCTTGAAGCCCTCCTCCATCCTCTGTCCCCAAATTCAGATCCTGTAAATCATCCTCCTTAACTCAAGAAACTTTCTTTATCATCTTATCATACAGAGCCTCCGCTCTCTGAATTGCCTCCTTTGGCTCCAATTCCGAATCCTCCATCACAGTTTCTTCTTGGATTTTACTCTCTTCTGAATTTTCATGTTCCACACCATCTGTATTCCTCTGCAAAACTGATCAATTCCCAGACTGTTCTCTTTCACTGCATATTTGTCAATGATCCGCTCCACATCTACCTCAAATACCGGAACAATTGTTGGATTTTCTGCTAGGAAATATGCCTCTTCATCATCCTCCAATCCTTCAGACATGTTAATTTCTTGTGCCAACATTGGCTTCGTTCATTTTGACAATTCCTTCTTCGGCCCCATTGGTAATGTAACTTCTCTCCTTCCTTTCTTAACCGTCACTTCATTTTTTCCCCAATCCTATTTTAGCTTAGCCGTGCAAAACCATGGCCTCCCCAACAACATAGACTAAGTATTTTTTGAATCCTTCATCCTGATAACTACAAAGTTTACCATAAACTGCAATCCATGAATGATAATACCTTGCCTCCTTAACATCCCCACTGGTTGAACTCTACTCTGATTAGCCATACGCACTTGAAATGGAGCTGGTTCCAACCTGACATCTTGCATCCTTAGAAATTCCAATTTCGAAAGTATGTTGATCCCTGATCCACCATCCAATACAACATCAAAAAATTTGTGGTTATTAAATTCCAACGACAATGTTGGTACTGAAAAATCCACATCCTCCCGGCTTATCTGGCAACTCTGAACTCTTTGCTGCACCTCATTCATGCTCGGAACAGACTTTGACCTTTGCATCACTATATATAATTTATCCCTGAAAATTGGAACTAATGACAACAAATGATCCGACGTAAAATGTATAGAGGAATTAGTTAACTCTTCAAACAAGGCATCCATCCTTTCTCTTTCCTTCTCGTCCTTTTTTACCCCTTTCTCCTTTGATTTCAGCTTGATCTGTTGTTGATCCTTTTCCATAAAATCTTCAGCTACCTCATCCCGAATCTCCTTCTGCTCCTCCTAGTCCAGTGGAGGTTTCAACCTTGCTTTTGACCTTGTTGTCACTAACACATCTACTTCCTCTTGCAAACATTTAGAACAATCATATTCTGGCTAACAATCCATAGCCACTTCATTCACCCCTTGATCCTGAAACGATTCTACTACTATCAAACTACTTCCCGTTTCTTTGTTTGCTTTGGCTGACTATGCTGGTGGTGCTAGCAACTACGGTACTTGCCCCCTTGGTTGTTGCTGATTCCCCCCTTGATAATTCCAAACCGGTTGATTCCATCCTTGTGGTTGTGGCTGCCAATTCTGCCAACGCTGTTGCTGATCCCAATTTCCCCGCCCATGGGGGTCTTGAATTCTGCTATCCTCCATATCTTGGTCCTCCTCCAGAATTGAAATTTCCTCTAAATGATGGTCCCCCTTGATTAAATTGTGGTCTCCACCCAGAATATGGTTGTTGCCTTTGCCAACCTTGATTGTTGAACATCCTCTGCCTTCCTACTGTATCTGGAAACACCCCATGAGTTTGAGGTCCTTGTTGTTGTATCTTCTGCTGAATCCTTTCTGGTACAATACCCCTGAAATTTGGTTTAAACCAACATTCCTTTGTCCAATGCCCATCCTTAACACAAATTTCACAATGAGGGGATTTTGCTTCCACATCTTTCTGCACTCCCAACTTCTTCAATTTCTTTTCCACCAATTTTTCCACTCTATCATCTTTCCCTTTATCCTTAGACTTTTTCTTCAACTTCTTCTTGTTTTTCTTCTTCTTATCCTCATCTCCTTCCGAATCCGCATCATCATTGGAGTCCTCTTAACTATCAAAATCCATTTCCGTATCTGATTCAGTATCAGTTTCTGAATCCGAATCGCTGTCTGAATCTGAATCATCCGAACTCTTCTTTTTCTTCGACCTGCTTTTCTTCCTTTCTTTAGATGACCTCTTGGCTGCTTTCCCATGAGAGACCCCAAACCTTTTCTCTGCTCTTTGAGCTGTTTCCACTAATGCTTGTAATCCACCCGCAACATCAACTCCAGCAACAACATTCTTCAATTCCTTCCTTAATCCATTCAAAAATACCTAGCAAGCATTTCATCAGTTGGCCTTTCTTGAGCATTCAACCTTCTCACATGTTGGTTAAACTTTTGTGCATAATCCTCAACAAACATTTTCCTTTGTTTCACTTCCCTAAGCTTGGTCAACACATCATGTGGAGTCTTTTCCCTTTTGAACCTATTCAAAAATGTTGCTTTCAAACCATCATAATCAGCAAAATGACCTGCTGGAAAATTACTGAACCATTGCATAGCCTTCCCATCCATTGTAGCCTCAAACTGACGCATCTTAGCCTGGACATCGTACAGTCCGGAAAATCCTCTGGCGTGCCATCTCGTCTCGTATTGAGATATGTGGCAATCGGGGTCTTCCTTTGACTTTCCCAAAAAGGTTCGAAATTTGACGCGCATATCCTGCCTAGCCACCGCCATATTTGTAAGTCCACCTGGTTGTACAAGATTTCCTGCACTGGTACTTCCCAACGGATCAAAAATCAATCTCCTTCTCGCCACTAATGCATGTTGAACAACTGCAACCGCCAACAGCCCCGCGGAAATATATCTTGTTCTTCATTCGCTACTTCTTCTTCCCACCTATCACTCAAATAATCCTTTGCGCCATCCAAATCTTCCACAGTATCATCTGAATCCTCCCCTATAGAAACTTGGTGCATCCCACTATAATCCAAACTTCCCTACAGTTCCAAACGTTGACCATCTTGCCCATAAAACTGTCGGAACCGCCTAGCAAACTGACCTTGTGTTGACCGTTGGGTCAACAACACAACATAACTCAAGTTTCGTACCAAAGTCTTATCTTTTGCGAGTTATGAAATGTTGCAGATTATGGCTTTAAACGTCATTTGTAATGAGTAGTTATTCTAGTTTCAGAAGCCGGGGTGCAATGGCACTTCCAGATTGTAAATACAAAGCCATTTGACCCTTTCAACCCCATTTTTTAGTTAAACCTAAGGTAGCCTTAGTATATAAGGTACCTAGGTCATTTTGTAAAAAAATACTTTTATCATAATCAAAACTTAGCGCTGCCGTTTACTGTGTGAGAGAGAGAAAGAGAGTGAGCGTGAGATTTATCCTCTCGCTACGCCCAACTCGCTCAACACATTGGAGATCCGACTACACCATTGTTGTAGGCTCGAGGAGAGCTACGCGACAACGCCAAGCATTCCACGCGAGACGAAGCGCACACACCGACGCATCTACGACCTATTTGTGGTTGTAATTGTATCAAACGATGTCTGTTTTCTGCATGCTAGTAGTCTATAGAATCATGGAGACATAAGCTACGCATAGGTACTCATAAATTTCAGTTTTGGGCACTTTCAAAATTCTGCTCTGTCATCCTACGCATTTTTTGCAGACGGGTTTAGAGTGAGGGTTTTGAGTGTAGAAGCGTAGGGACAGGTGTATCCTAGTGAGGGGATGTTGTTCCTTAAGTTTCGTACGAATCTGGCATGATTAGGTGAGTTACCTTCCGTATGTGTGTATGTGGCTAGGTGGTGTAGTTGAAAGTAGTGAGGTTCTTTATTGTGGTTTAGTTGGCCTTCCAGAGTGTTGCATGTGTAGGATGGTCTCAGCCTGACAAGCTAAAGAGATTTCCTCCGTGTGCCTATCGTGTCATCTGTGTCCTCGATTGACATTATGTTGATCTAGGTAATGTTTGCATGCACTTCATGGGTGTGTGAGTTGCCCCTCCAACATTGGCGCAGCTACCGGGGACACAAGGACCTAAGTAGGTTTCCTACTAACACTCGTGTGATGGTTGCTTGATTTAGTTTTGGCTAAAGAAAGCGTTTTTTTTAAGTAGATCCGGAAGAGGATATTCCGTGATCAAGTGGATAGCCAGGAAGCATGTGTCTTGCCAAGGGTCTACGACTAGATAGGTTTAGTTAGGATCTGTGGATGAGAGTAGTTGTTGGTGGTCGAGTGATATGTGAGGTGATAAAAGCGGTTACTAGTCCGTGTGTGGCAGTGAAGCGTTTTTCTACTCATGGATGCAAAACCCCATATGATTTGTAGGAGTAGCTTTAGGTAAGTGATCCGATTCTGATCTAGAGCTACTCATCACTGAATTATTTGCTAAAGTGCTTGATTTCATTTGAAATCACGGAAAAGTGTGCTTTTGAGGGTAAAAATGCATTAAACAAGCTTTTGTGGATATTTTTGTATGACTGACTGATGCTATGCACATAAAAGAGCATTTGCAAGGGTTCTGTGAAGAAAACCTGCAATTCTGTAAACATAGGCATCCTCCGCGTAGGATGTCTCAAGGGGGTTCTCGAGACCAAATTTGAAAACTTTGACTGCACTAGTGGGTTTAAAGGGTAGGTTTTACCCTAGTAACATATTGACTTGAGTGTTTTTCCCTATTTTTGTTGACCAAAAGCCAAAAGGCGGAGTCAGCAAAACGTAAAATTTCAGAAAAGGCTTAAATTGAGTGATTTTTTCATGTTTTTGCAATTGTGAAACATACTTGCACTTGTTGAGAGCATAAGGAAGCATCAAGGACACTTCAGTCAAAAAAAAAATCAGCAGTAGATATCCTATGCGTAGGATGTTTACAGGGTGATCTAGTGAAAATTTTGAAATTCTGAGTTGACCAATGTGTTCAGAAGGTAGGTTTTACCCTATTTTCACCTGGAAAGTGGAAATTTGACCAAATGTTGACAGATCAAAGCCAAAAGACAAGAATTGCCAGACATCCAACCCAAATTGTACCCAAGGCATAATCTTTTGTCTAAGTTTGGGTTCATTCTGAGCAAAAAGACATCCTACGCGTAGGATGTCTACTGCATAATTCTGAAACCAAAATTCTATTGTGACCATACCATGCTGTCATATAGCCTTAGATAAGCCTCCTAGGCAAATTTGGTCCAGTTTGGAGTTGATTTGACGTAGGAATTCATCAGAACAGACATCAGGATTTTGGAACAGATTCTTGATCATTTGACCAACCTATAGGTGTGAGAATAAAAAGTAAAAGTAGCTGTGAGTTTAGCACATCAAGGGGAAACTACAGTGCAAGTTTGAGCTGAAACTGAGCAAAAAGACATCCTACGCTGTCGAGAAATATGCGGTCTTGCCAGGAAAGCACCGAGTTTATGGCTGTGAGAGTTTGTGAGAGAACTCAAAAAAAACTATATGAAGGAGTTAAACCATAGATGCCATGAAGACTAGGGTTTGGACGGAAGTGCAATCAAAAAAGTTCCACTCTTTCTCTCTTGGTCTCACACACACAAAGAAAGAACACAAAAGAGAGTGTCAAAACAACACAAATATGAAAACATCAAGGCTATGGTCATATCGTATCATGGGTAGTATAAAAGGGTTAATAGATGAGCTAATGGCATTCAATCCTCTTGGTTCATAGCAAGATAACAACGCTTACATAAAAAGAAACGTTATAGTCTATAAGAGGTAGTATAATGGGATCCGGTGATAGAAGTATTTCATTGAGACTTTCTGGGCCAAAGAGAAACGCTATACGTTGTTGAAAGTGTATTTTACGGCTAATCCATACATTAATTCTAATAGATCGTACAGAGTGAAAGCGATAGAAATTATCGTCATGTGGGTTATTCATCTAGGATAGTATGTGAGAAATGTAGATATGAGAGAAGTGAAGAGATGAGAAGTTTCCCTCCCAAGCCCTCTTCTTGCCCGTAGGCAATAAGGATACTGCGGGGAGAGATGTACTTGTAGCAAAGAGAACCTAGAATTTGTAGAGAGGATGAATTACTAAGAGTGAGATAGATAGGTTTGGTTAAGGAGACGAGATTAGATATATATATATATATATATATATATATATATATGTTGGATTAGAGATGAAAAAGAAAACAACAAGAAATCAAGAAAACATCAATGTAGAACACATCTTACTTGACAACTCTTCTGCACCATTATTGATGGAGAGAGAAGAAGAGTGGAGAATTCCACTTTGATTGAGACACCAAGTGCAAGACCTTCTTTGATTATAGTTGATCTTCCAAGGTTAGCTTTGTTGCAAGGATGGCTAGTCTTCTTCTAGGAGAAAGTGTAGGCTTAGGCTTATGTTAATGGCTAAGTACAATTTGGCATTACTACTCACTCCCTCATGAATTCCTCTCATCAATGGCTTGAATGCTTGAGTTCTTTTCAAGGAAGAAGAGGTTCCCTTTTATAGGTGAAAGGAACCCCCAAGGGTTTACACAAGAAGAGAAGAGCCAGTGTGAACAGAAACTGGAAAAGTTGGAAATGAGTTGTCCCTGCATGATGTGGGCAGACTGGGGTCCAATATTTTGATCATATCTCCTCAACCGTGTCTCCAAACAAAAAAGTAAAATTATGGGCAGAAACTTCAGCTCATTACCTACGACTTCTTTTTTATATACATTTTCGAATTCGGATTGGAACCTTGTGTAAACAATTCATCAAAATTGGGTCCATTTCTGGCAGCAAAAGTCTTCTTGTGGTCCCCTTAGCCTAGAATTTCATTTGATTCCAAAGGACACCTCATGCCATATGAAAGCATGACATTTCTCCTTGACAAAGTCTTGTAATGATGCTTACAATAATGCATCAAAATAAGTGTATCTTTGAAATCATGCCACCTAGTGTCCCACTAGGATTTGATTCCCTCCTAGTAGCTATTTAGAAAGAAATATAAGAAAAATATGAAAAATACATAGAATATATATATATATGAGTTTACCCTAGATATAGGATCTAGCTAGGGTGTGAGATGATAATGAGATAGTAGAAATAAAGAATCAATGCTTTTTGCCCCAAGTTAAAGAGGCGGAGCTATTGACGCTTTTCCCATAGTATTTTCTGATGGTAAAGTAAGAATAGGTTACCCTTGAGATAAATAATAGGATGAGATAGAAAGCATATTATTATACTTAAATATGAATATGTACATTATAGAAAATATAACTATGTATCTAAAAAATTACAAGATAACTCTTGTAGCATGCGTTCCCACTATGTACGTGTGACAGCACGACATCCACCCCCTCTAAACCTGCACATCCTCCGGCATGTGCCAGCCTCATGGTAACTTGTGAAAGCAATTGTATCCCCTGTCATCCCATGACCTCCTCCAGGATCATATGGGTAACTCAAAAACTTGTATTGTACTAAGCATTGATATTCTCCGCATCTTTTAATTCCTCTCGGATCAGAAGGAATTGTTATATACGTTTGTCTCCAAAACATCTGTAACAAATCTCCATTATGCGCAAAATCTTCATGACGAAGAGACATAAGTTCCTCATCCTCCTCTTCAAAAAACACTTCCAGGCTTCCTGTAATATACTCAAAAGATTTTTGAAACTGCACTTCAACCTTCTCACCAACCTGTAAATCCATATGTACCTCTTTCGCATAGAAGTCTGAATCTGCATCTTCATTCTCAAAAATATCCTCTAGATATCCTTTCTCAACATCGAGAGAAACCTCAGAAATATGCATGGTAAACCTGTCATCAATTCTCTCACCTTTTACCAAATACCTCTCCAGCTTTACATCATAAAACTTTGCATAAATCTCAAATATGGTGTCTAATTCCCTTTCCAAATCATCCTGGTAGGTATGCTCCCGGTCACTTGTAACCGACTGCTCAAAAACCTCCTTGAAGTTAGTCTCTGACACAATATCTTCACCCCTTCTTCCTTTTTGACCCATCCCTAAATTATCTTCAACTGAATCATGTCTCCACTCATCTAGGGAGAACCCTTCTTCATTACATGACTCTAGTGTCAGCATAGAGCTAGCATCCTCTTCTTGCTTCAAGGCATCACCATGTATACCCTTCATATCCATAGCAGATACATGCTCACAAACCTACTTGCAATTTATACCCTGTGACACAAGATCTAAATCCCTTTTATTCCTCAGATATTGTTTGCATACCTGCAGGCAACCGAAATTCTTAAAACCCTGTATAGTAGGCACTTTATGGCAAGCATCTTTATTTGCATCTTCACACAGATCAAAAATATCACCCCAATCACAGAACATATCCGAAGAGGTTTCTTGCTATTCTACTCTATCCTCTAATGTCACTTCAACCTGTATAGAATTCCCAAACATTTCTCTATCTTTGATTTGTGAATCTTGAAGATTCATAGCTTCATCCGCAGAACCCCAATCCTCCTGCAGAGAATCTGCATCTGTCATTCCTTCCTCTACCATGGAATTGTGAAAGCTTGCTGTATCTAGCTCTAAATTAGGCACAATTTCATGAGTCATCTACATCACATCTGCTACCCCATATATACAAGACATACATATTACTCTGTCAATGTACTCCTCTTCTTCCACCTCGTCTAATTGAGGTACTTCACAATCCGCAATGCTACTAGCAGAGCTATACTCACAAAGGAAGAGATTTTTAGTCACCCCCTCTAAATTAGCACTTTCGTAGCTAGGTATATCCATTTGGGTAGTACCACATGCATCAAACTCGCATAGGAAAGCATTGATAATGACTTCTTCATCCTGGTATATGTCTTCATCATAGGCATCCGGCTCTTCTAAACTTGGTAAAAGTTCCTGGATCTGCTCAAAAGTAGATTGTAGCACATCACTAATATAGCCGTCTTCCACCTGTTTTCCCTTCACATCCTCTGTCAAAACCATAGCATCCTCATCCTTGTATAAACACTCATGTGCATCTTCAAACGAATCAAAAGGAGCGTCCAAATCATCTATCATAGCCGACAAGTTTGTTTCATCCTCTAAGTCGCTTTGAGCCATTTCAGGCGCTTGGATAGCATCATGAGAGTCATTATCCTGAGATACGAAGGTTACAAGACCCAAACATGCATAAATAGCTTCCATTATGTCTGCTTCATCTGCATACAATAAACTTGCATCTTGCAAAAGATATGCATCTATTATTGCTTCTAAATTAGCCTGTATGGATGTGTTGACACTTGCATGGCTTACAGGAGACACCAACTCTAGCTGGTCACATCCACTTCCACTCTGCTCCATCTCTTGGTCTTGATGTTCCAAGCATACCTGTGTTATAGCTGTAGAAAACTCACCCCAGTTGCTTGCATATACACTTGCATTGTCTTGAACTTGGTGCTTGAAATCGTCACCCACAAGTTCAACAAATGTTGCAATCATCCGAGCTTCTGGAATTGCTTGAAGCCTCATCTCTATCACATAGCACTCAAGATATCTTTCTGGATCATAGCCTTCGAATATGTTAAGCTCATTATATACGGATTGCCTAGCGCTTTCAATCGCTTTCTGAATCCGGTCTTCTTCTTCAAGCCATTTGCATCTGTCTGCAAGCTCTTTCATTTCAGCATATAGCTGCTCCACTTTGCTAGCCATCTTTATGTACTCTCACCCCTGCTTTTTCACGTTGGGTTTACCAAAAATATGTCGAGAAATATGCGGTCTTGCGGGGAAAGCACCCGGCTTATGGCTGTGAGAGTTTGTGAGAGAACTCAAAAAAAAACTATATGAAGGAGTTAAACCATAGATGCCATGAAGACTAGGGTTTGGACGGAAGTGCAATCAAAGAAGTTCCACTCTTTCTCTCTTGGCCTCACACACACAAAGAAAGAACACAAAAGAGACCTAAATTGAATTACCCAGTGATGAATGCAAGTGAAGGAACTAGTCAGCAACCACGGCTTCTACAAAGGCCAAATGGAGCAAGACCACCTCCACAAGGAGTGGAAGGAGTTCGACCTTTGCTAGACCCAAATGTGCATGTGGTAGAGGTGACAAACTCAAAAGAGGTTGACATGGAAGCAAATGGCATTAAGCGTGGCCGTGGAAAAGGGAAGGAGAAAGAAGGAGTCACGTCACAAAGTGATCATGGATGAGAAAAGAAGGCAAAGGAGACCAAGGAAACTAAGAGAACTCGACGTCGTATCAATCTCCAAGACTTCTCTCTTGGACATGGTATGGCTCCATTCAGCCTATTGGAAGACATGAAAGGTAAGGGTCCTGATATCTCATGGCCTCAGTTTCTTGCATTATGCCCACAAGCTAGGAGGGATTTAACAAAGGCAGTTAGCACTAGGAGAAAGGTAAAAGAGAGTGTGCCTGTTGTAAAAATTGCACATGCTGAAATGAATGAGGATATTACACCTGTGCTAGATTGTTACATCAAAGGAAGATTGGTTAGGAAAGGTCTAGTGGATGGGGGTGCACAAATTTGCATCATGACAGAAGGGCCTCATGCAAAACTAGGCATGCACATCCATGAGACACCTGAAATTAAAGTCAAGATGGCAAACAATAGCAAAGCTAGGTGTGTAGGCATTTGTAAAAATGTGTTTGTAGAGTCCTTTGGCATTAAGAAGGCAGTGGATTTTTATGTTATGTCTATGAAAGGAAATGGTTATCCATTTATCCTAGGGAGACCATGGCTAATGAAAATGCGAGCTTTGCAGGATTGGGAGAGTGGAAAGCTAATTTGCAGGTATGACAATCATAAGAAGGTTGTCTTTCACATGAAGGAGCAACACCAAGAGGAGCTCCATGAAGAATCATCTCAAAGTGAGACGGAGGAAGGTTGGACCGATAGCACTTCAGAAGGAGAAAGTAGCCGCAGCATTACTGAAGAGTAGTCTTCCATCGAAGTCATGGGGGTAAGGTTTAAGCCAAACAACCAAGAGACCTCTTGCCCAGGTTTGGAAGAGGTAGGTTCCCAAGAAAACCAAAAAGTGGAAGATGAAAGAATGCTAGAAGGTATGTTATCTACAACACTTACAAAGGATGAAAGAGAGGAGCTCAAAGGTGTGTTAAGGAAATTTCCTAGGCTTTTTGCTAAAGACTACACCGATGTGCGTGGAGTAGATGTTGTTCAACACAAAATTGAGTTGAAGCCAGAGGCCACACCTAAGACTCAGAAGCTACAAAGGCTAGGAGTCATCAAGGAGCAGGCTTTACTCAAGGAGGTAAGAAAGCTTCTAGCAGGAAGTTTCATTTATCCAGTGGACAATTCAGAGTGGGTCTCTCCCGTTGTTGTCACTCCTAAGAAAAATGGCAAGTGGAGGGTGTGTGTGGATTACCGTCCACTCAATGAGGCAACAAAAAGAGATCACTTTCCCCTCCCATTTCAAGATGAGATACTAAATGAGGTAGCTGGTCATGAGAAGTACATTGTGTGTGATGGCTACTCGGGTTACTTTCAAATAGGTATCGCATTGGAAGATCAGTTGAAAACAACCTTCATCACTCCTTGGGGTTGTTATGATTTTAGAGTCATGCCATTTGGACTGACAAATGCTCCTGCAACTTTCCAACGCTTCATGAACATGGTGTTTCAAGAATTCTTTGGAAATTCCATTAGGGTTTTCAAAATGATCAATAAAATTAGAGAAATCTTTACTTACATCCTGGTGTACTGCCTTCAGCCTTGCACTGGCGTTTTCTGTCGTAATCACCTCTCGAAACCGCTCCAGAAACTGACTCTGCAACCTTTGCCATGATTCTCGATCACTGCTCTTCAAACCATCGAACCACACCTTGGCTGGTCCTCGCATCAATAGAGGCACCGTCTGTAACCTTTTTGCATCCGTCGACATACGCATCGACAGCAGCCATAATTCCAAATCTGCTAACCAATCCTCGGGATCTTTGACGCCTTTAAATATGGAGCGAAAACCTGGCTCCACCATCTCTGCTAGCTTCAAACTCGACCATCAAACAACTCAACCAGCAGCCAACCACTTTGTCGCGACGGCTAAAAAACACCACTTTCAACCGCAAATTGGAGCATCAGACAACTCCTCACTAGGGGCACCAGAAGATGGAAAGAGGGAAAGGGGAACACACCCAGCACACAACACAATGCCTGTAACATTTAATGGCCTAATAACTTGTGTAGCAGAAATTAGCATAAACATAGTGGGCATTTCATTAGAATAGATTCCTAATGAGAATTACAAGAGTGCTTGGGTGGAGAGAGCAACAAAACAGCATAACACCTAGTTATATAGCATCAACAATACTTTCAAAAGAGAGAGAAATTAAGCTATTGACAACAGTTGAGGACCGGATTTTCATGGAGCCGGTCCCCCCTCCAAAAGGCTTTGTATTATGGTTTCTCCCATCAAGAGAGACATTGTACAATACAATTCTTTGTGTTCCTTCAAGACTAGCTAGTGCAATGAAGATGAAAGCTTCATGCACTAAGCAAAACACTTAGTAAACACAACTTTAATATCCCTGTTCTCAGACCCAAGACCTCACACACCGTCGAAGATGGTGAGAGCTAGCAGGGTATGAGAGTAGATTGAGAGGAAGAAGGAGTATCTTACGAGAAAGATGTACATCTCCTCACATAATCACTCATATTAGCATAGCTTTAGCTTAGTAATTAACTTGGTAGAGGAGATGAGCATGCATTGAATCTTGGCGAGCTCTCCATTAAAGCTTGGGAAGAGATATTCTTCTCTTTGTTCACACATGAGATTGTGTGAGTGTGTGTGTGATAATGCCTTGCAAAAATCAGCCCCCTCTCTCTCTTGGGCGAGCCCCCTTGCTATTTGCTCTTGCTCCAGCCTTATTGGCCCTCCCCAAGTCAAGCCAATGACCATTAAGCAGCATAAGTGATAGCCTTTTGACATGTGTCCCCCTTTCCCCTTTTGTGAGAGCTTTAGGTAATTTAATAATTAAACTAAACTCTCATTGGACCCCTTTTCCTCCTGGCCAATAGGAATCAGGCAAGCCATTGGGCTCCTGAATGCTCATTGGACCCCTTGGGAGAGTGCCCAATAGTCATCTAGGAGACTTAATTCTCATTGTTTCTTTCATTAAGTGTTTTTAAATTAATTAAACTAGATTTACTCTAGCCTAAATCTCATTGTTCCACCTCCAAGGCCATCCAATAGGAATTGGGCACACCTATTGGGGGCATCTGGGCTAGGGAGTTGACATGTGTCCCTAATTCCCTTTGTGTAAAGGGAGCCTATGTGTGTGTGTGACTTTCTCTCTTATCCCCTAGAAGAAGTGCTCGCCCCCTCCCATGTAGGGATTAGCAAAGACTTTTTGGTCACACACAAAGCATTCAATTTCCCCTAGGGTTGACCTTTGGACACAACCTTTGAATTTTGGAACCTTAGCATTTTGGAAGTCTTAATGGGTTGAACCTTAGGGTCTTTTTAGCCCATTGTTGCACATGGCTCTTTTGAAGATGGCCCCCCTTTTGGATCCCTATTTTCCCTCCTTTGGATCCCTACTGTGGCCAGTCTACTAGCTTAACCAATATTCTAGCTTTTTCTCCCCTGGCACTTCCCCACATTAAATGATCAGTTTAATATGAGAAAATCATTTAGGAGAATTAGATATTGATTATTATGACATTACCTCTCTCTTGAAATCATAGTCATCCTCGACTATGGTGTAGAGAAGATAAAGCATATTCATGAGTCCTTTTCTTAGCGGGTAGAGGATCCCTATGTTACCCTACGACATCATTCCATAATGGATGACTAGTCCATTTGGCGCTTGAGAGCCTGAGGCTGCCGCAAGCATGTCTGCACATTAGTCCTATCAGTCTTCCATAGTAGAGTGACAAGCTCTACTTGGTGTTTGGGAGACGTCGTCTCCACAAACTTGATCTAAGCATGCATACTACTTCATTTTTGTGCACAATAAAGAAAAAGAGAGTCTTATAAGACAAAAAACTTTGTTCATTTTTAACATTTTGCACATTTGCTTACTCTTGGGAAGCATTGTAAGCATTGACAAGGTTTAGGTTATCCTTTAATTGTATGCCTTGCATCCATCTAGCATATTCAAAAGGATAATTCTTAAACTTAATAAGATATCGCCGGATAGTCTTACCGCCTCTTAGTACCTTGTCTTCATGTCAGAGAATGGACTCGGGCTGCAACACCTCCTCTTGGTCCTCGATCTCCGGTGGGTCTTCAATAGTTGGTTCTTGAGGTGTCTCTCCTTTGTAAGGCTTTAATAGGCTCACATGGAAAGCATTGTGTATGAGCCAATGATTGGGCAACTTGAGTTGATAGGACATCTCATTGATTGGCCTAAGAATCTAGAAGGGACCATAGTACCTTTTTGCTAGTTTAGCATAGTACTTTTGGTGGCCCGTAGGATTCTTGCCCGTCGTGTGCCTTAATCGAGCCTTGGAAAACTTTAATAAGACCCAATCATTTTCTTTAAAGGCTTGGGCTCTTCTGTGCTTGTCAGCAGCAGCCTTTTGCCTTTGCTGTGAGATAGAGATAGCATCCTTAATCTTTTGAAAAGATTCTTGTAGGTCTCGGCCATACTCATCTGTAGCGAAGATCTTCCCATGTACCTTAAGTAGCAAGGGACTTTTTCATCTTCCCTCAATTACCTCGAAAGGTGCTTTTCCCGTGGAAGTATGTACAATGTTATTGTATGCATACTCCACTAAGGGTAAGTACTTCTCCCATTGGGATCTTTGATCTACTTCCGTTACATAGGCTTTTAGTAGATCGAGAATGGTTAGGTTAGCTATTTCACTTTGGCCATCCGTTTGTGGATGATAGGCCGAAGAGAAGTTTAGCCTTGTCCCTAAATTCTCAAAGAGACCCTTCCAGAAATTACTGGTCATTCTAGGATCTCTATCCGACACTATGGACATTGGCAAGCCATGGTACTTGAAAATTTGTGAAATGAAGAGGGTTGCCATTTGATGGGCTTTGATAGTCTTTTTGACAGGTATAAAATGAGCTTGTTTACTGAACCTTTCGACTATCGTCCATATTCCCGTATTCCCATGGATAGACTTAGGCAATCCAAAGATAAAATCCATGGATATGCTCTCCCATGGTGAATTAGGGATTGGCAAGGGTTGAAGCAATCCAAGTTGCTTCCCTCTATCAAATTTTGTCTTTTGGCATACCACACATTTAGAAACATACTCTTGTATGTTCACTTTCATGGTAGGCCAATAGAAATATGTTTCAATTCCCTTTAAGGTAGACTGAATCCCTCTATGCCCTGCATAAGGTGGAGCATGAGATTCATACATTATTGTCTCACGTAGTGAGTTAGTAACACGTAGTCTATTTCCATAGAGAAGATAACCATCTTGTAAAGTAAATGGTTCTTCTTTCTTCCCTAATGCAAGGGCTGAAATCACATTTCTAAAGTCGGGATCAATAGCGTACTCATCTATCATTGAAGATAGATCATTGTGAGTTGCTATGGAAACCCCATTCACTCTCGGCCGTCTTGAGAGTGCATCAGCTACTTGATTATGCTTGCCAGCAATGTGAGCAATATGAAAATGAAATTGCGAAAGGAAATTTGTCCACCTCATTTGTTTGTTGGAGAGCTTGGTCTGCGTCATGAAGTACTTAAGACTTTGGTGATCCGTTCGGAGAATGAAAGGAGTCCCCAATAAATAGTGCTTCCATGAGTCTACGGCATGTAGAACTGCAAGGAGTTCCTTTTCATTTATGCCTAGAGCTTGCTCAACAAGGTCGAGCCTTCGACTCTCATAGCCTATGGCGTGCCCTTCTTGGAGTAAAATAGCTCCAAGGCAATCACCACAAGCATCACATTGGACCTCAAATGGTTTTGAGAGATCCGGTAGTGTAAGCGCAGGTTGAGAGATAAGCTTTTCTTTAAGCTTTTCGAAAGCATTGTTCTCCTTAGCATACCATGTATACCTAACACTTTTCTTTGTTAGGTCATGTAATGGTCCCGCAATTTGTGAGAACTTTTCTATGAAGCGTCTATAGTATGCACACATACCTATGAAGCTTCTTAATTCATGAAGATTCCTTGGTTTAGGCCATCCTTTTATTACCTATAACTTTGATGGATCCATTTGGATGCCATCTTGAGAGATAATGTGACCTAAATACTGAATCTCTTGCAAGAAAAATTCACTTTTCTTTCGATTAACATAAAGTTTATTCTCTCTCAAAACTTGAAATATTACCTTGAGGTGTTGCTTGTGTTCGTCTAATGAATTAGAGTAGATGATAATATCATCAAAGAACACTCTAGTGAAGGTTCGATGAGGCCTGAACAGCTTCTCCATCAAGCGGTTGAATGTGGCTGGTGCATTGGTCAAGCCAAAAGGCATGACAATGTATTCGTAAAGACCAAATGTGGTGCGAAATGCGGTCTTTACAATGTCTTGATCAACTATCCTTAATTGATGATAGCCACTTTTTAGGTCAATCCTACTGAAGTAGGTCGATCCTTGTAGCTTATCAAATAGGTCTTCTACCCGTGGAACAGGAAACCTATTTTTGATAGTGATCCTATTTAGTTCTCTATAGTCGACACACATACGATATGTGTTGTCTTTCTTTTGCACTAATAACACTGGTGAGCAAAATGGAGATGAGCTAGGCCTAACCATGCCCTTCTCAACCAACTCATGCACTTGCCGCATAATCTCCTCTTGTTGAGCTTGAGAAACTCTATAAGGAGGTTTGTTAGGCGGTGAACTTCCTGGAAGAAGTTCAATTGCATGGTCATCATTACCTCATTTAGGAGGTAGCTCACAAGGGATGTCGTCAATAAAAACATCTTGAAACCCCTTGAGAAAATTGGATAACTCTAATTCCTTTTTGTTGCTTTTATTTTCTTTTGCTAAAGCATTAGGTTCATTTTGAGAATCTTTAACAAAAATTATGTACACGGAAATAGAGCTCTTTATTGACTTGTTGAAAGCTGGTGTATGTACAATGGGGATAGTGTTACCCATTTCCTTAGAATCTATATACATATCTTTTTCCCTGAACTTAAAGGAGATTCTCCTTTCAGGAAATTTAACATCGGCAGCCAGGTGGTCAAACCATGGTGCCCCTAGGATTACATCCTCATGCCTTAGAGGAGAGATATAGAAGTCCTCTTTGTCCACATAGCCTTGGACATGAAGCCTCAATTTCCCGATTAAGGGAGTGATTGAAGCTTCTTGCCCCTTGAAGGCACTGTCTGCAGGTAGGACATCTCCCATCTCGTAGGATTGTATGCCTAGCTTGGTGGCCAACTCTATAGATATAAAATTGTGAGTAGAACCAGGGTCAAAAATAATAAAAGCATCATGTTCTATTACCTTTCCCCAAGCATGGCATAGAGGAGATCCTTTGTGATGAGTTTGGTGATTCTCCTCCTCTTGGATTTCAACCAAGGAAGCTCTAGGAGGATCTTGGCGGTTGTTCGTTTGGGGACAAGCGCGGTACGCATGCCCTTGTTCGCCGCACTTGAAACACCAGTTATCCTTGCGATAACGCTCAAGCTCTTCAGGAGAGAGTTTGTTCTTACCTTTGTAAACTCCCTTCTCTTTAGCTTTGTTGGAGTTGCCCTTAGGAGACTTTTGCACATTGTCTTTCCCCTTAGGCTCATTGGAACCCTTGTTTTCAGGGGGCTTATTATTTCTTTTAGCCCCCGTTTGGAAATTGATTCGTGAGGCCACCATAGTATGGTGTATTACCGCCGATATGGTACGTGGCCTTTGGGAGTTGACATACTCCGCCATTTCTTCGGTTAAGCCCGCACAAAATTGTTGCTTTTGCTCTCCAAAATCCACCTTTTTGAAGACAGTGGCTTTTAGTTGTAGGTCCCAAAACTTGTCTGCATGCCATTCGGTGAGTACTTTGTCTTTGGCATCGGTGGCCAAACACTGCTTCATAATGGAAGCTCTTAAAGCTTTCCATGTTCGTGGAGCTTCATCGTTGGCTCGTAGGCTAGACCACCATTGCCTGGCGGACTTTTGAAAGTGCATAGCTACCTGGCGTAGCTTAGAGGACTCCGTGAAGCCCTCATCTCCAAACGCCGCATCGAATTGCTGGATAAAGTCCAAGACTTTGTCCGTAGCACCAAAGGTACCATCATAGGTAAGGAAAGAGATGCTCTTGCCTCCCTCCTTGACCTTCTTTAGCTTGGATGACCTCTTCCATGCGGCATAGGATTTCCTATGGCCTCTTCTTTTTGGTGGTTCAAAGGTTGCACCATCACTTTCTTCAGAAGGTGAAGAATTTGAAGAAGGTGGAGAATAGGGTGACCTCTTTCTCGCCGTTTTCTTGTCTTGATCTTCGTTGTCTTCACCATCACTTTCATAAGAGGAAGAGTATGAAGAAGATGGAGAAGAGGGTGTCCTCTTTCTCGCCTTTTTCTTCTCTTGCTTTTTGTCATCCCTCTTTGAATTATGGCGTGGAGAAGAGTGTGATGGTCTTCTCCTCTTTGGTGGTGATGGAGAGCATTTAGCCCGCCGTCTTCGTGGAGCTATCTCCGCCGAGGTGGCGAGAGACTCACTTCTTTCTCGTTCCTTCGATGGAGGCTCTTGAGTTCTCCTTTGGGAAGGAGATGCATCATCAAGAAGTAAATTCTTGAGCCCTTCGTATGGATTCTCTTCTTCTTCCCGAATCGGAGAGAGACCTCTTTTGGTAGTCTCACAAGGAGGCTTCCTAGGTATTCTCTCGTCATGGTGATGAGCTTGGAGAATCCCGTGAGCACGAAGCTGTCGTTGCACTTCACTTTGGAGAGATGGATTGCCCATGGCTTGTTGAAGCCTAGAAACAAGATAGTTAACAAGCATTGAAGCATCATTAGTAGCTTGCTCATGAGCAAAATCAAAGTTATCAACATTAATTTCACTCTCTTTCCTATTGTCAGCCATTCTAACAACTTTTAGGTGTAAACTTTTTAGGTGTACTTTGGCACTTCAAGCCCTAGTTGCTACTCCTCTTTATCCCTTTAGAAAAAGCACTCAAGCTACTGTACCCGCGGCTCGAATACCATTAATTGCAAGGAATAGAAGAGAGGGTCTTTCGACACCAAAACAGCACCGGCTCCTGTCAAGCTTCTAATAGCTCAATAGTGGTTAAGCCGTAGGCAAGCCCCGTAGGACTCCACTATTAAGACCATAGCTCTCGACGGTGATGCCCCGTTAACTGCACAAAGGCAGGCGCACCGCAAGGCTGAAAAATTCCTATTCTACTTACTCACAGGCAATTAATAATACCAACCATTTATAGCTAGCTTGAGGACCTCCCTTCTTGAGCAAGAAAAGAGAAACCTTGTGCTCTGATACCAATGTAACATTTAATGGCCTAATAACTTGTGTGTAGCGGAAATTCGCATGAACATAGTGCGCATTTCATTAGAATAGATTCCTAATGAGAATTACAAGAGTGCTTGGGTGGAGAGAGCAAAAAAAAAGCATAACACCTAGTTAGATAGCATCAACAATACTTTCAAAAGAGAGAGAAATTAATCTATTGACAACAGTTGAGGACCGGATTTGCATGGAGCCGGTCTCCCCTCCAAAAGGCTTTGTATTATGGTTTCTCCCATCAAGAGAGACATTGTACAATACAATTCTTTGTGTTCCTTCAAGACTAGCTAGTGCAATGAAGATGAAAGCTTCATGCACTAAGCAAAACACTTAGTAAACACAACTTTAATTATCCCCATTCTCAGACCCAAGACCTCACACACCTTCGAAGATGGTGAGAGCTAGCAGGGTATGAGAGTAGATTGAGAGGAAGAAGGAGTATCTTACGAGAAAGATGTACATCTCCTCACATAATCACTCATATTAGCATAGATTTAGCTTAGTAATTAACTTGGTAGAGGAGATGAGCATGCATTGAATCTTGGCTCTTGGTTGGATTTGCATCCACATGCCAAGAGTGTGTTGATGTAGGCTTCTATCTCACAAGCTTGGAGTAGGTGATGAGCTCTCCATTAAAGCTTGGGAAGAGATAGTCTTCTCTTTCTTCACACATGAGATTGTGTGAGTGTGTGTGTGATAATGCCTTGCAAAAATCAGCCCCCTCTCTCTCTCCGGAGAGCCCCCTTGCTATTTGCTCTTGCTCCAGCCTTATTGGCCCTCCCCAAGTCAAGCCAATGACCATTAAGCAGCATAAGTGATAGCCTTTTGACATGTGTCCCCCTTTCCCCTTTTGTGAGAGCTTTAGGTAATTTAATAATCAAACTAAACTCTCATTGGACCCCTTTGCCTCCTGGCCAATAGGAATCAGGCAAGCCATTGGGTTCCTGACTGCTCATTGGACCCCTTGGGAGACTGCCCAATAGTCATCTTAGAGACTTAATTTTCATTGGTTCTTTTATTAAGTGTTTGTAAATTAATTAAAGTAGATTTACTCTAGCCTAAATCTCATTGGTCCACCTCCAAGGCCATCCAATAGGAATTGGACACACATTGTGGGCATCTGGGCTAGGTAGCTGACATGTGTCCCTAATTCCCTTTGTGTAAAGGGAGCCTGTGTGTGTGTGTGTGACTTTCTCTCTCATCCCCTTGAAGAAGGGCTCGCCCCCTCCCATGTAGGGATATGCAAAGACTTTTTGGTCACACACAAAGCATCCAATTTCCCCTAGGGTTGACCTTTGGACACAACCTTTGAATTTTGGAACCTTAGCATTTTGGAAGTCTTAATGGGTTGAACCTTAGAGTCTTTTTAGCCCATTGTTGCACATGGCTCTTTTGCAGATGGCCCCCCCTTTGGATCCCTATTTTCCCTCCTTTAGATCCCTACTATGGTCGGTCTACTAGCTTAACCAATATTCTAGCTTTTTCTCCCCTGGCACTTTCCCACATTAAATGATCAGTTTAATATGAGAAAATCATTTAGGAGAATTAGATATTGATTATTATGACAATGCCTCACTATACCCTAGGGTATACACAGTGCCCCAATCCACTAGAGTTCACCTTCAAAACTTGACACTACCCGCAAGAAAACCACCGCTTTCACACAACCATACGCACATACGCCTTGCAATGCACCAGACAAACTCAATCACTCTGCTCCGCTCAATTCACAGCCTTCCACACTCACACAGCCTCTCTCTATCTCTCTTTGCACGACAAACCTCGAGGGGGCACACACGCCCAGAAACACACGCACACAAGCAGAGAAGAGAAGGGGGCAGGGGGAATGACGTCCAACAACAGTAGAGAATAGCCTTCTAGCATATGCAATACCATATACAACCAACACACTGCCAGCATGAACCTCAGCAATCAAAAACAATGGCTCAAAAGCCTTGGCAAAAAACCTCAAGAAAAAAAGCTCACATCGGTCACAGACCCCAAAAAATGAACGTAGGCCCCCTTTTATAAGGGTGTGTCTAGGAGACTTAAAAAATAAAAATGGGGTGAGCTTCCTCTCGTGCACTACACTTGGAGCTCCATTTAGAATTTACTTGCATTGCCACCACTTGGCACATTTTATTTTTGGAAACATTTGCATGGTGTACACCTTGGTTCTTTGTCCCTTCCATTTGGCCGCCCTTGCCAGCTCACACCTCTACTGCAAGACCCCTCCCCTCCTTGAGCAATAGCGATGTAGCTATTGGGGGGTGGGCTATATCCCTTTCATCTCAAAAGTATGGCCCTTAGCGGGTGTGGGCACTGGCCCTTACGGGTTGCCACGTCATCATACCGCTTCGCCATCAGAGCAGGCCACCACCGCCCGGCTCTACTCCCTTGCGCCGCCACTCGGCCAAAAGCATCGCCCAGCTCCACAATGCGCCATGCGCAGCACCCGGCAAGGCCGCCCGCCACGCACCATCGCCAATGGGAGGGAGCTCCCCTCTCTCTCCCCTCTTGTGTACATTGGAGGGCTCATGCCCCTAACCTTTTACCGCACCATCCCCAGCCCACGACCCGCATATGGGTTTAATCCCCGCCCACGTGGCAGTTCTTAGGAATACTCCCCACAATGGCCTCCAAAAAACCATCTTTTAATTCTTTAAAAACCCCTTCTTTGCTTGAATTGGGTACCTTGTTTGATCATGCCGAGTAGGCCTATGCCCCGGCTTTGAAGCCTGACCTGAAGCCCACCGTTTTCCTCATCAAGCCATCTTTCTCTTGCCCCACTTTGAGATCTCCAAGGCTACCATCTGAAGCCGCCAAAAAACGGGAAATGCATTTGCATGCACTCAAACGCACTGCTTCATTATTCTCCGCATTGTAATTCAATGCTCGCGGCTCAGAATCACAAGCCGCGACTTTGTGCTAACTCCACTTGATGTACGCTATCATCAAGAACTTTGGCGAGGCCCAAAAGATGCTAGATGGTGCATTCTTCAATGCGGCCACCCGGCCCCAGGAAAAAATTCAATTGGCCATAAAATGCAACCCATAGCTCTGATCCGCAATCTAAAAAGACGAGTAAACTCCATGAATTGAGCTCTACACACCTGTACCTCGACTTCCACTTGGATCAACTGTCTCTAGCTGCCCTGTCCGGCAATAATCTGCAAACCATTGAAACTTCAACCTTCAATAACTTGGGCTCCGTAGCTCGGTTTGATGAGCCGTCCAGACCTGCACCTTCAGCACTTCAATCTCTTCATTCTTGGACCCAAAAGCTGCACTTTGCATCTCCTTCAACTGTTCACCAAACTAGCCTCTCATGAAGCGTCCCTTGGCCTATAAGCCGCATCAGGCATACACTTCCATTGTTACCTGTCATCCCATGATTCTTCTAGCTGCTCCAGCCCTTTGCCATGCTTCTGCTAGCCTGCATATATCTGTCCATGCCATCTTCTAGAGTCGACACACTTTGGCTGCACCAGCGTTTGTATTATAGATTCTCCCATCAAAAGAGACTTGTTACAAAACAATCTTTGTGTTGCTTGTGACCTTGGTGATGCATGAAAAGATTCATGCATCACAAGAATAACATAAACTTTGCAAAAAGCATTAACTATTCCAAGACTCAGTCCCAAGGCCTCAAATGTTGAGATGTCGAGCTCTACACCTTGAGTTGGCATCCACTACGGGTCTTGGCCGCTTACGGAATTTACTCACTGGCGCGTTAGGTGACCGACACGGAGGATCTCTGCCAGTGATTCTACAGCTGGACTACACTTATAGTGCCAGCCTAGTACACTTCTAGCGAGTTCACACTTAGTGACCGCATGTACATATGTGCTACTTTTCAGCTTTAGCACTTAGTCATTTTGTACTCTCTTTTTTGAGAAGAAGAAGAAGAATCTTTCCATCTCTATGTGCTTTGTGCTTGTCTTGTGTAGCTCTCTTGCATCCTCATTCTTTACATCAAACACCTTCAAAGGAGGAGAGATAGCGGGCAATGAGGGTAGGGAAGAGGAAGAAGAATCATCCATAGGACAAAGAAATAGTTCCTCACTTATCATCACTCTTCTTGCTTAGCATAGCATAATAGCATACTAATGAAGATGCAGAAGATGGAAAGCTTAAGCATTGAATCATGGCTCTTGGTTGGATTTGCATTCCATAGCCAAGAGTGTTGGTATAGGCTCTCCACTTCTTAACAAGCTTTGATAATAAGGAGATGGAGCTCTTGCACTTTGCACTCCACACAATGAGAGAATGTGTGTGTGTGTGTGTGTGTGTGTGTGTGTGTGTATGTGTGTGTGTGTGTGTGGGAGAGTATACCCCCCTCTCATGCTTGGTCCACACCTCTCTCTCTCTCTCTCTCTCTCTCTCTCTCTCTCTCTCTCTCTCTCTCTCTCTCTCTCTCTCGTATTATGTAAGTATTTCATTTGGACATGTGTCCTCTTTTTCCTCTTCAAGAGAAAGAACTTAATTATTTATTTTTATGTATCTAAATTCTCATTAGACCCCTTTAAATCCTATCCAATAGAATTCAAGCACATCATGAGGGCCACATGTGGAGGATCATTTGAACATTTGTCTTTTATGCTTATTAAGTCATTTGGTTTGAATTGAATACTTCAAGCACTTAGTCAATCAAGCATGGAAATGTTGATATCTCTTGAGAGTTTATCTTTGAATTGAACACTTCAAGAACTTAGTTATTTAAGCATGTGAGAAGCACCTCAAGGTTTTGGGCAAGGCTCCCACTAACACTTAGCAAGTCAACAAGTACCTCATGCTTGGGTAGGATTCCCACCTCAAGGTCAGCCCTATCTTGCCTAAGGTCAAGGGACTTTTGGACACTAACTTTTGGAGGTCTTTAATGAAGCTTACCCTAAGGTCTTTAAGCTCCATTAGGTAGAATTTCTCTTTAACATACCATCTCTCATTTGGACCTCTTAGCCCTTGGCCCCGTGTTGAGACAGATCCATAAGCACATGTCTCTAACCCTTGTTCTCGTTTATTCTCCCACATTAAATGATCGGTTTAATATGAGAAAATAATTTGGGTTGGTTAGATATTAGATTTTATAACATTACCTCTCTCTTAAAATCATAGTCGTCCTTGACCATGAGGTAGAAGAGATAAAGTCTACGTCATTAGTCTACGTTTCTTAGCGTAGAGGATCCTTTTCACCCTGCGACATCATTTTAGAATGGATAACTATTTCATTTGGTGCTTGGGAGACGTAGCTATTGCAAGCATGTCTGCTCTTTAGTCCATATCATACTCCCAAAGTAGAGTGACAAATTCTACTTGGTGTTTGAGTGACTTTGTCATCACAAACATGATTCTAAGAATGCATACTATTTAAATTTGTGCACCAAAGAGGATTAGTCTTATAAGACAAAAACATTGCTCATTTAGAAAGTATTGACATTTGCTTACTCTAGTGCAGCATTGTTAGCGTTGACAAGGTTCATATTATCTTTAAGTTGTATTCCTTGCATCCATCTAGCATCTTCAAATGGATAATTTTTGAACTTAATAAGATACCGTCAGATAATATTACCATGCCGTAGTACCTTTGTCATCATGCCGAAGGATAGCTTTGGGTTGTAGCTGCACCTCTTCTTGGTCTTCGATTTTTAGAGGGTCTTCAATAATTTGTTCTACTGGTGGCTCTCCTTTGTACGGCTTAAGTAGGCTCACATGAAAAGCATTGTGTATGAGCCAATGGTTGGGCAACTTGAGTTGATAAGCCATGTCATCGATTAGCTTCAAGATTTGAAAAGGACCATAGTATTTTTTTGCTAATTTAGCATAATACTTTTGATGGCCCATAGGATTTTTGCCCATTATTTGCCTCAATCGAGCCTTGGGAAACTTAAGTAAGACCCAATCATTTTCTTTGAATGTTAAGGCCCTTTTGTGCTTGTCAGCAGCAGCTTTTTGCCTTTATTGAGAGATGGATATAGCGTCCTTAACCTTTTGAAAAGATTCTTGTAGGTCACGGCTATACTCATCAGGAGCGAAGATCTTCCCATGTACTTTTAGTAGCAAGGGACTTTTAGGTCGTCCCTCTATGATCTCAAAATTAGGTGTTTTTCCCGTATTAGCATGGATAGTATTATTGTATGCATACTCTACAAGGGGTAAGTACTTCTCCCATTGTGATGGTTGATCTACTTTTGTGACATAAATCTCTAGTAGATCAAGTATCGTAAGATTGGCTATCCCACTTTGGCCATCTGTTTGTGGGTGGTAAGCCAAAGAGAAATTCAATCTTATACCTAGATTTTCAAAGAGACCTTTCCAAAAATTATTGGTCATTCTAGGATCTCTATCTGACACGATGGATGTTGGTAATCCATGGTGTTTGAAAATCTGAGATATGAAGATGGTTGCCATTTGGTGTGCCTTAATAGTCTTTTTGACATGAATAAAGTGTGCTTGCTTGCTAGATCTGTGGACTATTGTCCATATTCCCATCGGTAGACTTGGGTAATCCAAAGATAAAATCCATGGATATACTCTCCCATGGTGAATTAAGGATGGACAATGGCCGGAGTAATCCAGGTTTCTTCTCTCTATCATACTTAATCTTTTGGCATACCACACATTTTGATCTCTATCATACTTAATCTTTTGGCATACCACACATTTTGAAACATACTCTTGTATGTCCACTTTCATGGTATGCCAATAGAAGTATGTCTCTATTCCTCGAAGAGTAGGTTGAATGTCTCTATGCCCCGCATAGGGAGGAGCTTGGGATTCATACATGACTTTCTCACGAAGGGAGTGGGTAATACATAGCCTATTTCCATGGAGAAGATAACCATCTTGCAAGGTGAATGGTTCCCCTTTCTTCCCCAAAGCAAGGACTGACATTACATCTTTAAAATCAAGGTCAGTAGCATACTCATCTATCATAGAAGATAGATCATTGTGAGTTGCTATAGACACCGCATTGACTTTTGGTCATAGTAAAAGTGCATCGGCCACTTGCTTGTGCTTACTAGCAACGTGAGCAATATGAAAATAAAATTGCGAAAGAAAATTTTTCCACCTCATTTGTTTGTCGGAAAGCTTGGTTTGCTTCATGAAGTACTTGAGACTTTGGTGGTATGTTCGTAAAATGAATGGAGTCCCCAATAAATAGTGCTTCCATGTGTCTAGGGCATGTAGAACAGCTAAAAGCTCTTTCTTATAAATGCCCAAGACCTAGTCATCCGTATTGAGCCTTCGGCTCTCATATGCTATGGCATGCCCTTCTTGAAGTAAGACTGCCCCAAGGCAATCAACACAAGCATCACATTGGACCTCAAATGGCTTTGAGAGATCTGGAAGCATGAGGATTAGTTGAGAGGTAAGCTTCTCTTTCAGCTTGTCAAAAGCTGTTTTCTCTTTAGCAATCCATGAATACTTAACGTTGGAGAGAGGGAAGTCAGAAAACCACCAACACACAGTATAATTGCCTCTCTATAGCCCAGTGATCTCAGAGAACCCCTATCCCCTATTTAATAGACACTGAGATACCCACTCTGCAAACAACCAATATCCAAGCCCGTTCCCAACCAACCCTAACGTTATATACACTTGGTCGCACAACATACAATAAATAGTCTCGACCTGTGATCCTTGATAGCACCATACACTCACATGTAAATAGATCCGATACTCACAGACACCCCACATCATCGACAGACTGAAGCTTTCCCGCTAGCTATCATGCTCAAGATACCCGACACCACCATACAAAAGAGCATCCCTCGGATTCTAATCCGACATCTATGTTGCACACACCTTTTTCACTTTGGACATGTCCACGCACTCGATACACCATAAAACACGAGAGAAAGAGAGAAGGAGAAATATCCACTTAAACATCGAGAATATAAAAGTTATGCCAATAACGATGCAATTGGCTATGCTTTAAAGAGGTCTAGAATGATGCTTTTTTGCCGTTGATGATGGTGGAACACAAGCCTTACTCCTGCACACCCCTTGGCTGGCTACTCCCTTCCTTCTCAATGCTGCAACCATGCAGCCTTATCCTCTCTGTAGCCGGCGGTCCTTGACAACCCCCTCATGCGCCCCAGAACATCGGTTCTTTCGAAGCCTTGCTTGTCGTGTGCAGGCTCAACAAAATTAGCTTCCAGTACAACAATAATTCCCCTTCCTTGACTGCTTGACCTCAGGTGGTGCCCCTCAGCATGACCCTCCTCCTCAATCACACGCCTCCCTGGTCGCAGCCCTCGGCGGCCCCTGGCTCTCTTTCTCTTGCGCTGACCTGCAGCCGACCCCCTCTTTGATGCAACTGGGGCCCCTCCTCAATCTCTCCACGTTCAGCCACCTTCCTTTGTATCTCTGCCCTGCAGCTCTCACGTCAGTAGCTCGGCCACCCTCGGCGTACTGTCATCCAGTGCTCAGGCCCACCGCCCCTTCCTGTAGCGGCTCTGCAGCACTTCCTTGAGGCCCCTTCATAAGGCCTTCCTCCCCCATCCTCATGTAGTCGGCAACCCCCTGTATGGAGTCAACTCCTCCCCTCTTCAATTGGCCGTCCCCCCATGCAAGCTGGCTCCCTTGCTCCTGGCTGCATCCTACCCATGCAAGGCCCAAGTGCCCTCCTCCTTCTCACCTCCTCTACAGTTTCTCGCATGCCAACCTCCACCTGTCGACTTTCCATGTAGCGCTGCTCGTCGACTGCAGACAGACAAAAGTTCTTTTTTTTTTTCTTTTTGCCTTTTAAAAGCTCAAAGCCATGCTTTTTCAAAACCTTGCTTGGCGACCGGTCCCATGTTGACAAACGCCGAAGTCCAGAAAAACACCCTATTTGCCCTTTTACCACACTACCTGCACACCCACAGCAGGACCTCGATCTTGGAGCTCCCCCACTTAAAAAATTTCCGCTTAACTACCATGAAGGGACCATTTTCTGGGCTGATAATCTCACGATCGCAAACTGCTATCCACCCATATCCAAGCATCATGAAAGCTCGGACCTTGTCCAAGCAGTGCAAGCACCCAACTAGATTGACGCCGATAACCAACCACTGCTTAAGCACTTCTAGGTATCCTGACCAACTGAGCTTGAAAACCACCTTTGGTCTGTTAAGAGCCACATTGGACATACACTTCTCGACAATGCCGGCCGTACCTTGTATCAAGCAACCACACAAGTATTATACCAGCCACATGCTATCTTTCATGCTCTTGCTTCAGGCTTCTCCCTGTGTCGACCAAAACTGGCTGCACCATCATTGCCCACCCCCTTGTTGAGCATTCATGCTCAACCATAGCATTATTTAAGTAAAATAAATATGTATTGAGAGAACGATATAAACTAGCTACATAGGCTGCATAAGAAAAGTGATGATAATGGCTATCTAAATAGGATAGATATAGAGAGAAAAGCATATGCTACTGCATCACCCTCCAGGGTCAAATGGAAAGCTCGCAGCTTCCCCAATCATAGTGTAGAGTCCACCTGGATCAAATACAAAATAATGGCCATGGCCGTCCACCTATAAAACATGCATATCTAAGCCTTCTGTTGCACTTGTACGCCAATAAACAAGCCATCCTTCCAGCTCTTCATAGCATCGAGCTTTGTCACCCTGCATCCACAACCCTTTCTGCCAATCATAAGCATACCTTCGATACCTTGAAGCACCTGTACCATAAACTGCTACCATGCCATCTGCTATAGGACACTCCATAGCATAGTCTTCTTCAAAAAATCCTCGCCACTGACACAAAGACACTTGTAAAGCAACCTCCCATAACACATGCATCCATAGCATCATATAAAACAAAAAAACTCTGCAATTTGCCTCCACCTACTGCATAGACAAGCCAACCTGATCCCTTTAAACCTAGACAAGCCAACCTGATCCCTTTAAACCTGTATCCCAACCCTTTGTAAACGGCACCAAGGCCCCCTTCTCATACTCAAGAACATGACCTGCTAGAGCTACAACCTGTTTTTCAAACACCTCATCACCTGCAAGGTTGGTGGCACCTTCCTCTTTGCATGGAGCCTCACTCTCATGGGTTGCACCTGCATCAGTTTCCATAGAGTCACCTGCCGGAGCTAACTCTCCACGGCCACACACAAACTCTGAAACTATATTGTGCACCTCGACATGCCCATCAAGGCAAGGTTGCCCCACCCCCTGCATAGACAAATCAACCGAACATACTCCGCTTCTGCTTCTATCTCCTGCAATTCTTCCTCAAAAACCTGCTCTTCAATTAGGTCTCATATACCATCAAACCATACCTGAGTTTGCTAGCAAGGAATCACCATCATAAGACACAGCAGATGGCTGCTCGACGGGCAGATTCACACAAGGCATCTCCACATCTGCACTATGCTTCTCCTCGACCTTCAAATGGCTGGCAGGCAACTTGCATACACTGTTCTCCACTTCATTCACATAAAAAACATCATAGGTCTCATACATGAAAGACCGGGATTCTGTCTCCCACATGCTATCTGTGTCCAAATTGTTGTTGGAGCTATGGGAAATGTCGGACTCCTATTTTGAACTTGTCAATTCTTGGACCACTGTTGCCTTCCTCATTGCCGACTCTGGAACTGAAACCTCTTCTTTAAGATCTTCTACCATCTCGCTCTCTTGAGCAAGCAAGCTGTGTGGCACCCTGAATACATCTCTCTACACCTTTTGAGCCCTGGTTGGCACTTCTTCTACCTCTTGATGCTCATCAATCTGTTTGGGCCTGGGTCCGGGTCCACTGGCTATCATGATGGTAGACTGTAATCCTGCCTCCATCTTCTTCTTCATCTTTCGACTCTTAGCTTTGGCAATTCTGACGGCTTCATCATAAGTGCTTGGATCTTCATAATCGACTCTCTCACAAAGATAGGGATGCAAATAGGATATAAACCTTTCAAGCTTCAAATATCCCGCATTGGTTGCTTGGGTAGCAGCTGCCAAATCTCAATAAAAGCATCAAAATTGGCACTTACGTCCTGTTGCAAACCTTTGATCTTTGCATCTACTTCCGAAGCCGACACCACCTTTCGATACCTTTGTAAGAATTGCTCTCGAAATCCGATCCAGTCCTGCTTGTGTGCATCTTCTAAGCCATCAAACCAGACTTTTGCTTTACCTCGCAGCACCAAAGATAGAGTTTGGATCTTTGCTTCATCACTTGGCATCTGCAATACTGTTAGCATGAACAGCTCAAAATCGGCAAGCCAATCATCTGCATCCTCATGAACACCGGACCAAACTCCTGCTTTATCTTGACTCAAGAACACCTTGTTAGGAAGCAATCAGTGGGTCCTCAGTGGGGGCACCACAAGATGGAGAGGGGGAAGTCAGAAAACCACCAACACACAGTATAAATGCCTGTCTATAGCCCAGTGATCTCATAGCACCCCTATCCCCTATTTAACAGACACTGAGATACCCACTCTGCAAACGACCAACGTTCCCAACCAACCCTAACTGTATACACTTGGTCGCACAACATACAATAAATAATCTTGACCTTTGATCCTTGATAGCACCATACACTCACATGTAAATAGACCCGATACTCACAGACACCCCAGATCATCGACAGACTCAAGCTTTCCTGCTAGCTATCATGCTCAAGATACCCGACACCACCATACAAAAGAGCATCCCCTCGGATTCTAATCCGACATCTATGTTGCACACACCTTTTTCACTTTGGACATATTCACGCACTCGATACACCATAAAACACGAGAGAAAGAGAGAAGGAGAAATATCCACTTAAACATCGAGAATATAAAAGTTGTGCCAATAACGATGCAATGGGCTATGCTTTAAAGAGGTCTAGAATGATGCTTTTTTGCCGTTGATGACGGTGGAACACAAGCCTTACTCCTGCACACCCCTTGGTTGGCTACTCCCTTCCTTCTCGATGCCGCAACCCTGTAGCCTTCGCCTCGCTGTAGCCGGCGGTCCTTGACAACCCCCTCATACACCCCAGAACATCATTTCTTTCAAAGCCTTGCTTGTCGTGTGCAGGCTCAACAAAATTAGCTTCCAGTACAACAATAATTCCACTTCCTTGATTGCTTAACCTCAGGTGGTTCCCCTCAGCATGACCCTCCTCCTCAATCACACGCCTCCCTGGTCGTAGCCCTCGTCGGCCCCTGGCTCTCTTTCTCTTGCGCTGACCTGCAGCCGACCCCCTCTTTGATGCAACTGGGGCCCCTCCTCAAGCTCTCCACGTTCAGCCACCTTCCTTTGTATCGCTGCCCTGCACCTCTCACGTCAGTAGCTCGGCCACCCTCAGCCTACTGTCGTCCAGTGCTCAGGCCCGCCGCCCCTTCCTGTAGCGACTCTGCAGCACTTCCTTGAGGCCCCTTCGTAAGGCCTTTCTCCCCCAGCCTCATGTAGTCAGCAACCCCTGTATGGCATCAACTCCTCCCCTCTTCAATTGGCCGTCCCACCATGCAAGCTGGCTCCCTTGCTCCTGGCTGCATCCTACCCATGCAAGGCCCAAGTGGCCTCCTCCTTCTCACCTCCTCTACAGTTGCTTGCATGCCAACCTGCACCTGTCGACTTTCTATGTAGCGCTGCTCATCGACTGCTCTTTTTGCCTTTTAAATTGAGAGATAATATGACCTAAGTATTGAATCTCTTGAAGGAAAAAATATCTTTTCTTTTGGTTGAGAAAAAACTTGTTCTCCCTCAATGCTTGAAAAATCACTTGGAGATGTTTCTTGTGTTCCTCCAAGGACTTGGAGTAGATGATGATACCATCAAACAACACTCCAATAAACTTGTGATAAGGTCTAAATATTTTCTCCATCAAACGATTGAATGTGGCTGGTACACTGGTCAAACCAAAAGGCATGACTAGATATTCATAAAGACCAAACGTTGTACAAAACGCTGTCTTTGGGATATCTTCATCCACTATCCTTATTTGATGATAGCCGCTTTTTAGGTCAATCCTACTGAAGTAGGTAGAACCTTGTAGCTTATCAAATAAATCTTCTAGCCGAGGCACAAGAAATTTTTTTTTGATAGTGATATGGTTTAGTGCTCAATAGTCCACGCACATATGATATGTACCATCTTTCTTTTGCAATAGAAGGACTGGAGAACAAAAGGGAGAGGAGCTAGGCATCACCATCCCTTTGTCTACCAGTTCTTGTACTTTCCTAATGATCTCTTGTTGAGCTTGGGAAACTCAATAAGGAATCTTGTTAGACGGTGAGCTTCCTGGTAGGAGCTCAATTTGATGGTCATCATCCCCTCGTTTTGGAGATAGGTCCATAGGGATATCATCGATGAAAACATCTTGGAATCCATTTAGAAAAGTAGACAAGTCTAACTCTTCTTGATTCCTACCATTTTTGTTTGATAAACCATTAGCGTCATTAGTGAATTATTTGTCAAAAATCATGTACGCAGAAATCGATCTCTTCATTGACTTATCAAAAGCAGGAGGATTTACAAGTGTAATACTGCGGCCACGCTCACCATCATCTATATACATGTTCTTTCCCCTGTAGGTGAAGTAGATTCGCCTTTCAGGGAGCTTCATGTTGGCAGCCATGCGATCAAACCATGGCGCCCCCTAGGATAGCATCCTCATGTTGGAGAGGAGAGATGAAAAAGTCTTCTTTGTCGACATAGATTTGGACATGAAGCCTCAAATTCCCAATCAAGGGAGTAACTGAGTCTTGTTGTCCCCTGAAAGTTGTGTCAATTGTTACAATATCTCCCATCTCAAAAGCTTGAATGCCCAACTTGGTGGCCAACTCTGTTAATATGAAGTTGTGAGTAGATCCATGGTCAAACAAAATGAAGGCATCATGTTCCCGTACCTTTCCCCAAGCATAGGAGAGAGATGATCCTTTGCAATGAGCATCCTCTTTTGGATCTTTGATGGTGGAAGCCCTAGGAGCCTCATTGCGAGCATTTTTCTTGGGGCAAGAAATATAGCCATGTCCTTGCTCACCACACTTAAAATACTTATGGTCCTTGCAAAAAGCTTCAAGCTCTTCATGAGAGATTTTTTTAAACCTTTGTAAACTCCCTTCTCCTTGGACCTATTGTTGTTGTAGGAAGTGCCTTGGGAAGAATTTTGGGCATTGGTTTTCCCCTTTGCATCATTTTTGTCTTTGTTTTCCATGGGTTTGACATTCCTTCTAGCCCCTTGTTGGAAATTGATGTAGGAAGCAACCATGGTGGGTGGGTTACTTCGGTGATAGAACTAGGCCGTTGGGAGTTGACATACTCGCCCATTTCTTCAGGTAATCACGCACAAAATTGTTGCTTTTGCTTGGCAAAGTCTATCTTTTGGAAGACAGTAGCCTTGAGATGTAAACCCCAAAACTTGTCCACAGATTTGTGAATAGACTCATGTGAGAGAAGCTTCAAACTGCACCATTCGGTAAATACTTTGTCCTTTGCATCGCTTGCAAGGAATTGCTTCATGATGGAAACTTGTAAGGTTTTCCATGTCTTTAGAGCTTCATCGTTGCCACAAAGGCTAGTCCGCCATTGATGAGTTGATTTTTGGAAGTGCATACTTACATGGTGTAGCTTGGAGGACTCCGTGAAGCCCTTGTCTCCAAAGGCTGCATCGAATTGTTGGATGAATGCCAATACTCTGTCAGTGGCACCAAAGGTGCCATCATAGGTGATAAAAGAGATACTCTTTCCTCGCTCTTTGGACTTCTTGAGCTTTTGTGATCTTCGCCATGCAGGGTATGATTTGCGATGTCCTCCCCTCTTGTATTCTCCAGGAGAATAGCCATAGCTTTCATCGAGAGAGGAGGAAGGTGAAGAAGGAGAAGAGGGTGACCTCTTTCTTGACGTTTTCTTCCTTTGTTTCCTCTCTTCCCTTTTGGAGTGACAAGGAGAAGGACTGTGTGTTGACCGTTTCCTCATGGGAGGAGTTGGCGATCGTCTAGACCACCATCTTTGTGGAGCCACATCTTCAGAGGAACTTAGGGATTCATTACTTTCTTGTTCTTTGGATTCCTCCTCTCGTATGAGAGAGAGTCTTCTTTTGGGGGTGGCATCAAGAGGCCTCCTAAGCCCTCTCTCCTCTTGGAGAGGAAGGGAAATCCCATAAGCACGAAGTTGTTGAGTAACTTCAGCTTGCAAAGTAGGGTTGCCCATAGCTTGATGCAACCTAGTAACAAGATAATTGATAAACATGGGGGCATCATCATTAGCACCTTCATGTGCAAAATCAAAGTTATCAATGCTCATTCTACTCTCTTGGTTATTGTCAGCCATACTAATTATACTTATGTGTTTACTTAGTGTGATCTTTGACAATTCAAAACCTTAGTTGCTACTCCTCGTAGCCTTTAAAAATAATCACTTAAGTATCTACACCCACAGCTCAAATTGGTTAATTATAGAGAGTAGTCGGGTGGGTCTAACATAGAAAAATTGCATAGGGATAGCTCCTTTAAAACTTCTTATGGCTCAATAATGGTAAGGCCGTAGGCAAGTCTAAAAAGACCCCATTATTAAGACCAAATCTCTCAAGGTGTCCACCATATCCCACATAGTGGGCTCAACAAAACCGATAATAGATCCTAGTCCCACTTACGCTTTGAGAATATAGAGGGTGAACTTAAAAGAGTGTAGCAACATGAACATATTACTTAATTAACTTGGCATGAGCAATAAATTTGCAAGAGAGAGTGTATTAGAGAACATGACAATAGTTGAGGACCGGATTTACTTGGAGCCAGTTTCGGGGGGTTCACTATGTGTAAAACTACCATATCACGTGCGTTCAAGACATGTTTGTAAAACCCCTTATCTGTGAATTTTGTTAGGAATATAATGTACCCTTTTCTTTTAAAATCTGTAAATTTTTTCCCAATTTGAAAAAATAATGCCCTTCTGTATGTATATTTCTGTAAGTTTCAAGAACTTTAAATACCCTTCTGTTGAACTCACGTGATAGGTTACATTTTTATTAGGTGACCTCCCCGGGGAGCCAGTCCCCCCTCCAAAAGGCGTTTGTATTATAGATTCTCCCATCAGGAGAGATGTGAGGTCCCCACCCTGCCGTATCAAACGGCGGATCTGATGGTGAACCTGGTGGCCACTAGATCTATAGCGAAAGCAAACAAAGTGGTTCAGGGTTCAGCTAACGGATGATCTCTCATCACAAAGTGAGTCGACCTCGAGCCTACTAGCAGTGAGATCTAGCTCCACCTCGCAGGGGAAGAGTACTTAAACCTTCTAGCGATCCTAAGACCCACTTTCCAAAAGGAGAGAATACTCAAGTGCCTTTTTCCCCATGTTTCAGAGGCACGTACACTTGAGACTTCACCACTCTAGGGACAATGAGTATTTAAACACTATGGGGACAGAGAGTTCCCGACCAATCGGGACCACCCTTCTCATAGGCATTGGCAACCTGAGCCAAGCCCCCACTTTCCACCCCCACACTCACACTTCCTTGAGTGTCCTAACTACTACCACAATAATTGTTCAACATAAACATTCCTTAATTAGATTCTGAATCACAATGTTCGTTAAGACAGCCCTTCAATCAGCATTGCAAGCGGCACCAAGACAGTATTCTAGTAAAAATTCTACTCTAACTTATTCATTAAAATTCCAATGTTCTGGAGGTACAACATCCCCCCTCCAGCGAGAGTTTACTCCTCCGTTGTCGCCTAGCTGCCCATACAACTAGGTATGTCCACCGCATAGAAAGCACGACATGGACATTCCCACCGCTTAACCAGCAGACGTGGGTTCCCACCGCTTAACCAGCAGTCGTGGGTATCCACCGCTTAACCAGCAGTCGTGGATTCAAGAGCCCTTAACCAAGAACTCTGCCCCCTGTGATCAGGAGGGGGTTCAGGACTAGTTCAACATTGGAAATAGAATGAACATGCCGAGCTAAATTTTCCCTAGCAAACATTCTTTCCTATTGCAAACAGTATATCCATCAATCATTTCTTTCCTACTTTGGACTTAATGAACTCAAATGCCGAGGTTTCCGTCGGATTTCTCCAACATATATTCATTCCTAGTTAATCGTATGCAATGTTAAATTAAACAACTTGAATAAAATTATGACCTACCTCTTCCATTTCTTTGTGAATGGCCCGTGAGATGGCCGGTGCTTGCTCGTCCATGGGAGCTTTTCCTTTCCCATTCACATTGCTCGTTTCCGCCTTGCGGTCGTGGGCACCATCGAAGCGAGTTCTCTTAACCGGGGCCATTTTATACTTCCTACTTTAAATGATATACTTGAAGAAAAGAGCTAAAGTCCGAGAGCATCATAACAATCCAAATGATACATTAGAATCATTGAACAATCCTCCTTATGCAAGAGGGTTAGATTTTTCCTTTGAGATCTAGTAATTTTATGGGTAATACTTTACTTGTCCTATGGGAACCGGCTCTAAAGTTAATCACTTGGCTTAGATGATTAAGAATTTCAAAATTTTACTAATTAAATCACAAGAGAGATGAATTAAGCAAGCTCAGTCACTTTCCTAATGCAATTAGAAGATGCAGAATTACCGCATGCATAGGTGAGAGAAAATTCCCTTCTTAGTGGCTTAATGATGGATTAATTTTGCCTTAATCACATCCTAATGTGTGAGAAAATTGAATCTAACTTAGTTACGACAATATTGAGTGGTAAAATAAAGAATTTCATCAAATCTACATCATTACCGGCTGACAATTAATTATTGTGCTGCCTAGAGAGAGAATTCCCTTCTAATCATGTATTAATCATAGATTAAGAATAATGAATGGCTGCATAATCAGCTATTGGTTGATGATTATATAATGGAGTATAGCTATGGAAATTTAGAGTACAGCTATTGGGAATTATAGCTAGGATTAAGCATAGTAGACGAGAATTTTAAGAGAATGATGAAGAGGTTTACAGATGAGCATAAATTAAATCATGATTACTGTGATTAGGGGCTGAAAATCCTCTCGATTTTCTGATCCAAATGAGTTCTCAAGACGAGAATTCGGCAGCACTTCCCTCCTTGCTTGTCCTTCAAAAACTGTGTGTGCCGGCAGCACCTTCCCAAGGTGTGTGTAGGTGTGTATGTGTGTGTGTGTACTGGGTGTGTGTGTGAGCATGTGTGTGTGTGTGTGTGCATGTCTTTAAATAGGCCTCCTCAAGCTGAAAATCGATCTGGGTTGCTATTTGCATCTGGGATCCTCTCTAGTTAAGCATGGCAAGTCCAGTTGCATACCCACCAAGTGTCCAGTTGGCTTGGTTAACTGACTCTCACACTTAGTAGCAAGCTTAGAAACTCTCCCAAGACTCCCACAAGGCAAGAGCGCGCCCCCTAGCTACTAAAGCTGAGCCGGAGTGGGCTGGAACCTGTTCCCACACAGCCTCGGGCTCCCGGTGCCTCCCCGGACAATTTTGGGAAAAATTGATTTTAGGCTAAAACGGGTCATACGAGTCGGATTTTGATGCCGAAAATTGTTATAGCAAGCTCTAACTAAGGCGTACTGGCCCGATTACCTGCCATATTTAGCAGCCCCCGGGTTCCGAAAATGCATTTTTTCAAATTTGGGGTACGCGTGCAATTTTTCGAGACGGTCAAAACTCGACGGGTCGGGTGACCAAAAACTTACTATTTTTGGAATTTTTTTACAAAAAATATTTTAATTCACATTTCGAAGCTTTAAAACATTCTAAACATCATGGCACTGACAGAATTCGAAAAACTGCTAAAAATAGTAACTTTTTCCATTGTGTTTAGTCCATGGTACAACGGTGCTCTTTTTGGTCGTGGTCAGAGACCTTACAAGAGACTTGTTACAATACAATCTTTGTGTTCTTTGTGACCTTGGTGATGCATGAAAAGATTCATGCATCATGAGCATAACATAAACTTTGCAAAAAGCATTAACTATCCCAAGCCTTAGTCCCAAGGCCTCAAACACCTTCGAAGGTGGAGAGAGCTAGCGGGGAATGAGGGTAGGGAAGAGGAAGAAGAATCATCCATAGGACAAAGAAATAGTTTCTCACTTATCATCACTCTTCTTGCTTAGCATAGCATAACAGCAAAGTAATGAAGATGAAAAAGATAGCGAGCTTAAGCACTGAAGCATGTCTCTTGGTTGGATTTGCATTCCATAGCCAAGAGTGTTGGTGTAGGCTCTCCACTTCTCAACAAGCTTGGAGAAGGAGATGGAGCTCTTGCTCCTTGCACTCCTCACAATGAGAGAATGTGTGTGTGTGTGTGTGGGAGAGTATACCCCCCTCTCATGCTTGGTCCACACCTCTCTCTCTCTCTCTCTCTCTCTCTCTCTCTCATATTATTTAATTATTTCATTTGTACATGTGTCCTCTTTTTCCTCTTTGAGAGAAAGAACTTGATTATTTATTTTATGTATCTAAATTATTATTGGACCCCTTTAAAACATATCCAATAGCATTCAAGCACATCATGAGGGCCACATGTGGAGGATCATTTGAACATGTGTCTTTTATGCTTATTAAGTCTTTTTTTTAAAATTGAATACTTCAAGCACTTAGTCAATTAAGCTTGGAAACGTTGATGCCTCTTGAGATTTTATCTTTGAATTGAACAGTTCAAGAACTTAGTCATTTAAGCATGTGATAAGCACCTCAAGCTTTTGGGCAAGGTTCCCACTAACACTTAGCAAGCAAACAAGCACCTCATGCTTGGGTAGGATTCCCACCTCAAGGTCAACCCTAGCTTGCCTAAGATCAAAGGACTTTTGAACACTAACTTTTGGAGGTCTTTAATGAATCTAAACCTAAGGTCTTTAGGCTCCATTACATAGCATTTCTCTTTAACATACCATCTCTCATTTGGACCCCTTTAACCTTGGCCCTGTGTTGAGACAAATCCATAAGCACATGTCTTTATTCTAACCCTTGTTCTCATTTATTCTCCCACATTAAATGGTCAGTTTAATATCAGAAAATCATTTGGGTTGGTTAGATATTAGATTTTATGACAACTTGCCCCTTTGATCGGCTTGGGTGGCCTTTGAATTGCTCCTTTGGTCCGCCCTTGGAATTGCCACTTGGAGCCCCTTTGGACTTGGATTTCTCTCTCTCTCTCTCTCTCTCTCTCTCTCTCTCTCTCTCTCTCTCTCTCTCTCTCTCTCTCTCTCTCTCTCTCTCTCCCCCCCCCCCCCTTTGATACGCATACAGAGGGTCATGCCACAATCTATATAGGCCTTATTTCCTGCCCGCGTCCCCTCATGTGGAATATTACCGGCCCACATGGCAGCATATGGGACGCCCCTTCTTGGGGTGAGTTGGAAAAACCCTTATGAGCATAGAGAAATTCAATCTTTTTTTGTGCCACTTGGTCCCCTTGTCATCTTCTAGCTGAAGCTCCATTTGCGAAGCTGCAGAGACCAACCGCAACTCCATTGTGCCAACTTCAATATGATCCCACTCCATTGCCTTTTTTCTTCTTTGAGTCCGCCATCCGAGGCCATAAAAACCCAAAAAAATCTTATGTATGCTCTCCGTCGCCAAATGCTCCAGGCTTCACTAGGTCATAACTCGACACTGGAGACTCGGAATCAAGAGTTGTCAATCCCTACTGATCCAATACATCACATAGCACCTTCTCAAACTCTATAAAGGCCCAAAAAATGCCAGATGGCACATCCCTCAATCTGATCAACTCGGCTCATAACTTGCCCCCACCAACAAATCTTCTGATGGCCATAACTTGCTTTCTAGAGCTTCAATTTGCAATCCAAAAAGACTGGCATGGTCCATAATTCAAGTACTACACGTATATCCGCGCTGACACCTGCTTTGGCCACATGTCCCCAGCTACCCTATCCATCGGGGATCTGCAAAACCTTCCTTCAAACTTGAATTTGTTCCACATCAGGGCTCCGTTTGACAAGCCGTCTGGACCTTCTTCTAGAGCACATCAAGCACAACATTCTAGAGCACTGACTTGGCACTTACAACACCTTTACCTTTCCCACCCCCCTTAACTATAATCCGATGCACCTCAGGCACTAGACCTATTTCAAAAATACAACTTGAGCTGCACACAATTCACCCTGTGCCTAAGAAGCTTACCATTTGCTCTTACCAACTGATAGGTCCCGCTTGGAAAGGCCTTCCGCACTTTGTATGGACCCATCCCGTTATTCTTAGACTCGAAGTTCTCATACTTCATCACCCAGCTCCCTTTTTGCATCTTTCTATCCGACAAACTTGGCTTGGCCTTCCCCACTTGTTCCTCTTATTGCTTCACATTGTGATCACGTGTGGCCTTTCCCACTTCACTGGGTGATGAAGTTCTCATACTTCATCACCCAGCTCCCTTTTTGCATCTTTCTATCCGACAAACTTTGCTTGGCCTTCCCGACTTGTTCCTCTTTTTGCTTCACATTGTGATCACTTGTTTCCTTCCCATCTAGCTGCAAAACATGCACATATGCTTTTTTGGCCTCATCCATAGACGATGGAATGAGCCTCCCTTGAAGCCCTCCATATAATGGTTCTTTATCAACCAGATTTGAACCGCATGCAGGTAGAAAAGACTCTATAGCACAACCCATACCAAGAAAGCCTTGCGGTCCAAGTAAAGATATTTGCAAAGAAACCTTTAATAGCATACTCATCACAATAAGACAACACTAAGCTCCAGTACCTGGCCATTTGCATCCACCTATTGCATGACTAAGAATACTTGTTCTCTCTATAAACTGGTATTAAAAGACCCTCTCATTGGGTCAAGGATTGGCTCCACACCTAGCTCTTTGCCTCAAGAACCTACTCTATTAAATCTTCAACCTAATCACCATAGACCGGGCCAAATTGATTATCTCCCAGCTTTGGAAGTGCCACTTCACTCACTCAATCGACCTCCATCTGCCCTTCCAACACCTGCTTTACAATGACATCATCACACAGGCAAGACAAAAATTCACCCCTTACTTTGTCTTCGACAAGGTCAATAGTGCTCTACACAAAATTCCTCTATGGTGACTCCAAACATATCTGTATTAATGTTTAGCAAGTCCTCCTTGATCTCCTCTTCCTCTATGCTAGTGCAGCCTTTGTCATAGGTTGTCTCTGTCTCGTACTCGTAGCTTGTCGTGTCGTCTTCATCTCTATCTGCAATGGGATGAGAACTAGTCTCCTTGGTCTTCAAATCTAGCACAATATGTCTCCCTTTCTTTTTGTCAGGCAAAGTGAACACTTTGCTCTCCCAATCCTGCTTAGCACCTATTGCCAAAAGCCATGGCCTACCCAAGATGATTGGACATTATCACCTGCCTTCATCACAAAAAAATCTATCAGGCACTCTATGCCCATTGCCTTGACTTTCACATCCTAAGCCACGCCCAGGAACCTAGCTTTAGTATGGTTGGCCATCTTCATGCGCACATTGGACTTGGCTATCATCTTGACTCCCATCTCCTCCATGGCTACTTCCGTCATGACACAAACCTGTGCTCCACCGTCTATATAGGCATGTACTTGCATCATTTTCTCAGTGACCACATCTACTAGTGGAAGAACGTCTGTAGGGCTACCTACCCTCAAGGCCATGTTTTTGAAGGGGAGGAGCCGGGAGCATAGCGGAAGACGAATACGCACACACACACACACACACACACACCACCATAGCCACACACACACACAGGTTAAAGGGGGAGAGCCGACACGTATTGTGTGCCCCTTTCTTTCTTCTCTACCTTATGCACTAAGGCACAATACACATTGTACTTAGTGTTAGTGGCTCACACAAGTGTATAGTTGTACACTTAGGGTTAGTAGCAATTAGTGATAAGCGGTCGGCCACATGGCCATTAAACCTAACATTCTTCCACTTCATGGCTGAAGGGGATCAGAGAGCACCACAGACGGAGAGTGAGAGAGAGAGAAGGAGACACACGACACACAGATATGGGTGGGGAGACGCAAGAAGTGAGCAATCCCCTATACACTTATGCTATGTATAAGGTATACAAGTCAGTGGGTGCCCAGACTCTGGGCGGCCGGGCAAGGCACACGCGCCTATACCCCAACAATCTCCCACTTAAAGGCGATTGTGCCTTTAAGCAAGAGAACCTAGTCTAAAGACTACAAAAGGCGAGAGAAAACCACTCTCAACCGATGCCCACTGGCTGGATGTGATCGTGTGCATCCGGCTGTCCTGCTCCCATGTAAGTCCATACACCACCAGACGTATTGCACACGTACTGCAAGTATGTACGCAATACCTGCATATCTCCCTCGTGCACTATGCCATCATCAGTCTCAACAAACGACTGACAACCCCAACTACAAATGCTCCCACTACAGCTGCGATATCCGGTCTCAAGATCAGCATCTCATACATGAGACCACCGAATGCTGATGCAATGCTAGCGGTCCCTGCTAGCTCTACGGAGCATGCATCAACATATATATCCCTGGCAATAGGCATCTCTGATTGACAAGGCGTGTCAGCCACATGCATCTACTGACTGTCCGCAAAAGACGCATCAACCTGTCGTGCAACCTCAGAGCAAACCAGTTTGCTCTAGGTGTCTGCTGGAAGAAATATCCTGCACAACTATATCCCCATGCTCACTGTCGAGCATAGAAAGGAATGACTGCATAATCACTGACATATCAGCCTCCTCTGCAATCATCCACTGCAAACATGACCACTCAATCTGTTGTGACTCACTAGAGCTCTCATGCTCTAACTCCTTATGCATAGAGTCTTGCACAACGTCCTCCTGTCGTGACTCACTAGAGCAAGACTTCTCTACCTGTCTATCCTGCATAGAAGTATCTCGCACAACTGACTCTCTGCTTTGCTCAATCACTAGCAAAGCATGCATTTCTGACTCTGTCACCTCACTGTGTGACTGCTCAAGTCGTGCCCCAACTGTGTGCACAATGAGCTCACTACTCTGTACTCCATCGAAAGCACCCTGCAACCCATGAGCAAAAGAGACTGTCCGGATCTCTCGCTCTCTGCATGGCTGTAACAAGATTGAGACTCGACCATCTCACACCAATACTACGTGCAATGGGTACCATGTGCCACCTCTAGCACCTCTCGCAATCACTAGCGAACCCAAATGCAACGCAAAAGATCGCTCAAGCAGCAATACCCGAAATCCACTATCCCGTAACTGTCTGATTGAGATCAAATCCCGTCTCAGATCTGGCACATAACGCACATGACGCAGGGTAAATCTCATACCACTGGGCAAGGACAAACATACGTCTCCTGCACCCTCAATGTCATACACAACACCATCAGCCATGTGCACACAACCAAGTCTCCCACTAGAAAACGTGCTAAACCACTCATGATGCGACGTGACATGGAAAGTAGCATCTGAATCTAGTAACCAATGTGAAGACAATGTGCAATCCGATATGCAATCCATAGACATAAGATCGTCTGAAGACAAGCTAGATGTAAATGTGACATCGCCGTCACAAGCATACTCAGTAACCACCGTACTGATCTCACTAGCATCTGTCATGCCCAAATCTGCATCACGCATTTGTCGTCTCCGTTCAAGGTGATTACTTCTGGTCGCAATGCAACGATACGCAGAGATGGAAACAAACTTGTGCAAATAGATTCTACAAAGATTTGGACAGATGCGAGCGACACATTTGCTCTCCCCGAACATTGCGAGCAAGTGGTCTTTGTACCGGACCCTCAAGAGCGACAATGGTGGTTTGTGGTTCAGGTTGCTCCAAGAAATAAACAAGTATTTGAAGGGCAAGATCTCCTGGAGGAAAGTCAGACAGACGACGCCCATACTACTGTGACATTAGATGAGATGGACGAAGGTATGGCAGAGGAAGCTGACAGATATACGAGGGATGACGCAGACGAGCCAGAATTGACACTTGTAGATGAAGATGCAATGGATGAAGACAATCTGCCAGAACGAGTTGGGGCAGAGTTATGTTTGCAATTAGAGATAGACCATGATATGGTGCAAGATCTTATCGATGATGCCTCACTCGTCGAGGCCTAGGCCTGTAAGTGTTTGTGTGAAGACTTTGATTTAAAATTAAGCTTAAAGTTAATTTAAACAACTATGTTCTGATGCTTTATTTTACTTTCTTTGTGTAGGACTTTAGTATGGCAGACGAGATTCCAGATCCCGCTTCCATGAGTGCAGATGCATTCATGGGCTTCGTTACACGAATGACGCCTGCTCAGATGGCAAAGGCTTCTCAGTACTGGGTAGCCAGAGGCACGGGTACTACGCCTCCGGGCTTCACACCCGAGGGTCCGACGCCTAGGGGGGGGACGCCTACGGGGTTCAGGACGCCTATGGGTACGACGCCTTATTCTCCCATCACGGCCACTTCGACACCTAGGGGTGGGGCAGAGGCGGGTACGTCCTCATCTCCGCAGCACAGGCGCACTCACCGATCTCGACGATCGTCAGGTGGAGGTGGTGGTTGCTGTGGAGGAGGGTCCACAGATGCTTCGACCCCTCCTCGCTCACGACCCCCGTCCTACCCAGGCACACCTCTTGGCACACCTCGGACACCTTGGGGGGCACACGATCCTAGTGCGTCCAAGCTCTATACTGTACGGGGAGATGGTTCTGTTGACATGGATAGAGTCGGGACTGAGATGCGACAGCGGATTCGCCAGCTCGTGGAGCTGCAGTTTTCGACCAGCATTCTGACGTCTTGGGATCAGCAAGAAAAGGAAAAAGTCACTTACATAGTGGAGACCATCCTGAGAGAGTACCAGCCTGCTCCGGGTTCTTCCGTTGTTCCGGTGCGGTGGATCAAGGGTGTTGCACAGGACACCTTGAAACATCGACGAGATGCAGCTCGAAAGGCTTTCAGGACCGGCTCGCCGAAGCCTTCGGGCATCCCACACGAGACGTGGCTGCAGATCAGGGAGGATGAGCGGACAGCGGCCACGCGGTTCAGACAGCAATGTGAGGCCGCGCAGGTACGACAGATGACTAGGGGGACATCTCATCTTGGCAACGGAGGCTTCGACACCTTTCGCTATGAGTTTGTGAGTTTCTAATCCAATCTTAACTATGGCATTTTTTAAAACGCGATGAATCATGTATTCTTATTACTTTGATTTTTGTATAAACGCAGAATCTTGCGATGCATCGAGCTCCGACACGCGAGGAGGAGTCAGATGGATATCGCAGAGGTATCTATGAAGTACTAAATGATCTTGAAGCTTCAGGAGAGCCTATAGACTGGGAGGCCTTAGAGTCTCGCTGATCGCTTGAGGTGAGACGTTAATATGTGTAAGTTGATTTAATTAAGTCAGTATATGTGAAGTAATATCAATACTAATTTTGTGAGTTGTCCTATGTGCAGGTTGCGATGCCTAGTCATTAGTGGACCAGATTTCATATATATGCTTTGTGAGACACAGACACGCTTCTATGTCTCTTTTTTGTACAAACAGTTAGTGTTCAGATAGTTATTGTTTCCCTTATGGTTATGATTATTGTCATTGTCATTGTATAGACAGTTATTGTTTCTCTTTCTGGTTATGCTTATGGTTATTGTTAATTTTGTTTATGGTTATGGTTATCTGCATTATGGTTTTGATCAAAGTGGTTATAGCCGGTTATGGTTTTAAGTTATGGTTATGGTTCGTTATGGTTATGCTTTTAAGTTATGGTTATGCTTTTCAGTTGGTACGGTTGTCTTTCATTGGCCTTAAATCTCATGTGAGATCCTACATGGATAGCATGTAGGAGGCGTATAAATGATATGGTTTTTTTTTTAAAGTTTATGTAAAAACAAAGGGAACTCTGCCGAAATTTCTGCGCACGGGAGCATGGTTGATATTTTGGTGCTGCTCTCTTTCTTGGGCAGAGGGCAGGAAGTCTGGCTGTGGCTGTGTCCATCTTTTAACTCGGCACAGGCCAGGATACCTGCCCTCTGTCCAAGAAATTTTTTTTCTGTTATGGTCGTCGCTATGTGCATGGCAATCTCGCTATATGCGTGGCAATCTGCGTCTCTATACATGTCTATACTTGCGTCGCAAATAGCGACTGGTTTCACAGCGACGCGTATAGCGACGCGCCGCGTCGATATCTGCGTCGATGACACCTTATTTTGTTGTAGTGAATAGATGGTCTTGAAAAGCTAGATGAACTTTGAGTGAGATCTGTAGCTTCAATCTATGCTAAAAAGAGAAGACAAAAAGAGTTTTTTGACAAGCATGTGCGTACGAAAGAGTTCAAAACAGGTGATTATGTACTTGTTTATACTTTGAAGCAACATGCCAAAAAACTTAAAAAGCGAGGGATGGGACCCTTTGTGATTAGTGACTTATCACAAAGTGGAGCTGTCAAACTTGCTACATTGGCAGGAGAAGAAATGCCAAATTGGATTAGGGGGTGTCGGTTAAAAAAGTATCATTTATCACTAACACAGGATATACTTCAATAAATCCATCAAGAAAAACAACGGATGAAGGAGAAACATAGGGTACGAGAAGAAGCACAAGCAGAAGCAAAAGAACGCATTGCAAAAAGAAGGCTTCTACGACAACAACAACAAAGTGGATCACCGTTGCGAATAAATGCTATTCGATTAACAAATTTTGGTAAAGACATAGTGGAACCAATAATTGCAGTCAAAGTGGGTACCAATCAAGTTGAATCGACGGCATTTCTTGATTCTGGAGCTCAAGCAAATCTGATTTCTTGCAAATTATATAATGAGCTCTAGCTCAAGAATCAACTCCATCCTACTCAACAAGTGTTGGAAAGCAGTACCTCAAATTCATTAAGCACATTGGGCTGGAAGATATTGCATATTCAAGTACAGTAGAATGTTTATCCCCACAAGTTTTGTGTGGTTGAGGATGCGAGCACACTACACCCAATGTTATTCGGACAACCATGGTAGAAAGAATATAATGTGCAGAGTTCGAATACAGATAGAATTCAACAAGCACAAGAACACCAAGTGGTAGCCTTTGCTCAGACAACCCGAAACAACCCAATAATGGTGCCGCAATCACTTGATCAAGAGAAAAATAGATGGGTGCCACTTAACCAGCAAAAGATACCTACGAAGGATACACAAGAAACAGCCAACTGTCTTCAATCAAAAAATGAGATACCACAGGCGACAAAGAATAGATCAAAGTCAGCAATAAGCAAACAACAAGTATGGGTACAGAAAGATCTACATGAACGAGCCTACAAACCATAGTGCACTAGCAGACAACCTCCGAGAAACCAAGTTAATCAAACACCAAACAGAGTCATCAAACAGATATGGATACCGAAGAACATGCTCAATCGCCAACTACATGAGAAACGCATTTGGATCCCCAAGCGATGCTATAGGAACTCCCTTCAGTACAAGCAAAACCAACAGCCACACAAACGACATCGGCAAATCAATCTGTGTGGATGTCGATCAACAGAAAAGCCACCAAGACCAAAAAAGAGGCAATAAACCTACAAACGCATCCAAAACAAAGCTACAAATGGCAAGCAAAAGAGAAAAATATTACGGCCACATCAGCCACGACAATTCTCTCCACGGAGACCACAACGTTCATACCTACAGTAGCGGAAAACCAGGGCACCTTCGCAAAGAAGACGATCAAACAAAGAGCGACAGAATTACAACTTTTAATTGCAAAGAAAATCTACCAACCACACCAACAACAAACAGGAAACCTCGACGTCGAATGCCAATAAGCGTCTTGCTTATTCCCTCCTCTCGCACAGCATTACTTTTACCATGCATTGACCGCGTATGCATCAGGTAAGGCCATGTTACAAGGCCATGCATTAGCACGTTTTTTAAACCCATACACAACATATAACCCGAGGCTATACCTTGTCGTCTGGGAGGACTCCGATTAGGAGGGGGGGAGGCATTCTCAATGCGAACCCGATGACAGTAAAAAGCAGCAAAAAGGGCATGTTTTGACTATTTTTGAGGGGTTTATATTTGATTGTGAAATTTTATGGACTAACCAAAGTACATATGCCCTTATACAACATTAATCTACAGAGATATGAGACCAAATGCCAAATTGGGGCCGATAAGTGTATATATATATATATATATATATAAATAGCCATTTTTTGGGCAAAATATTGGTAAAACGAAGAAATCCGGCCATAAAAATTACATGTGAGTGTACATAATGTGTCAAGGTGAAGTTTTTTATTTATTTTAATTTTTGGGTTTTCTTTTGGGTTGATTTTGCTATTTTCCTTTTAAATTTATTAAGTTTTGGCAAAAAAAACTTCAAAAATACAAAAAGAAGGTGAAACGCGATCGTAATGAAAAACAAAAAATATGGGGATGATCAGTGACTAGAAAACAACCCAGGGTACAGTGGGGGTGCAATTATGAGAATGAAGCGAGAGGCGTGTTGTGGTCAGAGATTTTGATCAAATCGTCAAAATTCTCAGAAACTGGGCAAATGGAGTCCAAATGGAGAAGTTTTCGAGTCAATCGCGTTTCGCGAAAATTTAGGAGCACATGTCAAATTTCATGAAAAATGGTTATGGGACCCCCATTATAGGATTTTTTCACTCCACTTAGAGCTCATTTCTACTATTCACTTGTGAGAGAGAGCTCTAGCCACATAGAGTGCATAGGAATTCCAGCAGAGCCGATACGCCATGCACAATCATCTGACGACTACCAGATATGAGAGGTAGATTCGGCAACTTATGCTCTTCATGTATATGTGATGTTTGTCGCCAAAACTAGCATAGAACTCCAACGAGGTTTGCAGGGTAGAGACCTGTGAGCGTAGATAACCACCTAACGGCTAACCCAATACCAACAAGACTTCATAGGGGGTTTACCCTAGCCTAGGAGACCAATCTTGGATGCCCGAAAGAGGCAAGAACGCAACGGGAAAAACCCTAACTTCTAGAGCCCTGCAAGAAGCCACAAAGAGGAAATCCGACAAAATCATACCAAAATTCATGAGTAGGTGCTTCTCGATGAGCTCTACAAGGCTACATGGGTTACATGGCCAAAAGGTGACCAAAAGTGGGCATAAGCTTCAGAAACGGCATCGGAAACACAAAGCTTCACTCGGCTCTCACAGCCAAGCGAGACGTCCGTTTGCCACCAAACTTCGCGAGCGGCTTACCAAGGCCTTCAACAACCAAATCCTATGGTGTTAAACCACTACAAAATCATCGGGGGCATGCAAACACAATCATGGGCGCTTCCAGAGCGACAAATCGGCAAATGAAGCTTAAGTAAAGCCAAAACCAACAAGAATCACATGGCAAGGTTCCCCAAGGGATAATAGATCTATGCTGGTCATCATCAAGAAATTTCATCGCGGAAAAGCACTCCAAGAGTCAGAAATCACCTCTGAGGCTCCGAAAGCCAAGAAGGGAGTTTCTAACTAACCAGTTGATTTTTTAAATTGAAATAAAGCACAAAGGGACTTAGGGAGGTCATATGCACATGTTAGTAGGACTGATTACCAAAAAATGCACAGGAGACATCCTACACGTAGGATGTCTCAAGGCCATGTTTGGGCACCGAACTCATCATTCAGGCATACACACAGCTTCTACATGTCATTTACAGCTTATCCCTCAAGTTTCACCCCATTTGGACAAAAGTTGACCTCTTATGCATCAAATAACACAAAGTCAGAGCATAGAGGCAAGAATTGGTCATAGACCTATAAAAAATGATCCAAATCAAGTGAAACTTGAACCATACACTCTTCACATCATGCCAAAGCTAACTGTGAGGTCATATCTACAAAATCATGAAAAAAGACATACTACGCGTAGTATGTCTCTAAGATTGAAATGACCTCTAGATGGATTTTTTGGCCTTCATACATGTTTATCACATTCATACAAGCCCACCCACCAAGTGTCCAGCCAAACAAATCACCTTTTGGCCTCATAGCTCCATAGATGTACTTTTCAGAGTCCTAAACACTAGAAATGGTCTTCCTACCCTTAAACCTTATCCAAATTCAAATCTAAGCACATAGCTGTGATCCACAGGCTATGCCCTATCATACTGACAAATTTCATGCAATTCTGAGCAAAAAAGACATCCTACGCGTAGTATGTCTCCAGAGTCATATTGACCTACTAAGCAAAGTTTGACATCATAAATGGAACTATCATGCTACAAGAAACCTACATATCAATTTTCAAGCCATTTGGACAACATTTGCTTATCATTACAGGACATCCTACTCATTTGTGAACCAAAAGCCTAAAATAGTCCAATATTTCTCTTTTTGGTGTCCAAATCAAAATCCAAGCACATAGCTGTGATGTACAGGTCATAGGCTATCATCATGACAAGTTTCAAGTCATTCTGAGGATAAAGAAATCCTACTTCAGGCTTAATTTGAAGCATAATTCTTACTGTTTTCATTTGCAAGCCACCCTTAGTCCCTCTTGAGCTCATGTTTCAATTTTCAAGTCAATTGGATAGTTAAAACTTAGTTTAAGAGCTAATCTGTAAAGAACACTAACTTTGGACTACTGAGTGCAACAGGATCCATGGCAGCCGCTAAATCACCAGCAAAGAAGAAAAGAATGACCAACAAAGATTACCTAAAGGAAGTGGATCCATTTGTAATACCAACAGGAACCATAAAGCCCATTACCACTTGGTTACAAAGCAACCTACTGGAAGCAAATGACCTCAGGATATGCCAAGGCCTGTTCAAGGACCCAAAAGGCAATGCCATAGAGCTTCCAATGATACCGCAGGAACTCAATGAGTTCACAAGAGAGCCAGATATACTGTCTCTCTTGGAAAAGCTGGACTTACACAATTATTTTGAGGCGTTGCCAGTAGGAATTGACATCCAGAGAGTCTGGGAATTCATCACCACAATCAAAGAAAATAGCATAGCCAAAGTGACAGATCTGCAAGGAAAGATCAGAGTAATTGTAATCACGCTAGAAGTGGTCGGAAATGCATTGAGCCTCTCTAATAAAGGCGACAGTGTCAACAAGAGGCGAGAAGAGATAAAGGTATACAAAGAAATCAAGAAGAACTACACCTTCGAGGATGTTGCTGATCCAATGGTGGCAACCATGTGCCAACTTTACAACCAATATTTCCATATGTGCACAAAGAGGCCTCAAAATTACACTGCACCACCGGCAACAATTGGAACGACATTTACATGGGCAATGAAGACAAGCAGGCCAAAAGAGATAGATTATGCGGCGTACCTACAATACAACATTGTGAGAATGGGAACCCCAAATCCTACATACATTGCACCAGGGGAGATGCTTACAAAGGTGATATATGAAGCTTTACATGCAAGGGGGCAGTGGCCTCTTCCTCCATCACAGAATGACTGGTTAAAGCTAACAGAGGACAAGGAAGAGGAACAACCTACAGCTCCCAGGGTAACCACCAGACTAAAGAGAAAGCTAGAAATAGTGGAAGAAGAGCCTGCTCAACGGAAGAAAGCTATTGTACAAATGCCAGCAAAAGAGACCAAATCCCAGAAGGCTGCTCGGCTAGAAAGGTTGATGGAAAGTTTCAAAGCCCAATGAATGCTAAAAGGAGATCTAAATGAATTATGGAAGCCCTCACTTGAGGCAATGTCTGGATCTTCTTGAAGGGCAAATAGGGATCGCTTCGAAGACTACATAAAGAATTTTGAGATCCTAGATGCGGCAGCTGAGAACATTCCAGTCATACCATTTACTGACGAAGAGGTTGATGATGTGAGGCAGCAGTTGCTAGAAGAGCAGGAAGGGGAAGAAAGAGAGAGGAAAACAAAAGCTGTCCGGGATATAAAAAAGAAACCATCAACCCCACCATCAAGCCGAGAGTCAAGTCCTCCACCATCACCACCTCCTCCTAGTCCTCCTCAACCACGACAAACTGAGGAGTTGAACAAATCTGATCGCCAACAAGACTCCAAGGAAGAGGAGAACAAAGAGAAAGAGCAAAAGACAGAAATTGAACCAAAAAATGAGAAGCAAGATCCTGAGGCAAGGAATTATGGAATATTCCTAGATCTGCTAGCTGCTGGATATACCCGAGAGGAGGCAGCTCAGACAACATTTCAATTATCAACACCTAAACCAGAAAAATCCACATTGAGCACTCGTTTGGTGGAGCTGAAGGAGAATGCAACAGACACCATAGATTTGCAACCACAGAAGGAATACTAGGAAGAAGTTATACAAAGACTACAAGGATTGAGAGTCATGTCAATGGCCAAAGAAATAGAGTACGAAGAGCTGAGGTTGAGTGAAGAAAATGTGAAAACAAAAGTGGAAACACTCCAGAGGCAAAACCAGGAGCAGTTGCATGGCCAAGCACAGGTACAATCATAATTAGAAGCAGCACTACAGAAATGTCAAGAGCTAGAAAATCAAAGCTAGGAAAGCAATCAAAAACTGCTAAACTCTAAAGAGGAATACCAGAAAGTCAGCAAGACTCTTTTTGAAGCTGAGAAGGAAAGAGACGAGCTAACCCTACTGTTAGCGGAAGAGTCGAAGCAAGTAGAGAGCTTGAAAGAAGCTAAGGACAGGGTTGAAATCTCATATGAGGCTAGCCAAGATGAGGTAATTGAGCTCAAAGATCAAATCAAAGTAAAAGAGCAAACTATTCAGAGGTTGACTGCAGCTACAACTAGCACGAGCCAAGAAAAAGATGCGTTTGAAGAACAAATGATAGAACTCCAAAAAGAGCTGACGCTAGAGAAGAAGCAGAGAGTGATGATGGCAGAAGGATCAATGGTGATACAAAGCCGATTGGAAGAGGAGAACAAGTCATTGAAAGCAGAATTGCTGAAGCTTCAGGAAAGATTAGAAGATAATTCACAAACACTGCAAACAGAGAATGCTGAGATAAACCAGAAGTTAGACAAAGCTGATAGGGTCAATGCAGAACTCAATGACCTATTAGTATCTGTGACAGAACAAGCTGAGATAGAAAAAGACAAGTTACAGAAGCAGCTGGATGAACTTCAGGGCCAAACAAGTGAAGAACGTCAACAAAGTCAAGGGCCGGCTGCAACGGAAGGAATTGACATAGAGAATGTGTCAGATCCGGTGGACACTATCATACAAGAGGATATTCATGGGGAATCAGTACAAGAGCCCCGGGATCTGACACAAGAAGAGGAAGACAATCTACATAAATCCATAAAAGCAGCTATAAAGAATATAGCAAAAGAAGCAATGCAGTGGGAGCAGAGGATATTAAAGTCGATGACAAATCAGAAATTAGATGCAAATGTCGTTCAACATGAATGACTACAACCTTCTCTCCCCTATCCTCTTCTCAAATATGAGGCTGCTACAATCAACAAGAGGATCAAAGAGGAGCCCACAATGCCACTATACAATGAAGATGTCACCAGACCAGAAGGGGTTAAACTGATTGTAGACTCCCAACCAAGATGGAGGAAGGCATCGCTCACTAAATACCCTCAGTATTTAGTACATGTGGTAGAGGCGCCTAAAATAATCAGAGACAACCTCAGCTTTTGCCCTCTACCAAGGATGCGGACATGGAAGGAGCATGAATTGCTAAAGAGAAGCCACCCCTCATGGATCAACTACCCAAAGCTGTCTGGCTTGAAGGCAGGTGAGAGAATGAGTGAGAAATACATGGTGAAAACCCTAACGAGCGCCATTAAATTGTTCACTGGCTCGCCTGACCTCTCTTGCACTATGCTCAGGAAGATATGAAAAACCCTTCTGGCAGTTTTGAGGTCTTTAAACCTAGGCAAGCAACAGACAACATATTTTTCTTCCAAGATACATATAGATGTGCTTATGAACTGTCTGCTCAACCTTCCCATGAGGTGATACATGCCCTCTACCAACGAATAATGTTCTTTCCCTCATACCACCTCCAGGCCTTTGAAGAAGCCTTCTACATCGGCTTCTTCACCATCGATACATATATATTTGGCCCTACATTACTGACCCATCATGCATGGTATGAGTCTGTTCTGAAGATGCGCGAAAGCCTCCACTGAAGCACCAGCTCTACTACCATGTTGGGGACAACATGAACTAGGAGGGGGGGAGTGTTAGTAGAAGACTGGCGGCTACACTCAACTAAAGATTGGCGGACTACGAAAAGAAAGAAATCCTATGTAGTCATTTCCTAATTAAGAAAAAAAACCTGTAATTTCATTTGTAAACACTTGGGGCTTGCAGAAGTTTCCAATTTTGTACATTATTTTTGCCATTAGACTGAGTAAGATTTTACTTTGGAACTTGAGATATTGTAATTGGAAGGTAGTTATACCAAATTTTGACCTTAATGAAAGGACCCTTTTGTTGATTTTTTTATCAAGTGTCTGTGAGAAGCGTATTCTGTGTACGAGAGAGAGTGAGAGTTTATCTTGACGCTACGTGCACACTGGTGGTCAGAATCGAGTGCGGAGAAGTGCAGCGTGTTGCTCCCGGAGAGAGCTACGCGACAACACCTACATTGCGCATGTACGGCCCGGCTTTGCGAGATTGACCCGCTAGCTATTTCTAGTGATTCGGTGAGCATATGGTCTCTGTTTTTGCATTTCAACATATCCATGCGTTCGCAATGAGTAGAGCTACACATTAGGCACTTTAGTTTTCAGAAACGACGACCTACAAAAACCTTTCAGACATCCTATGTGATTTTGCACCGGGTGTTTTTGGGTAGGGTTTTGTGTCTCGGACCTTAGGGAGAGCGGTCTATTTGTGTTAATAGGATTTCCCTCAAGTTTCGTTGCGTTTTGAGAATGTCTGATGGGTATTTGGCTCTTGGAAGCGTTGTAGAAAATCTCCTCCTATGTACTTTGAACGCTGTAACCTAGACATTGGGTAGGGACCTCTGTAGGAAGTAGTCAATAGTCGGTCGAGTGTAGGTTGACACGCTATGCTTGCTTCCACGCGCCTGTGGGTCGAGCTTTGTCCTTAGCTGACAAATCTTGTTAGGTGAGTTCTCGCTGTGCTGACGTCCGTCGCGGCTTATCCGCCAACAATTTCCTGCGAGGAGAGAATTTTGAGACAAAGGGAGGTCAGTTGAGGATATTCATGATACCTCAAAATCAGATGGGATAGTCCCAGCGAGGTTGTTCCCACTAGCAAGGAAGTTCTGTACGTTGAGGAGCCGCCACATATTTGCTGGAAGCCCTCTACTAATCCTGTCAAAAGAAAGTTCGATATAATCAAGCTTCGAGGAGTTGCTGATATCAGTCGGCATGCATCCTGGTAGCTCATTGTTTTGAAACTCAAACCTGGTGAGCTTTGGAAGAAAGCAGGAATGCTACTTGTGAGCCTATTGTCCTGCACACGCATTCGAAGAAGTGATTGGCAGCTTGCAAGGCTTTCAGGAATGGATTCGGAGATGCGATTGGAGAACATGATGAGCTTGGCGAGGTTTGAATGCAGCCATAAATCAAAAGGGACGGGGCCCTCAAGGAAATTTCAACCCATCCCATCCCTCTCTAGAATCCCTGCGGGATTTCTCTCTTCTCGTTGCCCGCCCTCGTTTGGGTTGCCTATTTGGTGACTTTCACTCTCAGCCAAGCAAGCAGGCCCTTCAAAGCATAACAACGCGACAAATGCAGCAAGGTGTACTCAGGCTTTCACAGTAAAAAAAAAAAAGGCAGGGGCCAGTGGGTCTCGCCACCCTCTCTCAAAGAACCCGTCACCCGGCCTCGTTTGGATTGCCTATTTGGTGCCTGTGAGCACCTTTAGCCAAGCAAGCAATCCCTTCAAAGTATAACAACACCAAACCATATCACTAGTTACACGAGATCAACATATCAGGTTTGAAACTCAGCATTTCAGTGTATCAAGGCTAAAATTCAGCATTCAGCTTCATAGTCCGCTCAGTGCTGGCAACATTGGAGAAAATAGCAAGGAAAAAATAAAAGGAGGGGCTCGCTGGTCGAGGGAGTGTAGGATACATTTACAGAGTATGCTCCTTTTTACATTCAGGATGCATGGGCACAGGTCAAGGAAACATTGACGACACCGCCATCATCCTGTGGGATAGTGCATACCGGTTCACCCTTACTATAATTTTATGTTTTTCCATGATAGACATACTAGGCGATAGTAGTTGAAGAGGGATTACAAGCATTATCTTTTTCTTCATTTCACAGGAACTCCCTTGGTACAAATTGAATGGCCGAGGGAGAGATTAGAAAAGACGACAGAACAGTGCCAACAACAAAACACGGCTGCCATGTCCATACATAAACATACCCAAACACATGCTCAAGAAGAAGAGCAATACCTGATACACAAGCCTCAAAGGCACCTCATAATCCCGACCTCAAAACCCACCCATTTAAGCCCGCCTCAGACCATAGCCAGAATTGGGGACCTCGCACGAAGCCATCCTGCAATGATGAGCCAGATCCAGAGTCGATCGAGGAGCATGGGCACAACATGGCATTGGAGCTTCTGTCGAAGGTGGACATCATCGCACACGCAAGCAAATATAGAGCCGTCCCCGAATCTGCACACGCGCGTAGCAGAGAAAGCGAGGGCGCAGGGGCCGCCATCACGCGACTCGCGTAATAGAAAGGGGTAAATTTCCAAAAGGGGGGGAGGTAAGGTCTCTCCTCCCGACCAATGAGGGGGGGACACATACATGCCCCAACTTTGAGCCAAACACTAAGGTTGCCAGTATGGCAGACCAAAAATCTCTCTCTCTCTCTCTCGCGCTTCCACCTGTGACTTGACATGCAAATTGGACTATAATACTGGCCATCGTGAATCCTCGCCTTGTTTTTATGATTAGTCGGGGCAAGGTGTGAAAGCACTTCAAGACGCCCTAGGCTGCTGAGCTTCAGCGGAGGTGTTGCTGCGTTGATCTTCTCCAAAGCTTGGCACCATGGGTCGCATGCACAGTCGCGGGTATGTCTGTTTTTCTGCTTTTGAATGCATTAAATAGACCTCGGATTTTGCATCTGCCTTCCCAAATGCGAGCGAGGAAAGCCACAGATGGGGAACATTGAGTCGACATGCTTGACATAATCTAAAAAATTAGGCTGGGGAAGCTCCCGTACCATAGGAGAACAGGATCGCTTGCTAGACGAACCTCGTTCTCATCGTAGTGATGGTTGAGTAACGCATGCCTCCGTTATCGTTGTGCAAATGTTTCCAAAAATTTAATCAGGATTTGTTGAATGCATGATTGTTCCGATGCGCCTCAACAATTGCTCTCGTGTTCGCACGATCTTGTCTGGCTGCCGAGAACACGTAGTGTTGTGAGGTGGGTATCATCTCATCTAAGAATGCTGCCGAGAACACGTAGTGTTATGAGGTTGGTATTTAAGAATGCTGCTACGTTTCAATAACGGACACAGATTGAGTTGCTGGTGTCTACACGATCAAGTATTGTTGCTTCTTACAAACCAAGCTGATAACGTGCATCAATCTAAGGTTCTTTACACACTAGGAGTCTGCCTGCCTTTCGCAGCCTGCAAAACCGTTGACAGTGTGCCAGCTAAAGCTTGGCTGCTCGCATTGATACACACCACTATAGTTTGTCGCAGCATTGGTTGCCTTGCCAGCGCCAAATCTGAGAGTGTTTTGGATGGCACCTCAAAGGCTGCCCGATTTTGGCACCCTGCTCCTGAATCAATCAGCTTAGGAGAGCCCCCAATTCTGAGCCTTTTAGAAGTAATATTTATTTTGAAAAAGGCAATGCGGAACAAATGGTGCCACATCCCTTCCCGCCATAGTGCGGTATGCTGCCGTGTTGGGCAGCCATATGGCAGCCACTTTTCTGCAATTGGCATTGTGTAAACACTAACAGGCCTCTAGATTATGAAGTTGCAGAATGACTGTGTGCCGAGGGTTTTAATCAGAGGTTCTCTATATTCATTAGGGACGAGAATTGTGCTTATTTTGTTGGAATCGCGAGATTCAAGTCATTGATGTCAATGGTCTACGCCGCTGAACAAAGAGCTTCAGCATTTTGAAGGCTGTCTGTCTACTAACATTAATTAGTAAACAATTATGTCTTGTTTTATTGCAATTATGAAAGTAGCATGCCTTTTTCTAATCAATGCCATCCTTTTTTCAGAAAGGGTATATCCTCATCAGCACTGCCATATAAGAGGACGCCACCGAGCTGGTTGAAAATCTCCAGTCAAGAGGTACGAGTCTCTTCTTTGATTGTTGTGTGGAGTCTGGGGCCCTATTCGAATTCTATATCAAAACTGGTACTACTGCATCTCTTTTATGGATGAACTTTGGATAATTCACTTAGTGATAGCTTGGTTGTAGGTTGAGGATCACACTTGCAAGCTAGCAAAGAAGGGATTAACCCCGTCACAGATTGGAGTTATACTCAGGGACTCCCATGGCATAGGTCTAGTCAAGAGTGTAACTGGCAGCAAGGTTCTGAGGATTTTGAAGGGGCATGGTATGGAAGTGATCCTTTGCTTTCTCTTATCTTTGCTCTGCATTTCTCGGCTTAAGGAAGCGAAACAAAGGGTGCATTCAGTTTGCAAGTGTGTGGATGGAAGAAAGGATGTCTATTAATATATGTATGATGTATGATGTATGAGAAATGCACATGAATGGCTGTTGTATGTGGCATGTGCATTGTGCCTTATCAATTTGTGGATGAGAAGTAGGGTGTTGTATGTGCAATTTGTGTATGAGGTGTGTGCATGAAAGGGTGTTGTATGCGGTATGTGCATTGTCTATTAATTCGTGTGTGAGAAGTGTGCATGAAAGGGTGTCGCATGGGCTGTAGATTTATGCCTAGCTTGCATTTTGTCTTATGATTTTGTGGAAGGGAAGTGTGCACGAGAAGGCTTGAAATCAAGTTCTGGTTGTTTGTGACCAAGGTTAATTTTTACAATCCTTGTTTGGCCGCACAGGTCTGGGCCCTGATATCCCAGAAGACTTGTATCATTTGATTAAAAAGGCAGTTACTGTGAGGAAGCATCTTGAGCGCAATCGCAAGGATAAGGACTCCAAATTTAGACTCATCTTGATCGAAAGCAGGGTTCATCGACTAGCTCGATATTACAAGAAAACCAAGAAGCTCGCTCCCAACTGGAAATAGTGAGTCTTAAAACGCTTTTCTTCTTCTTTTCAAAGACGTTTTCTGGTGGCAATATTGTGTTGATGATAGTGTTTGCTTTGTGTGCAGTGAAAGTTCCACGGCAAGCACTATGGTGGCGTAAGTATGCTAAGAACCTAATTTAGTTTGCGACCGTTAGCTCTAATGACCTGCTTCTATCTAATGACAGAGGTTAAAGTGGGTGATTTGGTTGAGGATTGGACTTGGGATATAATTTTGAGCCTATTCCAGTTTTGCTAGCTGTATTTTGTTTTGCCCAAAAGAAACATTATTTTTTTTCATGAATGAGGCTACTAGCAATTAGTTCAGGTAGTTGATGTGGATTTTTTAACTTTTTGTGTGGAGGTGTGAACTATTTATATGGTTTTGTGGGATGTGTTTTTGTGAGATACCTATTTTGAGCCAAACACATACTTTTTGCATGGCACCATTCTTTAAAGTAGTTATGGTTGATGTTGATGAAAGCAAAGCCTTATCAGGGTGGTGTTCCTTGCCCTGGACCAGGCGTTTGTGGTGGTGTGGGCTGTTATACGTGGCACCATTGACAGTGGCTGTAGCTACACATTCTGTGCCATATAGGAAGTGGTGCTGCAAGCATGAAATTTGAAGCTTTTCTCCCATGTACATGAAACAGCACACATGCACGTCGACACATTCTGGCTTTTGCTCCCATTGTGAAACTTTTTCTTGCGCATTAAAATTGTGTATACTGCTGTTCTTTGCACGTTTTAATAAATTGATAAATACTGGATGCCTTCCAGAGGGTCACAAGGTGCGTGCAACAAGGTGAAATCATGGCTGTTTGGAAAATTTCCAAAGATAACAGTCCAACAAAGTCATGGGGGGAGATTAGGGAACTCTTGCAGCCGATTTCAATCTTGAAGTAGGATAGATCTGTTTACAGACTGTTTCATATAAAGCTTTGGAGGACATTTACACAAGCGGGATGAAGATATACAATTTTGCTTGTGTGTTGGTGAATTAAGCGCATGCACGCACTTATGGCTTTGAAGAGAGTTTAGTTTGAAGAGAGCTGAACACCATAGATAGAAGGTAAGCCATGTTTTGATTTCAAATCACTGATGGATGCAAATCATTTATTTTCAATTCCAAGAATGTATTCATGATATCCAGGATTGTTTAGCTACAGAAATGTCTTTTTTACGAGTAGGTGTGTGTGTGTGTGTGAGAGAGAGAGAGGGAGCCAGCGAGCAATAGCGTTGTTCTGCTTAAGGATACATTTGCGATGATACTCTTGTTGGTAATATTTTGAGATTGAGACCGAAATATTTGATATTTGAGAAAATATGATAAAGATACATACCTCTCTCTCTCTCTCTCTCTCTCTCTCTCTCTCTCTCTCTCTCTCTCTCTCTCTCTCTATATATATATATATATATATATATATATATATATAATCTGTGTCTAAATAAACCTGAACTCTAGTGGTAATATTTTGAGAAAATTGTGCTACCATATGAAAATCCAAGTTACCAAATAGTAACTTCACTTTACGACATGAAAGCTTTGCTCTCAACTTGGCTACAAAGCACACAATTGCTTTTCGAAATCAGCATAGTAAAATACATTGACATGTGAGACCGAGTAGAAGAACACATTCGAACTCGCGAACTCACTGTAACAAGGCAAGCAATTCGACAATGAGACTATTGTAGTTTCTTGATTTGCGATTGGGGCGTTAAGCCTTGCTGCAGTTGGGGGCCGCTTGATGTTGTGCAACGACCCTATATATGTGTTAGTTCATGTTTGAACTAAAGGTTCAATAAATCTACAAACTCTTGCGTTCAGGTATCATCATTGGTAAGAAATTTCCTTAGGTGTCTCACATTTAAATGGCAATTGTGTGATGATAGATACACCTTGTAGGTTGCTTGACCTGTTGCCTTAGGTATGAAGAATGTCTTATCATATCTAGGACACATTAATCATGTCATCAAACTTAACACCCAGAGAGTGTCACCTTTGAGATCACATTCTTGAAAGCGATCAGAGCTTTTCCTCATTCGCATAATGTTTTGTTTTGCGATCTTGCGCTTGTGGCATATGTTGGCAAGAATGTTCTAACATGTCCATATAGAAAAATGAGCATTGTACACAAGTCTTTTGAATAACAATTTTTAGACAAAGATGCTTAGTGGTTGTGTGGAAGTTCACATCTTCTCCATATGTATCCATTTTGTTGATTTTGAAGATTTAATTGTAAGCATGGTAGGAATAAACATATAAATTTGTTTAAGACGAGTCTCCAAATATGGAGATGAGGGGTCGAATGTTGAAATGTATAGAGAGAGAGAGAGAGAGAGAGAGAGAGAGAGAGAGAGAGAGAGAGAGGGGGGGGGGGGGGGGGGGGGGGGGGGAGATGAGACGAGGCACACCATGTATGCTCTCAAAGATTGATTCATATTGAGGACAAGATATAAATATATAGGTGAGATCAAGTTGAGTAAAGTAAACCATATATATCTCCAACACCCCCACTCAAACAAAGGTCTCTAGCTTTGTATGAAAGAACCTTTGGGGAGTTAAAGGGAAAAACCAAAGCTCCTATACAATGTGAAAATATGAACCAACGATGATGATGTGAAAGTGAATTATGTATCTATGTACAAATATACGAGTGACTCAGAGATCACAATGTGCAAATATGGAGCTTGTATAGTGCATGGTATCTATAGGATTACAATGTCATATGTACAAAGCTATTACAATAGAAGAGAAGCTAATCTAGAAAGAGTGAGGCCGAATCAACTCCGAGCTCCGAGCACAAGAGGATGAAACGTGACTCGTTGAGGCCTTTGGTAAGAATGTCTGCAATCGTTTGGTCACTTGGACAATGTTCAACCATAATGGCTCCTTTGCGTACTTCATACCTGACATAACGATAATGGACATCAATGTGCTTTGACTTATTATGTTGAACATAGTCTTTTGCAAGACTAATAGCACTTTGGTTGTCACACCACAAGGGTGTGTCGAAGCCAGATCAGCTCACGAGCTGCAAGTGATGCCGCAACATATTTTGACTTGGTCGTAGAGACTGCAACACAATAGCGTTTCTTGCTCGTCAAAAAAACAAGACAACCATTTATAAAGAAGCAATTTCCACTAGTAAATCACATAGATAAATGTGAGCTTGCCCAATTTGCATCTGTGTAACCCAAAAGAGAAAGATTGCATAGAATCTGACGTGAGTTATCGTCGATAGACCAAACCAAAATCTGTAGTGTCTTTCAAGTATTTCAATACACGCTTTATGCTTAAGAGAAGGACGTGCAAGATGTTGTCCAAGATAATTAGCAACAAACAAAATATCAGGACGAGTGTTTCACAAACTCTCGAGAAACATATTCGCCTCCATTGTCACTACGAAGCTTCTTAAGGCGATGACCAGTTTGAAGTTCTGCAGCATTGTGGAATTTTTTGAAACAGATAAGACCTCATATTTTTTATCTAAGTAGAAATACAGTCGTATACCGTGAGAAATCATCAATGAAAGTAATGAAGTAGCGATATTGTGATCTCGAAGAAGGTAGAGGTTCACATATATCAGTATGAACAAGATCCAATATGTCCTGAGAATGAGTTGTATTTGAAAGAGGAAAGGGTTTACGATTATGTTTCCCAAGAGCAAAAAACTCACAAATTCCCATATAGGGATGAGCTTTAAGATCCATGCCATAAACAAGATCACGACGTTGAAGATCAAGGAGTTTTGAGAAATCAGCATGAGAAAAACGGTGATGCAATACTTTGCTATCACCCATGATCACCTGGAGCAGTGACAACATTTGCTACAACATCATTGAGGATACTTCAAACAAATTACCGTTTGAAGGAGCAGTGGCTATAGTCTGTCCATCTTTCTCAATTCGGCATTTGGTATGATCAAATCCAACAAAGAGACCAAGATCAACAAGTCTAGCAACTGAAAGAAGATTACGTTGAAGATCTGGTACATGTAATACTCCTCGCAAAATTCGAGTGGAAGAAGATAAGGTACAAAGATATAAATCTCCAATACCCTTTACTTGACAAGTCGTATCATGAGCAAGATAAACAACACGTTGAACTGGTAGTGGATGATAGTTATGGAGCCACTTAGACTGATATGTCATATTTTCTATAGCACCAGAATCGACAATAAAAAGTGATCTATCACGTACATGAAGTATTCTGTCTAGAGCAACTGAACATAGGACGCAACTTGTTTCTGGTACAATATTGTTTTGATGTTTAGTAGCATATGCTCTATTACGGTCTGTGTCGAATTGACGCTTATAGCACATATGAGTCTGATGATCAGTTCGTCCACAATATTCACAACAACAAGAAGAAGAGTCTCTAGATAAACGTGGTTGTTTTGTGGTAATATTGTGTTCTTCATTATATTGACGTGCTTAATAATCATCTTCAGTATAGCCATTTCTATTGCGGTAAGAACATTGCTTATTAGGAAATTTGAGACGAGAGAAATTATTACCGCGGCGGCCACCTTTGCGGTTTTCTCATTGAAATGGATGTCCTCGAGCATAAAAAACACGTTCCATATGTTATGACTCAATCTCCTCTTATGAAATCATAGCTGTATCATGACTAGAATTATGTTGTTCTTGACATTGAGAGTATTCAATTAAAGGCATGCAGGCTTGGTCGAAATCAAGACCATCTTTATTAGAGAGAATAGTAACAATGTTCTCATAAGAAGAGTCCTTCACCATATCAAGGAGAAGTGTAATCAGTTGTTTTTGTGGAACAAGATCACTGGCAGCAACAACAAGCTGGTTAATAATAGATTTCAAAGACTTAATATGTCTCGTCAAGAACCGGTGGTGGTGGTGGAATGGTGGTTGTCGTAGTTGCTGGTCGACGCGATGTTCCTGCTTCTGTTGACTCGGTTTCTTTGGCTTTCATTCGCAGCTTCTTGTCCTTAAGGCGAGCAATCTCAACGGCTAACTCATACGTAGCCGGGAATCTACCTTTCACCTTCTCTTTGAGAAGTGGCCATAAGCCATGCGTGAACAGATCTTTTTTTAGGAAATCGGGTGCAGCTTCCCCCCTTGCCAGTGACTCAACCCACCGTTCCCACAAATCCACAAATTTGGACTCATAGGTGGCATATTCTAAAAGACCCTCCTGCTTCAAGTCTCTCAACTTATCCCACAACTTTTCTGAAGTGGTACCTCCCCCAAAGCGCCTCTTAAAAGCGGTTTTTAAGGGTTCCCAGTCATCCTTGGTTGCTTGTGGAAGTGCATTGTACCATGATCTAACTTCTAGCTTCATGAGATGCTTAAAGATTCTAACCCGGGATCCATCCGTATCTTTGTTGCTCACTACACATGCTACTTCAAAGTCATCTAGGAAGTCTGTTACCAAATCCTCCCCCTTCTTTCCTTTAAATGTTGGAAATGCTACACTTGCCATGATTACTGAGACATAGATTAAAACTTCAAACGGTACATTGCCTTGTACCAAAGGTAGGACAAATGGTTGATATGATGCCAGAACCTCAAAAAATCGCTCCCCACCCAGCATGGTGTCAATGACGTGTTGGTAGTGAGCCTTCAAATCCAGTATTACCTTGATTGAGCGTACACGTGTTGGTATGTGTGATCTGTCTTGAGGTAGGTTGTACTGATTCATGTGAAGCTTAGAGGTGCTTAGTCACTGTCCAAGCTTGTGGGAGAGGGTGGTGTTCTTTCTTGAAACAAACTCGGTAGATCCCTAGTTTCTTTAGTGACAGTGTGAGCCAATGATTCCGTTATCTGTGCTGCAGCATCAGGTGCGACTTGAAAACTGACTGTGATAATTACCTTGGTGACTTGAGTTACCCGATTCTCAAAGTAGAATAGTGTTGATTCTCTATTGTGTAGAGCTCCTTCCATTTTGTTGTTGTGGGTTGGTTGTAGGTTGCGGACATGGTTTCAACCTTCTCCTTCTTCTTCTTGGCACTTGGCCTATGTATATCCACTGGGTTTGGCGTGTTGGTTGACTCTCCCACTGCAAATCGATTACCGTTACGCATGGCACTCGAGCTTCGATGGAGATGCGGAGTTCCTCTAGTTGTGCTTGGAGCTCTTCTTCTTCTGTCGTCCAATTAGCAAATCCTGCTAGCCATTCATCCATTCACAATAGTTTAGGGGTTTCAGTCTTGTAAACTGAAGGGTTTCATGAAAAGATCCTCAGTGGGGGCACCAAATGACGGGAGCAAAGCGAACCCCGAACCCCGACGGCCTCGAAAACACTGGGGACCGAATGGCACACTTCGAGCATGTCATGGTAAAGCAAACAGGGGGCACCACTTAGCTTCAGCGTCTAGGACGCAAACAACACACCACCATAACAAAGTTTTCATCCAAGAGAGATGGATGCTTGGGAGTAATGATGAAAAGGAAAGGGAATGAGATCAAGTGAGAGAGAGAGAGAGAGAGAGAGAGAGAGAGAGAGAGAGAGAGAGAGAGGGGGGTATAGCGGCTTAGTACTTAGGTATCACAAAAGGATGGCGAATCCGCACACCCTTACACATACACAAGCTCACTCCAAAACACAAGACTAGGTGGCGATTCCGCACACCTCACATGGGCAAAACATTGCAAGAAAACATACTCACAAAACCTCAAGCTTTATTTAGAGAATTAGGCGATGAAATGGGGAGCATAGGGTTAGGGAATGAGAAGGGAGAGAGTGGTAGAGCACATGGCGGATATGTGGGAGTTGATGGCGAAGAATCGCACGAGGGTTATGGCCATCATCCTTCATTTAGTTGCCCTTCATCTTCCATAGCCAAGGGTGTAGAGGTCATGCTCAAGACGAGCATGGTGATTGCGGTGATGGTGATGGTGTGGGTGTGTGTGTGTGCACTAGGCACACACAGTGCATAGTGTACTCTTTGGTGATGGTGTGTGTGTTTAGTGTGATAGTGACCCCTCTTTATATAGGGTAGGAGGGGGGAGAAATTCTAGAATTTAGAAATGAAGAAATCATTATCTACACAGGCCATGTGACTGTGGGCCCCACTTGTCTGGCTGTGTGTATATGTGCCAGAACAGCAGTCTCATGAGAGAGAGACTAAGAGAGAGAGATGGGTGAATGGAAAAAAGAGAGGTGACATGGAGAATAAAGTAACTACAAGAGGATAGAGAGAGGAGTGTGTTCAGAGGTGAATCTGTGTGCAGATGTGTGTGAACACAAGAAAATCAGGTAACCACTGGGTGGGGATGGGTCTGTGGGCACCTTTTTCAGTGAAACTGAGTGTGTGTGAGTGTGGGGGAGGCCATCTGTTTACAAGACAAGAGAGATTTCAAATTTTAGAGAGAGAGGGGGGTATTTGGATCATGGGAGAGTGTAGGAGAGAGAAAAGGGGGGGTGGGGTATACTGTTTTGGAAGATAGGAGAGGTGGCATGTGAGTTAGGGTGCATTATTGGTAAGGACAGGGGGTGGGGTAGCTTCAGGGGAGAGAGAAAGGACAAGGGAAAGAGAGAGGGGGTTGACCTTTTGAGTGGAGGAGAGGAAAAGGGACACACGGTGGGGCAACAGTGAAGAAAAAGGAGGCAGGGTGGGGATGGGCTGCCCCGCAGGCCCACGGTGGCCCATTTTACCTTTCTCCTTATTTACATACCCATACTTTATTTTTTTTCCTTACTTTTCCAATGTTTTTTATCACTCCCTCCCTAAGAGGGGGTTTCCATGGGGTGGGGAAGAGAGAAGAGGGGTGTGGGAGCCTGGCTTGTGAAAAGCCCCCATCAGCACCAAAGTGTGTCATATATGCAGGCAAACAAAAGTATGGCAAAGGGCTGGAGCAGCTAGTAAAATCATGGGATGGCAGGTAGTAGTGGAATTGTATGCCTGATGCGGCTTATAGGCCAAGGAAGGCTCCATGGAGGGCTAATTTGGGAAGCAGGTGAAGGAGATGAAAAGTGCAGCTTCTGGGTCCAGGAATGAAGAGCTTGAAGTGCTAAAGAAGAAGGTCCAGACGGCTCATCAAACCGAGCTACGGAGCCCAAGTTAGTAAAGGTTGAAGTTTCAGTGGTTTGCAGATTCTTGCCGGACAGGACAGCTGGAGACATGTGATCCAAGTGGAAGTCGAGGTATATATGTGTAGAGCTTAACTTATGGAGCCTACCCATCTTTTCAAATTGCGAATCGGAGCTCTGGTTAGCAAGATACAGTCAGTTGAATTTTTTTCGGGGGCGGGTCGGAGACCACTTGCTTGCATGGGAGAATGCGCCATCTGGTATCTTTTGAGCACCGAAGGAGTTCTAGAGTAGAGTATGCATCATACAAAGCTAGCAGGAAGTGGATGCACATTAAACGAATCCCGGAGCAAAAAATTATAGCAGACGGAAGATTGGGTGTCTTTGTCCAATGTTGGTTGTAGATGCTTTGATCGATTTTTGTGCCCTCGGTATGCGGTCTTGCGAAATCCCAAAATGCGGTTGGCACCGGGCATCTTCAAGTTGGCATGATGAGCTTGTAGTCGGGCTTTATGGCTTGGCAGTCCAACATTGGAGCAGGGAATGGGAGCCTGGAGAAGGAGGCCAAAAAATGAGTTTTTTAAGAGGATGCTTTGGAGGATTTTGAAGAGCCCCAAGGGCTATTGCATCACAGGCTGCCACGTGTCCAGGCACTTCTCCCACATGCGTAGTGGACGGCGGGGGTGGCACGGTATAAGAGCGCGGTTGTGAGCTCACTTAGTATCACAAGAGGGAGAGAGAGGGGAGCTCCCTCCCGTTGGCGATGGCGCGTGGAGGGCGGCCCTGCCGAGCGCTGCGCGCGGTGCACTGAGGCGGTTTGGTGGTGGTTTTGGCCCATGGCGGCGACGCGGTGGCATGCCCACGTGTGTGAGGTAGTGGCCGGAGGCCGTTTGGTTGATGATGTGGCATCCGGATAGGCGGTGGTTCCTGCGGCCGTTAATGCCCCCAAGTTTTTTGAAGGTAACCCGGGAGGGCAATAGCGACCTCGCTATTGCCTCCCCCCCATCATGGAAAGGGATAGTCCCACAGTGGAGAGAGAGTGAGGCCAAGGACGTCCAAAGATAAAGCAAGAGAGAAAACTCAAAGGTCCAAGGAGAGCAAGCCGGACAGCCAAATTGAAGGGACATTAGAAGAATGTGCACACCATGTAATTATTTCCAAAAATGAACTATGCCAAGTGCAAGCAATGCAAGCAAATTCTAAAAAGAGCTCTAAGTGAAGGCCGCGGGAGGAGAAACTCATGCATCATTTCTTTTTTGAACCTCCTAGAGGCACCCCTATAAAAGGATGTAAATGTGAAAATTTGGGGGCTTTTTTGCCTGAGTGTGTGATTGAAAGTTGCAAGCTTGTGTAGTGCCAAGCTTGCCATTGAAGCTGCATACTTGATTGTACTATTCCCCTATGCAATAATACCACATATTTGCCCCTATCTCTTGTGTTGCTTCTCCCCATTCCCCTCCCTTTCTCTCACTCTTTGTGTATTGGCCATTGCTTGCAGAGGGTTTGCCTGCAGCTTGAAGGGTGCGGGCGCTATCAAGAGGGCAGAATTAGAGTGCTTTGTGAGTCGAAAAGGTTGAGTTGAGCAGTGTAGGTGCATTTGTGCTGCGGGATTCTTTTTGCAAGGTGTGGGATAGTTGTTCTGTGTGCTAAAGTGGAGTTGTTAGTGCAAATTAGCCATTTTGAAGGTGTTATTTGAGAGGTTAGGGGTGCTGTGGAATCCGTGGGCTATAGAGAGACATATATTTTGTGTGCTGGGTGTGTTCCCTATTCCCCCTCTCCATCTTCTGGTGCCCCCACGAAGGAGCCGCTGATTGCTTGTCGGTGTTGATCGAAGGGTTATTTCCATCAAGGAGAGATGGAAACACATAGTTATGGACCAGTTTTCGCTGGAGAAGGAGATCCGGAAGAGTGGATGGCGGATTTCGAGTTGTATATGTTGTCTCACTGCATATGCCGAATGAAGATAGCAAGATGCAAATGATCCCGTTGTTGATGCGGGGAAAAGCAAAGACATGGTTCTATGCGTTGGAGGGAGAGCCAAGAATTATGTGGCCGGCGTTGCGGGCCCGTTTTTTGCAAGATTTTTGAAAAGAGGTATCTCCTGTCGACTTGGATGCAAGATTGAAAAATTTGAAGCAGGACGTGAATGAGGAATTTAACGTCTTCCTCGCCCGCTTCGAAGAGTGCTGGAGGGACTTTGCAGTGGCCATGCAGTTGGTCAATGGTGGTGAGTACTTTAAATTGGAAAAGTTTATGTCTTGTCTACATCCAAAAGTTCGTGAAAAGGTGGATTTCGAGGGCCCGGAGAATTACAATGGGGCTGTTGCTATTGCGCGGTCTAAGAGCCGTAAAATAAAGAAGAAGATTGAGCAAGGTGCGTTGGGGTATGAGGCAATGGTTCCCAATCCAACTTCAAGTCCGAGAGAAGAAGTCCAAGCGGAGAATCAACCCAATCAAGGGGTAGAAACCGTTCCTCAACAATGGGTATGTACAGTTCAAGATTTGTGTGAGCAAATGCAGGAGTTGTGTTTAAGTGTTATGGACACAGGTCAAGTAAGGACAGGAAAAGGCACAACTAGGCAATTGCCTGGTAGGTGTTACAATTGTAGGGAGGAGGGCCACTATGCTCCAGATTTCCCTCACCCACCAGGCGAAAGGGACGGCATGTATCCTCTATTTGGTCGAGGCCGGGGTCAAGCATAGTTTAATGGCCAAAGAGTGCAGCAAGAGGTTGAAAATCAAGCACAGGCGGCTCCATCAAGTAATGATGAAATACCAAGGGTTAACATTATTGGTGTTGACAGGCAGGAGGTTGACATTATGGCCAACAAAAGAGCACGAGGTGAAAGAAAGACCAAGACGGAGCGTGAAACAAGAGCAAAGAAGGGGAAAGAAAAGGTAAATGAAGGTAGAGAGTAGCCAGAGCCAAGCAGAAGAAGGCAAAGACAAAGAATTACCCAAAAGAATTTTTAGTTGGGACGCGGTAATCCGGAGTATGATTTGGTAAGAGATGTTCAAAATCAAAAGGCTAACATCACTTTTGGGCAGCTACTTGCATTAAACCCTAAGTTAAGAAGGCAATGGTCAACCAGTGTCAGTACGAGGCTTCCTCAAGTGGGAGGAGATGTGCATGCAATACAGAATCTAGCCTTAAAGGTGGGGAGTCCTACCGATGTGCTTCCGGTGGTGGATGTTTTACTGGAGAAGAAGAAATAGGTTCAAGCCTACATCGATGGTGGTGCCCAAGTCTGTGTTATTATGGAATCTGCTATGAGGGATATTGGCATTAAAGCTGTTGTCAGGTCCAATGTGCGAATGAGGATGGCTAATCATGCCAAAGCTCGTTGTTTAGGAGTGGCACAAGATGTGAAGGTAAAGGTTATGGGAATTGAATGCTTAATTGATTTTTTTGTCATGAAAGCAGGAGAGAATGCTTATCCAATTATATTGGGGAGGCCATGGTTGTTGGCAATTGGAGCCAAGCAAGATTGGGAGACCGGGGTGTTTACCTTGCCGGATCGGGAAAATGGAGGACAGATTGTGTTGGATCTAAAGACCAAGTAAAGTCATTTTCATCCCTCAACAGGTGGAGATAATCGAGATTTCAGTACCAGTTATGAATATGAAATGGTTGACCAGTGTCGAAGAGGAAGAGAGTGATGAGGATTTATTAAAGCTGGATACAGATTTGTTCGGAGTCACAGTAGACTCTACCGCTGCGAGGAGAGGTATGCAAGTTCCTGTTTGTAGTCTGCAAGCTAAAGAGGTGGAAGATATGCTAGGTACATATTTAACAAAGAAGGAGAAGGAAGGCTATATGGACCTATGTGCTTCCTACCCTGACTTATTTGCAATAGAGTATAAGGATCTGAGGGGATCTAAAGGAGTGGAGCATCGGATTCTACCTAAAGAAGGATAGATGCCAAAAGCACAGAAGCCCAGGAGGTTGGGAGATATTCAAAAGGAAGCTCTATGGCAGGATATCAACAAATTGCTCGAGGCAGGTATTATATATCCAGTAAAAGAGTCTGAGTGGGTCTCTCCTGTTGTCATTACCTTGAAGAAAAATGGAAAATGGCGAGTATGTGTAGATTATAAGCCTTTGAATGCTGCAACCAAGCGGAATCATTACCCCCTGCCATTTCAAGATGAGATTTTAAACCAGGTTGGCGGACATGAACGCTATTCCATTATGGATGGGTTTTCAGGGTATTTTCAGATCAGTATTGCTTTGGAGGACCAGTTAAAGACTACCTTCATTTCTCCATGGGGTTGCTTTGCCTACCGCAGGATGCCTTTTGGATTGGTGAATGTGTATGCGACATTTCAAGATTGGATGAACAAAGTGTTCAGGCCATACTTGGGTAAGTTCATCAGAGTGTTTATGGATGATATTGGTTGCTATAGTTCCAGGGCAGAACATTTGTCCAAGTTAAGGCTGTGTTTTCAAAGGCTAGATGAAGAAGGAGGTCAATTGAATCGAAAGAAGTGCAAGCTAGCACAACCAAGGGTTCAGTTGCTGGGTCATGTGGTATCACAGAACGGAATCGAAGCAGACCCAGAGAAGGTGAAAGCATTGGTTCTTATGGAGCCTCCAACTAGTGCAACGGGATTGGCGTCATTCATGCATAAATTAAAGTATTTATCCCATTTGTTTTGGATGTTATCTCAATATGTCTACCCTCTTTAGAAAAGGGCTCAACAGGTGCATGGATTTCAATGGGATGAAGAAGCTCAAGAGGAATTTGATAAAGTGAAAGGTATTTTATGTGAGTTACCTACAGTATGTCCTCCTAATCATGAGGATGATTTTTATATTGCTATGACGGTGGGAACGGTGGCTACCGGAGCAATATTGCTACAAAAGGTGGGAAGGAGTTATAAGCCTATTTACTTTGAAAGCAGGTTCATTAGTCCGGGGGAAGCTACTTATACGAAGGTGGAATAGTGGGTGATGTCTTTGGTCTTTGCCTGCAGAAAGTTCAAAGTATATTTGGTCGTTCGAAAGTTTTATGTATTGAGACTAGTAACAATCTTTTGCCTGAAGTGGTGCTACACTTGAAGCCAGGGAAATGAATCATGAAGTGGGTAGTCGAGCTTCAAGAATTTGAGTTTGAGTTCAAAGTGGATCACACGCGGCGGTCTCATTTGGCGGATATCCTAGTCAACAAGGAGGTTGAGTTACCAATTTATCCAAGGGTGATACAAGAGGAGGACAAGGACGAACCTGACTTGGAAGGGGCCTTCACCATGTGGTTTGATGGCGCTTACAAGGGGGTAGCACAGAAAGAAGGTGGAGGTGTAGTCATTCAAGATCCTCATGGCACATTTATTTTTTCCAAAGCTTATGACTTGGAGGAGGTGCATACCAACAATGAGGTGGAATATCTTACTTTGCACCTGGGGCTCAAACAATGCATTAAATTTGGTATATCAAGGTTAGTCGTAAAAGGTGATGCTCTACTAGTTGTCAAAAAACTTTTGGGCCAATGGCAGGTAAAGAGGGATTCCCTCAAGAATTGGTTTTTTTCCATAGAGAAGCTGTTGAAGGTTTTTGAAGCAGTGTAGTTCAAACATGTGAGGAGAGAACAAAACCAGGAAGTAGATCGGTTGTCTAGCTAGTCATGTTCATACTCAAGTGTCGAGTTTGTATGCGTGGCCGACCACTTATACAGGTAGAGAGACTTTGAAGTATATTGATAATTTCTTGAGTACAGGTCCATGTTCCGAAGGGCTTTCCAAGCTACAAAAGAGGAGAGTTGTTCAAAAGGCTAAAAGGTTCACTCTAGTTGGAGAAAATCTTATGATGCACAGTAGAGATGGGGTGCTACGTCGTGTCCTTTACAAGGAAGAGATCGGTATGGTATTGGAGCAATGCCACGAGGAAAGCGATCATCAGGGTAAGAGTCAAGTTTTGTTTCGTATCTTCAGAAGTGGGTTCTGGTGGCCTTCTGTTGTGCAAGATGTGCATTATTGGTGCAAGACGTGTCATCAGTGCCAAGTGATGGGTGAAAGACGACTAGTAGCCGAGCAACAAGGGGCTATCATCGCACATGATGCCTTTGAAAAGTGGGGTTTGGATGCAATTGGTCCATTGCCCAAGTGAGCGAGCGGTAAGAAATATGTGGTAGTGGCCATAGACTACCTTACGCGGTGGGTCGAGGATAAAGTGGTCAAAGAGGTAAATGCGCATACTGTTGCTCAGTTTGTATTTGATTGCATATGTTGTCGCTTTGGAGTGCCTTGGGTGCTTATATCAGATCAAGGACGAGGATTCAGAAGTGAGTTGGTGTGTGCTCTGGTGGACAAGTTGGGGATTCAACACTGATTTTCATCTCCATACCACCCGCAGTGCAATGGTTTGGTGGAGAGTGCCAATGGGCAGATAGTCAAGATGCTTACGACGTATATATACCAATAGGTTGAAGAGTGGGAATCTAATCTTGATAAATGTTTGTGGACTTACAGGACTTCATATAAGGTGGCAACCAACTTTACTCCATATGAGTTGGTATATGGCAAGGAAGCGGTCCTGCCTGTGCATATGCAACTAGGGGTTCTCAAAGGTTTGTGGAGAATCGATAAGACTCATCAAGATGTTTTGCACGATAGGAATACAAGTCTTGAAACTTTGAAGATGAATCATGAGGCAGCGGCATAATTTTATGTAAAGCAGCGAGAGAGAACAGTAGCAAAGTTCAACCAACATTTGCCAGCAAAGCGGATTGAGAAGGGCGATCTAGTGACGAAGTACGAGACTTATCTTGACTTCACCTTTCGAAAGAAGTTCAAGAAAAAGTGGACGGGGACTTACAAGGTTCATCAAGTTTTCCCCAATGGTACTTATGCACTCATAAGGATGGATGGTCGATTCCTTAAACACAGGGTAACTGGTCTGCGTCTCAAGCTCTATTTTGAAAGGGAGTTGGTGCTGATGGGGGCTTTTCACAATCTAGGCTCCCTTACCCCTCTTCTCTCTTCCCTACCCCATGGAAACCCCCTCTTAGGGAGGGAGTGATAAAAGGCATTCGAAAAGTAAGAAAAAACAAAGTATGAGTATGTAAATAAGTGAGAAAGGTAAAATAGGCCACCTCGTGCCTACGAGGCAGCCCATCCCCACCCTGCCTTCTTTTTCTTCACTGTTGCCCCACCGTGTGTCCCTTTTCTTCTCCTCCACTCAAAAGGTCAACCCCCTCTCTCTTCCCCTTGTCCTTTCTCCTTTCTCTCTCCCCTCAAGCTACCCCACCCCTGTCCTCACCAATAATACGTTCTCTCTTCCCCTTTTCCTTTCTCCTTTCTCTCTCCCCTCAAGCTACCCCACCCCTGTCCTCACCAATAATACGTTCTTTGTCACATGCCACCTCTCCTATCTTCCAAAATAGCATATCCACCCTTTTTTTTTCTCTCTCCTACACTCTCCCATGATCCAAATACCCCCCCTCTCTCTAAAATTTGAAATCTCTCTTGTCTTGTAGCCAGATGGCCTCCCCCACACTCACACACACTCAGTTCTACAGAAAAAGGTGCCCACATACCCAACTTTACATGATGGTTACCGGATTTTCTATTGTACACACACATCTGCACACAGATTTACCTCTGTACACACTCCTCTCTCTTCCCTCTTGTAATTACTTATTTTCCATCTCACTCACTTTTTTTCATCAACCCATCTCTCTCTCTTAGTCTCTCTCTCATGAGACTGTTGTTCTGGCGCATATACACACAGCCAGACAAGTGGGGCCCACAATCACATGGCCGATGCAGATAATAATTTCTTGATTTCAAAAATTCTAGAAATCCTCCCCCTCCTCCCCTATATAAAGAGGGGTCACCATCACATTAACGACACACACAACATCACCAGATAGTACACTATGCACTGTGTGTGCCTAGCGCACACACACACCATCACCCACACCATCACCATCACCGCAGTCACCATGCTCAACTTGAGCATGACCACTACACCCTTGGGCTATGGAAGATGAAGGGCAGCTAAATAAAGGATGATGGCCATAACCATCGTGCGAGTCTTCGCCATCAGCTCCCACCTATCCTCCATGTGCTCTACCACTCTCTCCCTTCTCTTTCCCCTACCCTATGCTCCCCATTTCATCGCCTTATTCTCTAAATAAAGCTTGAGGTTTTGTGAATATGTTTCTTGCAATGTTTTGCCCATGTGAGGTGTCCGGAATCGCCACCTAGTTTTGTGTTTCGAGTGAGCTTGTGTATGTGTGAAGGGTGTGCGGATTCGCCATCCTTCTGTGGTGCCTAAGTACTAAGCCGCTATACTCTCTCTCTCTCTCTAACTTGATCTCATTCCCCTTCCTCTTCACCATTACTCCAAGCATCCATCTCTCTTGGATGAAAACTTTGTTATGGTGGTGTGTTGTTTGCGTCCTAGCCGCTCAAACCTAGGTGGTGCCCCCTGTTCACTTTACCGTGATAGGCTTGAGGCGCGCCATTCGGCCCCCGGCGTTTTAGAGGGCGTCGGGGTTCGGGGTTCACTTTGCTCCCGTCATTTGGTGCCCCCACCGAGGATCTTTGCATGAAACCCTTCAGTTTACAAAACTGAAATCCCTAAACTATTGTGAATGGATGAATGGCTAGCAGGATTTGCTAACTGGACGACTGAAGAAGAAGAGCTCCAAGCACAACTAGACGAACTCCGCATCTCCATCGAAGCTCGAGTGCCAGGCATAACGATAATCGATTTGCAGTGGGAGAATCAACCAACACGCCAAACCCAGTGGATATACATACTACACGCCAAACCCAGTGGATATACATAGGCCGAGTGCCAAGAAGAAGAAGGAGAAGGTCGAAACCATGTCCGCAACCTACAACCAACCCAGAACAACAAGATGGAAGGATCTCTGCACAATAGAGAATCAACACTATTCTACTTTGAGAATCGGGTAACTCAAGTCACTGAGGTAATTATCACAATCAGTTTCCAAGTCTCACCTGATGCTGCAACACAGATAACGGAAGCATTGGCTCACACTCTCACTAGAGAAACAAGGGATCTACTGAGTTTGTTTTAGGAAAGAACACCACCCTCTCCCACAAGCTTGGACAGTGACTAAGCACCTCTAAGCTTCACATGAATCAGTACAACCTACCTCAAGACATATCACACATACCAACACGAGTACGCTCAATCAAGGTAATACTGGACTTGAAGGCTCACTACCAGCACGTCATCGACACCATGCTGGGTGGGGAGCGGTTTTTTGAGGTTCTAGCATTAGATCAGCCATTTGTCTTACCTTTGGTACAAGGCAATGTACTGTTTGAAGTTTTAATCTATGTCCTAGTATACACGCTTCCTTGTAAAGAAGAAAAAAACTTTTGCAAGTTAAGCAGTGTGTCTTTCTAGCTCTCTCTCAGTAATCATGGCAAGTGTAGCATTTCCAACATGTAAAGGAAAGAAGGGGGAGGATTTGGTAACAAACTTCCTAGATGACTTTGAAGTAGCATGTGTACTGAGCAACAAAGATACGGATGAATCCCGGGTTAGAATCTTTAAGCATCTCATGAAGCTAGAAGCTAGATCATGGTACAATGCACTTCCACAAGCAACCAAGGATCACTGGGAGCCCTTAAAAACCGCTTTTAAGAGGCGCTTTGGGGGAGGTACCACTTCAGAAAAGTTGTGGGACAAGTTGAGAGACTTGAAGCAGGAGGGTCTTTTAGAATATACAACCTATGAGTCCAAATTTGTGGATTTGTGGGAACGGTGGGTTGAGTCACTGGCAAGGGGGGAAGCTGCACCCGATTTCCTAAAAAAAGATCGGTTCACGCATGGCTTATGGCCGCTTCTCAAGGAGAAGGTGAAAGGTAGATTCCCGGCTACGTACGAGTTAGCCGTTGAGATTGCTCGCCTTAAGGACAAGAAGCTGCGGATGAAAGCCAAAGAAACCGAGTGAAGAGAAGCAGGAATATCGCTTCGACCAGCAACTACGACAACCACCATTCCACCACCACCACCGGCTCTTGGGGTAAGAGATGACCAACAAGATATGTTGGCCCATATTACTGACCAACTGCAAAATTTGTCTGTCCACTTAATACAGCAAGGGAGGAGTCAAGAAAGAGATCAAGACCCTGGAAGAGCACGACGACAAAACAGGGAGTATCACTGATACAACTGCAGAGAAGACGGTCACAGTATGTACTACTGTCCCAAACCACGACAAAACTATAATAGAGGAGGTAGGAGGAACCAATTGTGACCCCCTAGAGAAAGAAAACCCCCACCCCGAGCACCAGCCCCACCAACACAAATTTTACGTCCACCCCAGACACCACCACAAGCATCCATCCCACCTCTTCCACCAGCACCACCACCTGATCGCCCTGTAAACATCATAAGGCTAGAAGAGAAAGGAAAAGCTGTAGTAGTGGATCCGCCCAGAGCAAAGGAGAGGGACAAGGGTAAGGAGAAGGTAACCTTTTTAGAACCACTTGAAGCCATGACTGTGAAAAGAGCTGGGAGGGAGAAAGCTACACAATCAAATGATGAGAGAAGCATGAGAGGAGAGACTAGCAAGAGGCCATCCAGGCCACAACGGAACTTGGGCATCACCGACTTCCAGCTAGGGGAAAGTTCTAAGCCCTATGATCTAACATTGGATGTGGCTGAGCAAGGACCAAAGATTACATGGCCACAGCTGCTACATCTTGCACCTAAAGTAAGGCAACAATGGTCCAAAATGGTAAGCACAAGACGCTCCAAAACAAAGGTAGCCGGAGCAATTTCGGGTAGCAACATAGACGACATCCTTCCAATTTTCGACATAAAAACATAAAAGGAAAGAGGGTTGGAAACACCTACATCGATGGAGGTGCACAAATCTGTGTAATGAGCAAAGCTATGATGCTTCGATTAGGGCTCGAGGTTGACGGGCCTTCTCCATGCAAGGCAAAGATGGCAAACAACACAAAAGTAAAGTGTGTGGGTGTGGTAAGTGCCGTGAAAATAAAACCTTTCAACACTGAGGTAGAGGTAGATGTTTTTCTAATGCCTACTAAGGGGGAGGGCTATCCACTAATCTTGGGAAAGCCATGGTTGATGGCCATGAAGGCAAAACAGGACTGGGGTACTGGCCTTCTACGCATGACCGGTAAGAAAGGGGAGATAATCTACTACGACATGAGGATTGGCAAGCAGAAGCAAATGAATCTGAAAACATCGGTAGATGAAACCACTAGTGAATCTTCCACTTCTGAGGAGGAGACCACATCCACTGATGAAAGTGACAGTTCCATTGATGTGATGGGTATTATTTTGAAGGATCCGCAAAGGGTAAGCACAAGTGGTGAGCCATCACCAAAAGGGCAACCCAATGAAGAGGAGAGCAAATCACCTGGCCTAGGAGGAAGTAGGTTGAAGGTATGTTGTCTACGGAATTAACACTTGAGGAGAAAGATAGTTTTTTGCAAATGTTGATGGGATTTCCTAACATTTTCATTGACAACTATGAAGAATCACAGGCATTACAGTGGTGGAACATCATATTAAGCTGAAGGAAGGGGTAAAACCAGTTGTGCAAAAGCTACGACGACTGGGGGTCATACAAGAAAAGGCACTCTTGGCTGAGGTAAGGAAACTGCTGGAGGCGGGATTCATCTATCCTGTAGAAAACTCAGAATGGGTGTCACCCGTAGTGGTGACGCCTAAAAAGAATGGTAAGTGGAGGGTCTGTGTTGACCACAAACCACTAAATGTAGTGATGGGGGCTTTTCACAAGCCAAGCTCCCATACCCCTCTTCTCTCGTCCCCACCCCATGAAAACCCCCTCTTAGGGAGGGAGTGATAAAAAGCATTGGAAAAAGTAAGAAAAATAAAGTATGACTATGTAAATATACGAGAAAGGTAAAATTGGCCACCTCATGCCTGCGGGGCAGCCCATCCCCACCTTGCCTCCTTTTTCTTCACTGTTGCCCCGCCGTGTGTCCCTTTTCCTCTCCTCCACTCAAAAGGTCAACCCCCTCTCTCTTCCCCTTGTCCTTTCTCCTTTCTCTCTCCCCTCAAGCTACCCCACCTCTCACCAATAATGCATTCTAACTCACCAATAATGCACCCTAACTCACATGCAACTTATCATATCTTCCAAAATAGTATACCCCACCCCCCCTTTCTCTCTCCTATCATATCCCATGACCCAAATACCCCCCTCTCTCTCTAAAGGGCGCCATGTCTCTTGTCTTGTAGCTAAATAACCTCCCCCACACTCACACACACTCAGTTTCACTGAAAAAGGTGCCCACAGACCCATCCCCACCCGGTGGTTACCTGATTTTTCTTGTGTTCACACACATCTGCACACAGATTCACCTCTGAACACACTCCCCTCTCTCCCCTCTTGTAATTACTTTATTCTCCATGTCACCTCTAACTTTTTTTCATCCACCCATCTCTCTCTCTTAGTCTCTTCTTCATGAGACTCCTGTTCTGGCACATATACACACAGCCAGACAAGTGGGGCCCACAGTCACATGGCCTATGTAGATAATGATTTCTTCATTTCTGAATTCTAGAATTTCTCCCCCCTCCTCCCCTATATAAAGAGGGGTCACCATCACACTAAATACACACACAACATCACCAAAGAACACACTATGCACTGTGTGTGCCTAGTGCACACACACATACCCACACCATCACCATCACCATCACTGCAATCACCATGCTTGTTTTGAGCATGACCTCTACACCCTTGGGCTATGGAAGATGAAGAGAAACTAAATGAAGGATGATGGCCGCAACCCTCGTGCGAGTCTTCGCCATCAACTCCCACCTATCCGCCATGAGCTCTACCACACTCTCCCTTCTCATTCCCCTACCCTATGCTCCCCATTTCATCTCCTTATTCTCTAAATAAAGCTTGAGGTTTTGTGAGTATGTTTTCTTGCAATGTTTTGCCCATGTGAGGTGTGCGGAATCGCCACCTAGTCTTGTGTTTGGAGTGAGCTTGTGTAGGTGTGAAGGGTGTGCGGATTCGCCATCCTTTTGTGGTGCCTAAGTACTAAGCCGCTATACCCCCTCCCTCACTCTCTCCCTCTCTCTCACTTGATCTCATTCCCTTTCCTCTTCATCATTACTCCCAAGCATCCATCTCTCTTGGATGAAAACTTTGTCATGGTGGTGTGTCGTTTGCGTCCTAGCCGCTGAAGCTAGGTGGTGCCCCCTGTTCGCTTTACCATGACAGGCTCGAGGCGCTCCATTTGGTCCCCAATGTTTTAGAGGCCATCGGGGGTTCGGGGTTCGCTTTGCTCCCGTCATTTGGTGCCCCCACGGAGGATCTTTTCATGAAACCCTTCAGTTTACAAGACTGAAACCCCTAAACTATTGTGAATGGATGAATGGCTAGCAGGATTTGCTAATTGGACGACAGAAGAAGAAGAGCTCCAAGCACAACTAGACGAACTCCCCATCTCCATCGAAGCTTGAGTGCCAGGCGTAACGGTAATTGATTTGCAGTGGGAGAGTCAACCAACACGCCAAACCCAATGGATATACATAGGCCAAGTGCCAAGAAGAAGAAGGAGAAGGTCGAAACCATGTCCGCAACCTACAACCAACCCACAACAACAAAATGGAAGGAGATCTACACAATAGAGAATCAACACTATTCTACTTTGAGAATCGGGTAACTCAAGTCACCGAGGTAATTATCACAGTCAGTTTCCAAGTCGCACCGGATGCTGCAGCACAGATAATGTAAGCATTGGCTCACACTCTCATTAGAGAAACTAGGGATCTACTGAGTTTGTTTCAGGAAAGAACACCACCCTCTTCCACAAGCTTGGACAGCGACTAAGCACCTCTAAGATTCACATGAATCAGTAAAGCCTACCTCAAGACAGATCACACATACCAACACGTGTACGCTCAATCAAGGTAATATTGGACTTGAAGTCTCACTACCAGCACGTCATTGACACCATGCTGGGTGGGGAGCGGTTTTTTGAGGTTCTGGCATCAGATCAACCATTTGTCTTACCTTTGGTACAAGGCAATGTATCGTTTGAAGTTTTAATATATGTCCTAGTATAAGAGGGTATACACGCCTTCTTGTAAAGAAGAAAAAAACTTTTGCAAGTTAAGCAGGGTGTCTTTCTAGCTCTCTCTCAGTAATCATGGCAAGTGTAGCATTTCCAACATTTAAAGGAAAGAAGGGGGAGGATTTGGTAACAGACTTCCTAGATGACTTTGAAGTAGCATGTGTAGTGAGCAACAAAGATACGGATGAATCCCGGGTTAGAATCTTTAAGCATCTCATGAAGCTAGAAGCTAGATCATGGTACAATGCACTTCCACAAGCAACCAAGGATGACTGGGAACCCTTAAAAACCGCTTTTAAGAGCCGCTTTGGGGGAGGTACTACTTCAGAAAAGTTGTGGGACACGTTGAGAGACTTGAAGCAGGAGGGTCTTTTAGAATATGCCACCTATGAGTCCAAATTTGTGGATTTGTGGGAACTGTGGGTTGAGTCACTGGCAAGGGGGGAAGCTGCACCTGATTTCCTAAAAAAAGATCGGTTCACGCATGGCTTATGGCCGCTTCTCAAGGAGAAGGTGAAAGGCAGATTCTCGGCTACGTATGAGTTAGCCGTTGAGATTGCTCGCCTTAAGGACAAGAAGCTGCGAATGAAAGCCAAAGAAACCGAGTCAATAGAAGTAGGAACATTGCATCGACCAGCAACTACGAAAACTACCATTCCACAACCACCACCGGCTCTTGGGGTAAGAGATGACCAACAAGATATGTTGGCCCATATTACTGACCAAGTGCAGAATTTGTCTGTCCACTTAATACAGCAAGGGAGGAGTCAAGAAAGAGATCAAGACCCTGGAAGAGCACGACGACAAAACAGGGAGTATCACTGCTACAATTGTGGAGAAGATGGTCACGGTATGTACTACTGTCCCAAACCACAACAAAACTATAATAGAGGAGGTAGGAGGAACCAATTGTCACCCCCTAGAGAAAGAACACCCCCACCCCGAGCACCAGCCCCACCAACACAAATTCTACGTCCGCCACAATCACCACTTACAATCATCCTACGCCCACCACCAATTGGTACCGGCACACCAAGTATCATTGGTCTTGCAGAAGAGGTCAAGATGAATGTAACAGAAGAAGGATCGAGTAAGAAGACTATTCAAAGAACTGAAGCAGTGGAACAAGAGGTTAAAGAATCAAAAGATGCTACCCAGGTGGGAGAGGTAAGTCAAGAAAATTGTGTTACAAATGTGAGTACGTCTTTAACCTTGAATGAAATAGGCACCAAAGCGATCAATCGACAGCATTGGGCAGTAAGGATAAGAAGGTGTAAAGTGTTGATTAGGCCTCGTCAGAGTAAGAGGAATGCAAAGGTCATGAAAGATACAAGAGAAGAGGAAAACCAGCCTGTTAGCAAGGCTTTGCAGAAGATGGACAACATATCAAGCAAAGGGGAGGGCTTTGAAAACGGAAGCCTGTGCACCAGCATGGACCCAGGGCAGTGTAGCAAGCTAAAGGAATCTTGCATCAAGGCAGTTTCACTAGAGGACCATAATGAAGAGGTAAGTATGACTGAAGGTTTGGAGTTGGATATTGCTCCAGAGGCTTGGCAGCCAAGCAAGACTTTATTGTGTAGTGTTATAGACTTAGAGATGGGTAATGCCTCTAGTCTACTGAAGGGTGTTATAAACTTGGATATGGGTAATGCCTCCATCTTATGTGAGGGTGTTCAGAGTAAGTTTGATGATCAATATGTTGCCAACCTTTTAAGGATGTTCCAAACTCCTCCACAACACAGCATTGTGTTTGCATGGGATGCATCAGACCTATGGCTATGGCTAGCTGCTCTAACATATAGAGAGAAGATCAGTATGGAGATAAGAGCAAAGGAGCCATGGATAGACAAAAGCCTAATAGAATGCAAGAAGGAAGACCTCATTCGCAATTTGGTACAATTTTTTACAAATAGTGCATCCTCTGTTTGGAGAAAGGTAAGTGGATTACGCTTGAATTTAAGCCGCAAGGTAGGTGGCTTTCTATTAGCATCAGTAAAGGAAGCTGACATGTTTGAGCACACCCAAAAGAAGCATGATATGCTTGCAGTTTTTTCTAGTCATGGCAGTAAGCAGGACTCTGAAGACAACTTGAGCTCACCACACCAACAAGGCGGCCATATATGGTGGATTCTTGGTACACTCTTGGGAATCATAATTTTCGGTTCTGTCTTTGCAGGAGCAAAGATGCTCATTTCCCCTCCTGTACTGGTGGTTACAAATTTGGTCCAAATTGGCATGCAAATTTTATTGTTCGGACACTGTAGACAATGATCCTATTTTTCACTTGGGATCCAGGAGGACACTGACACAAAGTTCTGGAAGCCATGGGCTTCCCCTTTAATCAACCGACACTATTCCAAGGAACAAGTTATCACTCGGACCTGTTACAGATTCATGAATATCCCAGAAATCTCGCCAATGGCCAAATGGAATGGCTAGTTCAGAAGGCAACTCGATATCGGATCCTACAGCTAAGCGGAAGAAGAAACAGAGCTAGAGACATGAATGTCTCTAGCCAAAAGGGGAGGGCTAATGATGGGGGCTTTTCACAAGCCAAGCTCCCATACCCCTCTTCTCTCGTCCCCACCCTATGAAAACCCCCTCTTAGGGAGGGAGTGATAAAAAGCATTGGAAAAAGTAAGAAAAAATAAAGTATGACTATGTAAATATACGAGAAAGGTAAAATTGGCCACCTCATGCCTGCGGGGCAGCCCATCCCCACCTTGCCTCCTTTTTCTTCACTGTTGCCCCGCCGTGTGTCCCTTTTCCTCTCCTCCACTCAAAAGGTCAACCCCCTCTCTCTTCCCCTTGTCCTTTCTCCTTTCTCTCTCCTCTCAAGCAACCCCACCTCTCACCAATAATGCATTCTAACTCACCAATAATGCACCCTAACTCACATGCAATTTATCATATCTTCCAAAATAGTATACCCCACCCCCCCTTTCTCTCTCCTATCATATCCCATGACCCAAATACCCCCCTCTCTATCTAAAGGGCTCCATGTCTCTTGTCTTGTAGCTAAATAACCTCCCCCACACTCACACACACTCAGTTTCACTGAAAAAGGTGCCCACAGACCCATCCCCACCCGGTGGTTACCTGATTTTTCTTGTGTTCACACACATCTGCACACAGATTCACCTCTGAACACACTCCCCTCTCTCCCCTCTTGTAATTACTTTATTCTCCATGTCACCTCTCACTTTTTTTCATCCACCCATCTCTCTCTCTTAGTCTCTCTCTCATGAGACTGCTGTTCTGGCACATATACACACAGCTAGACAAGTGGGGCCCACAGTCACATGGTCTATGTAGATAATGATTTCTTCATTTCTAAATTCTAGAATTCCTCCCCCCTCCTCCCCTATATAAAGAGGGGTCACCATCACACTAAATACACACACAACATCACCAAAGAACACACTATGCACTGTGTGTGCCTAGTGCACACACATACACCCACACCATCACCATCACCCTCACCGCAATCACCATGCTTGTCTTGAGCATGACCTCTACACCCTTGGGCTATGGAAGATGAAGAGAAACTAAATGAAGGATGGTGGCCGTAACCCTCGTGCGAGTCTTCGCCATCAACTCCCACCTATCCGCCATGTGCTCTACCACGCTCTCCCTTCTCATTCCCCTACGCTATGCTCCCCATTTCATCGCCTTATTCTCTAAATAAAGCTTGAGGTTTTGTGAGTATGTTTTCTTGCAATGTTTTGCCCATGTGAGGTGTGCGGAATCGCCACCTAGTCTTGTGTTTGGAGTGATTTTGTGTAGGTGTGAAGGGTGTGCAGATTCGCCATCCTTTTGTGGTGCCTAAGTACTAAGCCGCTATACCCCCTCCCTCACTCTCTCTCTCTCTCACTTGATCTCATTCCCTTTCCTCTTCATCATTACTCCCAAGCATCCATCTCTCTTGGATGAAAACTTTGTCATGGTGGTGTGTTGTTTGCGTCCTAGCCGCTGAAGCTAGGTGGTGCCCCTTGTTCGCTTTACCATGATAGGCTCGAGGCGCTCCATTCGGTCCCCGGGTTTTAGAGGCCGTTGGGGGTTCGTGGTTCGCTTTGCTCCCGTCAGCAGCTACAAAGAGAGACCACTTTCCTCTCCCTTTCTTGGATAAAGTTATGAAGGAAGTAGCGGGTTTTGAATGCTATACCGTCTGTGATGGTTATTCTGGATACTTTCAAATACACATAGCCTTGGAAGATCAGCTAAAAACCACTTTTATCACGCTGATAGCCGACTTTCAAAAATCAAAGAAAAAAAGCTTACTTCCCGTCCCCCCCACTCTCATTACCCCCCCCCCCCCCCCCCCCCCCCCCGCCCGACGGGCATTGGATAAATAACACACACACTCTCTCTCTCTCTCTCTCTCTCTCTCTCTCTCTCTCTCTCTCTCTCTCTCCATACCCCCCCCGCCCCCCCTAATATCCTCTCTTCCAATTTACCCCCACTCTCATTACCCCCCCCCGGCCAGGTAGAAGCTTTGAAGAAAAAACCCCCCGACCCCTCTCTCGTGCTCCCTCTGTGTGAGCCGCATGGAAACTCCCCCCTCCCCCTCCGCTCTCCGTATTCTTACACTCACCCTTTACATCCCCCCCCCCCCCCCTTGGCCCGCTAATATTCCCTCCCCGACTCCTCCTCCCTCTTCCCACTCGCTCGCCTCACCCTCCCCTCGGTCTCATTCCCCTCCCCTCTGCCTCATTCCCCCCCCTCTTGGCCCGCTGATATATTTTCTCACTCCCACCCATTGACTTGTTTCCCTCCCCTCGTCCTCAAGCTCCCATGCAAGACAGTAGAACCCCCCCCCCTCTCTCTCTCTCTCTCATCCACACATCTTCCCTACCCCACTCCATTGAACCCCCCCCCCCCCCTCCTTCACCCTCTTGTCCGACGGCCCACAAGGCCAGGCTCTCCTCCCTCTAATTCCCTCACTCTCTCTCTCTCTCTCTCTCTCTCTCTCTCTCTCTCTCTCTTATCCACACACGTCACCCCTCCCTCTCCCTCACAATCTCTCTCTCTCAGCTCAGCGCGGACACCACCTCTCTCTCTCCTACTCGGGCGCTCAGGCCACGCACGCAGAAATCCTCTCTCTCTCTCTCTCTCTCTCTCACCTTCTCACGGACAGCGACAGTAAAGCCTCCCTTTCTCTCTCTCACCATACACACAGACACACACCATCACTCTCACACCCCCACCCCTCTCCCCTTTGGCACTGTGCACGAGCTTACAAAGCCGATCTCTCCCTCCTACCCGGGCGTTCAGGCCGTAGCAGACCACTTCAATACACACACACACACACACACACACACCATATCACTAGGTTGGTAATGGGACACTTTTATGTCCTGGGACACTTTTATGTCCTGTTAAGTGACCATTTTCCTTGAATTATGTCAAGAGTTTCAAAATGGATTTTGAGGTGCTATCTGTCCAGAAAGTTGTCTCATGAGCTGAAAAAAACTTGACATTTTTTTGGAATATCAATTCCATCTTTAACCTTGTCCTTGCACAACATTTCACAACCTAAACTGTGTGAAAAAACGGGTCCTGTTTTTGACTTTTTTCAACTTTTTGCAACTATACCACTCTAGAATTCATGTTTGTGAGGTCTATAATGCTAGAGAACTATCTTTAGTAGTCCTCAACATTTCCCGATGCTTCTAGGGAGAAATAAATGTTAAAGTTGGAAGTTATGACCAAATTACAAAAATTGTCAAATCCTGTTTTTAAGCCAATTTTAGATCTTCTATGATTTTTTTGGTGGCTTTCATGATATCCAAACACAGTTTTGATTTTCTATGTCACATATTGTAACATAAAGCTAATATTCCTTGAGTTTTGGGGCACCTAATACCCTATTTTGCATAGTAGACAACGATGGTTGATTTTTTCAATTATAGAAGAAAACGAAACATTCTAGTATATCAAGTATAGCTTTTTCAATATTGTTAGTTTCTTGTGACAACTACATGCATTTTGTAGGTAGTAACCATATCTAGTCATAAGGATCAAATTTGGCTAGATATTGAATAGTTTCTATGGGATTCTACAACTCATAATGTCGAACCCAGTTTTTTCATGTTTGCTGTATATAGCACTTCATCTTTGTCCCCAAGATTCCCCTTGGTAAGAGATGTATTATTCTTTTGACATGCTCCATGGATCCTTATGAACCTAAAGGACAATAGGAAACTAAGAAAACATGCATATATTATTTGTATTGAGCGTGGCTATAGAAACTTTGATGATAGGTTTGCAGAATGGTAAAAATTCAACTTTTTTGTACCTATTTCTTTTGGCAAAACAAAAAATAGTGAGTGAGAAGCAATCATATGTTCTGATCACCACCCCATTGAAGTTAACCAGGGAATTTATCTCACTTCCTACAAAAATCCCTAATTTTATTTTTATGCAACAAAATGTAAGAAATGACTATTTTGATGAAAATGTAGTGGTCCATCAACTTTGGAGGCTTGGTGTGACCAAAAGATGAGAAATTTTACAAGTTTCTTATTTTTTCCATGTGTAGTAGGCCTTGCACTATAACCTCATGAAAGGATTTTACAAAATGAGTGGATCTACTATGGTTTTGGAGGTTTTTTTCAAAACCCTGAAGACACTTTTATGTCCTGTTAGGTTACCAACCTAGTGATATACGCGCGCGCGCACACACACACACACACACACACACACACACACACACACACACACACACACACACACACACACACACACACACACACACTCACACACACACACACTCACTCTCTACCCCCAACCTCATCCCCCCCCCCCCCCCCCCCCCCCCCCCCCCTTCGCCTCGCGCAGTAGAAAGCAGCAGCCGGCCGTCCGCCATCAAGAAAAATAAAAATAAAAAAAAAATAAAAATATATATATATATATATATATATATAATATATATATATATAAATAATATAAATCCCCCTTCCCATGCACGTTTTTTGCACACACACATATACATACACACACACCCGTCCTCATGCACGAATACATACACACACACACACACACGCATATACGCACCGCACCACAAATACAAAGGAGGAAAAAACGACTACGACATCGACGAATAAAGAAGAAGGATCCAAAGCACGCGCCGCCAACAACAAAAAGAGAAAATGCATGAAGGCATGCCCCGGCCGACTCCGAAAAGAACTACGATCGACACCGACGCACCAACATCACATCATTCGCCGGCAACACGCAACCACGACGCCATCCTAGTAATTTATAGGTTGTTTTCATCATTATCTTCAGTTTTCACCCGAGCCATTGTAAATTTTCATTTTTTATAAATATCCTCTCTCTAGGTGATGGTCACAAAGGCCCACCTTTAATAACCTCCCAAAACAAAGCAAGGGTCAACCAAACCGGGCCCACCACTTGCTTTGTCTCCCCGATTAAGCTTACCCTAACCACACTGGGATTACCATAATCCAAGCAGCCAACACCTATAAATTGGCACTGAGAGGTCACTATTGGGGGGGGGGGGGGGCAATTCATGAGGAGCCAAGCATTTGGTAGAGTGTAGTGGGAAGGATTGACACTATCACCATCAGGGGGAGGGGGCTTGTGTGTTGGGTTTGCCTTGGGAATTGCACCATGCGAAGGGCCCACGCTCACTCTCTACCCCCACCGTCACCCCCCCCCCCCCCCCCCCCCCCCCCCCAATTCGCCTCGCGCAGTAGAAAGCAGCAGCCGGCCGCCATCCAAAAAAGAAAAACTATATATATATATAGATATATATATATCATATATATAAAGCCCCCTTCCCACGCACGTTTTTCGCGCACACACATATACATACACACACACCCGCCCTCATGCACGAATACATACACACACACACACACACACACACACACACACACACACACACACATATACACACCGCACCACAAATACAAAGTAGGAAAAAACGACTACGACATCGACGAACAAAGAAGAAGGATCCAAAGCACGCGCCGCCAACAACAAAAAGAGAAAATGCGCCGAAGGCATGCCCCGACCGACTCCAAAAAGAACTACGCTCGACACCGATGCACCAGCAGCACATCATTCACCGGCAACACGCAACCACGACGCCATCCCAGTAATTTATAGGTTATTTTCATCATTATCTTCAGTTTTCACCCGAGCCATTGTAAATTTCCATTTTTTGTAAATATCCTCTCTCTAGGTGATGGTCACAAAGGCCCACCTAGAGAATCCCATCTTTTAATAACCTCCCAAAACAAAGCAAGGGTCAACCAAATCGGGCCCACCACTTGCTTTGTCTCACTAATTAAGCTTACCCTAACCACATTGGGATTACCATAATCCAAGCAGCCAACACCTATAAATTGGCACTGAGAGGTCACTATCGGGGGGGGGGGGGAATTCATGAGGAGCCAAGCATTTGGTAGAGTGTAGTGGGAAGGATTGACACTATCACCATCATGGGAAGGGGGCTTGTGTGTTGGTTTTGCCTTGGGAATTGCACCATGCGAAGGGAACCACATCCATCTCTCGACTCCAATGGTAGATACACACACGTATGCACGCTCTTGGTAGTAAGTATTCACAACCTCTCTACCACCACGGCATGCCACTTTGTAAATATTGCAAAAATAATTCACCCTCACACCCCCGAGGGTTTTCATCATTTGCAAATCTCTCTCTCTCTCTCTCTCTCTCTCTCTCTCTCTCTCTCTCTCTCTCTCTCTCTCTCTCTCTCTCTCTCTCTCTCTCTCTCTCGGTGTGTAAGTTTGCGGTGTTCATATCATCATGGTTTTGCGTCCTAGCCGCTCAAAGCTAGGTGGTGCCCCCTATTCACTGTATCGTGGAAGCTCGAGGCGCGCCATTCGGCACCCAGCGTTTTAGAGGCCGTCAGGGTTCGGGGTCCGCTTTGCGTCCGTCAACGCCATGGGGTTGTTTTGCATACAGGGTTATGCCATTTGGTCTCACAAATGCACCTGCCACATTCCAAAGATATGTCACATATGTTTTTAGCCCATTCTTTGGAACATCCATAAGAGTGTTCATTGATGATTTTTGTATATATAGCTCCTGTATTTCACATTTAGAAAAGGTAACTGAAGGTCTGGCCAGGTTGCAGAGCCTAGGCGGGCAATTAAATGTGGATATATGCCACATTGGGGAGAGTAAAGTCATTCTACTAGGCCAAGAAATTTCAGCAAAAGGTATCAATGCCGACCCAAGTAAGGTGTCCGTAGTCATAGCCCTACCTTCACCAACGACCGCATGTCAACTGGTCTCTTTTACACAGAAGGTGAGGTACTTAAGTAGATTCATACATCTACTATCACAACTTGTTATACCAGTGCAACAACTCACTCAAAGATCAACTTTCACTTGGGACGAGGAAAGCGAACATCACTACAACAAGGTAAAGGAGGTCTTAGCCACCCTGCCAACTATCTCACCACCTAAGTGGGATGAAAAGTTCTATGTCACCTCAAGTGTTGGTAATGACTCATTGGGGGCTGTGCTACTCCAAAAGGATATGACGACATCTTACATGAGGCCAATCTACTTCTCTAGTCGAACGATGACAGCAGGAGAGAAAGGTTTTACCCATGTGGAACACTTAGTCCTAGCTCTTAGATTCGCAACTACAAAGTTTGGGTCATATTTGTTGCCTAAGCAATTTGTGATTCTAACCACGGATGAAACATTTCCCTATGTCGTACAACACATGGATGTGTCTGCTAGGATTACTAAATGGCTAGTTCGTCTGCAAGAGTTTGACTACACGGTATAGGTAGAAAGCACGACAAGGGCAAGTTTGGGGGGACTCATGACCTACCAAGTCTTTGAAAGGAAGGAGAAGCAATCTAAGGGAGGAGAATTCCGATTACCTCTAGTACCACCGATGGTAGAAGGAGCATACTCTCTCTACTTTGATGGAGCCTACAAGCGAGCGTCGACAAAGAAGCTGTAGGCATAGTGGTCTTTGATGAAAAAGGGACAAAGGTATTTTGCTGGGCCAATTGTTAGATTCACATTCTAACAATGAAGCTGAGTATGCATCACTAACCAAGGGTCTACAATGGTGCGTCTCGCAAGGTGTACAATGCCTTAATGTATTTGGGGATGCTCTACTTCTGGTAAGGCAAGTAAATGGAGCATGGACATGCAAGAATCCTAGTTTAAGGACTCACTTAAGTGGTGTAAAAACCTTGTTGGGTAAGTTTGAAGAAGTTCAAATACACCATATCCCAAGGGCTCAAAACCAAGAAGCAGATGCCCTAGCAAGTGAAAGACTACAAGAAGTGGTGGTTGGAGCAATAAAGCTAAAGCTCCCTCTATTTCAAGGCAGTGATGCCTTGCCCGACATCATGCATTTTTTGGAAACAGGGGAATGCCCATCAGATTTAACAAAGGGACAGAAGAAATGGCTGATGCGGAAGGCCACAAGGTATCGACTCATCAATGACGGTTTGTACTGTAAGGGTAACGACCAAATACTCATGAAGGTCCCTCTCTCTCAGGAAATCATGGGAGTAATCGCTAGCTGTCACGATGGGGTTTGTGGTGGTCACTTTGCCCTAGACATAACAAGTAGGAAAATCTTGCAGGCAGGATTCATATGGCCTAGCCTCAACCGTGATGTACACCACTGGTGCAAAACGTGTAAGTTGTGTCAAAAGGCCGGTACTAGGTCACTTATGCCTGAACCACAGACACCTATTCTCTCATATGGCCCATTTGAAAAATGGGGTATCGATGCCATTGGGCCATTACCTATGGCCAACTCAGAAAAATTCTACATTATCATGGGGGTCGACTACATGACTAGATGGGCAGAGGCTACAACCACCACTAGAATCACAGCAGTAGAGGTAGCTAAATTTATCTACGAGTACATATGCTGTAGGTTTGGCACACCTTTAGAGATCATCTCTGATAGAGGACCAGGTTTCAAAGAAGACTTGGTAGGAGAATTAATGCAGAAACTGGGCATTACAAGGAGACACTCTTCACCATATTACCCTCTCAATGTAATGGCCTAGTTGAAAAGGTAAATGGAATGGTTTCTAAAATTATTACCAAGCAGGTAAAAAATCATCCTGGAGACTGGGATAAGTACCTACTGCCAGCTTTATGGGCCTACAGAACTTCATTCCGTACATCCTTGGGATTCACACCGTATCATCTAGTATTTGGTAAGGAAGCAATCTTGCCCATTGAAGTGCAACTACAAAGTCTCAGAGTAATGACAAGCCAACTTCAACAGCCCAACATGCATTTGATCATCGACTTGGAAAGACTGCCAGCTGGACAGAGAAGAAGCAATAAATTATTATGAGGCACAAGTAGAGCATAGACGGCTTAGCTTTAACCAGCATCTCCGGCAAAAAGAATTGAAGAAAGGAATGTTGGTGCTCTGCTACGACAATCGCTTCGACACGTGCAAGGATAAGAAACTCCTACTCCGATGGGAAGGCCCTTTCATCATCAGGAAAAAGTATGCCAATGGAAGCTACCAGCTTATGGAGGCTGATGGAAAACTTCCTAAAACCAGGGTAAATGGTTGGCAACTTAAACCTTATTTTCTTCGATTTGACCAAGCTCCACCTATTGACATTCCAGATGAGGACACACCATCAACCGCCACCTCTGACGATAATGATTAAACAGATGAGCTAGAGACATGAATGCCTCTAGCCAAAAGGGGAGGGCTAATGATGGGGGCTTTTCAAAAGCTAGCCACCCGTACACCTTTTCTCTCTTCCCCACCCCATGGAAACCCCCTCTTAGGGAGGGAGTGATAAAAGGCATTGGAAAAGTAAGAAAAAATAAAGTATGAGTATGTAAATAAGTGAGAAAGGTAAAATAGGCCACCTCGTGCCTACGGGGCAGCCCATCCCCACCCTGCCTCCTTTTTCTTCACTGTTGCCCCACCGTGTGTCCCTTTTCTTCTCCTCCACTCAAAAGGTCAACCCCCTCTCTCTTCCCCTTGTCCTTTCTCCTTTCTCTCTCCCCTCAAGCTACCCCACCCCTGTCCTCACCAATAATACGTTCTTTGTCACATGTCACCTCTCCTATCTTCCAAAATAGCATACCCCACCCTTTTTTTTCTCTCTCCTACACTCTCCCATGATCCAAATACCCCCCCCCTCTCTCTCTAAAATTCAAAATCTCTCTTGTCTTGTAGCCAGATGGCCTCCCCCACACTCACACACACTCAGTTCTACTGAAAAAGGTGCCCACAGACCCACCTTTACATGATGGTTATCGGATTTTCTATTGTACACACACATTTGCACACAGATTTACCTCTGTACACACTCCTTTCTCTTCCCTCTTGTAATTACTTATTTTCCATCTCACTCACTTTTTTTCATCAACCCATCTCTCTCTCTTAGTCTCTCTCTCATGAGACCCTGCTCTGGCGCATATACACACAGCCAGACAAGTGGGGCCCACAGTCACATGGCCGGTGCAGATAATAATTTCTTGATTTCAAAAACTCTAGAAATCCTCCCCCTCCTCCCCTATATAACGAGGGGTCACCATCACACTAACGACACACACAACATCACCAGATAGTACACTATGCACTGTGTGTGCCTAGCGCGCGCGCACACACACACAAACACACACACACCCACACACACACACACACACACACACACACACACACACACACACACACACACACACACACAACACACACACCATCACCATCACCATCACCGCAGTCACCATGCTCGACTTGAGCATGACCTCTACACCCTTGGGCTATGGAAGATGAAGGGAAGCAAAATGAAGGATGATGGCCATAGCCATCGTGCGAGTCTTCGCCATTAGCTCCCACCTATCTGCCATGTGCTCTACCACTCTTTCCCTTCTCTTTCCCCTATCCTATGCTCCCCATTTCATCGCCTTATTCTCCAAATAAAGCTTGAGGTTTTGTGAATACGTTTCTTGCAATGTTTTTCCCATGTGAAGTGTGCGGAATCGCCAGCTAGTCTTGTGTTTGGAGTGAGCTTGTGTATGTGTGAAGGGTGTGCGGATTCGCCATCCTTCTATGGTGCCTAAGTACTAAGCCGCTATACTCTCTCTCTCTCTCTCTCTCTCTCTAACTTGATCTCATTCCCCTTCCTCTTCACCATTACTCCAAGCATCCATCTCTCTTGGATGAAAACTTTGTTATGGTGGTGTGTTTGCGTCCTAGCCGCTCAAAGTTAGGTGGTGCCCCCTGTTTGCTTTACCGTAAGACAGGCTCGAGGCGCGCCATTCGACCCCCTACGTTTTAGAGGCCGTCAGCAATGGCATCAGATTCTTATGTAGGGGGTGGGACAACCCACTTGAAGGTTTGATAGTAGGGTGAAATAAACACAATGTACATATGGTTTTAGTTTTCTCATAGAGCGTGCCATGTTTTGCAGTTAGGAGTGGAAAAAATGCTCTTATGTGGTTGAGCATTAATGCTCAACTAGGGGGTGGGCAATGATGGTGCAGCCAAAGTGTGTGGACTCTAGAAGGTGGCATGGGCACATTTATGCAGGCAAACAAAAGTATGGCAAAGGGCTAGAGTAGCTAGTAAAATCATGGGATGGTAGGTAGCAGTGGAATTGTATGCCTGATGCGGCTTATAGGCCAAGGAAGGCTCCATGGGGGGCTAATTTGGGAAGCAGGTGAAGGAGATGCAAAGCGTAGCTTCCGAGTCCAGGAATGAAGAGCTTGAAGTGCTAAAGGAGCAGGTCCAGACGGCTCATCAAACCGAGCTATGGAGCCCAAGTTAGCGAAGGTTGAAGTTTCAGCGGTTTGCAGATTCTTGCCGGAAAGGACATTTGGAGACAGGTGATCCAAGTGGAAGTCGAGGTATAGATGTGTAAATCTCAACTTATGGAGCCTACCCATCTTTTCAGATTGCGAATCAGAGCTCTGATTAGCAAGATACAATCAGTTGAATTTTTTCCGGGTGGCGGGAGCCCACTTGCTCGCAATGGAGAATGCGCCATCTGGCATCTTTTGAGCACTAACGGAGTTCTAGAGCAGGGTATGCATCATACAAAGCTAGCAAGAAGTGGCTGCACATTAAATGAAGCCCGGAGCAAAAAATTACAGCAGTTGAAAGATTGGGTGTCTTTGTCCTATGTTGGTTGCAGATGCTTTGATCGATTTTTGTGCCCTCGGTATGCGGTCTTGGGAAATCCCAAAATGTGGTTGACGCCAAACATCTTCAAGTCGGCACGGTGAGCTTTCACTCAGGCTTTACGGCTTGGCAGTCCAACATTGGAGCAGGGAATGGGAGCCTGGAGAAGGAGGCCAAAAAATGAGTTTTTTAAGAGGTTGCTTTGGAGGATTTTGGAGAGCCCCAAGGGCTATTGCATCATAGGCTGCCACGTGTCTAGGAACTTCTCCCACATGCGCAGTGGACAGCGGGGGTGGCACGGTATAAGACCACGGCGATGAGCTCACTTAGTATCACAAGAGGGAGAGAGAGGGGAGCTCCCTCCCGTTGGCGATGGCGCGTGGAGGACAGCCCCACCGGGCGTTGCGCGCAGCGCACTGAGGCGGTTTGATGGTGGTTTTGGCCCATGGCGGTGGCGCAATGGCACGCTCGCGTGGGTGAGGTAGTGGCCGGCGGCCGTTTGGTTGATGACCTGACATCCGGACATGCGGTGGTTCCCGCGGCCCCGTTAAGGCCCCCAAGTTTTTTGAAGGTAACCCGGGAGGGCAATAGCGACCTCGCTATTGCCTCCCCCCATCATGGAAAGGGATAGTCCCACAGTGGAGAGAGAGTGAGGCCAAGGACGTCCAAAGATAAAGCAAGAGAGCAAACTCAAAGGTCCAAGGAGAGCAAGCCGAACATCCAAATTGAAGGGACATTAGGATAATGTGCACACCATGTAATTATTTCCAAAAATGAACTATGCCAGGTGCAAGCAATGCAAGAAAATTCTAAAACGAGCTCTAAGTGGAGGCCACGGGAGGAGAAACTCATCCATAATTTCTTTTTTGAACCTCCTAGAGCCACCCCTATAAAAGGATGTAATGTGAAAATTTGGGGGCTTTTTTGCCTGAGTGTGTGGTTGAAAGTTTGCAAGCTTGTGTAGTGCCAAGCTTGCCATTGAAGCTGCATACTTGATTGTACTATTCCCCTATGCAATAATACCACATATTTGCCCCTATCTCTTGTGTTGCTTCTCCCCATTCCCCTCCTTTTCCTTCGCTCTTTGTGTATTGGCCATTGCTTGTAGAGGGTTTGTTGCCTGTAGCTTGAAGGGTGCTACCAAGAGGGCAGAATTGGAGTGCTTTGTGAGTTGGAAAGGTTGAGTTGAGCAGTGTGGGTGCATTTGTGCCGCGGGCACTACAACAAAATAAGGTGTCATCGACGCAGATATCGACGTGGCACGTCGTTATACGCGTCGCTATCTGCGTCGCTGTGAAGGCAGTCGCTATTTGCGACGCAGGTATAGACGTGTATAGAGACGGAGATTGCCACGCACATAGCGACGACCATAACAGAAAATTTTTTTCTTGGGTAGAGGGCAGGTAGCCTGGCCTGTGCCAAGTTAAAAGATGGACACAGCCACAGCCACACTTCCTGCCCTCTGCCCAAGAAAGCGAGCAACACCAAAATATCAACCATGCTCCCGCGCGTAGAAATTTCGGCAGAGTTCCCTTTGTTTTTACATAAACTTAAAAAAAAAAAACCATATCATGTATACGCCTCCTACATGCTATCCATGTAGGATCTCACATGAGATTTAAGGCCAATGAAAGACAACCGTACCAACTGAAAACCATAACCATAACTTAAAGCATAACCATAACGAACCATAACCATAACTTAAAACCATAACCGGCTATAACCACTTTGATCAAAACCATAATGCAGATAACCATAACCATAAACAAAATTAACAATAACCATAAGCATAACCAGAAAGAGAAATAATAACTGTCTATACAATGACAATGACAATGACAATAATCATAACCATAAGGGAAACAATAACTGTATGAGCACTAACTATTTGTACAAAAAAGAGACACAGAAGCGTGTCTGTGTCTCACAAAGCATATATATGAAATCTGGTCCACTAATGACTAAGCGTCGCAACCTGCACATAGCACAACTCACAAAATTAGTATTGATATTACTTCACATATACTGACTTAATTAAATAAACTTACACATATTAACGTCTCACCTCAAGTGATCAGCGAGACTGTAAGGCCTCCCAGTCTACAGGCTCTCTTGAAGCTTCAAGATCATTCAGTACTTCATAGATACCTCTGCGATATCCATCTGACTCCTCCTCGCGTGTCGGAGCTCGATGCATCGCAAGATTATGCGTTTATATGAAAATCAAAGTAATAAGAATACATGATTCATCACGTTTTAAAAAACGCCATAGTTAAGATTGAATTAGAAACTCACAAACTCATAGCAAAAGGTGTCGAAGCCTCCGCTGCCAAGATGAGATGTCCCCCTAGTCATCTGTCGTACCTGCGCGGCCTCACGCTACTGTCTGAACTGCGTGGCCGCTGTCCGCTCATCCTCCCTGATCTGCAACCACGTCTCCTTTGGGATGCCCGAAGGCTTCGGCGAGCCGGTCTTGAAAGCCTTTCGAGCTGCATCTCGTCGATGTTTGTTAACCCTCACGGCACACGGACACCCTATGATCTATAAACGTTGTATTATTTATTTAAGTAGAGTCAGGTACCGGGCTTGTCGGTCCAATAGGGAAAGGTAGAGTGAACGTCGATGAGAGGCGCACTTTAACTTGGACATTCAAGGGATTAGTTGGTTAAGCATGGGCGCCCAAGTGTGAATGGGATGAGCTCCTATAAAAGCCAACTAAACCTAATTTTTACTCATTCTCTCATTTGTGCAATTGAAGAGTGCTCTTGCTCCATCTCCATCTTCTTCTTCTTCACCTCCTTGTGTGTGTGTGTGTGTGTGAGAGAGAGAGGGAGAGTGTGTGTGCGATCGAGCATTACGAAGGCACGACGGCGGCGAAGCGGTTGAGCGTGGCACGACTGCAGCTTCTTCTTCATCGCGGCGAGGAATCCACCACGAAGGCGAGCGTAGAGCGGTGAGTGACACACCCTTTGTTTCCTTGAGCTTGCTAGTTTAGGCTTGTTGTGTGCTTGGAGCCGTTTGTGGCTCGCATACGGTGTATTGGCAAGTCCCTTGCTTCGACAGTGCGGCAAGGAGCGCACATTTTTGGCGCCGCTGCCGGGGATATGCCCTACACTAAGCTCGGTTAGCACTTTACGCTTCCTTGTGGTGCAATTTCTATCATAGGAAAGGCAGGGAAGGAGTGTGTGGAAGGTTTTTGTTTTTTGTGTTTTCTGCAATTGCTGTCAAGTTTCAATTTCTGCTATTGTCTGCGTTTTTTCAATTTCTGCAATTTCTGCATTTTCAAGTTCGGCGTTTTCAATTTCTGCAAGTTTCTGCATTTCTGCGTTTTTTCAATTTTCAGCAATTTCTGCGTTTTTTCTGAGAAAAAAAAAAAAAATAATTTTGAAAAAAAAAAGGAAAAAAATTCGGAAATTAAAAACGCGAGCGAGTGGGCGGCGATATTTTTCGAAAATAAAAAACGTGACTCTTAAAACGGACGGGTTGGTTTGTATAAAAGATAGATCGGGATCGTTTTCCCAGGCCCAGGCCCAGGCCCGGGCCTCAGTCCTCAGTCTTATGATATATACTAGACTCACTGTTATATATATACCCTACTCCCTCAAGAGAGAATGAGAGCATGTGGGACAAGTCCTCCACTCTCCTCCTTTCTCTTCCCACTTGCACCCTTAGACTTTCTAGTTTGGGCCTAGTTCCCTACTGGAAATTGACAGTTTTAGGGATTCCGAGGGCATAGAGTGACCAAACGGAGGGCTGTAAAGCACGGCACGACCCTCTGACCGATACGCTCGTTTCGAGCTATCACACGGCCCATTCCACGACATGCTCTAAAAAATCTAGCAAAAAAACAAACAAAAAACACGCTAAAAACTAGTCACAAGGCCTCCTAGAGCAGCTTTTTGACACCTTAGGGTATCAAAAGCACATGCACTTACGCTCTGGGCGGGTGCTAGAACACGAGCATATTGAGAGTGCCTCTGTTCATACGGACACCCATTACCCATCCACGATAAGCTCTAGACCCTCAGCGGGGACACAAGGTAGCACCACCCAAGACCCTAAAATAGCTGCTAGTGATTCCTCCTCCGACTCAGAAATCATGGAAGCATACCCTACCCAAAACACTGAGAGAGAAGGCCATGCACCTCCCGAAGCTCCACAGCCTAGTACTAGTATGTTTAGCCGTTTCATGGAAACATTAGGTAGAGCTACTCGCTCGGAACCTGATGCAAATGAAGCACACGAAGGGGGTGGGGAAGTGGACTCTCCTTTCACATCGCACGTGGACCCCACACCCCCAAAGAGTGTCCATGTGGATATCCTACCAACTTCTTACCAAGAAGGCCCTGTTGAGCTGCCTCCTTCAGAAGTTCCCTCTAGAGTACCGTTGGTGACAAATAAAACCACGGGGAGCAACATTGCTTCTACCTCACAAGAAACCATTAACACGTCGACTCTAGAAGGATTGTTCATTAATGATCATTGGACATACGACCTCCACACTGAGGTGTTGACGGATCTACACTCTGGCCACGCCTACCATGTAGGATGGATAGAGATTGTACAATCCACCTCTAGTGCCACGAGCATCGAAGATCAACAGAAAATGATCTGTAATGTTATTCATGGCATTATTCAATCAGAAAGGCAAAACCGAGGGGTAAATATACTCTCAAATGGCCCCATGAGATTTCTGGATACGAGCAAGGCTCAACAGCCTACTCTATCACAAATGGAGACTCCTCTAATGAGCCCCATGGACCCATCTTACGTCATTTCACCTGGGGTCTCTATGCAATCTGAGCCTCCGAGCGAAAACTTTAGCTTCCCTAACTTGGCTCAACCCTCTATCAAGGAAAACACAGTGCTCACTCTAGGGATAAGCCTAACAGAGAATGTATCGATGACATCTACGGTTAGCGCAGTGCCACTACCTAGTGTCGTAGTACCTAATATGGGGCCTCGACCGTATGTGCCTCTAGCCCCTTATGCACACATGGCCCCCACACCTCCAATTGTACCACTTGCTTATGCTCCTCGAGTGCCGCTCCCTAGCTCTTATCCGAGTGGACCTATGCCCGGTTATGTTCCATATCCTGCATCATCCACACATATGCCAAGACCGGTACCCGTTCCTCTCCCACATATGATTCCAAGAGTACCTCCACCGGCCCTACCTCCTCACATAGGTGACTTGGCAGCTTTTGCTCAAACCATAGGTCGATCTATCGCGGAAAATATGCGTCATGCATCTGATAGAGAGCCTAGAAGTAAGGCAGTACAAATTGCCAAACTCACGCAAAAATTCAATGGGGACGAAGATGCTAGAAAACACATTGAAGTGTTTGAACAAGTATGTGATTCCTTAGGGGAACGCAACGAACTACATAAGTGCAATGCCTTAAGCTTGACATTAAGTGGGAAGGCTGGAGATTGGTACAGGACCCTAAGGGTGGACGAGAAAACAATCTATCCTACCCTTCGAAGGTTGTTTCTAAAGGAGTACATACGAGAAGGTGTGCTTTGGGGTGTAGCATCTCAGCTACAGAAGGCCGAACGTAAGGAAGGAGAGTCAGTAAGGGACTTCATTAGTCGTCTAAAGCACTTAAACTCTCGTTGCCCTGTAAATGAGCGCTTCAACAATAACCAACTGCTTGATCGATTCATTCGAGGGTTGAGGAATGAAGGAATCTATAATGGACTAGTGATTAGAGGTATCACAACCTGGGAAGATGTCACTGCCAATGCAATCCAATTAGAGGACAACTTGATGATAGCAGGCATGAGGGTGTCTACTGACACGAGATCCACTAGCTCACAAGCCATTGAGTATGAACCCATGACTGCAAAGCCCATTGCCAATGAGCCAAAGGTATTTGAGACATTCTTGACAGACCTCACCAAGGCAATCCAAGAGTCTCTTAAGGATAATCGACCCCCTCAAAATAGTCACATGTATCCAAGAAGGGAGCAACAATGGTGTTCCATTTGCTTAGGCCCACATAGCACTAGTGAGTGCCCTACGTTTAGAGTAAAATTTAATGGAACTTGCAACGCATGTGGTAGGTATGGTCACCAAGCTAAGGATTGTTTAATGATCAAACGTATGATGGCAAATAGACCACCTGTAGCCTGGACGGATGCGCCTCGAGCTCCTGTATTGATGCCTACTCCACCTGTTGAGCAACTACCGCAACACATGGTCCCTAGATCTCAAAATGTTGTACAAGCTACACCGCTACCACCTCCTGTGCTAGGACCGCAGCCCCCGCATCCAAGAGTCGCCCCTATGAACCAAGTGGGTTGCGAGCCATCAAATGCTTATGCAGATGGTTGTGAGGAGGAAATAGACACTAGTATTGCCTACGGACTTGATACATTGGAAGAGAGTCCTATATACTACATGGAAGATTGTTGGGGACAAGTCAAGCCGGTTTATCAAGCTGCTGCTCTCGCATCCAGAGGTCAAAATATCAACACCCAGGCTAGGAGGCCACCTCTTCAATGCTACGAGTGTGGTGGACCACATCGAGTAGCGGAGTGCCCTATTAGGCTGCAAAAGAATGCTGCACAGATGCAAATGAATCAAGGGAGCACGTCTGCAATGCCAATACTCACATGTAATCGTTGTGGCATAGATCACATGATTGCCCAATGCCCCTATAACCCAAATGCGCCTAAAATCACACCCCTGAATTTGGTCGAAATTGCTAGTGTGACATCGCCAATACCACCCGTCGCACCTGCTTATGCGATTACACGGTCCATGCTTCAAGGGCCAGGCCATATCCTCGAAGAGAGAGATACCGCATCAGTTATCCAAGCAAAGAAAAAGAAGACATGAAGGAAGAAGTCGCAGAATACGGAAAATTCAAAGCCAAGTTCCAAAACAAACATAGGAACAGGAGATGACCCCGTGTATATGAATGACCTCGAGGATGATTCAGATTCAGTCGAGACAATGGAGACTAGAACCAATACCACAAAGGGAAAGACCGACAAAGAAAACCGTAACATGGAACCAAATGAAAACCGAATAAGAGAAAACCATAAAGAGCCTCTGAAAACACCACAAGTGTTTCCAAATCCAATCCAAGACCCCCAAGATAAACCGCAGGGGCAAAAAGGGAAAAATCGTAAAAAGAAGATTGGGACGTACCCAAACCCTGTAGACGAGATTAAGCAGGTGAAACATCTAAGAGGTTTAGTGGAGGAGACTCAAAGGAAACTAGAACCAGAACCCATGCATGTAAAAATTCATGACACAGTGTTTCCCACGCAAGTTCATCCACCCCACATGAACCATAGACCGTTAGCCATTTCTAGTATCATCCAAGAAGGGAGTGAGGACAGGACATCAGAAAGTGAGCATACACCCTTCTTGTTGGAAAGGATGTTTAACGAAGGAATACCTGATCCCATTGAGGAATATGAGATTCCATCCTCACCAGTTTCTAGTCAAGGACCTACACCCTGTAAAACGCCAATGAATGTTGCCAAACTAGTGGACTTCATGTCTTCTGAGGTCCGAACCACGATCATAGCAAAGCTGTATGGAGATCCTGAGTTATTCCTTGCACTTCGAGCATTCCTTAACGGAGAGCTACGAACGGGATTACCGCAGTTTGCGCAACCAAATAGGCCTGACTCGATTATGATTGATGAGGAAAATCATGTGCAATCACTTGACTTAGATGGACACGAGTCTGTGATTGAGGTACCCATTAACGAATTAGGGCAGTATTTTGAAGGCGACGAGTCTAATGCGACCCTACCCATCACTACCAAGGGATTAACTATAAAGGGAATTCTTGATGGTGGTGCGGGAGTTAGCATCGTTACAAAAGATTGTTGGGAATCCATGGGAAAACCCCGCCTCAGTGTTACTAACATTGTGGTAAAGATGGCAAATGGTACCATAGCCAAACCTATGGGGATGCTCAAGGATCTTAAGATCAAAGTTCTAGGACACAAGGTACGACATACGTTCATTGTAATGGATTTCTCTAAACACCTTATGTCATATGAAATGATTTTAGGACGACCATTCATGAGGGAAGCACAAATGGTTCACGATTGGTCTAAAAATCATGTCTATTTGCAATTCCAAGACTCTGTCCTTAGAGTGGATTTGGTGACTGGTAAGGTACACCCCTTAGGGAGTAAAACCATTATTGATCATCGCTCTGACACCACAGTTCACTCGGCCCCACTACAATATTGTTACACTTGTAAGAAGGATACAGACATTGGCCAAGATTCTCCTTATATGGATATCCTACCTGGGATGACTGAGTCGGACAATGTGGATTGGGTCCACCTAGCATCAACCATAGACACTTGGGGAAATAGGGGGATGACCTGGGTAACACCTGAGGGGGATGAAATGCATATACCCTTAAATATGCTACAAGCAATGCATATCGCTTCCGACAAGACTCATCCTAATGTCACGAAAAAAACATACAAGTGGGTCCCTAAAGCTTCTTTAGTGACCATAGCTAGTGCTAAAAAACAGAAGCCTTGTAAGAAACGTACCACTCGCTCCAAGAAAAGTAAGAAAATGTTGCGATGGATCCCTAAACGACTATTGGAATCCCAAGGATACTATGAAGGAAATGATCAAATCTGGGTGCCAAAATGTAGATTGTACTCTTACCTATCACCTGACCCAAGTGAGCCCAATCCCGTAGCTCCAAAACGAATCAATGATCGTGAAAAGAAAAAAATCACAGAATGCTACACACCCGCTCCCGAGCTAGTTTGGGTACCAAAGAAAGAACGATTTGTTCCACCTAGCTCAGGAAGGGGAGAGTCCCATGAAGATTCTAGCTCATCATGTAATACATCCATAGAGGTAAAAGCTTCTAGACAGCCTCCATCTATAGTAGTGGACCTCCATGAAGCTACAAAAGAATCCACACCTCCCAGTGTTCAAGAATCACCTAATGAACCACTTCAAGTTCAATCCTGGGAGAGTACCTTACCACCCTTGCAGCTTGATAAGGCACCTAGGGTAATAGAAAACTACTGGCAAAAATCCTCACCTCTTACCAACTGGAACAATTGGTTTCAAAGGGTGACAAGCTCATTTCAAACGGTATGATCTACCCAAGGAAGGGGGGAGTGTTTGCTGACAGTCATCATTCATTTGTTTCCCTCTCAACCTTTTTCCCTGACCTCTTAATCTCCGATCTTAGGGAATGTACATATAAAGCTTTATACTCACAAAAAAAAAAGAAGAGAGCAAGAGCAATTAGCAAACGAGTATGCACATTAAAGTCAAAACATTGACTCAGACCTACACATGTCACATCTGGTACAGTGAAACAGAAACCTATGCCATAAAACACCTTTGATCCTCATCACTTGAGTGATGGAGGGTAGGTAAGATTAGTACGATAGGAGTGTTTCTGTTTTAGAGTTGAGTGATTAGCAAAGATCTCTTTTCCCACTGATGTGCCTCCTAGAGGTATTGTTTTTGTTTCCTAGTGTGTACAGGAGCGTGTTGCTATTGATAGGATTTGGATCTTCATGGAACCTTCAAATCAAGCGCGACCATCAACACAAACAGGTGTTTCTTATCCATTAGCATTGCCGTTATCTTTTTGCATCTATGATTGTCTGCTTTGATTGTGATTGGTAGCATAATATTCAGCGCATTGGCTTAGTATCAAACATTTAATTCAATGTAATCTTTTGTCATAGTCACTTGTCTAGGTTTAAAAATCAAGCAGTCCGACTAAGCTAGTTTGACCAAGCTAGGTATTAGAAATCTTCTCTTAATACCATGGGGAATGCCTTCCTAATAAACAATGGTTACTTAGGTTCTTAATCCGATTTAAGCAGCATTGTGTGAAATGTACTAGGGCTTTCTAGTGGTCTTAACCCTATCGACCTTTAGCTTAAGTATTATAAAGGGAGTGTACTAATGTGATGAGCCTGGGGAGTGTATCAGTGTTATATGACCCCCCAAAGTTACAAAATTTAAATGCTGAAAATGAACAAGCAAAAAATCAAAGTGCCACAATGTGAAATTTTAAGCTGGAAGAGAAATCTCAGCTTGATTTGGTACTTCACTCACATGTATTGCCTATGGTACTAGAGCCCTAGAGGTTCCCAGTGTGGGCGCTTTTCCTTGAAAAGCAAAAAACCCAAGGCATACAAAATAAGCACACACATCAAAATTGAATCAGTGTGAAAAGACTTTGGGGGGTCAACGAAAAAGTAATCAGTCAGGCGATGATTTCATGAGAAATTCCTTTTATGGTAGCTTAACTACAAGGTTTTCTAGATATAGCCTCTAGTCAGCCCTCGAACATGAATACTTGGCTCTCGCGATTAAACAACTTAATTGACCACAGAAAATTAAGAAGCTTACCCATGGTATTAATACTTGATCTCTAGTGCTTTTCGACCGTCAAATTAGTGACCCCAGACTTGTTTAATTTTTTGCCTTTACATCTGTTTAAGCATTTGATTACATTGCAATTTAATTTTCATTGCTAACAAATTGTTTGAAATTCTTTGACCAATCAATTTTTCTATCTAAAACTGCATATGCTTTTTAAGAGAATGCAATTACTGTGCCAATGTTGTTTGATTTTGCAGTGACTAAAGAAGGCTAAGGACATTCATCTCAAATGCTCTTCCACCTCAACGAACCAGCTTCAACTCAATAGCTTCCGAGGACGGAAGCTACATCAGGAAGGGGGGCATGTTAACCCTCACGGCACACGGACACCCTATGATCTATAAACGTTGTATTATTTATTTAAGTAGAGTCAGGTACCGGGCTTGTCGGTCCAATAGGGAAAGGTAGAGTGATCGTCGATGAGAGGCGCACTTTAACTTGGACATTCAAGGGATTAGTTGGTTAAGCATGGGCGCCCAAGTGTGAATGGGGTGAGCTCCTATAAAAGCCAACTAAACCTAATTTTTACTCATTCTCTCATTTGTGCAATTGAAGAGTGCTCTTGCTCCATCTCCATCTTCTTCTTCTTCACCTCCTTGTGTGTGTGTGTGTGTGAGAGAGAGAGAGAGGGAGAGTGTGTGTGCGATCGAGCATTACGAAGGCACGACGGCGGCGAAGCGGTTGAGCGCGGCACGACTGCAACTTCTTCTTCATCGTGGCGAGGAATCCACCACGAAGGCGAGCGTAGAGCGGTGAGTGACACACCCTTTGTTTCCTTGAGCTTGCTATTAGTTGGTTAAGCATGGGCGCCCAAGTGTGAATGGGGTGAGCTCCTATAAAAGCCAACTAAACCTAATTTTTACTCATTCTCTCATTTGTGCAATTGAAGAGTGCTCTTGCTCCATCTCCATCTTCTTCTTCTTCACCTCCTTGTGTGTGTGTGTGTGAGAGAGAGAGAGAGGGAGAGTGTGTGTGCGATCGAGCATTACGAAGGCACGACGGCGGCGAAGCGGTTGAGCGCGGCACGACTGCAGCTTCTTCTTCATCGCGGCGAGGAATCCACCACGAAGGCGAGCGTAGAGCGGTGAGTGACACACCCTTTGTTTCCTTGAGCTTGCTAGTTTAGGCTTGTTGTGTGCTTGGAGCCGTTTGTGGCTCGCATACGGTGTATTGGCAAGTCCCTTGCTTCGACAGTGCGGCAAGGAGCGCACAATGTTTCAAGGTGTCCCGTGCAACACCCTTGATCCACCTCACCGGGACAACGGAAGAACCTGGAGCAGGCTGGTACTCTCTCAGGATGGTCTCCACTATGTAAGTGACTGTTTCCTTTTCTTGCCGATCCCAAGACGTCAGAATGCTGGTCGAAAACTGCAGCTCCACAAGCTGGCGAATCCGTTGTCGCATCTCAGTCCCGACTCTATCCATGTCAACAGAACCATCTCCCCGTACAGTATAGAGCTTGGAGGCACTAGGATCGTGTGCCCCCCAAGGTGTCCGAGGTGTGCCAAGAGGTGTGTCGAGAGGTGTATCTGGGTAGGATGGGGGTCGTGAGCAAGGAGGGGTCGAAGCATCTATGGACCCTCCTCCACAGCAACCACCACCTCCACCTGACGATCGCCGAGATCGGCGAGTGCGACTGTGCTGCGGAGATGAGGACGTACCTGCCTCTGCCCCACCCCTAGGTGTCGAAGCGGCCGTGATGGGAGAAGAAGGCGTCGTACCCATAGGCGTCCTGAACCCCGTAGGCTTCTCCCCCCTAGGCGTCAGACCCTCGGGTGTGAAGCTCGGAGGCGTAGTACCCGTGCCTTTGGCTACCTAGTACTGACAAGCCTCTGCCACCTGAGCAGGCGTCATCCATGTAACGAAGCCCATGAATGCATCTGCACTCATGGAAGCGGGATCTGGAATCTCGTCTGCCATACTAAAGTCCTGCACAAAGAAAGTAAAATAAAGCGTCAGAACAAAGTTGTTTAAATTAACTTTAAGCTTAATTTTAAATCAAAGTCTTCACACAAACACAAACACAAACACTTACAGGCCTAGGCCTCGACGAGTGAGGCATCATCGATAAGATCTTGCACCGTATCATCGTCTATCTCTAATTGCAAAAATAACTCTGTCCCAACTCGTTCTGGCAGATTGTCTTCATCCATTGCATCTTCATCTACAACTGTCAATTCTGGCTCGTCTGCGTCATCCCTCGTATATCTGTCAGCTTCCTCTGCCATACCTTCGTCCATCTCATCTAATGTAACAGTAGTATGGACGTCATCTGTCTGACTTTCCTCCAGGAGATCTTGCCCTTCAAATACTTGTTTATTTCTTGGAGCAACCTGAACCACAAACCATCATTGTCGCTCTCGAGGGTCCGGTACAAAGACCACTTGCTCGCAATGTTCGGGGAGAGCAAGTGTGTCACTCGCATCTGTCCAAATCTTTGTAGAATCTATTTGCACAAGTTTGTTTCCATCTCTGCGTACCGTTGCATTGCGACCATAAATAATCACCTTGAACCACTTCACATCGAACAAAAACATCTCAAACCGCCTGAAGCTTACTTTTAGGATATCTGACACCAGACCGCAGTAATCCAGGTTGCTAGTGCTCTCATTCGTGTCTCTAGCACTGGCCCTGCTCTTCTGCATGAAACTAACTATTACCCCACTGTCAAACGTGTTTCTTCTGCTGTCAATTTGTTGTGTTCTGAAATGCTTTCCATGCGACCACAATGCCATGTATGTATGATACTTCCAGTCACATCCAATAGCCAGCTCTTCCTCTTCTAGAGATATGGGTTCTCCGATCTGTCGAGCTGCTCTCACTGTCTTGTCCAACCATGCCATTGTAGGGAATTCAGGTAGAGGAGCGAGATAGTCTTGCAAGGGTAAGCCTCTAGTCATTCGACTTCGCCTGAAATCCTGTCGCTCTAGATTGCGTCTCTCTTTCTCTTCTTCGTACCTTTCAAGCCATTTTTGCATCGGTGCTGAATTTAGTATACAGAACTTCATGATCTTTTCTCGCATGGCTAGGTTCATTTTCTTCGGCACCCCTTGCCCTTGCGGCTCCTCTCCCACCAGTCTTGCATCCTGCTCATCGCTCCACAGTCGAGGCATTTTTGGGTCAAAAACGAATAGAAATTCGGTTGTCAATACAAGAGACTCTTGCACCAGCCATCCTTCTGCCATGCTCCCCTCTGGACGCGCTTTTTGGCGAACAAAACCCTTAAGTGTTTTCATGAACCGCTCTAGAAAGAACATCCAACGGCTGTGGACTGTACCTGCCACTGCAACCTCATTTACTACATGGACGAGCAAGTGCATTTGGATAGTTAGGCAGCTCGTGGGTAGATACTTCTCAATCATGCAAACTGCCTCAATGGAGTTAGCCCTTGTGACTGCAATAGATTCCTCCCGTATCTCCTTGGAAGAGATCCACCGCACTAGCTCTGAATCTTGTATATGCAGGTCCACACTTCCTCCGTTAAACACTCCTTGATCACAATTGGAAGAATGAATTGCAAGAACTTATGCCAGTCGTGCGATTTCAACCCTGACAGTTGATCATCACGGGTGAATGCTGTCTTGAGACATCGCATATATCCTGTTGGCGTCCTGAACTCTGAAATCACCCTTTTCACTTGTCGCTCTTCGTTTTTTAGCAATACCCATGGTGCTCTTGGAAGTTTTGTTTGACCAAGTGCATTGGTGAAAGGCCACAGCTCTGGCATCTTTCCAACCGACTGCAAATCATCTCGTGAAGCTCGATTGTCTTTCATTCCCATGATTGTCTTCCATAGGAGCTCTCCCACATTCTTGAATATATGCATTGGATCCAGCAAATGATTAATTAGTAGATCACCCCAGTACGGCAACGTATGGAGAATGGACAAACGTTTCATTCCTGGAACAGGTTGCCCCTTATGTTGCTCCCATCGGCGATGCCACTCTTGTACATGCAAAAGACGACATTCGACGCGACCAAGCTGGCCTTCGCGCAAGTGATGGCCATTTGGAAGATAACGGTGGTGGCCTTGATAAATTGTCTTTCGAAGAGAGGTAGAATAGCGCACATCCAAAGACTACCCGCAAATTGGACATGCATTGTATCCCGAAGTTGTTAGTCCTGCATATATCAAAGCATGAATCAGGCCAAGGCAAAGGTCTTGCGAATAGCAAGAATTTTATAAATCAATAACCATTACCAGAAACTTCTCCGTATCCTGGCCAATCATGCATAGTCCACATAAGAAGTCCATGGATCCTTGCATGCTGTTGTCCTACTGGTTCAACCGCATCTGCTATGTCGATCCCATGCCATAACTCCTGAAGCTCGTCAACTAGTGGAGCTAGATAAACATCCATGTTTTTTGCCTTGAACTTACCAGGTACAATCAAGCTTAAAATCAAATGACCCTTCTTGATAGCAAGCCACGGCGGGAGGTTGTAATTGATAAGGCACACAGGCCAAGTGCTCCATGATGAGCTTCTCAAGCCAAATGGATTGACTCCATCCATTGCCATGCCCAAACGCAAATTGCGTGGTTCACTCTTAAAATGTGGCCAAGTATCTTCACTGTGCCTCCAAGCCTTCGAATTAGCGGGCACCCTAAATGTTGCGTCAGTGGATCTATTCGTAGAATGCCACCGCATCAACTTTGCAATGGAACCACAACGAAACATGTTTTTTATCCTAGGAATAATAGGGAAATGCCGCAACACTTTAGGTGGCACTGTCTCGCCAACTGCATCTTGTTTGTAGCGCATTGCTCCGCACTTAGGACACGAAAGACAATCTGCGAATTCATTGTGAAAAAGAATGCAATCATTTGGACATGCATGAATCTTGTTGTAGTCCAAGCCAACTGAGGTCAGAAGTTGCTTCGCGTTTGGCCTGGAGGGGGGCATTTCATTGCCAACCGAGAGAAGTTGCTCCCGCAATAACCTATTTAAGCCACATTAAATTAAAGAGCTCTCCGAGCACATCACCGTTGCAATCGGAAAATATCTTTTGTAAATTACGTACCTAAACAAAGCAGTGACGCTTGCATTTGACCACCCGTACACTGACTGAAGATTCAAAAACGCTAGACAAGTACGAAGCATAGATATTTTGGCGCCTTCATAGATTGGTTGACGTGCCAGCTTCCTCAACATGTCTTCAGGAGATAGGCGCACGGCTTTTGGTGCTGCTTCGTTCGCGTTCTCCTCGCTTGTCTGGAAGAAGGCATCCAGCATCTCCTCCATGCCGTCGTCTTCTGTCTGTAAGCCCTTTTCTGCTTCCATCCTTGGCTCTATATTGGTCGGACCTTCACGCATAATCTTTTTTCTCTCTCTCTCAAATGTAGGTGCTATGTCGCGGAAATCAATGCCCGTTCCATAGGAGTCGTATCGCAGATTCTGTACGGTTTCTCTAGCAAACTCTCGGTACTTGTGCACATGCTCATTACATATCCTACGCTTGCGCAGGATTTGATACTTGCAGAGCGTGCACGAGCATGCAATCTTTTCCTCCATGTTAGTTGATGACGTTGCCATCTACAATGATTATGAATGTTGTTTTAATATATATATATATATATATATATATATATATATATATATATATACTCCTCACAATGTAAACTACCTCGCATTCTCTAGTCTTGCCCAATCTCTGTACACCTCGGTCCAGAGGTGTACGGAGATCAGGACCACTGGGCCAAAATCTCGTCTTTATTGGTCAAATCCTATATGGGTAGACACATACGTGCACTCCTAGGTGTACATGGCAATGCATGTAGCAGGCAAAACCCCTTTGCCTCTTTTAGTTCCATAGTTTCCTTTCTGTCTACGTACCCTATCTCTCGTTCTTTCTCTCTCAATCTTGCTCTCGCTATCTCTCTTTCTCTCTCTCTCTCTCTCTCTCTCTCTCTCTCTCTCTCTCTCTCTCTCTCTCTCTCTCTCTCTCTCTCTCTCTCTCTCTCTCTCTCGCTCTCGCTATCTCTCTTTCTCTCTCTATTTCCCTATTTTCCTATCTCTCTCTATTTCTCTATTTTCCTATTTCTCTGCCATAACTCCTGGAGCTCCACTTCCCTATCTCTCTCTCTCTCTCTCTCTCTCTATATATATATATATATATATATATATATATATATATATATATATAACTCTCTTTCTCTATCTCTCTATTTCCTCTCTCTCTACTTCCCTATCTCTCTAATGATCGAACGAGCGACTGATCTAGGGAGATCTAGACGCCCACGACTGCGGAGGACTACACAACATCGACAGAGGCTGCATCAGAGGATCTAGCTAGGTCTCTTTGGCTCGACATGCACAACGCCCGATCAGAGTACTGACCATGGAGGAGATCTACCTATCCCAACTAGCTCGTTTAGTCGTTTAGTCCACACCCAGTAGTTTAGGATTCCATAATATTTTATTTTGTCATCTTCTTACTCTGACTTTGTATCGGATCCATCACATTGTAACTTTCTTGTCTCATGTCTCATAGGTCACTTTGGCCTTTCGAAGACGTTAATATAACATTTCATTTCATTTCTCTCTTTAATTTTAATTTCCTAAGCATACATTAATTCTCTCTCTCTCTCTCTCTCTCTCTCTCTCTTTCCTACACACACACACACACCTCTCTCTCTCTCTCTCTCTCTCTCTCTCTCTCTCTCTCTCTCTTTCCTACACACACACACACACCGCTCTCTCTCTCTCTCTCTCTCTCTCTCTCTCTCTCTCTCTCTCTCTCTATTTCCTACACACACACACACACACACACATACACACCTCTCTCTCTCTCTCTCTCTCTCTCTCTCTCTTTCCTACACACATACACACACACACACACACACACACACACACACACACACGATGTAGAGGTAGAGAGAGAGAGAGAGAGAGGGGTTGGGGAGGGTGGAGATGGACATAATACCTGCGCAGTAGGTTTTGGCCAAGACCCGAGCAAGCGAAAATGGCCCCTGCGCGCGGGTTTCGCTTTTTTCCCCCAAATTTTTTATGTCGCTATACGCGTCGATATACGTGTGGCAAATAAAAGCCTTTCCACGCGTATATCGACGCACACTGCGACGTGTATAGCAATGCCCGCTAATGTCGTCGATATACGCGTGGAAAAGCATGGCCGGTGATATATACGCGTCGATATCTTCATTTAGTGTTGTAGTGGGGATGTTTTTTGCAAGGTGTGGGATAGTTGTTCTGTGTGCTAAAGTGGAGTTGTTAGTGCAAATTAGCCATTTTGAAGGTGTTATTTGAGAGGTTAGGGGTGCTGTGGAATCCCTGGGCTATAGAGAGGTAGATATTTTGTGTGCTAGGTGTGTTTCCTATTCCCCCTCTGTAACATGGAAGATAAGATCACAGAATTTGCACACCATATATGGTGAAGGCTGCAATTGAGAACGAGACAAATATGATGACTATGTTCTGTCAACGATAAATGCAAGAAGGATGCTCAATAAACGTCCAAAGATGTGAGAGACGTCATCCAAAAAAGCTGGAAAAGGGAGATGTTTATAATTGAAGAGTCCTCAAAATAGACTGACGTGAGACGCAAGATTGACGGCCACAATATAGATAGAAAAAATCTAAATTTTCTCAAAAAAGTTGACTCCAAAATTAGAAAAACAATCGTGGATGCTTCATGAAGACGCATAAGGACGAAAGATATGTCAAGCCCAATTGCAGTAAAAACAACATAACTTTCTGCTGCAAACTCCGATTGACGCAAACCTAGAACTCAAATAGAAGAGCTCAAGGAGACGAACAAGTTTTGGAGCAGAAGACCCTAAAAAATTGAGACGAAGTTTAGGGTGTCAAAAAACAAATTAACAAGAAAAAGTAATCAACGATTCATTATATCGATTAGCAATAAACACCACACAAAACACTAATCATATTCTTCTTAACACTAGTTCTGTAATTGGACACTAAAGTGTCCTGAGACACTAAAGTGTCCTATTTTCCTACGAAGTTTTGGAAATTTATTTGTCAAGCTAGGAAAAAAGTTTTTTACACCTTGTTCTACGTACCATAGGTTGGTTATGAGGGAAAGAAAACATTGGATTTTTCTCCATGTCAAAATACAAGCCCTATGGAGAGAATTGTGGTAATTTCTAAGTCGTAATTTTCTGTAAAATTTCAAGGTGTTTTGCCAAAAAAATCATAAGATGCATATATCTTTTTGTAGAGGTGAGCCTTTTATGTTTTTAAAAGCCAAGTGCTAGTAATTTATGTTACAAAACAATGGAATGACCTTCAAGGAATAGTTTCAAATTTAATTTCAAGTTATAAACATAATTTCATACTTGAGCATGTGCTGACTAAGAGCATTATTTTGGCCTTTCAAAGGTCCTCTCATGGAATTGGGACTATTCTAGTATAATTTGACAACATCAAATGACTTTATACGCTAAAACCAAGAAAGTACGTATTTTTTTGGCTCCCTAACTTACTTAAATCTTGTCGCTTACACCATATCTTGAAATTTTGATTGCGCAAAAACTCTTGAAAATCTTGAGTCCTCCACAATAACATTGAAACCAAGGTTTTAGGTATCCCATTTGTGCTCATACCATGCACTTTGATACATTTAGTTGATATGTGTGGACAATTTGAGTTATTTGAGGTTTTGAATACTTATGTTTCAAGAATTAAAATATCCAAATTTTTGCATACATAGTTTTGAATATTTGAAATGATCCAAAAAAAGTTTCTTACCAAAGTACTTGAGTCCTCATTAAAGAGGGTAAGCAATGCATCACTTTCTAAAACTCAAAAACACATCAAAAACATATTTTTTCTATGCATACAACAACATGCTTGAAATGGCTATATCAAACACGTAGAACTTCCCATTATTTTATTTACTCTCAACAAGTAATTTTTTTGCACATGAAACTTGCAATTATCTATAGCACAATTGTAGAAAAATTGTATACAATTTTCTACAAGGTCGCTTCATTTTTTCTTGAGCTTATAAAATTGATTTCTTCAAAGCATCAATCGCAGTCTTATGGGGGTCCACATGATGATTATAATTCTTGATCATGATAGCTTCTAAAATGCAAGATTATATTTTTAAAATACACTCTAGATAACATATTTAAGCATATCAAGAGGGTTTTCTTAAATACAACATATCAAGAGGGTTTTCTTAAATACACCGTCTAATGCAAGTAGCACTTTATTAAATTTGTGAAAAAGGGACAGTTAAGTGCCCTGTTTTGGTACCAAACTAGTGTTAACACAAAACAACCATAGCTAACAAGAATCAATCCTCAAAAATAAAATTTGTAGCAATTTTGAATCTTACATGCGAATCGCATATACATACTATTTTGTCACCATGAATTAAATCGCCGCGTGATCGTTACCGCTCTGATACTATGTTGAGATGTAGAGAGAAAGAGAGAGACAAGAAAGAGACACACCATGTACGCTCCCAAAAACTGATTCATATTGAGGACAAGATACAAGTATATGGGTGAGACCAAGTTGAGTAGAGTGAGCCATATAGCTCCAACATCGACTTGAAGGGCGCTCGTCTGGCTTGACTACTACATTCCCTCCTTCCTAGCCTTTGCACGTCTACGTGCAAACTGCCTTGGTTTGCTTTGGATTGCTTTGGTTTTCTTGAATCTCTGTTGGACTACTGGATGTATCTTCTTTAGTAGTCCAATTGTCGCTTTTTTAGAGTTCATGTGAGATTTTTGAGCTTCTCCATCCTTGCTTCCATCTCCACAACTCCTTGAATGGATTGTTTCTTAAAGTGCTTTGATATGCAATGTGATGAGTCAGTGGATTTTTTGTCATGGGGTTGAAGATGGATGAATCTTCTTCAAAGAACCTGTTCATGAACGCCTCTTCAAACGTTTGCATGTAGTGTGAGGGCAAAAACATGACGTAGGCGCACAATCCCATGATGCTGTTTTGACTTGGAATTTCTATTTCTAGATTCTAGCATAACCCTCGGCTTCCTTCAAGGAATACTTGCCAAGGATGCTCCAATACTTCTATGTCTTCAAATGCTCTGATACACATAATGATCATCTTTGAAATTTTCACTAGCATTTGGCAAGCCAAGTCCGGAACATCCTTCATCTGATTGATGATGCCTCTTGGGAGGGTCACTGTAATAAAAACATTCCTATCATGTGGGTTCAACAACAGGTTTTATTTTATGCTATATTTTATTACAAATTTACATACAGAAGGGTGTACAAAAAAAGACCTTGATTTTTTTAAAAAACCAGATTGAATAGAACAAGGTTTCCTTTTTATTAGGGAAAAATTCACAGCTAAGGGGTTTTATGAATAGTCCTTGAACACATGTAATATGTAGGTTTTACATAGAGTGATCCCCCCGAGTGATGCCTTTTAGATTATGGACCATATATTTCTTAGCTGGTTTGAAGTTTCCTGTCATCCTTGTGAGAGCTGGGTAGTTCATCACTACCATTCTTTTACATTGCCAATTGTAGAAGCTATCCCAGGATCACCTTCTATTGATTGGACAGTAAGTCGGATTGATCCCAAGATATTGGCGTGTTTCTGTAATATATCTCATTGATTGGGCACTTTTTGAACCATTTCTTTCTCCACAGGGGTTGGTTGTTGAGGATTGTCTGAATTTGTGTAGCAGTTATTTGGATATACCTATATTCCCCTTTGCGGTTTGGCTCAAGACTAGGCAATAATTTCTTTTTCCATAAGAGAGCCTCTTGTCTCATTTTAACGGCAATGCAATCATATCCTGCCAATGGTTCTTGACTACTTTGTCAAGTGTGATCATCAGAAGTGCGGCCGACTCCAGTACCTTAAGCTCGTAATGTATATATTCTTTGTGAGAGGGATCACCCACTTTTGAGATCCACCTATGTATTTCCTCTTGAGCATCTGCTTGATCCTTCAAATTCATGTGATCCTACTTCTATAGAAGTGGTAGGTAGTTCTACAGGAGGAAGTCCAATGTCTTCTATTCCTGCCTGGTTTTTTGAGGAACTTCTATTGTGGTTGACTAGGATTTCATGGAACTAATGGCCAAATCTTTCTAATCTAAATCCATCGCATGTGTGGCACTTTGAGTAGCCAACTCTTCTCTTTCCTTCACCAGCTGTTCCTGAAGCATGGAAATTTCATCCTCTTTTGCCTTTTGAATGGCCTTATGCCCAAACTATCATGATTTGCTTGTCATATTGTTCTTGATCTAGGGCCACCTTAAGATCTTTCAACTCTTGTATCGTTGAGGCTGGCGTTGCTGAAGTTGAAGCAGGTGGGGCTAAGATGTCCTACATTGCCAAGGAGTTGTGTAAGTGTTTTGCTGACAACCACATAGGATTCCCCTAGTTTGGAGTTCTTTTCCCTTTCTATTTCTAGCTATTCTTCTAGGCGTTGTTGCTCAACCTATAAATCTGTCTTAGCCTCATTAAAGGCTTGAGATTTTTGGTAGAAATGAGTAGCATTTACCTACTCCCTTTGTAGCTTAGCTTGAAGATCTTGTTGGTTACCTTGTAACTATCTACAATCTTTTGTTATAGCTCTTAATTAACTGGAAGTGCTTTGGCTACTTCTCCCTTGGTGTCTTCCAGCTCTAGTCCTTGTAGTTGTGGAGTGATCTTTGAAATTGTAGTTGTAGCTTGATTTGTTCCAGATAGTCGTCAATGTCAAAAGAGTTTATCAACTACATTCCTTTCTCTATTATGGCCTATGTGAGCACAGGGTGACCTCTGCTTTGGTTGTGTTCTTTGAGATTGGCTTGAGGTGCTGACTTCTTCTTTTTCTTTTTTCACCTCAGTTTTGTCCTTATCACTTTGCTCTTGAGTTGCCAGTGGAGAGTGCTCAGTCTCTTTGCCTTTTGCTTCATTTGCCTCTTAACTTGTGGGTGGTCTTGGGAACACTTTTTGCTATTTGCCTTGGCACCTCTATTGTCTTCTCAACGTTCTCTCTATCAACTCCTGGTCATTTGATTCTTGAGTAGGAGGAGAGATGGTTGGTCAATTTGATGTTGATGGGATGTTTTCCATATGGATTTCCAAAGGATCCACACCACCCTTCTATTCTATATTTCTTCAATGTGAGTCCTCTCGGCCTCCTTGAACTTGGTAATTTTGTCAGATGATTTGAGATCATTGACACGCGTTGTCGCTTGGACTCTTGGTGTTCCCTTTGCTTTGATTTTCATTTGAGCTCCTCTCTAATCCTTTATCGCATTCAGTGTCAGAGCTTTTAAATACGCTTTAGCCACTCGTCTTTGTATTGCTTGATTTGCTATAGTCATTCTGTTTTTTATTTGCTCTAGTGGATTATCTTGGTCACTTTATTCTTCATCATCCGCATCAGCCCTCTTTTCTTCCGTTCTCTTTTTTCGGAGATCCTCTCTTAGTTCTCGAGATTCTTCCATGGACCTTCGCACTTGAGAAATCAAAGTGGGATCTCTATGCTCACTTGATCTTCTTTTTAGTTGAACCTTGCAGATTGTATAATCTTCTTATTCTTCCTCTTCCTTTTCCTTGTCGTCTGATGACTTGTATTTGGAAGGGGTATCCTTTGCTCAACTTTACATCCGACTCGGTTTCTTTGCTGTCGGACTTCTTTCTCCTTGAGCTGTGCCCAATTTCTTTCTTCTTTGGAGGTTGTACTGCAGAGGGTCCTGCCACTGGTTTAACTGCATGTTTGGATTTATGGATCAATTCCAGTTGCATCTTTGCAGGTGGTAGCTCATCAATAATGCCTAATGCTTGATAGGAGATCCTTATCAATACTGGTCTACCATTCATGTATGTATTGTTGCGGTTGCTATTTTTTAGATTTGCCTCAACCAGATTTTCTAGAATATATGTGCCTAGATCACACTTTATGGTCCTTTGCTCTGATAGCCCTATTTCCATTAGCCCCGCAATGTGAAGATTTCCTTCAATATACCTCAGTGGTTTCTGGATTTTTAGGTGTTGTGCAATGAGTCGGAGTGACAGTTCTATCTCCAAGTACACCAGGTCTTTATAGGTGAACTTGTGCCCCTGCTGCTTCACAAAAGCTTTTTCATTATTAGCAACCTTTGTTTTAGGAGTAGATTATGCTTTCCTAGTGGCAAGTGCAATGCCTGATTTATCATATCCAAAGTGATTTTGACCTTGAATTTGGCTCCATCTTTGTCAGTCAGTATTGCCTCCCTGTTGTATTGGATTGGCAACATTAGCTCATGGGCACGTTGGAAGTCCGTTCCCCATGGCTGTAGTCGGGAAAAAGTGTCCATTTGGAGGCATATTCATCCCTTGATCACTTCTTGTTGTCGGTGCAAATTCCAGATCTCCTTAGGGAATATGATTGTCTTTACTTTTGTTCCGTTGGCATCTTTAAACCTTCCAAAAATGAAGATATTTACTTGGATTTGTGCCAGCTCCTCATTTGATACATGTGTTTTTTCATTTGATGGAATCTCTTATGACCTGGTAGGGTGGGGCTTCCCACTGCTTCCTGTCATCTGCAAGGTATTCTGTGATCAAACAATCTAGAAACTATCTCCAGAAGTTGGCCAACAAGTTGTCGAGAAAAGTCAAAAAATGCAGCTTGATTTTGCCCATTGAGTGGAGTCCCTGGGTGAAAGAATGATTGAATTTGGACCTCATTTGAATGCCGTAAAGTCCCTTGACACTTCCCTCAATTTTTGACCTGGTTTTGATTAATTCTATTTTTGTGGTTGTTTTTGTGCATTTTAGATCATACACAACTGTCCTGGTACTGATAAGAAGCATATCTGTGAAATATGTGTAGTATAAGTGTATCAAGTCGCTGTAGTAGGCAAAAATATTCCAGGGAGCTCTAGGTCACAAATCTCTCTCTCTCTCTCTCTCTCTCTCTCTCTCTCTCTCTCTCTCTCTCTCTCTCTCTCTCTCTCTCTCTCTCTCTCTCTCTCTCTCTCTCTCTCTTTGCCTATATGTGCCTGGCTTAACCTGAATGCAATTTTCATACTTACCGTACTTGCCCATATTTTTCATGTCATACCACTTGCGACTTCCACGGCTCGTCAATCGAACATCTGGTCATCATTTGGTCCTAATTTTTCAATTTTGGTCAGTTTCAAGTTAGCCCAAAATTTGATTTGTGCCAAATCCTTCTATATTTGACATGCTCAAAGCTCTGGCTTTGCAAATTCGGCATTTTCTTTCAAAAATTGAATAAAAGATTCCTGACTTGTTTTATTAATTTTTGATCATTATTAGATTATATACGTAGGAAAGAAAATCATGAAAAATTATCATTATTTGACCAAAAAATTGTCCAAAATTATTTTGCTGACTTGTATGTATACACTTTCACTCTAGATATTTGGCCCATTAAACTTTGTCAATATGGCCCAATACTTTGCCAAATAAGAGTAAAATTCTGTTAAAAACTGTCAAAACAAAAGCTTAAAACATCAAACACACTTTATACACTGTACACATAGTTTCTCATCACTTTACAGCCTATTATCTTGTAATGTGCTGCATTTGGCTACTGTAGCCATTGTTGTTACTCCCCCCTTCCCTTTTTGAATTTTCTCACAAGGTTTGTGCGGTGTGCATGGGTGACAACAACGTGTCTATGCATGGCCATGTAATGTGACCCTATCATGCTTACAGAAGAGATGCAATGGGAAACAGTGTGCTATGCTAGATATGGGTTCTGAACCAATTACAATGGCTTTTGTGGTTGGGGTTTTTTGTTTTTTACGTCATTCGAACAATAGTAATTGAAGGTGAGCTACCCGTTCCATAATGGTTTGCCTTTTTGAATGTTTTTGTATGGGCGTGCTCTCCACTCTTTGAGTTGGTCTCACTTTAGGGATCCACTTTAGTTTTTGCTTTAGAGACTGCAACATGGTTTTTGTATTTGTTGGTTTTGGTCTCCATTTTCATGTGACTGTCTTTGACTTATTTTACTTGTGGATGTCGTTTTTTGAAAGTCATTTGTAATTTTGTGATCCACCTGTAGTATTGAATGATTGATTGAAGTGCTTTCGGTGGGAGTTGTGTTGGCTCTATCACTAGAGAATTTGTCGTACTTTGCGTTGAAATATTGTTTAGAAAAAATTCTTTTCGGAATCCATATTTGTTTTGGTTTTGATTCCAAACTTGATTTCTGGATCCAAACTTTATGTACCTGTCCTTGGAATTTATTGACAATTTTTGTTGTAGAAGCAAGCTATTCTTGCTTTGTTTCATCGTCAACTTCAATTTTTTTATTCATCCCATACGTGGTCTGTTTGTGCAAATGGTGTAACATAAGAATGATCCTTGAGATCATAATGAAGTGCGTCATCCTTCCAATCTGGAACAGCTTTGTAAGTTTGCATCCACTAAACCCAAGATGATGCACTCGTTGAGATCTGTATCAGCCATAACATGGAACCTATGGGAATTGGTTTCCGTCAATGCTAATTGAGACACTGGCTTGTCCCAAACTAACCATTATTTCCTTGCTGGTCGCTTTTAGTTCAAATCTTGGTTGTAAAAATCATGGACTCACATAGTTTGAGGTATGTCAAATAGTGCATAGCATTGACACGTGCTCTGATATCCACAAGCACTCTTTTGCTCATGCCATCAACTAGCCTGACATTGATCTGAACATCCATTCCACCAAGCCAAGGTTGATCGGATTGAACTGATATGATAGGAGGTGGTAATTGTTGTTTTTTATTTGTCTTCAAACTCCTTAATTTCATCTTTAACTGCTTGAACTTTCCTTTGTTGCTCCTTAGCTAAATGTATCCTTTGTAGCATGTCTATTGTGAGAGGTTGGTGATACTTTTTCAATCTGCATCCATTTATAATGTTGCGAGTTGGATGACTCTACTTTGTGATATGTCGTTGATCACAAAGGGGCCGTTACCCCACTTTTTAAGTTTCTTGGAATGTTTCTTAAAGGAATAGACTAACACATAGTCACCCTTTTAAAATTCCTTGTTTTTTATATGCGTGTCATGGAAGTGTTTCAACTATAGTTTGTGCGCATACATAGCTACAACGGATAAACGTCTGATCTCGTCTAATTGGATTATTTGGTCCAATCTCTCAAACAACTCATGTCCTGTCCACTAGTGTAGTAATCAAGAACTCTACCGGCATTACAACATTTCTTCCAAACACTAATTTGAAAGGAGTTGTATTTTGTGGTGTTTTATATGCTACCTGATATGCCCATATGGCTGAATGTAGCTTTAGTTCCCAATCCGTCCTAGATTCAATGACAATCTTTGAGAGTACTGTGCTGCACAAAACTTTGTTGGTACTCTCAGCTTGTCCATTAGTGTGAGGGTGATATGGAGTTGAGTTAGAATGAAAGATAATAAATTCACGTAATAGGAATTCAATAATGTCATTGAGAAAATGCGTGCCTTGATCACTCACAATTTTGATCGAAAACCCATAGCACGTGAAAATGTTCTCATACAAGAATTGTACTATGGTACGAGCATCATTCCGCTGGGTTGCCTTAGCCTTGACCCACTTGGTCAAATAATCTATTGCCACTATAATGTATTGAGTATACATTCTACATGCCAGTGGAGAGATAGGCCCCACAAAGTATAATCGCCACTTGACAAAAATGCGTCCTCCCATCGTTGGTCTTAGTGGCATGCCATCCCATCGTGTCGGTACTTTATCACATTGGCATGGATCACAATGTTTCACATAATGTTCTGCATCGATAAATAGAGTAGGCCACCAAATTCCTGCTAGGAGTATTGCTTTTATGATTTTTTCCACAGAAAAGTGTCCTGTGAAATCAAACTCAAGCAATATTAGGAATCATCAAACGATGCGACATGTATTGCAAGGTTTGTTGACAAGGTATAACAATACCTGATGGTCCACAAAGAACACAAATTTGTTTGCGAGTAGGTAATGTCTAAACTTTTTTACAAGTAGATCATTTCCAAGCCCTCTTTTTCCGTGGTAGTACTGTAATTTTGTTCCGCACTGTTTAACAATCTGTTGGAGTAATAGATTGGAAAATCCATATTTTTCTGTCCAAGTTGAGTCAAGATATAACCAGTAGCATAAGCCAATGCATCAACATGGACATGAAAGATGTTGTTCCAATCACAACCCTTCAAGATTGGAGTATAAATAAGTCTTTACTTCATTTGTTGAAAAGCCACAATGATAGTGTATATGTAAATGAATTTGCGATAATTCCCACAATGCATTGCCCATGAAGGCTTGTACCTCTCTAAAATTTTATGGTCGTGGAAGTGTAACAATCACTTGTATCGTTCAAGATCAATAGAAATTCTGTTTTTGGACACAATATGTCCCATAATCTTGCCTTGCCTTACCATGAAAACACACTTTTTAGGGTTTAAACAGATACAATATGTCTTGCATTTCTTAAAGACTTTCTTTAGGTTCTTGACATACTCACTTCTATGAAGAGAATGCACACACAGGTCATCCATATAAATATCTAAGTATTATCTTAGATATTCCTTGAATGCAAGACTCATTAGCCTTTGGAATGTGGCTGGCGTATTGGTCAAACCAAATGGCATTACCCGATATGAAAAAAGACCCCATTCTGTAGCAAAGGTAGTTTTATGTTGATGCTTCAGCTTGATTGTGAGTTGATTATAGCCTGTAGGCTTCCTTCCTAGCAACTCTTTCTATCACATGATCAGCGATGGGTAAGGAATAATTTTCTCTGATTGTAGTAGTTTTGACTTGCTTGAGATTTACACACACTCATGATTTTCCATTTCTTTTAGGCACCACGACAATTGGTGATACCCACTTCATGTGTTCGATCTTGTAGATGAACTCTGCCTCTTGCAGTTTGTCTATCTCTTCCTTAATCTTCTTTATGTGTATGGACATTGTCGATGTGGTTTTGCATTACTTTTGAGAGGTATCATTTGCTGACAAACACAAGGGACTAACAATCCTTACACAAGGTAGAGCTTAGATGGCGATTTAGACAACTAGAGCAAGTAGGAATACAAGGGACTAACAATCCTTACACAAGGATGTGTTGTGTGCGTCAAGTGTGCACACCATTCTACTGAATTACTCATGAGAAGGCCTCCTTATATAGATGTAAGGGAGCCTCTAAATGCCCATGTGCAACCACCCTTAGATAGCCAAGTCCAAGTAGGACTCTCCCATGCGCCCATGTGTAGCCGCTTTTGGTTAGACAAGTCCTCCTAGAAATCGGCCACCGGCCAACGTTGCCCCTGAATTTGCTCCGTACCATCCATGATCACAAATAGAGATCTCATCAGCGTGCAAAGATGGAATCCACCAAATATATGTGCACCATTGGCTTCTCCTCATATGGGGGCTTACAAACTGTGCCACATATATTGTGGTGGCAAAACTGAGAGAGGTGGGCATTGCAAGTATACAAACAATCATGTGCTGACAAATACAAGGATCTACCCCTTTAAGATCCTTGTATAACCAGGCAAATACATCTTTGTATTGTTTCAGGGTAGTTATGAATAGCTATTCCTCTTCCCCAGTAAGGTTTGTAGCTATGTAAGACAATTTTATTTATTCTCTGGGATCTGCCAAATCTATCTTCTTTGCATTCTCAGATCCATCATATGATGTTTCCAGATCTTTTGGCTCTCTCATTGATTGTTCTACCATAATTTGTCGATCTTGAATTGTATATTTCTTGTAATGAGAGGGTGCCAGTTTTTTTTGAGTTAGAGTCCCCCTCGGTTTCCATTTTTGTAGTCCAAACCTCGTTCAACGTTCGTTTTAATTTTTGATATTCACTCTCGCGTTCTGTTTTGGACATTTTTGGTGACTTTTTGTTTTTGTTTTCTGGCTGTTTCTTGCTCTTTTTTTTCGACTTTTCTCAAAAACTTATCGATTTCAACGGTTTTTGTGTTATTTTATCTCGGACACAATCATCTACTACCATGAGCATAAGATATTATATTTTGGTCATTAACTTTGGCATTTTTTTTCTCAATTTTGTTTTGTTGTTCTTCATGCATTTTCTCTAATATCTCTCTTGTCTTTGTGTTTTTTGGTTAGGTAACTCGTAGAAAATTGGCTCACCCTCTCTTTTCATAATCTTGTGTTTTGAATCACCCAAAAGTTTGTCTTCTGCATCGTTTTCTAATTCCTCACTTCTCAAATCGTGGTATTTGTCTTCATCATTTTGTGAAGGTCACGTATAAAAACCTCGTCCACTATCCATTTATAGTCATTTACTAGTTCTATTCTAGTAGTTTTCAAAATTTGTTCAGTTTCTTGGACCACCCAAACCATTAGAAAGGGTCTTATGTCGTAGCCATCTTTGTCACAAAATGTGGTGCTAGTTAGATCATTTACGTATATATCAAGAGTTTCCAATATTTGATCCCACCCAAAGGATTCAAATAACTCCTTTGGGAATGATTTCTTTATGTAGTGATCGTCTTCTACTACATGCTCTAAGATGCAATCCTCCTTCTTAAGACTCCCGCTGTTTGATGCTCCACACATCCAAACGTGAGAATCCTTCACTATCTAGGTAGGTAATTGCATTTTGTCGTCCATAGTTATAGCAAAGTCTTCTATTGGAGTTTGGTTGACGTCCTTCTAACTACAAAAAATCCTTGGTGATAACTCCCTTGTGCTATAAAAAGAGATGGTCATAGCCCCAATCTTCAGTCATTTTGAGTTGATGCATGAACGGTTGTCCTAGAATAACTTCAAATTTTTTGCCTTTTCCAAAATCTACCATTGCAAAGGTGTGTTTGTATTCTATCCTACATGAGGATACTATCACTTGTTCCAACATTCCCAAGGGTCTTCCCACATACCCGTCAGCTAATTGCAATTTTATGTGCGTTTTTTTGAGAGCTGGCCTTTCCCATTTCTCCCAGATTCCTTTTGTAGCAATGGCTAGTCATGCCCCACTGTCGAGTATTGCAATGGTCGTCACTCACTTAAATACCAGAGGTAAGGTGGTGTTTCCATCTTCGCCTTCACGGTAATCATCTACCTTATTTACTGTAACAAATTTCACTTTTGGTTTATCAAGATGTGTCAATCTCAAGAAGTGAACCTAATAAGCAATCACACCAACTCAACAAGAAAACCACCACACAATGATCATGAAAATTTGCCTATGTTTTTTCTCACCGTTCTAGGTTCATCACGCCATTTTGGCACTCAAAAGTGTGGGGATCGGGGATTCCGTGCGCTGAGTGCAAGAGAGGGAAGGAGAAGGGGGAAGGGGATGGAGGAGAAGCTACACAAAGGGAGTTGGGTTAGTGGACAGGAAAGTGAGAAAGTAAGGTCAACCCTCTCACTTTCTCTCCCTATATTCATTAGGAAGAAAATGTGAGTGAGGGTGGTTTCCCACGGCCACCTGACCTACACCCCAACAACCTCCCACTTGAAGGTCATGGTGGTAGCCAATAGTGGCATCAATATAGTTCGTCTATACAAAGTTGATGAAGCATCACCTAGGCTTCATTCGACACCCATAAGTTCTATACAATGTGTAAATAGCTCCAAGGCTAGGCTCTTTGTGAGAGCATCTCGGGGTTGTCGTCAGTGTGAACCTTGACAAGCTCGATGTGCTTGCCAGCCAATGCATCTCGTATGACATGGTATTTGACCTCTATGTGTTTCAACTGAGTGAAACACTGGATCCTTTTCGAAAGCAATGGCGCTCTGACTATCACAATGCAGTACTGGAACCTCGTGAATGGAACTGTGATTATCACAATGCAGTACTAGAACCTCGTGAATGCCAAAATCCCCCCCTAGACAAGCTAAGCATATGGATTCCTTGCTTGTGTCAGACATAGCAACATATTCTGCCTCAGCGGTAGATGAAGAGGTGCAGTCTTGGAGACACGATCTCCTAGAGATAGCTGCTCCTGCAAACATGAACACATAGCTAAATGCGGATGTTCTACGATCCATGCAACCCACATAATCTGCAGCCGTGTAACCTACAATAGATGCATCGTTGTTTCAAAGCGTAAACACTTGCTAGCTATACCCTTCAAATATCTGAGGATTTTCTTCCCTACTTCCCAATGCTTCTTGCCAGGGTTTGCCATGTACCTACTAACCACTCCTACCGCATGTGCAATGTATGGTCTTGTGGCTACCATAACGTACATCAAACTACCAACAACTACTGAATAATATGGCACTTTCGCCATTTCCTCTTTTTTAGCTGTTTTGGGAGAATCTTCCTTGCTAAGTTTGGAGTATGCTTGCATTGGGGTACTCAACGACTTCCCCCCCTGAATACTAAAACGTTGCAAGACTTTGTGGATGTACTTTTCTTTAGACAATTCAAGAATTCCACGTTGCTTGTCTCTCTTGATTTGCATACCAAGAAAGTGATTGGAATTTCCCAAATCTTTCATGGAAAACTGAGTGCTTAGCATCCCTTTCAATAGATTGATCTCATCAATTGATTTGCCTGTGACAAGCATATCATCTACATACAAGATCAAGATGATTAAAGAACCATCGTTCAATCTCTTTGTGTATAAGCAGTGATCTTATTGACTTCTTATGTAACCCCAAGACTACATGAATTTGTCGAATTTTTGATACCACTGCCTTGAACCTTGTTTGAGGCATAGAGTGCCTTTTTAAGTCTACAAACCAATTCTACCCTCGTTGGCTTTTGGGTTTCACATAGAAACCCTATGGTTGTTTCATGTAGACATCTTCATCTAGATCCCCGTGAAGAAATACTTTGTTCACATCCATTTGGACATGTTCGATGTCCTAGATAGCAACCAAGCCAAGCACAATGAAAAGTGTAGTCATCTTGACTACACTTACTGAAGAGAAAATCTCATTGAAATTCACACTTTTTTGCTGCTTGAAACCCTTGGCAACTAGATGAGCCTTGTACCTAGGCTTGGGATCTTCCATTGCATACTTCTTCTTGTATACCCACTTGCAAGGTAAAGAATTTTTGCCCTTTGGTAATTCAACCAAATCCCATGTCTCATTAGCCACAATCCAATTATATTCTAATTGCATAGCTTGCTCCCACTTAACGCTATCGTCCATTTGTATAGCTTCTTTGTAGCAGGTTGACTCTCCACTGTCAGTGACTAAAATATGGTGTATACTGGCTCAAATTGCTTGGGTGCACATGATACTCTCACAGAGCGTCTCAGTGCCTAACTGCTTGACTCTACTCTCTCCGGAGCAATAATAGTATCTTGCACTTGAGGATTAAGTGCAACACTACTGAACTGAGTTGGTTCGAGGATACATCCTCAAAACGAACGCATCTATACTCAAATTCCTCGATGGGATTCTTGTGCATTTTTGATTCATTGAAAATCACGTGTGAGCTACAAATGACTTTGTTGGATTTTGGGTGCCAAAGATGCTAGCCCATCTCTCCATTTGCACTATAGCCAATAAAAATGCATTTGTGTGACCTGGGATCTAACTTGTGGCGAAGTTCTGTGGCCACATGTGCATATGCCTCACATCCAAATAAACATAAATGCTCATAACTTGGCATTTTCCCAGTCCATAATTCCTCTGGAATTTTGAAATTCAAAGGAGAACTAGGTGACCTATTGATGATGTGCACTGCTGTCAGAATAGCTTTCCCTCAAAACTCTGGAGTAAGCTTCACCGTAGACATCATAGAGATAACTCGCTCTTGAATTGTGTGATTCATTCTTTAAGATATCCCATTTTGTGTGGGTGTGTATGGAGCAGTAAACTGCCGACGAATGCCTCTTTGATTGCAAAAATCCTTCAATTCCGTGGAGACATATTATCAACCATTGTCCGTGCGAAAAGCTTTGAGCTTTTTCTTGATTGGTTCTCAACCATGGTGAGGAATTTTTGGAACGCAGAAAAAAGACCTTTTCCTTATGCTTAAGGAGATACACCCACACCTTTTTGGTAGAATCATCTATAAAGGTGAGAAAGTAGTTTTCCCCCCCCAAAGAGTTTTATGTGGCATTGGACCACACAATTCACTGTGCACTAAGTCTAGGTGTTCTCCTAGTTTCTTGTTCAATGGTGAAGATGTCAACCTAGTCTGTTTGCCATATAGACAATGCTCACAGGATGGAAAGTCCGTGTAATCTAGCACAGGTAAGTAGCCAAAATGTTGAAGTGTTTTTATTCCGTTTTGGCTAATATGTCTAGCCAGCTATCCCACAACTCAATAGAAGGTAGCTCGGCAACATAGATTGAGTGTTCGTTGACACTCAAAACAAACATAGTGTACATAAATCCGTTTTCACAACCTTTCATCATGATAAGGTTGTTCTTGCGGATCATTCAAAAACGATTACCAAAGACTGTAGTTAGCCAAGATCATCCAATTTCCCTATAGAAAGCAAGCTCTTGGTAAGCTTGGGCACATGTCTAACATTCTGGAAAACAAAAGTAGTGCCATTATGCATCTGAAGTTTCACATCACCAATGCCAATAATTTCAAGCTCACAGGAATCGCCAAGCTTGATTACGCCATGCTTGGATGCATAAGAGGAAAACCACTCTCTATGCGGTGTGACATGAAAACTTGCACCAGAATCAAGAATCCAATTCTGTGCATCACTTTCATCCTGTGCAACCAAAGCATCTGGAGTGAGATCTGAAGTGAAAATGAGAACATCTGAGGGATCTACTGTCACAAAAACGATCGAGAAAAACTACCAAAATAGCCAAAAATGGCTCCACACGTAGTACAATGGACAATGTCCACAACTCAACGTACATGAGTAAACCGTGCTTAAATAGGCGCCAAGAACTGTTGCATGTAGTAAAAGTGATCCCTGCGGGGATATCTGCTCTCAAAAGAGCTCAATAGCACTAGGTGTGCTCACACAAGAAATGCATCTGTCAACGAACTTGTCCGTAGAGAATCTGCTGTCGAAATGACTGCCAAATCGCCTGTGAAAGCGTTGTGTCTGGCACTGTGGAGAATCTGTGTGTGAATAGGCTAAAAAACCCCTGTAACTTGTAACTTGCATGTCGGTGTCGCTATGTGTCGATTTCTGCCACCGGGCAAAAATACGCTAGTCGAATAGCCACCAAAGGTTTCGTAGCCAAAAATCATGCCATACAACGTGATCAGTGTGCTTGGTGCCAATGCCAAGTGTGACTCCTCTATGGTAGAGGTACCTCACCCATGCGTGTGGCAAGTACAGCTATCGATCGTGGGAAAATATCATCCGCGTGAAACCGTTGTCGGGTCAGATGTCAAAAAATCCATCACAATGTGTAAGAATGTCAAGCCGGTGCCGAAAAGTGTTGATGTCATCTCCCCTCGCTGGATGGGAGTGGCTAGTCAAATAATCGAAGATTGGCGTAAAAAACTGAACTTGGGCCGATGCCGGATGACATGCCGTACCTGCACAAGTTGGTGTGTGTGCATGTGAGCGCACGCGAAAAGAGATTTCTATCTACTTCTCACTCACTCTGCCAACTCACACGCTCACTCTCTATCTCTTTGACTCTTTGAAGCTCGCTCTCTGTCTCTGTCTCTCTGTCCTCTCTCTTCACACACTCTCTCTGAATCTCTCATGCCCGAGTATGTGTGAGCAGGGGTTGGGAAGTCAGAGTGTGGTAGTAGAGGAGGGTCAGAGAGTTGGGACTGTTGGGGTATCGAGGTCCCCCTGTGGGAGCGAGACTGAAGTTGATGGTGGGGGGGGGGACAACCCTTGCACACAAAACGAAGTTAGAAGTTCTTCCTTAAAAAATTGAATTCTACCCTTTTTTGTTTTTTCTCTGCTCTGTTGATGTTTGCAGACGATGATGCTTCCTTCTGTGTGTGTGTGTGTGTGTGTGTGGATGTCTTGAAACACCTCTCATTAGCTAGCTTCACAAGAAATCCTATTCCCAGTGTTGCCAAGCTTAATATCATGCTGGTTCCCAAGCCTATTGCTCACGGCTTGCCTCGGTATTGCTCGGCTTGCTCAATTGCTTATGATCTCTCAGGCCCGAGCTTCATTGCAGCTCGCTATGCTTCCCTCCCAAGCTCGCTTTCTGCAGCTCATGGCCCTGCCTGCTTATGCCCATGCCCAACTCCTACTGCTCAAAATTTCACCTGCTACAATGTTGCCTATTGCAAGCTTGAGTGTGTGTGTGTGTGTGAGCCCTGCTGCTCGAGCTCACTCTACTGCCTCAAGCTTCAACTCTCTCGCACTGCTCCAATTTCCCGACTGTAACTGCTTTCAAGGCTTTGGTTTGCACCCGATTCTAGTATTCCTACTCTTGCTACGTCAATTATGCTACTGACTTTCTTGCAAGCCTGATTGCAGATTCTGATACAAGCCTTCAAGGCTTTGATGATTGCTAAGTTGCTGTCTACTGAGTTGAAGCTCATTTTTCTCTCATGCTCATGGCAAATCCCAAGCTTCAATCTCCTCTAAGTTTGAGGTTGTCATACATTCGCGTTCTAAACTGTAGCCTTGGTTTATTCTTCTAATCACTTCCTTGAAAAATTGATCAATGATTGGTTCCCAAGAAGTCTTCAAACATCTCGCTTTGTTGTGAGCTCACTCTTTGGAGATGAGATGCTACTAGTCGCATTGTCTATATCTTTTGTCACCTCTCCATAGGCCTTACAATTGTAACCTAGATAAAGATCTTCTCTATTGACTTTCTTAAATGTTGTGCATGATTTCAAATGTAGATTCTTTTTTAGAGTCTTGTTTGTCAAGCCCTTTATGAAGTGAGCCAATAATATCTCATCTTGTGGTAGCTCTCTCATAGGAAATCTCTATATGTATCGTTTGAAGCAAAGCAGAGCTTCCTTCACTCTCTTGTTATTTATTTTATTAAAAGCGTAAATTTGTGACACCGTGTTGTGCTTGATTTCCCTTTTTGAGAACTCCTCTACAAATTCATGTAAGAGTGTGCTATGTTTAGAAAATCATCTCTATCAAGTGGTTGGAACCAAGTCAAGATTGTTCCTTCCAATGTCAACCCAAATCCTTCATACTGAGTATGGAAATATGCAATTTGTTTAGCTCTCAAAACTTGTTTGAAGAGTGAGAAATGAGCATATGGATCCCCTAGCCCATTGTACTTTGTCTTAGCACATCAAGCCACTTGATATGGTCTTAGTCGTTGTGGTCCAATCACCAATCTAACCAGCTCGTGGTCACTAGAAAAGACGTCTCGCCCTTTCTCCTCTTGTCTTGGAGAAAATCCTGGTGGAATCCTCTATGATGCGTGCTCTTGCATCATTTTTGGCTAAAAGTAAGTAGAGATTGGAGTATCCTTGTATGTATATCATTCTAGGTCAATTGGATGAACAAGTTTGTACTCACATCCATACTTATCTACCATCAAAACTTGCACTATGTGGGCATATGTATACATGAATGCAAAGAGGTTCTTATGATCCATCAACTCTCTAGCACAGGGATCTACACACTTATAGAAGGTATATGGATCTCCGTTTGTAAACCAACACAATCCCTCATGAGTGTAATCCGTCAAAACTCTCATGGTTTTGTTAGCTTTGATGAATCTTACGCTCGGTTTGTTGATCAGAGGATGCCTCTCCTCTAGTCTTTGCCGATTCTCACTCTTGAAGCCATTGCAATGTTTCTTGCTTTTTTCATGTGTCTAAGTGGAGTTGAAAACCCTGGTGGTGGATGCCATGTTTGAGGATCACAATAATCTCAAGACAATCCTTGACAGGCCCACTTTGTCTTAATACAACTTATCCCTTTTTGCCCCTGATCAGGTCTCTCAAAAGTTAGGTCTTTGTGGTCCTTTGGTCTCTCGAAATTGGGGGTACTCTAAAAGTTAGGATTTAGGAAACCTGAAAAAATTTAGCTTTAAAACCATAAAAAGCTTTCTTCTTGGCCATACGTGACTCAATTTGGAGTTGTATATCAAAAGCTAGAGCAATTTTGCTGAATTGCACTTGAAACAACACTCAAAACAGTTTGAGGACCACAACACAGGAACTTTGGCTTGTATCTTGGTTTATAGAAGGTATTTTTAGCTCAAAATTGAGATTTGAGATGTACTCAAGTATGTCTATAAGCTCATCAACTCCGACACCCCCACTATGCAGAGGTACATGGATCGCGACCCATGACCCTCTGTCAAATTTTCAGTCCAAATTTTGATAGTATCTAGACAAGGTTATATGCAGGCTCTATACCAATTTTTATCAAATTCTGAGGTTGGGGGACATGGATCGCGTGATCCGTGTTCAACCACATATGGACTTGATCTCTTGGCAACTTGTTGCACTCTATTTCCACAAGCTAAATCTCAAATCTTTTTGGATTTGGACTTGTTTTGATAGGTCAAATACTCAATACTAGGTCTGCACTGTGGTTTTCAGTCTGTCACCTATTTTGCTGCCTTTTGATCCAAATTTGCTCAATTTTCTCCAAAATTAGACTGGGAGATATGTTTTCTTGTGTATGCACTACTGATCTGGAAAGTTTTAGGTCAAGATGTCACTATAGGAACATGGATCACGATCCATGTTTGGAGGCCACATTGACTTTTCTTGGTACCATCAGAATTCGCATAACTAGTAGGTGCTATGGTACCACAACTTTCTGAAAATGGACCTCTTGATTGGAAATCAGGTCAATTCTTGCACTTTTTCAAAATGATTGATAGTTTTGGGCTTTTGGCTTGGATTTTGATATCCAAATTCACTCTTGAAAAGACCACTATACTCCTTATGATCTGCTCTAGCTATGATACAAGTTTAGTCTCAGTCTTTGATGGGGGGACATGGATCACGATCCAAGTATCCTTGTGTCAAAAGGTGATGAAACTTGGTACACAGCTTGCCCTTGGCCCTTGGTCCTTTGATCCTTGCTATATGGTTTTTGCATGATTTGGACTTGATTAGGTCAATTCAAATAAATCGTAGATCTATTTTAGGGTTTTCACCTTAAACTATTTTTTTTCTCTTTTGACCCACTTTTTGAACTTTTTTGAAAATGGTTCTTTTGGGAAAAGTGTTTGTCTATGTATTAACTACCTACTGCTCAAACCTTATGTATTAACTACCTACTGCTCAAACCTTAGCCAAAATTTTTGATAGGGATCATGGATTGCGATGCATGTTCCATCAGATTTGTACACAAAATTTGACCTGTTGATTATCGGTAGTATCAATAGTCTCCTCCACCACTTCTTTTTGGATTTGGACAACTTTTTCTTAGTGAAAATCAAGTTTATTTGTCTTCCCTGCGGTTTTTCACTAGTTTCTTTGTGAGGGTGTGCCAAAAAACTTGGTGGCCTCTACACCAAGATGATGCACATGGACCTCATCAAGGGTGGGAAAAAAAAATATATTTGGGGCACCACCTAGCTAAAAGTGCGGCTAGGACGCAAGTGAGAGTCAACACATTGTACACATGCATGTTGCAGCCTCCCCAGGGCAACTTCTAACACCCAAGTGAGAATTCACACTAAATATAAATCCAAAGAGAAGGTAGATGGTATGAGGAAACCACTCTTGTGATGTGAGAGGCTTGAAGGGGCACCTATTCAAAACCTCTCTTGATCAACTCTGTCAAATGGATGCAATGGCAGGAGCAATTGTGTGCATATGTGATTGAGGAGGAGGGATTGTGTGTGTGTGTGTGTGTGTGTGTGTGTGTGTGTGAGAGAGAGAGAGAGAGAGAGAGAGAGAGAGAGAGAGATAGAGAGAGAGAGAGAGAAGAAGAAGAATAAGAAGAAGAAGAATAAGAAGAAGAAGAATAAGAAGAAGAAGAAGAATAATAATAAGAATAAGAATAAGAATAAGGAGAGAAGGTAACAGAAATGTGTTGGAGAGTGGAGAGAGTGCAAAGGGAAGAAGGATCAATGAAAATGTGATGCAATGCTTCACTACAGTCTCAAATCTCCACAATATGCGACATACTCACCCATACTCTACAAAACACACACATACTCACAAGCAAAGAGTCTAAGCATTATGAAATCTTCAAGGTGGAGTGGAGTAAGTTAAAGCATCACAACTCCATCAAAGGGAAGGTTGCAAGTAGCAAAGGTCACACACAAATCTAACTTGCTAATCACAAGATATACATAAAACTCCGCCTCCCAATACACTAGTGGTAGCCTAATGTTGCATCCAAGTGCTTAGTGAAGAAAATATACAATGTGGAGAGACCCCTTTGGCTGAGATTGGGGTTCTTTATATAGATTTTCTTGCATGATTATATTTAGGGATAATTACAATTTAAAAGGCTAAACCGGGGGGGGGGGGGGGGGGAATTGAGATGCCTTGGGAGCCACCACCTTGTCCTTGTAGATGCTCCTCTTAGAAGCTTCACCTTGCCACTTGTAATGGTACTTCTTCATCCCTCACTTGCAAAAATTTTATTTACCCTTGAGCCTTTGAATATATTGAGTTCTCATGTCACCATTGGTGGTAGAGGGAGGTGATCAATGAGGCATAGTAGAGAGGTAGATGTATATACATGAGGATGAGTGAGAGTGGGGGGGTAAAGAGACATAATTTTTTGAGTTTTTATGGTTGATTTGAGTGGGCTGAAGTGAGATTTGTGATGAAGGATAGTAATTTATAATGAATCCATACTTGTGTGATTGTGTGTGTAGTTTAGTGTGTGTGTGTAGTTAACTAGTGCACATCCTTACAGGAAAAGGGAAGGTGATGAAGTGCATCCATGGAAGCTGGGAGGGATGATTAAGAATGAAGAGTGAAGGTAGTTTTTTGAAAAACTAAGTGTGTGTGAGAAAGAACATGAATAGGGCAAGGTAAGAGAAGACTAGGTGATAGAAAAAAGGCCCAAAATAGGCGTTTTTTCCATTAAAATGGCTCCAATATGGATCCCAAAGTGTTCCATCTGAATTTTGAGGGTAGGTGGCAAGGGGTGGGCATGGAGGGGGTCCTAGGGGCGTCTACTTATGATATGGTATCCATCCTTTTAGAAAAGTATTAAAAAAAATGATAAAAAAGGCTTGTTTTTCTTATGTGCTAAAGGGGAAGGTGGCCCACATCACATGCACCTTGATTTGGAGTCTTTCATTATGCACCACATGAGCTTGACACCTCAGGATATCTCAAGGACCCATGATGTCACCAAGAATATTATCTGTACACAAGGAAATTTCTAAATAGAAAATCTTGGAATGATGGATCCTGCCACTTGACCTTCCAAACTTCAGTCTTTTCCTAAGTAAAATTAACTCCCATTCCCTTTACCATGGAGTTCACCAATGCATGGAACTCATTCCCATGTGAAGCTCATGCATGTTGAAAAATCGAGTGATAACTAGGTAGCATCCCACAAGCGTATCCTCTCAACTAGCTATAATCTTCTGGCCACACTAGCATCACGCATGGAACTGGAAGCACTCAAATTAATGCAATATTTTTTTTATTTTTCTCTTTTTATTTTATTGGTTTTTTTTCTCTTGGCTATGTACAAGGGAAGACTTCTGGGGGGGTCGTGAAAAGCATGCATCATATAGCCCTCCCCTGATGGGCTGGAGATATTCATGTCTCTAGCTGTGTCCCAATCTGAAGGATCATCAACAATGCATAACAAAGTGTCAGCACACTCCTCACCAATCTGCAATTGTAGGGTCTAAGCCGCCATCCATTTACTGGGGTATGATGCAACTTCTGATCTAGGTCTCCTAGCCTATAACTGCCATTTAGAACTTTTACACTACCACAAAAGGCCCTTTCCGTTTCAACAAAAACTTATCATCCTTCCTATGGTTGAATCAATTTTCATACCGTAGCACAAGAGAACCCTCTTTGATACCTTTCTTTATGTTACACTCACGTGTCCCTCGGGTAGTTTTGATGTGAAGCATTTCCCTATACACGTGCACTTTTTACTCTAGTGCTGGCTAGAGGTTTTTTCCCCGTGTGTGGTGGTACGTGATGGCGGGAAAAAGAGCAGTGCAATCGGGTGGCCTTTGTACTTGTGCACACTCCACAAACCACGCCTCATGCAAACAAGCAAAGAACAAAACAAAGGGGGCACCACCCTAAATTAAAAGGTTTAGGGACCTCACACATAGTGCACATAGGCAAGTGAGACTTCTGGCATTATGATGGCATCAAAACATATGGCAAAACACATAGAAACGAAGCTTAGGGACCTTATGTAGCATATATATACACAAGACATCAGCTTAACAATACAATGGCATCTGATCATACATAACAAGGATATAGAGAAGCAAGCCAAGGATGGCATAATCCCTTGTCAAAAACAATCAACCCAGCAAACCGTGCTTAAATAGGCGCCAACAACTGTTGCATGTAGTAAAAGTGATCCTTGCGGGGATATCTGCTCTCAAAAGAGCTCAGTAGCACTAGGTGTGCTCACACAAGAAATGCATCTGTCAACGAACTTGTCCGTAGAGAATCTGCTGTCGAAATGACTGCCAAATCGCCTGTGAAAGCGTTGTGTCTGGCACTATGGAGAATCTGTGTGTGAATAGGCTAAAAAAACCCCTGTAACTTGTAACTTGCATGTCGGTGTCGCTATGTGTCGATTTCTGCCACCGGGCAAAAATACGCTAGTCGAATAGCCACCAAAGGTTTCGTAGCCAAAAATCATGCCATACAACGTGATCAGTGTGCTTGGTGCCAATGCCAAGTGTGACTCCTCTATGGTAGAGGTACCTCACCCATGCGTGTGGCAAGTACAGCTATCGATCGTGGGAAAATATCATCTGCGTGAAACCGTTGTCGGGTCAGATGTCAAAAAATCCATCACAATGTGTAAGAATGTCAAGCCGGTGCCGAAAAGTGTTGATGTCATCTCCCCTCGCTGGATGGGAGTGGCTAGTCAAATAATCGAAGATTGGCGTAAAAAACTGAACTTGGGCCGATGCCGGATGACATGCCGTACCTGCACAAGTTGGTGTGTGTGCATGTGAGCGCACGCGAAAAGAGATTTCTATCTACTTCTCACTCACTCTGCCAACTCACACGCTCACTCTCTATCTCTTTGACTCTTTGAAGCTCGCTCTCTGTCTCTGTCTCTCTGTCCTCTCTCTTCACACACTCTCTCTGAATCTCTCATGCCCGAGTATGTGTGAGCAGGGGTTGGGAAGTCAGAGTGTGGTAGTAGAGGAGGGTCAGAGAGTTGGGACTGTTGGGGTATCGAGGTCCCCCTGTGGGAGCGAGACTGAAGTTGATGGTGGGGGGGGGGGACAACCCTTGCACACAAAACGAAGTTAGAAGTTCTTCCTTAAAAAATTGAATTCTACCCTTTTTTGTTTTTTCTCTGCTCTGTTGATGTTTGCAGACGATGATGCTTCCTTCTGTGTGTGTGTGTGTGTGTGTGTGGATGTCTTGAAACACCTCTCATTAGCTAGCTTCACAAGAAATCCTATTCCCAGTGTTGCCAAGCTTAATATCATGCTGGTTCCCAAGCCTATTGCTCACGGCTTGCCTCGGTATTGCTCGGCTTGCTCAATTGCTTATGATCTCTCAGGCCCGAGCTTCATTGCAGCTCGCTATGCTTCCCTCCCAAGCTCGCTTTCTGCAGCTCATGGCCCTGCCTGCTTATGCCCATGCCCAACTCCTACTGCTCAAAATTTCACCTGCTACAATGTTGCCTATTGCAAGCTTGAGTGTGTGTGTGTGTGAGCCCTGCTACTCGAGCTCACTCTACTGCCTCAAGCTTCAACTCTCTCGCACTGCTCCAATTTCCCGACTGTAACTGCTTTCAAGGCGTTGGTTTGCACCCGATTCTAGTATTCCTACTCTTGCTACGTCAATTATGCTACTGACTTTCTTGCAAGCCTGATTGCAGATTCTGATACAAGCCTTCAAGGCTTTGATGATTGCTAAGTTGCTGTCTACTGAGCTGAAGCTCATTTTGCTCTCATGCTCATGGAAAATCCCAAGCTTCAATCTCCTCTAAGTTTGAGGTTGTCATACATTCGTGTTCTAAACTGTAGCCTTGATTTATTCTTCTAATCACTTCCTTGAAAAATTGATCAATGATTGGTTCCCAAGAAGTCTTCAAACATCTCGCTTTGTTGTGAGCTCACTCTTTGGAGATGAGATGCTACTAGTCGCATTGTCTATATCTTTTGTCACCTCTCGATAGGCCTTACAATTGTAACCTAGATAAAGATCTTCTCTATTGACTTTCTTAAATGTTGTGCATGATTTCAAATGTAGATTCTTTTTTAGAGTCTTGTTTGTCAAGCCCTTTATGAAGTGAGCCAATAATATCTCATCTTGTGGTAGCTCTCTCATAGGAAATCTCTATATGTATCGTTTGAAGCAAAGCAGAGCTTCCTTCACTCTCTTGTTATTTATTTTATTAAAAGCGTAAATTTGTGACACCGTGTTGTGCTTGATTTCCCTTTTTGAGAACTCCTCTACAAATTCATGTAAGAGTGTGCTATGTTTAGAAAATCATCTCTATCAAGTGGTTGGAACCAAGTCAAGATTGTTCCTTCCAATGTCAACCCAAATCCTTCATACTGAGTATGGAAATATGCAATTTGTTTAGCTCTCAAAACTTGTTTGAAGAGTGAGAAATGAGCATATGGATCCCCTAGCCCATTGTACTTTGTCTTAGCACATCGAGCCACTTGATATGGTCTTAGTCGTTGTGGTCCAGTCACCAATCTAACCAGTTCGTGGTCACTAGAAAAGACGTCTCGCCCTTTCTCCTCTTGTCTTGGAGAAAATCCTGGTGGAATCCTCTGTGATGCGTGCTCTTGCATCATTTTTGGCTAAAAGTAAGTAGAGATTGGAGTATCCTTGTATGTATATCATTCTAGGTCAATTGGATGAACAAGTTTGTACTCACATCCATACTTATCTACCATCAAAACTTGCACTATGTGGGCATATGTATACATGAATGCAAAGAGGTTCTTATGATCCATAAACTCTCTAGCACAGGGATCTACACACTTATAGAAGGTATATGGATCTCCGTTTGTAAACCAACACAATCCCTCATGAGTGTAATCCGTCAAAACTCTCATGGTTTTGTTAGCTTTGATGAATCTTACGCTCGGTTAATTTGTTGATCAGAGGATGCCTCTCCTCTAGTCTTTGCCGATTCTCACTCTTGAAGCCATTGCAATGTTTCTTGCTTTTTTCATGTGTCTAAGTGGAGTTGAAAACCCTGGTGGTGGATGCCATGTTTGAGGATCACAATAATCTCAAGACAATCCTTGACAGGCCCACTTTGTCTTAATACAACTTATCCCTTTTTGCCCCTGATCAGGTCTCTCAAAAGTTAGGTCTTTGTGGTCCTTTGGTCTCTCGAAATTGGGGGTACTCTAAAAGTTAGGATTTAGGAAACCTGAAAAAATTTAGCTTTAAAACCATAAAAAGCTTTCTTCTTGGCTATACGTGACTCAATTTGGAGTTGTATATCAAAAGCTAGAGCAATTTTGCTGAATTGCACTTGAAACAACACTCAAAACAGTTTGAGGACCACAACACAGGAACTTTGGCTTGTATCTTGGTTTATAGAAGGTATTTTTAGCTCAAAATTGAGATTTGAGATGTACTCAAGTATGTCTATAAGCTCATCAACTCCGACACCCCCACTATGCAGAGGTACATGGATCGCGACCCATGACCCTCTGTCAAATTTTCAGTCCAAATTTTGATAGTATCTAGACAAGGTTATATGCAGGCTCTATACCAATTTTTATCAAATTCTGAGGTTGGGGGACATGGATCGCGTGATCCGTGTTCAACCACATATGGACTTGATCTCTTGGCAACTTGTTGCACTCTATTTCCACAAGCTAAATCTCAAATCTTTTTGGATTTGGACTTGTTTTGATAGGTCAAATACTCAATACTAGGTCTGCACTGTGGTTTTCAGTCTGTCACCTATTTTGCTGCCTTTTGATCCAAATTTGCTCAATTTTCTCCAAAATTAGATTGGGAGATATGTTTTCTTGTGTATGCACTACTGATCTGGAAAGTTTTAGGTCAAGATGTCACTATAGGAACATGGATCACGATCCATGTTTGGAGGCCACATTGACTTTTCTTGGTACCATCAGAATTCACATAACTAGTAGGTGCTATGGTACCACAACTTTCTGAAAATGGACCTCTTGATTGGAAATCAGGTCAATTCTTGCACTTTTTCAAAATGCTTGATAGTTTTGGGCTTTTGGCTTGGATTTTGATATCCAAATTCACTCTTGAAAAGACCACTATACTCCTTATGATTTGCTCTAGCTATGATACAAGTTTAGTTTCAGTCTTTGATGGGGGGACATGGATCACGATCCAAGTATCCTTGTGTCAAAAGGTGATGAAACTTGGTACACAGCTTGCCCTTGGCCCTTGGTCCTTTGATCCTTGCTATATGGTTTTTGCATGATTTGGACTTGATTAGGTCAATTCAAATAAATCGATAGATCTATTTTAGGGTTTTCACCTTAAACTATTTTTTTTCTCTTTTGACCCACTTTTTGAACTTTTTTGAAAATGGTTCTTTTGGGAAAAGTGTTTGTCTATGTATTAACTACCTACTGCTCAAACCTTATGTATTAACTACCTACTGCTCAAACCTTAGCCAAAATTTTTGATAGGGATCATGGATTGCGATGCATGTTCCATCAGATTTGTACACAAAATTTGGCCTGTTGATTACCGGTAGTATCAATAGTCTCCTCCACCACTGCTTTTTGGATTTGGACAACTTTTTCTTAGTGAAAATCAAGTTTCTTTGTCTTCCCTGCGGTTTTTGACTAGTTTCTTTGTGAGGGTGTGCCAAAAAACTTGGTGGCCTCTATACCAAGATGATGCACATGGACCTCATCAAGGGTGGGAAAAAAAAATATATTTGGGGCACCACCTAGCTAAAAGTGCGGCTAGGACGCAAGTGAGAGTCAACACATTGTACACATGCATGTTGCAGCCTCCCCATGGCAACTTCTAACACCCAAGTGAGAATTCACACTAAATATAAATCCAAAGAGAAGGTAGATGGTATGAGGAAACCACTCTTGTGATGTGAGAGGCTTGAAGGGGCACCTATTCAAAACCTCTCTTGATCAACTCTGTCAAATGGATGCAATGGCAGGAGCAATTGTGTGCATATGTGATTGAGGAGGAGGGATTGTGTGTGAGTGTGTGTGTGTGTGTGTGTGTGTGTGTGTGAGTGAGTGAGTGAGTGAGAGAGAGAGAGAGAGAGAGAGAGAGAGAGAGAGAGAGAGAGAGAGAGAGAGAGAGAGAGAGAGAGAGAGAGAAGAAGAAGAAGAATAAGAAGAAGAAGAAGAATAATAATAAGAATAAGAATAAGAATAAGGAGAGAAGGTAACAGAAATGTGTTGGAGAGTGGAGAGAGTGCAAAGGGAAGAAGGATCAATGAAAATGTGATGCAATGCTTCACTACAGTCTCAAATCTCCACAATATGCGACATACTCACCCATACTCTACAAAACACACACATACTCACAAGCAAAGAGTCTAAGCATTATGAAATCTTCAAGGTGGAGTGGAGTAAGTTAAAGCATCACAACTCCATCAAAGGGAAGGTTGCAAGTAGCAAAGGTCACACACAAATCTAACTTGCTAATCACAAGATATACATAAAACTCCGCCTCCCAATACACTAGTGGTAGCCTAATGTTGCATCCAAGTGCTTAGTGAAGAAAATATACAATGTGGAGAGACCCCTTTGGCTGAGATTGGGGTTCTTTATATAGATTTTCTTGCATGATTATATTTAGGGATAATTACAATTTAAAAGGCTAAACCGGGGGGGGGGGGGGGAATTGAGATGCCTTGGGAGCCACCACCTTGTCCTTGTAGATGCTCCTCTTAGAAGCTTCACCTTGCCACTTGTAATGGTACTTCTTCATCCCTCACTTGCAAAAATTTTATTTACCCTTGAGCCTTTGAATATATTGAGTTCTCATGTCACCATTGGTGGTAGAGGGAGGTGATCAATGAGGCATAGTAGAGAGGTAGATGTATATACATGAGGATGAGTGAGAGTGGGGGGGTAAAGAGACATAATTTTTTGAGTTTTTATGGTTGATTTGAGTGGGCTGAAGTGAGATTTGTGATGAAAGATAGTAATTTATAATGAATCCATACTTGTGTGATTGTGTGTGTAGTTTAGTGTGTGTGTGTAGTTAACTAGTGCACATCCTTACAGGAAAGGGAAGGTGATGAAGTGCATCCATGGAAGCTGGGAGGGATGATTAAGAATGAAGAGTGAAGGTAGTTTTCTGAAAAACTAAGTGTGTGTGAAAAAGAACATGAATAGGGCAAGGTAAGAGAAGACTAGGTGATAGAAAAAAGGCCCAAAATAGGCGTTTTTTCCATTAAAATGGCTCCAATATGGATCCCAAAGTGTTCCATCTGAATTTTGAGGGTAGGTGGCAAGGGGTGGGCATGGAGGGGGTCCTAGGGGCGTCTACTTATGATATGGTATCCATCCTTTTAGAAAAGTATTAAAAAAAATGATAAAAAAGGCTTGTTTTTCTTATGCGCTAAAGGGGAAGGTGGCCCACATCACATGCACCTTGATTTGGAGTCTTTCATTATGCACCACATGAGCTTGACACCTCAGGATATCTCAAGGACCCATGATGTCACCAAGAATATTATCTGTACACAAGGAAATTTCTAAATAGAAAATCTTGGAATGATGGATCCTGCCACTTGACCTTCCAAACTTCAGTCTTTTCCTAAGTAAAATTAACTCCCATTCCCTTTACCATGGAGTTCACCAATGCATGGAACTCATTCCCATGTGAAGCTCATGCATGTTGAAAAATCGAGTGATAACTAGGTAGCATCCCACAAGCGTATCCTCTCAACTAGCTATAATCTTCTGCCCACACTAGCATCACGCATGGAACTGGAAGCACTCAAATTAATGCAATATTTTTTTTATTTTTCTCTTTTTATTTTATTGGTTTTTTTTCTCTTGGCTATGTACAAGGGAAGACTTCTGGGGGGGTCGTGAAAAGCATGCATCATATAGCCCTCCCCTGATGGGCTGGAGATATTCATGTCTCTAGCTGTGTCCCAATCTGAAGGATCATCAACAATGCATAACAAAGTGTCAGCACACTCCTCACCAATCTGCAATTGTAGGGTCTAAGCCGCCATCCATTTACTGGGGTATGATGCAACTTCTGATCTAGGTCTCCTAGCCTATAACTGCCATTTAGAACTTTTACACTACCACAAAAGGCCCTTTCCGTTTCAACAAAAACTTATCATCCTTCCTATGGTTGAATCAATTTTCATACCGTAGCACAAGAGAACCCTCTTTGATACCTTTCTTTATGTTACACTCACGTGTCCCTCGGGTAGTTTTGATGTGAAGCATTTCCCTATACACGTGCACTTTTTACTCTAGTGCTGGCTAGAGGTTTTTTCCCCGTGTAACCACATATACACACTATAGCATGTGTGGTGGTACGTGATGGCGGGAAAAAGAGCAGTGCAATCGGGTGGCCTCTGTACTCGTGCACACTCCACAAACCACGCCTCATGCAAACAAGCAAAGAACAAAACAAAGGGGGCACCACCCTAAATTAAAAGATTTAGGGACCTCACACATAGTGCACATAGGCAAGTGAGACTTCTGGCATTATGATGGCATCAAAACATATGGCAAAACAAATAGAAACGAAGCTTAGGGACCTTATGTAGCATATATATACACAAGACATCAGCTTAACAATACAACGGCATCTGATCATACATAACAAGGATATAGAGAAGCAAGCCAAGGATGGCATAATCCCTTGTCAAAAACAATCAACCCAGCAAGTAGGTATGATCCTACTAGCAACACATCAATACCTTAGAGAATGATGGCAAGGATGGTGGCCATGGAGCATGAGAGAAAACTCCTTATTTAGGTTTTAGGGCTAGTAATGTAGCATACTAGAGGGAGAGAGAGAGAGAGGGAGAGAGAGTAGAGCTCCATCCATAGCTCCTCGTTGTGAGCAATGTCGTCATAGCTTCATTGCTTGGTGAAGGGGGTGAAGTGTTGTTTTGAGTGAGAGAAGGCCTCCTTATATAGGTTTCTGAGAGGGTTTAGGATTAGGGATAAACATGGTTAAATCCATTGATTGGGGCTACTTTTTGCTTAGGGTGGTCAACAGATTGAGGTCACCTGATATGTCACCATCAAGATATTCTCTAGAGTGATGTGAGAGGGGAGGGTAAATGCTGATTTTTCTGATTGTGACACATGGGGATAAGGCCTTGACCAGCATTTAAGAGCAGGTAGGTGGCTGTTGAAACTGGAGGTTCTGCACATGTCAGGGGGGGACCTGCGGGGGTCCTCCTGAATATCAAATTCTCAAAAAATCCTCAACCATGGCTTCTTTTGACATGTGTTCTTTGAAAAAATCAGCATGTCTCTTTTCAACTCAAAAGTCTTTATCCCTGTTGACTCACCTTTACCATAAGATTTTCCCCTTTTCTCCTCCTGTAACTGCATTGTTGATGCCCAATCACTGCTTCTAGAGTAGGGTATGCATCATACAAAGCTAGCAGGAAGTGGATGCACATTAAACGGATCCCGGAGCAAAAAATTACAGCAGACGGAAGATTGGGTGTCTTTGTCCAATGTTGGTTGTAGATGCTTTGATCGATTTTTGCGCCCTCGGTATGCGGTCTTGGGAAATCCCAAAATGCGGTTGGCACCGGGCATCTTCAAGTTGGCATGATGAGCTTGTAGTCGGGCTTTACGGCTTGGCAGTCCAACATTGGAGCAGGGAATGGGAGCCTAGAGAAGGAGGCCAAAAAATGAGTTTTTTAAGAGGATGCTTTGGAGGATTTTGAAGAGCCCCAAGGGCTATTGCATCACAGGCTGCCACGTGTTCAGGCACTTCTCCCACATGCGTAGTGGACGGCGGGGGTGGCACGGTATAAGAGCGCGGTTGTGAGCTCACTTAGTATCACAAGAGGGAGAGAGAGGGGAGCTCCCTCCCGTTGGCGATGGCGCGTGGAGGGCGGCCCTGCCGAGCGCTGCGCGCGGTGCACTGAGGCGGTTTGGTGGTGGTTTTGGCCCATGGCGGCGACGCGGTGGCATGCCCACGTGTGTGAGGTAGTGGCCGGAGGCCGTTTGGTTGATGATGTGGCATCCGGATAGGCGGTGGTTCCTGCGGCCGTTAATGCCCCCAAGTTTTTTGAAGGTAACCCGGGAGGGCAATAGCGACCTCGCTATTGCCTCCCCCCCATCATGGAAAGGGATAGTCCCACAGTGGAGAGAGAGTGAGGCCAAGGACGTCCAAATATAAAGCAAGAGAGAAAACTCAAAGGCCCAAGGAGAGCAAGCCGGACAGCCAAATTGAAGGGACATTAGAAGAATGTGCACACCATGTAATTATTTCCAAAAATGAACTATGCCAAGTGCAAGCAATGCAAGCAAATTCTAAAAAGAGCTCTTAGTGAAGGCCGCAGGAGGAGAAACTCATGCATCATTTCTTTTTTGAACCTCCTAGAGGCACCCCTATAAAAGGATGTAAATGTGAAAATTTGGGGGCTTTTTTGCTTGAGTGTGTGATTGAAAGTTGCAAGCTTGTGTAGTGCCAAGCTTGCCATTGAAGCTGCATACTTGATTGTACTATTCCCCTATGCAATAATACCACATATTTGCCCCTATCTCTTGTGTTGCTTCTCCCCATTCCCCTTCCTTTCTGTCACTCTTTGTGTATTGGCCATTGCTTGCAGAGGGTTTGCCTGCAGCTTGAAGGGTGCGGGCGCTATCAAGAGGGCAGAATTAGAGTGCTTTGTGAGTCGAAAAGGTTGAGTTGAGCAGTGTAGGTGCATTTGTGCTGCGGGATTCTTTTTGCAAGGTGTGGGATAGTTGTTCTGTGTGCTAAAGTGGAGTTGTTAGTGCAAATTAGCCATTTTGAAGGTGTTATTTGAGAGGTTAGGGGTGCTGTGGAATCCCTGGGCTATAGAGAGACATATATTTTGTGTGCTGGGTGTGTTCCCTATTCCCCCTCTCCATCTTCTGGTGCCCCCACGAAGGAGCCGCTGATTGCTTGTCGGTGTTGATCGAAGGGTTATTTCCATCAAGGAGAGATGGAAACACATAGTTATGGACCAGTTTTCGCTGGAGAAGGAGATCCGGAAGAGTGGATGGCGGATTTCGAGTTGTATATGCTGTCTCACTGCATATGCCGAATGAAGATAGCAAGATGCAAATGATCCCGTTGTTGATGCGGGGAAAAGCAAAGACATGGTTCTATGCGTTGGAGGGAGAGCCAAGAATTATGTGGCCGGCATTGCGGGCCCGTTTTTTGCAAGATTTTTGAAAAGAGGTATCTCCTGTCGACTTGGATGCAAGATTGAAAAATTTGAAGCAGGACGTGAATGAGGAATTTAACGTCTTCCTCGCCCGCTTCGAAGAGTGCTGGAGGGACTTTGCAGTGGCCATGCAGTTGGTCAATGGTGGTGAGTACTTTAAATTGGAAAAGTTTATGTCTTGTCTACATCCAAAAGTTCGTGAAAAGGTGGATTTCGAGGGCCCGGAGAATTACAATGGGGCTGTTGCTATTGCGTGGTCTAAGAGCCATAAAATAAAGAAGAAGATTGAGCAAGGTGCGTTGGGGTATGAGGCAATGGTTCCCAATCCAACTTCAAGTCCGAGAGAAGAAGTCCAAGCGGAGAATCAACCCAATCAAGGGGTAGAAACCGTTCCTCAACAATGGGTATGTACAGTTCAAGATTTGTGTGAGCAAATGCAGGAGTTGCGTTTAAGTGTTATGGACACAGGTCAAGTAAGGACAGGAAAAGGCACAACTAGGCAATTGCCTGGTAGGTGTTACAATTGTAGGGAGGAGGGCCACTATGCTCCAGATTTCCCTCACCCATCAAGGGAAAGGGATGGCATGTATCCTCTATTTGGTCGAGGCCGGGGTCAAGCATAGTTTAATGGCCAAAGAGTGCAGCAAGAGGTTGAAAATCAAGCACAGGTGGCTCCATCAAGTAATGATGAAATACCAAGGGTTAACATTATTGGTGTTGACAGGCAGGAGGTTGACATTATGGCCAACAAAAGAGCACGAGGTGAAAGAAAGACCAAGACGGAGCGTGAAACAAGAGCAAAGAAGGGGAAAGAAAAGGTAAATGAAGGTAGAGAGTAGCCAGAGCCAAGCAGAAGAAGGCAAAGACAAAGAATTACCCAAAAGAATTTTTAGTTGGGACGCGGTAATCCGGAGTATGATTTGGTAAGAGATGTTCAAAATCAAAAGGCTAACATTACTTTTGGGCAGCTACTTGCATTAAACCCTAAGTTAAGAAGGCAATGGTCAACCAGTGTCAGTACGAGGCTTCCTCAAGTGGGAGGAGATGTGCATGCAATACAGAATCTAGCCTTAAAGGTGGGGAGTCCTACCGATGTGCTTCCGGTGGTGGATGTTTTACTGGAGAAGAAGAAATAGGTTCAAGCCTACATCGATGGTGGTGCCCAAGTCTGTGTTATTACGGAATCTGCTATGAGGGATATTGGCATTAAAGCTGTTGTCAGGTCCAATGTGCGAATGAGGATGGCTAATCATGCCAAAGCTCGTTGTTTAGGAGTGGCACAAGATGTGAAGGTAAAGGTTATGGGAATTGAATGCTTAATTGATTTTTTTGTCATGAAAGCAGGAGAGAATGCTTATCCAATTATATTGGGGAGGCCATGGTTGTTGGCAATTGGAGCCAAGCAAGATTGGGAGACCGGGGTGTTTACCTTGCCGGATCGGGAAAATGGAGGACAGATTGTGTTGGATCTAAAGACCAAGTAAAGTCATTTTCATCCCTCAACAGGTGGAGATAATCGAGATTTCAGTACCAGTTATGAATATGAAATGGTTGACCAGTGTCGAAGAGGAAGAGAGTGATGAGGATTTATTAAAGCTGGATACAGATTTGTTCGGAGTCACAGTAGACTCTACCACTGCGAGGAGAGGTATGCAAGTTCCTGTTTGTAGTCTGCAAGCTAAAGAGGTGGAAGATATGCTAGGTACATATTTAACAAAGAAGGAGAAGGAAGGCTATATGGACCTATGTGCTTCCTACCCTGACTTATTTGCAACAGAGTATAAGGATCTGAGGGGATCTAAAGGAGTGGAGCATCGGATTCTACCTAAAGAAGGATAGATGCCAAAAGCACAGAAGCTCAGGAGGTCGGGAGATATTCAAAAGGAAGCTCTATGGAAGGATATCAACAAATTGCTCGAGGCAGGTATTATATATCCAGTAAAAGAGTCTGAGTGGGTCTCTCCTGTTGTCATTACCTTGAAGAAAAATGGAAAATGGCGAGTATGTGTAGATTATAAGCCTTTGAATGCTGCAACCAAGCGGAATCATTACCCCCTGCCATTTCAAGATGAGATTTTAAACCAGGTTGCCGGACATGAACGCTATTCCATTATGGATGGGTTTTCAGGGTATTTTCAGATCGGTATTGCTTTGGAGGACCAGTTAAAGACTACCTTCATTTCTCCATGGGGTTGCTTTGCCTACCGCAGGATGCCTTTTGGACTGGTGAATGTGTATGCGACATTTCAAGATTGGATGAACAAAGTGTTCAGGCCATACTTGGGTAAGTTCATAAGAGTGTTTATGGATGATATTGGTTGATATAGTTCTAGGGCAGAACATTTGTCCAAGTTAAGGCTGTGTTTTCAAAGGCTAGATGAAGAAGGAGGTCAATTGAATCGAAAGAAGTGCAAGCTAGCACAACCAAGGGTTCAGTTGCTGGGTCATGTGGTATCACAGAACGGAATCGAAGCAGACCCAGAGAAGGTGAAAGCATTGGTTCTTATGGAGCCTCCAACCAGTGCAACGGGATTGGAGTCATTCATGCATAAATTAAAGTATTTATCCCATTTGTTTTGGATGTTATCTCAATATGTCTACCCTCTTTAGAAAAGGGCTCAACAGGTGCATGGATTTCAATGGGATGAAGAAGCTCAAGAGGAATTTGATAAAGTGAAAGGTATTTTATGTGAGTTACCTACAGTATGTCCTCCTAATCATGAGGATGATTTTTATATTGCTATGACGGTGGGAACGGTGGCTACCGGAGCAATATTGCTACAAAAGGTGGGAAGGAGTTATAAGCCTATTTACTTCGAAAGCAGGTTCATTAGTCCGGGGGAAGCTACTTATACGAAGGCGGAATAGTGGGTGATGGCTTTGGTCTTTGCCTGCAGAAAGTTCAAAGTATATTTGGTCGTTCGAAAGTTTTATGTATTAAGACTAGTAACAATCTTTTGCCTGAAGTGGTGCTACACTTGAAGCCAGGGAAATGAATCATGAAGTGGGTAGTCGAGCTTCAAGAATTTGAGTTTGAGTTCAAAGTGGATCACACGCGGCGGTCTTATTTGGCGGATATCCTAGTCAACAAGGAGGTTGAGTTACCAATTTATCCAAGGGTGATACAAGAGGAGGACAAGGACGAACCTGACTTGGAAGGGGCCTTCACCATGTGGTTTGATGGCGCTTACAAGGGGGTAGCACAGAAAGAAGGTGGAGGTGTAGTCATTCAAGATCCTCATGGCACATTTATTTTTTCCAAAGCTTATGACTTGGAGGAGGTGCATACCAACAATGAGGTGGAATATCTTACTTTGCACCTGGGGCTCAAACAATGCATTAAATTTGGTATATCAAGGTTAGTCGTAAAAGGTGATGCTCTACTAGTTGTCAAAAAACTTTTGGGCCAATGGCAGGTAAAGAGGGATTCCCTCAAGAATTGGTTTTTTTCCATAGAGAAGCTGTTGAAGGTTTTTGAAGCAGTGCAGTTCAAACATGTGAGGAGAGAACAAAACCAGGAAGTAGATCGGTTGTCTAGCTAGTCATGTTCATACTCAAGTGTCGAGTTTGTATGCGTGGCCGACCACTTATACAGGTAGAGAGACTTTGAAGGATATTGATAATTTCTTGAGTACAGGTCCATGTTCCGAAGGGCTTTCCAAGCTACAAAAGAGGAGAGTTGTTCAAAAGGCTAAAAGGTTCACTCTAGTTGGAGAAAATCTTATGATGCACAGTAGAGATGGGGTGCTACGTCGTGTCCTTTACAAGGAAGAGATCGGTATGGTATTGGAGCAATGCCACGAGGAAAGCGATCATCAGGGTAAGAGTCAAGTTTTGTTTCGTATCTTCAGAAGTGGGTTCTGGTGGCCTTCTGTTGTGCAAGATGTGCATTATTGGTGCAAGACATGTCATCAGTGCCAAGTGATGGGTGAAAGACGACTAGTAGCCGAGCAACAAGGGGCTATCATCGCACATGATGCCTTTGTAAAGTGGGGTTTGGATGCAATTGGTCCATTGCCCAAGTGAGCGAGCGGTAAGAAATATGTGGTAGTGGCCATAGACTACCTTACACGGTGGGTCGAGGATAAAGCGGTCAAAGAGGTAAATGCGCATACTGTTGCTCAGTTTGTATTTGATTGCATATGTTGTCGCTTTGGAGTGCCTTGGGTGCTTATATCAAATCAAGGACAAGGATTCAGAAGTGAGTTGGTGCGTGCTCTGGTGGACAAGTTGGGGATTCAACACTGATTTTCATCTCCATACCACCCGCAGTGCAATGGTTTGGTGGAGAGTGCCAATGGGCAGATAGTCAAGATGCTTACGACATATATATACCAATAGGTTGAAGAGTGGGAATCTAATCTTGATAAATGATTGTGGACTTACAGGACTTCATATAAGGTGGCAACCAACTTTACTCCATATGAGTTGGTATATGGCAAGGAAGCGGTCCTGCCTGTGCATGTGCAACTAGGGGTTCTCAAAGGTTTGTGGAGAATCGATAAGACTCATCAAGATGTTTTGCAGGATAGGAATACAAGTCTTGAAACTTTGAAGATGAATCATGAGGCAGCGGCATAATTTTATGTAAAGCAGCGAGAGAGAACAGTAGCAAAGTTCAACCAACATTTGCCAGCAAAGCGGATTGAGAAGGGCGATCTAGTGACGAAGTACGAGACTTATCTTGACTTCACCTTTCGAAAGAAGTTCAAGAAAAAGTGGACGGGGACTTACAAGGTTCATCAAGTTTTCCCCAATGGTACTTATGCACTCATAAGGATGGATGGTCGATTCCTTAAACACAGGGTAACTGGTCTGCGTCTCAAGCTCTATTTTGAAAGGGAGTTGGTGCTGATGGGGGCTTTTCACAATCTAGGCTCCCTTACCCCTCTTCTCTCTTCCCCACCCCATGGAAACCCCCTCTTAGGGAGGGAGTGATAAAAGGTATTCGAAAAGTAAGAAAAAATAAAGTATGAGTATGTAAATAAGTGAGAAAGGTAAAATAGGCCACCTCGTGCCTACGAGGCAGCCCATCCCCACCCTGCCTCCTTTTTCTTCACTGTTGCCCCACCGTGTGTCCCTTTTCTTCTCCTCCACTCAAAAGGTCAACCCCCTCTCTCTTCCCCTTGTCCTTTCTCCTTTCTCTCTCCCTTCAAGCTACCCCACCCCTGTCCTCACCAATAATACGTTCTCTCTTCCCCTTTTCCTTTCTCCTTTCTCTCTCCCCTCAAGCTACCCCACCCCTGTCCTCACCAATAATACATTCTTTGTCACATGCCACCTCTCCTATCTTCCAAAATAGCATATCCACCCTTTTTTTTCTCTCTCCTACACTCTCCCATGATCCAAATACCCCCCCTCGCTCTAAAATTTGAAATCTCTCTTGTCTTGTAGCCAGATGGCCTCCCCCACACTCACACACACTCAGTTCTACAGAAAAAGGTGCCCACATACCCACCTTTACATGATGGTTACCGGATTTTCTATTGTACACACACATCTGCACACAGATTTACCTCTGTACACACTCCTCTCTCTTCCCTCTTGTAATTACTTATTTTCCATCTCACTCACTTTTTTTCATCAACCCATCTCTCTCTCTTAGTCTCTCTCTCATGAGACTGTTGTTCTGGCGCATATACACACAGCCAGACAAGTGGGGCCCACAATCACATGGCCGATGCAGATAATAATTTCTTGATTTCAAAAATTCTAGAAATCCTCCCCCTCCTCCCCTATATAAAGAGGGGTCTCCATCACATTAACGACACACACAACATCACCAGATAGTACACTATGCACTGTGTGTGCCTAGCGCACACACACACCATCACCCACACCATCACCATCACCGCAGTCACCATGCTCAACTTGAGCATGACCTCTACACCCTTGGGCTATGGAAGATGAAGGGCAGCTAAATAAAGGATGATGGCCATAACCATCGTGCGAGTCTTCGCCATCAGCTCCCACCTATCCTCCATGTGCTCTACCACTCTCTCCCTTCTCTTTCCCCTACCCTATGCTCCCCATTTCATCGCCTTATTCTCCAAATAAAGCTTGAGGTTTTGTGAATACGTTTCTTGCAATGTTTTTCCCATGTGAGGTGTGCGGAATCGCCACCTAGTCTTGTGTTTGGAGTGAGCTTGTGTATGTGTGAAGGGTGTGCGGATTCGCCATCCTTCTGTGGTGCCTAAGTACTAAGCCGCTATACTCTCTCTCTCTCTCTAACTTGATCTCATTCCCCTTCCTCTTCACCATTACTCCAAGCATCCATCTCTCTTGGATGAAAAATTTGTTATGGTGGTGTGTTGTTTGCGTCCTAGCCGCTCAAAGCTAGGTGGTGCCCCCTGTTTACTTTACCGTGATAGGCTTGAGGCACGCCATTCGGCCCCTAGCGTTTTAGAGGGCGTCGGGGTTCGGGGTTCACTTTGCTCCCGTCATTTGGTGCCCCCACCAAGGATCTTTTCATGAAACCCTTCAGTTTACAAGACTGAAATCCCTAAACTATTGTGAATGGATGAATGGCTAGCAGGATTTGCTAACTGGACGACTAAAGAAGAAGAGCTCCAAGCACAACTAGACGAACTCCGCATCTCCATCGAAGCTCGAGTGCCAGGCATAACGATAATCGATTTGCACTGGGAGAATCAACCAACACGCCAAACCCAGTGGATATACATACAACACGCCAAACCCAGTGGATATACATAGGCCGAGTGCCAAGAAGAAGAAGGAGAAGGTCGAAACCATGTCCGCAACCTACAACCAACCCAGAACAACAAGATGGAAGGATCTCTGCACAATAGAGAATCAACACTATTCTACTTTGAGAATCGGGTAACTCAAGTCACTGAGGTAATTATCACAATCAGTTTCCAAGTCTCACCTGATGCTGCAATACAGATAACGGAAGCATTGGCTCACACTCTCACTAGAGAAACTAGGGATCTACTGAGTTTGTTTTAGGAAAGAACACCACCCTCTCCCACAAGCTTGGACAGTGACTAGGCACCTCTAAGCTTCACATGAATCAGTACAACCTACCTCAAGACATATCACACATACCAACACGAGTACGCTCAATCAAGGTAATACTGGACTTGAAGGCTCACTACCAGCACGTCATCGACACCATGCTGGGTGGGGAGCGGTTTTTTGAGGTTCTGGCATTAGATCAGCCATTTGTCTTACCTTTGGTACAAGGAAATGTACCGTTTGAAGTTTTAATCTATGTCCTAGTATACACGCTTCCTTGTAAAGAAGAAAAAAACTTTTGCAAGTTAAGCAGTGTGTCTTTCTAGCTCTCTCTCAGTAATCATGGCAAGTGTAGCATTTCCAACATGTAAAGGAAAGAAGGGGGAGGATTTGGTAACAAACTTCCTAGATGACTTTGAAGTAGCATGTGTACTGAGCAACAAAGATACGGATGAATCCCGGGTTAGAATCTTTAAGCATCTCATGAAGCTAGAAGCTAGATCATGGTACAATGCACTTCCACAAGCAACCAAGGATCACTGGGAGCCGTTAAAAACCGCTTTTAAGAGGCGCTTTGGGGGAGGTACCACTTCAGAAAAGTTGTGGGACAAGTTGAGAGACTTGAAGCAGGAGGGTCTTTTAGAATATACCACCTATGAGTCCAAATTTGTGGATTTGTGGGAACGGTGGGTTGAGTCACTGGCAAGGGGGGAAGCTGCACCTGATTTCCTAAAAAAAGATCGGTTCACGCATGGCTTATGGCCACTTCTGAAGGAGAAGGTGAAAGGTAGATTCCCGGCTACGTACGAGCTAGCCGTTGAGATTGCTCGCCTTAAGGACAAGAAGCTGCGGATGAAAGCCAAAGAAACCGAGTGAAGAGAAGCAGGAATATCGCTTCGACCAGCAACTACGACAACCACCATTCCACCACCACCACCGGCTCTTGGGGTAAGAGATGACCAACAAGATATGTTGGCCCATATTACTGACCAACTGCAAAATTTGTCTGTCCACTTAATACAACAAGGGAGGAGTCAAGAAAGAGATCAAGACCCTAGAAGAGCACGACGACAAAACAGGGAGTATCACTGATACAACTGTGGAGAAGACGGTCACAGTATGTACTACTGTCCCAAACCACGACAAAACTATAATAGAGGAGGTAGGAGGAACCAATTGTGACCCCCTAGAGAAAGAACACCCCCACCCCGAGCACCAGCCCCACCAACACAAATTTTATGTCCACCCCAGACACCACCACAAGCATCCATCCCACCTCTTCCACCAGCACCACCACCTGATCTCCCTGTAAACATCATAAGGCTAGAAGAGAAAGGAAAAGCCGTAGTAGTGGATCCACCCAGAGCAAAGGAGAGGGACAAGGGTAAGGAGAAGGTAATCTTTTTAGAACCACTTGAAGCCATGACTGTGAAAAGAGCTAGGAGGGAGAAAGCTACACAATCAAATGATGAGAGAAGCATGAGAGGAGAGACTAGCAAGAGGCCATCTAGGCCACAACGGAAATTGGGCATCACCGACTTCCAGCTAGGGGAAAGTTCTAAGCCCTATGATCTAACATTGGATGTTGCTGAGCAAGGACCAAAGATTACATGGCCACAACTGCTACATCTTGCACCTAAAGTAAGGCGACAATGGTCCAAAATGGTAAGCACAAGACGCTCCAAAACAAAGGTAGCCGAAGCAATTTCGGGTAGCAACATAGACGACATCCTTCCAATTTTCGACATAAAAACATAAAAGGAAAGAGGGTTGGAAACACCTACATCGATGGAGGTGCACAAATCTGTGTAATGAGCAAAGCTATGATGCTTCGATTAGGGCTCGAGGTTGACGGGCCTTCTCCATGCAAGGCAAAGATGGCAAACAACACAAAAGTAAAGTGTGTGGGTGTGGTAAGTGCCGTGAAAATAAAACCTTTCAACACTGAGGTAGAGGTAGATGTTTTTGTAATGCCTACTAAGGGGGAGGGCTATCCACTAATCTTGGGAAAGCCATGGTTGATGGCCATGAAGGCAAAACAGGACTGGGGTACTGGCCTTCTACGCATGACCGGTAAGAAAGGGGAGATAATCTACTACAACATGAGGATTGGCAAGCAGAAGCAAATGAATCTGGAAACATCGGTAGATGAAACCACTAGTGAATCTTCCACTTCTGAGGAGGAGACCACATCCACTGACGAAAGTGACAGTTCCATTGATGTGATGGGTATTATTTTGAAGGATCCGCAAAGGGTAAGCACAAGTGGTGAGCCATCACCAAAAGGGCAACCCAATGAAGAGGAGAGCAAATCACCTGGCCTAGGAGGAAGTAGGTTGAAGGTATGTTGTCTACGGAATAAACACTTGAGGAGAAAGATAGTTTTTTGCAAATGTTGATGGGATTTCCTAACATTTTCATTGACAACTATGAAGAATCACAGGCATTACAGTGGTGGAACATCATATTAAGCTGAAGGAAGGGGTAAAACCAGTTGTGCAAAAGCTACGACGACTGGGGGTCATACAAGAAAAGGCACTCTTGGATGAGGTAAGGAAACTGCTGGAGGCGGGATTCATCTATCCTGTAGAAAACTCAGAATGGGTGTCACCCGTAGTGGTGACGCCTAAAAAGAATGGTAAGTGGAGGGTCTGTGTTGACCACAAACCACTAAATGCAGTGATGGGGGCTTTTCACAAGCCAAGCTCCCATACCCCTCTTCTCTCGTCCCCACCCCATGAAAACCCCCTCTTAGGGAGGGAGTGATAAAAAGCATTGGAAAAAGTAAGAAAAAATAAAGTATGACTATGTAAATATACGAGAAAGGTAAAATTGGCCACCTCATGCCTGCGGGGCAGCCCATCCCCACCTTGCCTCCTTTTTCTTCACTGTTGCCCCGCCGTGTGTCCCTTTTCCTCTCCTCCACTCAAAAGGTCAACCCCCTCTCTCTTCCCCTTGTCCTTTCTCCTTTCTCTCTCCCCTCAAGCTACCCCACCTCTCACCAATAATGCATTCTAACTCACCAATAATGCACCCTAACTTACATGCAACTTATCATATCTTCCAAAATAGTATACCCCACCCCCCCTTTCTCTCTCCTATCATATCCCATGACCCAAATACCCCCCTCTCTCTCTCTAAAGGGCGCCATGTCTCTTGTATTGTAGCTAAATAACCTCCCCCACACTCACACACACTCAGTTTCACTGAAAAAGGTGCCCACAGACCCATCCCCACCCGGTGGTTACCTGATTTTTCTTGTGTTCACACACATCTGCACACAGATTCACCTCTGAACACACTCCCCTCTCTCCCCTCTTGTAATTACTTTATTCTCCATGTCACCTCTCACTTTTTTTCATCCACCCATCTCTCTCTCTTAGTCTCTCTCTCATGAGACTGCTGTTCTGGCACATATACACACAGCCAGACAAGTGGGGCCCACAGCCACATGGCCTATGTAGATAATGATTTCTTCATTTCTAAATTCTAGAATTCCTCCCCCCTCCTCCCCTATATAAAGAGGGGTCACCATCACACTAAATACACACACAACATCACCAAAGAACACACTATGCACTGTGTGTGCCTAGTGCACACACACACACCCACACCATCACCATCACCATCACTGCAATCACCATGCTTGTCTTGAGCATGACCTCTACACCCTTGGGCTATGGAAGATGAAGAGAAACTATATGAAGGATGATGGCCGTAACCCTCGTGCGAGTCTTCGCCATCAACTCCCACCTATCCGCCATGTGCTCTACCACGCTCTCCCTTCTCATTCCCCTACCCTATGCTCCCCATTTCATCTCCTTATTCTCTAAATAAAGCTTGAGGTTTTGTGAGTATGTTTTCTTGCAATGTTTTGCTCATGTGAGGTGTGCGGAATCGCCACCTAGTCTTGTGTTTGGAGTGAGCTTGTGTAGGTGTGAAGGGTGTGCGGATTCGCCATCCTTTTGTGGTGCCTAAGTACTAAGCCGCTATACCCCCTCCCTCACTCTCTCTCTCTCTCTCACTTGATCTCATTCCCTTTCCTCTTCATCATTACTCCCAAGCATCCATCTCTCCTGGATGAAAACTTTGTCATGGTGGTGTGTTGTTTGCGTCCTAGCCGCTGAAGCTAGGTGGTGCCCCCTGTTCGCTTAACCATGACAGGCTCGAGGCGCTCCATTCGGTCCCCGATGTTTTAGAGGCCGTCGGGGGTTCGGGGTTCGCTTTGCTCCCGTCATTTGGTGACCCCACGGAGGATCTTTTCATGAAACCCTTCAGTTTACAAGACTGAAACCCCTAAACTATTGTGAATGGATGAATGGCTAGCAGGATTTGCTAATTGGACGACAGAAGAAGAAGAGCTCCAAGCACAACTAGACGAACTCCCCAGCTCCATCGAAGCTTGAGTGCCAGGCGTAACGGTAATTGATTTGTAGTGGGAGAGTCAATCAACACGCCAAACCCAATGGATATACATAGGCCAAGTGCCAAGAAGAAGAAGGAGAAGGTCGAAACCATGTCCGCAACCTACAACCAACCCACAACAACAAAATGGAAGGAGATCTACACAATAGAGAATCAACACTATTCTACTTTGAGAATCGGGTAACTCAAGTCACCGAGGTAATTATCACAGTCAGTTTCCAAGTCGCACCGGTTGCTGCAGCACAGATAATGGAAGCATTGGCTCACACTCTCACTAGAGAAACTAGGGATCTACTGAGTTTGTTTCAGGAAAGAACACCACCCTCTTCCACAAGCTTGGACAGTGACTAAGCACCTCTAAGCTTCACATGAATTAGTAAAGCCTACCTCAAGACAGATCACACATACCAACACGTGTACGCTCAATCAAGGTAATATTGGACTTGAAGTCTCACTACCAGCACGTCATTGACACCATGCTGGGTGGGGAGCGGTTTTTTGAGGTTCTGGCATCAGATCAACCATTTGTCTTACCTTTGGTACAAGGCAATGTATCGTTTGAAGTTTTAATATATGTCCTAGTATAAGAGGGTATACACGCCTTCTTGTAAAGAAGAAAAAAACTTTTGCAAGTTAAGCAGGGTGTCTTTCTAGCTCTCTCTCAGTAATCATGGCAAGTGTAGCATTTCCAACATTTAAAGGAAAGAAGGGGGAGGATTTGGTAACAGACTTCCTAGATGACTTTGAAGTAGCATGTGTAGTGAGCAACAAAGATACGGATGAATCCCGGGTTAGAATCTTTAAGCATCTCATGAAGCTAGAAGCTAGATCATGGTACAATGCACTTCCACAGGCAACCAAGGATGACTGGGAACCCTTAAAAACTGCTTTTAAGAGCCGCTTTGGGGGAGGTACTACTTCAGAAAAGTTGTGGGACACGTTGAGAGACTTGAAGCAGGAGGGTCTTTTAGAATATGCCACCTATGAGTCCAAATTTGTGGGAACTGTGGGTTGAGTCACTGGCAAGGGGGGAAGCTGCACCTGATTTCCTAAAAAAAGATCGGTTCACGCATGGCTTATGGCCGCTTCTCAAGGAGAAGGTGAAAGGCAGATTCGCGGCTACGTACGAGTTAGCCGTTGAGATTGCTCGCCTTAAGGACAAGAAGCTGCGAATGAAAGCCAAAGAAACCGAGTCAATAGAAGTAGGAACATTGCATTGACCAGCAACTACGAAAACCACCATTCCACAACCACCACCGGCTCTTGGGGTAAGAGATGACCAACAAGATATGTTGGCCCATATTACTGACCAAGTGCAGAATTTGTCTGTCCACTTAATACAGCAAGGGAGGACTCAAGAAAGAGATCAAGATCCTGGAAGAGCACGACGACAAAACAGGGAGTATCACTGCTACAATTGTGGAGAAGACGGTCACGGTATGTACTACTGTCCCAAACCACAACAAAACTATAATAGAGGAGGTAGGAGGAACCAATTGTCACCCCCTAGAGAAAGAACACCCCCACCCCGAGCACCAGCCCCACCAACACAAATTCTACGTCCGCCACAATCACCACTTACAATCATCCTACGCCCACCACCAATTGGTACCGGCACACTAAGTATCATTGGTCTTGCAGAAGAGGTCAAGATGAATGTAACAGAAGAAGGATCGAGTAAGAAGACTATTCAAAGAACTGAAGCGGTGGAACAAGAGGTTAAAGAATCAAAAGATGCTACCCAGGTGGGAGAGGTAAGTCAAGAAAATTGTGTTACAAATGTGAGTACGTCTTTAACCTTGAATGAAATAGGCACCAAAGCGATCAATCGACAGCATTGGGCAGTAAGGATAAGAAGGTGTAAAGTGTTGATTAGGCCTCGTCAGAGTAAGAGGAATGCAAAGGTCATGAAAGATACAAGAGAAGAGGAAAACCAGCCTGTTAGCAAGGCTTTGCAAAAGATGGACAACATATCAAGCAAAGGGGAGGGCTTTGAAAACGGAAGCCTGTGCACCAGCATGGACCCAGGGCAGTATAGCAAGCTAAAGGAATCTTGCATCAAGGCAGTTTCACTAGAGGACCATAATGAAGAGGTAAGTATGACTGAAGGTTTGGAGTTGGATATTGCTCCAGAGGCTTGGCAGCCAAGCAAGACTTTATTGTGTAGTGTTATAGACTTAGAGATGGGTAATGGCTCTAGTCTACTGAAGGGTGTTATAAACTTGGATATGGGTAATGCCTCCATCTTATGTGAGGGTGTTCAGAGTAAGTTTGATGATCAATATGTTGCCAACCTTTTAAGGATGTTCCAAACTCCTCCACAACACAGCATTGTGTTTGCATGGGATGCATCAGACCTATGGCTATGGCTAGCTACTCTAACATATAGAGAGAAGATCAGTATGGAGATAAGAGCAAAGGAGCCATGGATAGACAAAAGCCTAATAGAATGCAAGAAGGAAGACCTCATTCGCAATTTGGTACAATTTTTTACAAATAGTGCATCCTCTGTTTGGAGAAAGGTAAGTGGATTACGCTTGAATTTAAGCCGCAAGGTAGGTGGCTTTCTATTAGCATCAGTAAAGGAAGCTGACATGTTTGAGCACACCCAAAAGAAACATGATATGCTTGCAGTTTTTTCTAGTCATGGCAGTAAGCAGGACTCTGAAGACAACTTGAGCTCACCACACCAACAAGGCGGTCATATATGGTGGATTCTTGGTACACTCTTGGGAATCATAATTTTCGGTTCTGTCTTTGCAAGAGCAAAGATGCTCATTTCCCCTCTCGCTACTGGTGGTTACAAATTTGGTCCAATTTGGCATGCAAATTTTATTGTTCGGACACTGCAGACAATGATCCTATTTTTCACTTGGGATCCAGGAGGACACTGACACAAAGTTCTGGAAGCCATGGGCTTCCCCTTTAATCAACCGACACTATTCCAAGGAACAAGTTATCACTCAGACCTGTTACAGATTCATGAATATCCCAGAAATCTCGCCAATGGCCAAATGGAATGGCTAGTTCAGAAGGCAACTCGATATCGGATCCTACAGCTAAGCGGAAGAAGAAACAGAGCTAGAGACATGAATGTCTCTAGCCAAAAGGGGAGGGCTAATGATGGGGGCTTTTCACAAGCCAAGCTCCCATATCCCTCTTCTCTGGTCCCCACCCCATGAAAACCCCCTCTTAGGGAGGGAGTGATAAAAAGCATTGGAAAAAGTAAGAAAAAATAAAGTATGACTATGTAAATATACGAGAAAGGTAAAATTGGCCACCTCATGCCTGCGGGGCAGCCCATCCCCACCTTGCCTCCTTTTTCTTCACTGTTGCCCCGCCGTGTGTCCCTTTTCCTCTCCTCCACTCAAAAGGTCAACCCCCTCTCTCTTCCCCTTGTCCTTTCTCCTTTCTCTCTCCCCTCAAGCTACCCCACCTCTCACCAATAATGCATTCTAACTCACCAATAATGCACCCTAACTTACATGCAACTTATCATATCTTCCAAAATAGTATACCCCACCCCCCCTTTCTCTCTCCTATCATATCCCATGACCCAAATACCCCCCTCTCTCTCTAAAGGGCGCCATGTCTCTTGTATTGTAGCTAAATAACCTCCCCCACACTCACACACACTCAGTTTCACTGAAAAAGGTGCCCACAGACCCATAAACACCCGGTGGTTACCTGATTTTTCTTGTGTTCACACACATCTGCACACAGATTCACCTCTGAACACACTCCCCTCTCTCCCCTCTTGTAATTTCTTTATTCTCCATGTCACCTCTCACTTTTTTTCATCCACCCATCTCTCTCTCTTAGTCTCTCTCTCATGAGACTGCTGTTCTGGCACATATACACACAGCCAGACAAGTGGGGCCCACAGCCACATGGCCTATGTAGATAATGATTTCTTCATTTCTAAATTCTAGAATTCCTCCCCCCTCCTCCCCTATATAAAGAGGGGTCACCATCACACTAAATACACACACAACATCACCAAAGAACACACTATGCACTGTGTGTGCCTAGTGCACACACACACACCCACACCATCACCATCACCATCACTGCAATCACCATGCTTGTCTTGAGCATGACCTCTACACCCTTGGGCTATGGAAGATGAAGAGAAACTATATGAAGGATGATGGCCGTAACCCTCGTGCGAGTCTTCGCCATCAACTCCCACCTATCTGCCATGTGCTCTACCACGCTCTCCCTTCTCATTCCCCTACCCTATGCTCCCCATTTCATCGCCTTATTCTATAAATAAAGCTTGAGGTTTTGTAAGTATGTTTTCTTGCAATGTTTTGCCCATGTGAGGTGTGCGGAATCGCCACCTAGTCTTGTGTTTGGAGTGATTTTGTGTAGGTGTGAAGGGTGTGCAGATTCGCCATCCTTTTGTGGTGCCTAAGTACTAAGCCGCTATACCCCCTCCCTCACTCTCTCTCTCTCTCTCTCTCTCTCTCTCTCTCTCTCTCTCTCACTTGATCTCATTCCCTTTCCTCTTCATCATTACTCCCAAGCATCCATCTCTCTTGGATGAAAACTTTGTCATGGTGGTGTGTTGTTTGCGTCCTAGCCGCTGAAGCTAGGTGGTGCCCCTTGTTCGCTTTACCATGACAGGCTCGAGGCGCTCCATTCGGTCCCCGTGTTTTAGAGGCCGTTGGGGGTTCGTGGTTCGCTTTGCTCCCGTCAGCAGCTACAAAGAGAGACCACTTTCCTCTCCCTTTCTTGGATAAAGTTATGAATGAAGTAGCGGGTTTTGAATGCTATACCGTCTGTGATGGTTATTCTGGATACTTTCAAATACACATAGCCTTGGAAGATCAGCTAAAAACCGCTTTTATCACGCTGATAGCCGACTTTCAAAATTCAAAGAAAAAAAGCTTACTTCCCGTCCCCCCCACTCTCATTACCCCCCCCCGCCCGACGGGCATTGGATAAATAATACTCTCTCTCTCTCTCTCTCTCTCTCTCTCTCTCTCTCTCTCTCTCTCTCCATAACCCCCCCCCCCCCTAATATCCTCTCTTCCAATTTACCCCCACTCTCATTACCCCCCCCGGCCAGGTAGAAGCTTTGAAGAAAAAAACCCCCCGACCCCTCTCTCGTGCTCCCTCTGTGTGAGCCGCATGGAAACTCCCCCCTCCCCCTCCGCTCTCCGTATTCTTACACTCACCCTTTACATCCCCCCCCCCCCCCCCCCCCCTTGGCCCGCTAATATTCCCTCCGCGACTCCTCCTCCCTCTTCCCCACTCGCTCGCCTCACCCTCCCCTCGGCCTCATTCCCCTCCCCTCTGCCTCATTCCCCCCCCCCTCTTGGCCCGCTGATATATTTCCTCACTCCCACCCATTCACTTGTTTCCCTCCCGTCGTCCTCAAGCTCCCATGCAAGACATTAGAACCCCCTCTCTCTCTCTCTCTCTCTCTCATCCACACATCTTCCCTACCCCACTCCATTGAACCCCCCCCCCCCCCCCCCCCCCCCCCCCCCCTCCTTCACCCTCTTGTCCGACGGCCCACAAGGCCAGGCCCTCCTCCCTCTAATTCCCTCTCTCTCTCTCTCTCTCTCTCTCTCTTATCCACACACGTCACCCCTCCCTCTCCCTCACAATCTCTCTCTCTCAGCTCAGCGCGGACACCACCTCTCTCTCTCCTACTCGGGGGCTCAGGCCACGCACGCAGAAATCCTCTCTCTCTCTCTCTCTCTCTCTCTCTCTCTCCTTCTCACGGACAGCGACAGTAAAGCCTCCCTTTCTCTCTCTCACCATACACACAGACACACACCATCACCCTCACACCCCCACCCCTCTCCCCTTTGGCACTGTGCACGAGCTTACAAAGCCGATCTCTCCCTCCTACCCGGGCGTTCAGGCCGTAGCAGACCGCTTCAATACACACACACACACACACACACACACCATATCACTAGGTTGGTAATGGGACACTTTTATGTCCTGGGACACTTTTATGTCCTGTTAAGTGACCATTTTCCTTGAATTATGTCAAGAGTTTCAAAATGGATTTTGAGGTGCTATCTGTCCATAAAGTTGTCTCATGAGTTGAAAAAAACTTGACATTTTTTTGGAATATCAATTCCATCTTTAACCTTGTCCTTGCACAACATTTCACAACCTAAACTGTGTGAAAAAACGGGTCCTGTTTTTGACTTTTTTCAACTTTTTGCAACTATACCACTCTAGAATTCATGTTTGTGAGGTCTATAATGCTAAAGAACTATCTTTAGTAGTCCTCAACATTTCCCGATGCTTCTAGGGAGAAATAAATGTTAAAGTTGGAAGTTATGACCAAATTACAAAAATTGTCAAATCCTGTTTTTAAGCCAATTTTAGATCTTGTATGATTTTTTTGGTGGCTTTCATGATATCCAAACATAGTTTTGATTTTCTATGTCACATATTGTAACATAAAGCTAATATTCCTTGAGTTTTGGGGCACCTAATACCCTATTTTGCATAGTAGACAACGATGGTTGATTTTTTCAATTATAGAAGAAAACGAAACATTCTAGTATATCAAGTATAGCTTTTTCAATATTGTTAGTTTCTTGTGACAACTACATGCATTTTGTAGGTAGTAACCATATCTAGTCATAAGGATCAAATTTGGCTAGATATTGAATAGTTTCCATGGGATTCTACAACTCATAATGTCGAACCCAGTTTTTTCATGTTTGCTGTATTTAGCACTTCATCTTTGTCCCCAAGATTCCCCTTGGTAAGAGATGTATTATTCTTTTGACATGCTCCATGGCTCCTTATGAACCTAAAGGACAATAGGAAACTAAGAAAACATGCATATATTATTTGTATTGAGCATGGCTATAGAAACTTTGATGATAGGTTTGCAGAATGGTAAAAATTCAACTTTTTTGTACCTATTTCTTTTGGCAAAACAAAAAATAGTGAGTGAGAAGCAATCATATGTTCTGATCACCACCCCATTGAAGTTAACCAGGGAATTTATCTCACGTCCTACAAAAATCCCTAATTTTATTTTTATGCAACAAAACGTAAGAAATGACTATTTTGATGAAAATGTAGTGGTCCATCAACTTTGGAGGCTTGGTGTGACCAAAAGATGAGAAATTTTACAAGTTTCTTATTTTTTCCATGTGTAGTAGGCCTTGAACTATAACCTCATGAAAGGATTTTACAAAATGAGTGGATCTACTATGGTTTTGGAGGTTTTTTTCAAAACCCTGAAGACACTTTTATGTCCTGTTAGGTTACCAACCTAGTGATATGCGCGCGCGCGCACGCACACACACACACACACACACACACACACACACACACACACACACACACACACACACACACACACACACACACACACACACACTCTACCCCCACCCTCATCCCCCCCCCCCTTCGCCTCGCGCAGTAGAAAGTAGCAGCCGGCCGTCCGCCATCAAGAAAAAAAAAACTATATATATATATATATATATATATATATATATATATAATATATATATATATTATATATATATATATATATATATATATATATATATAAATAAACCCCCCTTCCCATGCACGTTTTTCGCGCACACACATATACATACACACACACCCGTCCTCATGCACGAATACATACACACACACACACACACACACGCATATACGCACCGCACCACAAATACAAAGGAGGAAAAAACGACTACGACATCGACGAATAAAGAAGAAGGATCCAAAGCACACGCCGCCAACAACAAAAAGAGAAAATGCATTGAAGGCATGCCCCGGCCGACTCCGAAAAGAACTACGGTCGACACCGATGCACCAACATCACATCATTCGCCGGCAACACGCAACCACGACGCCATCCCAGTAATTTATAGGTTGTTTTCATCATTATCTTCAGTTTTCACCCGAGCCATTGTAAATTTTCATTTTTTGTAAATATCCTCTCTCTAGGTGATGGTCACAAAGGCCCACCTTTAATAACCTCCCAAAACAAAGCAAGGGTCAACCAAACCGGGCCCACCACTTGCTTTGTCTCCCCGATTAAGCTTACCCTAACCACACTGGGATTACCATAATCCAAGCAGCCAACACCTATAAATTGGCACTGAGAGGTCACTATTGGGGGGGGGGGGGGGGCAATTCATGAGGAGCCAAGCATTTGGTAGAGTGTAGTGGGAAGGATTGACACTATCACCATCACGGGGAGGGGGCTTGTGTGTTGGGTTTGCCTTGGGAATTGCACCATGCGAAGGGAACCACATCAATCTCTCGACTCCAATGGTCGATACACACACGTATGCACGCTCTTGGTAGTAAGTATTCACAATCATTGAGTCGCACCAAGTAGGTTGCACCACCTCCTCTCCCTACCTCTCTACCACCACGGCATGCCACTTTGTAAATATTGTAGAAATAATTCACCCTCACACCCTCGAGGGTTTTCATCATTTGCAAATATATATATATATATATATATATCTCTCTCTCTCTCGTGTGTAATTTTACGGTGTTCATATCATCGTGGTTTTGCGTCCTAGCCGCTCAAAGCTAGGTGGTTCCCCTTGTTCACTTTACAGTGGCAGGCTCGAGGCGCGCCATTCGGCCCCCGGAATTTTAGAGGCCGTCGGGGTTTGGGGTCCGCTTTGCGTCCGTCATTTGGTGCCCCAACTGAGGAGGGCTTTTCTTATAAGACCCTTCAATTTACAATGCTGAAAGTAACGCCCACTATAAATCATGGACGAGTGGCTGAAGGAATTTTCTAACTGGAGGACGGAAGAAGAGGAGACGAAGGAGGCACTAGCCGCCTTCATTGAGGTGCTACTGCTAGGCTGCAGTGTCATCAGCATTCAAGAGATAAATTCTCCATCTAGTGTCGCTCATTCTAACTATAAATCGAAAGCCTCAGGAGGGAGATTGGTGAAGTGCCATCACTGTTGTCAACCAAGGCACACTGTCAATGAGTGCCAGCAACGAAGGCAGCGAAAGGGCTGAAGTCATCTACATCGACATTCATCGCAAAGAAATCATTCACGTCAAGGAAGGGAAGCAAACGGTGAGACCTCTTTTCCCTAAAGAAGCTGCAGTCAAAGATATAACTCCAAAGTGGCCTAAAGGGGCTGCTCGAGCCAAAGGCAAGGAGAAGATAAGCCAGTCTGGAAACACATGACCCCGAAGGGAGAAGCATCTGGCCAAGCAAGTGATTCAAGCTTAGAAAGCCGGGTTGTACCTACTTTGTCAAAGAAGAAGTCATCCGAAGCTAAGCGGTGGAAGGTCGCCTACCGATTTGCATGGCGCATGAAAGTGCTACCAATCCACTTCGACAATCCAAAAGAAGAAGTGGTAAGAAGATTCCCATGTCCTAGAGAAGAGTGGTTCGGCTACTGCTCTCGTTGTTTTGGGAAGCGAGTGGAGGACCTTTCTCCTCTCCCTGTACAACTTATCCTGAAGAAGCTCTCTACCACGGGAGAAACCCAGTGGGCTGGAGACGAGCTGCAACTAAATGGAGTAGAATTCATGCAACACGCCGATTACGGAAATTACTTGCAATTGCTGTTAGCCAAAAGGTTGGGAGTGTTTAGACGTGTCGCCATCACTCCGTACGTGCTGAGCAATGAAGGAAAGGTAGAGCCCATGAAAGGCGACGACCTCTTGTGGATGTGTCGACTCATCAACACTGGCACGGTAAGAGTATAAGTAAGTATTCCACCCTCTGTGCATGATGGAAAACGGGCCGACGGAATTCCCGTTCAGATTCCTACAACATATGCATGTGAATATCTATGTAGATAGGAAAGTCTTCTACCAACAGAAGAGCGTATACCTATTCGGTGCGGCGGTACTAGGAGAATTCCTCAATTCCCCGAACCCTATCATTCTCTCCATATTAGATTATCATCATTCCTTTAATGTCTTTATTTTTATCCTGTTTTAACCTATCCATCCACCCCTGTAAAAAGCCTCTATAAGCCGCTACTATTGATGTAAAAGAAAAGAAAAAAAGGTTTGTAATTTCCTGAGTCACCATCATGGCAAGTGTTTCTTTCCCCATGTTCAGTGGAAAGAAGGGAGAGGATCTCACCACCAACTTTTTGGATGATTTCGACATTGCTTGTGTCGTCTCCAACAAAGATGACGACGTTTCACGACTTAGAATTTTTCCTCTACTGATGAAAGTAGAGGCCAAGTCCTGGTATAATGCATTGCCCCAGGCTACCAAGAATGCATGGGATGTGTTAAGGGCTGCTTTTGTAAAGAAGTTTGGTGGAGGCACAACCTCGGAGAAGCTATGGCAGCTACTGACAAAATTAAAGCAGGGAGGCCTGCTGGAGTATGCCACCTATGAGTCAAAGTTTGTGGACTTATGGGAGAGATGGGTTGCCACACTGGAGGAAGGCGAAGGAGCACCTAATTTCTTAAAGAAGGACCGTTTCATGCTGGTCTATGGTCACCGCTTAGAGAGAAGGTGAAGGGAAGGTTTCTTGCAACATCTGAGTTGGCAGTCAAAGTAGCCCGCCTTAAAGATAAGAAGCTTCAAATGCAAGCAAGAGTAAACGAGTCAGAGGAAACAAGCTCGGCCCGACCAACCCCAGTGGCTGCAACAGCCAATCATAGAGTCCAACCACAGGAGGCATCAGAAGAACAGCAAGACCTGCTGAGTCGCATCACCACCCAACTAGAGAGTTTATCTGTGCATATGGTGCAGCAAGGGCATGCATCTGGAAGAAACCCAGAACAAGGAAGGGGACAACGAAGGCAGAACCCAGAGTACCACTGTTACAACTGCGGGGAAGATGGCCATGGAATGTACTACTGCCCACACCCGAGGAGGCAGAATTTCAATAGAGGGGGGAGACAAAATCAGACCTCTCCGCCAAGAGCAAGACCACCACCACCTAGGCAGCCAGGACCAATCCCACTGGTCCAAATCCTTCGACCACCTGTACAACAACAACCACCACCCCAACCTCTCATTCCTCCACACTACCCCCACCACCTGCTTTGAACTAAGCGGTGAGTGTTATTAGCTTAGAGGCTAAAGGGAAGGCGAAGGTAGAAGAATCAGCTCGAGAGAAGCACAAAGGAAAAGCAAAGGTAGAAGAAGTGGATGCTATGGGAGTGAAGCGTGCAAGGCATGAGGAGGCATATCAAAGAGAGGAGAAGATGAAAGGGAAGGCCGAGTCTAGCAAGCAAGAAGCTAAACCGCGGCGGAAGATAGACATCGTGGACTTCTCACTAGGTGAGTATGCAAAACCCTATGACTTAGTTCAGGATGTGTTAATGGAGGGCCCGAAGATAACTTGGCCCCAATTACTCCACCTTGCACCCAGAATGAGGAGGCAATGGACGAAAATGGTAAGTACCAGGAAATCAAGACCCAGGATAGCTGGGGCTATCTCTGGGAGGGATCTCGACAACATCCTGCCAACCATGGACGCTCACATTAAGGGGCAACGGATTTCAAACGTCTACATAGATGGTGGGGCGCAAATATGCGTCATGAGTGAAAAGATGATGCACCATCTATGTCTAGAGGTAAGTAGGCCGGTACCCTGCTGAGCCACGATGGAAAACAATGTAAGAGTGAAATGCGTAGGCATTGTAAATGTGGTCAAAGTAAAAGCATTCAATACAGAAGTGGAGGTAGACATCTTCGTCATGCCACACAAAGGGGAGGGCTACCCCATCATTCTTGGAAGGCCTTGGCTTTTATGGCTATGGAAGCTAAACAAGACTGGAGCACCGGGATGATCCAGATGAAGGATGCTAAAGGGAAGTCCATATTCTATGACATGAGGACTCAAAAGCAGCGCAACATGATCTTGGAGGCTTCAGAAGACGAGTCCACCAACGACTACTCGTCTACCTTAGGGGAAGAGACGACCACCACCGACGGAAGCGGCAGTAGCATCGAAGTAATGGGAGTCATTCTTAAAGACCCAAACAGATTAACACAATCTGAAGCAACCTCGGCAAACCAAGAGGGATCATCAGGTATGCAGTCCTTGGAGGATGCAGGTAAGCTACAAAAAATGCTCTCAAAGAGTTAACCAATGAAGAAAGGAAGGAGTACATCTCCATATTAGGTAGCTTCACTACTTTGTTCATTGATGGCTATGATAAGATCACAGGAATTACAGTAGTACAACACCACATAAAGCTCAAGGAAGGCAGTAAACCCATAGTACAAAAGCTCAGAAGACTTGGAGTAATCCAACAAGAGGCATTTCTTAAAGAAGTGAGAAGTTTGCTACAAGCAGGTTTCATCTATCCCGTCGAAGACTCAGAATGGGTCTCCCCAGTAGTAGTCACACCAAAAAAAAATGGTAAGTGGAGAGTCTGTGTGGATTATAAACCTCTCAATGCAGCCACGAAGAGGGACCACTTTCCCCTCCCATTCCAAGATGAAATACTCAAAAGTGGCAGGTCACGAACGCTACACAATATGCGATGGCTACTCATGATACTTCTAGATTAGCATTGCGGAGGAGGATTAGAAGAAGACAACCTTCATCACACCTTGGGGATGTTTTGCCTACAGAGTGATGCCGTTCGGCCTCACTAACGCCCCGGCCACGTTTCAACGCTATGTAACTTTTGTTTTCCAACCCTACTTTGGAACATCAATACGGGTTTTCATAGATGATTTTTGCATTTATAGCTCACGAGCCCTTCATTTAAGCAAAGTCTATGATGGCTTAACCAAGTTGCAAACCTTGGGTGGCCAACTCAATGTGGACAAGTGTCACATTGGTGAGAGCAAAGTCACTCTCCTTGGTCATGTAATTTCAGCAAAAGGAATCGAGGCTGACCCTAGCAAGATTCAGGCTCTGGTATCTTTATAATCACCCATCACCGCCAAGCAGCTGGTTTCTTTCCTTCAGAAGGTAAGATACTTAAGCAGGTTCATTCACCTGCTATCTCAAGTGGTCCTTCCCCTACAACAACTCACCTAGAGGGATGTCTTCTCATGGAGTGAAGAGAACGAGCAGGAGTTTACTGAGTTGAAGCAAATCCTAGCTAAGCTTCCCACTATTTCACCTCCTAAGTGGGACAAGCCATTTTATGTGAACCCTAGGGTAGGAAATGATACACTTGGAGCCGTGCTAATGCAAAAGGATCCCCAAACTTATTTCATGCGTCCTATTTACTTCTCTAGTCGTGTCATGATCCGTCAAAAAAGGGATTTACCGAAGTAGAACACATGGTTCTGGCACTAATGTTTGCTACCACAAAGTTCCGCTCCTATCTCCTGCCTAGACCCTTTGTAATCCTGACAATGGAGGAGGTTTTCCCATATGTAATGCGACACATGGGTGTCTCATCTAGGATCTCAAAGTGGTTAATTAGACTACAAGAGTTTGACTACACCATGCAAGTAGAAAACTCCACCAGGGCTAGTTTAGCGAGAATTCTCACTCATCGCCATTATGAGAAGAAGCTGAACGTCAACACGGAAGCAAAGGAAGGAACACCAACAATAGAGAGTCCTAAGCTAGAGAAATCTCACTCTCTTTTCTTTGACAGAGCATACAAGAGAACAATGGATCAGTCTGCAGCACGCATGGTCATTTTCAATGAACATCAAGAAAGAGTATTCTCCATGGGGCAGTTATTACACTCCCACTCCAACAATGAATCAGAATATGCAGCCCTAATCCTTGGGTTGGAACAATGTATTTCACAAAGAATTCAACGCCTAAATGTATTCGGCGACGCCTTGCTTTTGATAAGGCAGATAAATGGCACCTGGGATTGCAAAAATCAGGTTTTACCTGGTCAACTTCGCCAAGTTAAGGACCTTCTGAAGAAGTTTGAAGCAGTGAAACTATTCCATGTCCCCAGAGTAGAAAATCAAGAGGCAGATGTGCTAGCTAAAGAAAGAATACAAGACATTCCCGTAGGAGCACTCAAGTTAAAACTACCCCTCTTCCAAGGTAGTGATGCTATGCCTGATATCATCAGTTTTCTAGATACAGGAGAATGTCCAACAGGACACACCAAAGGCCAAAAATAATGGCTGGTAAGGAAGGCTACTAGGTACCGCCTTATAGACGACCACTTGTATTGTAAGGGCAAAGATCAAATTCTCAGGCGGGTGCCAACCTCCAGTGAAATCACAAAGGTAATTTCAAGTTGCCATGATGGCTTCTGCGGCGGTCATTTTGCTCTAGATATCACCAGTAAGAAGATTCTACAGGCAGGATACTTTTGGCCTAGTTTGAACAGGGATGTACACCATTGGTGTAAAACATGTAAGGCTTGCCAAGTGGCCAGTGATCGCACGTTAACCTACAAGCCACAAACCCCTATCATTTCACATGGTCCTTTTGAGAAATGGGGAATAGATGCAATCGATCCATTACCAAGGGCCCAATCAGGTAAACTGTACATCATAGTGGGTGTAGACTACATGACTCGATGGGCAGAAGCAGGCCACTACCCGCATTACAGCCCAAGAGGTGGCAAAGTTCATTTTTGAGCATATCGTTTGCCGTTTTGGCACTCCTCTTGATATAATATCAGATAGAGGACTAGGATTCAGAGGTGATTTGGTGGGAGAACTGATGAAGAAGCTAGGCATCACACGTCGGCATTCCACACCATACTACCCACAATGCAATGGTCTGATAGAGAAGGTAAATGGAATGATTTGCAAAATCATCACAAAACAGGTGAACAACCACATAGGGGACTGGGATAAACATCTCATGGCAGCTCTTTGGGCCTACAGAACAACGTTCCAAACATCACTAGGTTTCACTCCTTTCCATCTAGTTTATGGGAAGGAGGCAATTCTACCCATTGAGGTACAAATATCCAACTTACGAGTCTTGGCAAGCCAGACACATCATCCGATTGTAAACCTCCCAAACCACATCTTGGATCTAGAGAGACTCCAACTGGATAGGGAAGAAGAAATCAGTCACTATGCAGCACAGGTAGAACGACGTCGGCTCACATTCAATCAAGGGCTTAAAGAAAAAGGACTGGAAAAAGGCATGTTAGTACTGTGATACGACAACAAATTTGACACTAGAAAGGATAAGAAATTTCAACCCAGATGGGAAGGGCCATTCATCATCAAGAAACGCTATGACAACGGCAGCTATAAGTTGATGGAAGCATATGGGAGAATTCACAAGACTAGGGTCAATGGATGGAGACTGAAAAGGTATTTTCTTAGGTTTGACCCAGAATTCGTGCTAGACATTTCAGAAGAGGGAGAACCCTGTAACTCTACAGCAGCAGCTGAAGAAGCAGAAGAAGGGCTAGAAGCATGAATGCCTCTAGCCAAAGGGAGAGGGCTAATGATAGTCGACTTTCAAAAATCAAAGAAAAAAAGCTTACTCCCCCCCCCCCCCCCGCCCGACGGGCATTGGATAAATAACACCTCTCTCTCTCTCTCTCTCTCTCTCTCTCTCTCTCTCTCTCTCTCTCTCTCTCTCTCTCTCTCTCTCTCTCTCTCTCTCTCTCTCTCTCTCTCTCTCTCTCTCTCTCTCTCTCTCTCTCATTCTCCCTACATACCCCCCCCCCCCCCTCCCCCCCCCAGGCGGAAGCTTTGAAGAAAAAACCCCCCCACTCCTCTCTCGTGCTCCCTCTGTGTGAGCCGCATGGAACCCCCCCCCCCCCCCCCCCCCCCCCCCCCCCCCCTTCTTGGACCGCTAATTTATTCCCTCCCCGACCCCTCCTCCCTCTTCCCCACCCGCTCGCCTCATTCCCCTCCCCTCGGCATCATCCCCTCCCCTCGGCCTCATTCCCCCCCCTCTTGGCCCGCTGATATATTCCCTCACTCCCACCCATTGACTTGTTTCCCTCCCCTCGTCCTCAAGATCCCATGCAAGACAGTAGAACCCCCCCCTCTCTGTCTCACCCACACATCTTCCCTACCCCACTCCATTTCCAAACCCCCCCCCCCCCCCCACCACCCCCCCCTCCTTCACCCTCTTGTCCGGCGGCCCACAAGGCCAAGCCCTCCTCCCTCTAATTCCATCACTCTCTCTCTCTCTCTCTCTCTCTCTCTCTCTCTCTCTCTCTCTCTCTCTCTCTCTCTCTCTCTCTCTCTCTCTCTCTCTCTCTCTCTCTCTCTTATCCACACACCTCACCCCTCCCTCTCCCTCAAAATCTCTCTCTCTCTCTCTCAGCTCAGCGCGGACACCACCTCTCTCTCCTACTCAGGCGCTCAGGCCACGCACGCAAAAATCCTCTCTCTCTCTCTCTCTCTCTCACGGACAGCGACATTAAAGACTCCCTTTCTCTCTCTCACCATACACACACACACACACACACACACACACACCATCACCCTCACACCCCCACCCCTCTCCCCTTTGGCGCTGTGCACGAGCCCACAAAGCCGCTCTCTCCCTCCTACCCGAGCGTTCAGGTCGCAGCAGACCGCTTCAATACACACACACACCATACACACACAATACACACACACACACCATACGCGCACACACACACACACACACACACACACACACACACACACACACACACACACACACACACACACACACACCACACACACGCTCACGCTCACTCTCTACCCCCACCGTCATCCCCCCCCCCCCCATTCGCCTCGCGCAGTAGAAAGCAGCAGCCGGCCGCCATCCAAAAAAATAAAAATAAAAAAATATATAGATATATATATATCATATATATAAAGCCCCCTTCCCACGCACGTTTTTCGCGCACACACATATACATACACACACACCCGCCCTCATGCACGAATACATACACACACACACACACACACGCATATACACACCGCACCAGAAATACAAAGGAGGAAAAAATGACTACGACATCGACGAACAAAGAAGAAGGATCCAAAGCACGCGCCGCCAACAACAAAAAGAGAAAATGCGCCGAAGGCATGCCCCGACCGACTCCAAAAAGAACTACGCTCGACACCGATGCACCAGCAGCACATCATTCGCCGGCAACACGCAACCACGACGCCATCCCAGTAATTTATAGGTTATTTTCATCATTATCTTCAGTTTTCACCCGAGCCATTGTAAATTTCCATTTTTTGTAAATATCCTCTGTCTAGGTGATGGTCACAAAGACCCACCTAGAGAATCCCATCTTTTAATAACCTCCCAAAACAAAGCAAGGGTCAACCAAACCAGGCCCACCACTTGCTTTGTCTCACTAATTAAGCTTACCCTGACTACACTGGGATTACCATAATCCAAGCAGCCAACACCTATAAATTGGCACTGAGAGGTCACTATGGGGGGGGGGGGAATTCATGAGGAGCCAAGCATTTGGTAGAGTGTAGTGGGAAGGATTGACACTATCACCATCATGGGAAGGGGGCTTGTGTGTTGGTTTTGCCTTGGGAATTGCACCATGCGAAGGGAACCACATCCATCTCTCGACTCCAATGGTCGATACACACACGTATGCACGCTCTTGGTAGTAAGTATTCACAACCTCTCTACCACCACGGCATGCCACTTTGTAAATATTGCAAAAATAATTCACCCTCACACCCCCGAGGGTTTTCATCATTTGCAAATCTCTCTCTCTCTCTCTCTCTCTCTCTCTCTCTCTCTCTCGGTGTGTAAGTTTGCGGTGTTCATATCATCATGGTTTTGCGTCCTAGCCGCTCAAAGCTAGGTGGTGCCCCCTGTTCACTGTATCGTGGCAGGCTCGAGGTGCGCCATTCGGCACCCAGCGTTTTAGAGGCCGTCAGGGTTCGGGGTCCGCTTTGCGTCCGTCAACGCCATGGGGTTGTTTTGCATACAGGGTTATGCCATTTGGTCTCACAAATGCACCTGCCACATTCCAAAGATATGTCACATATGTTTTTAGCCCATTCTTTGGAACATCCATAAGAGTGTTCATTGATGATATTTGTATATATAGCTCCTGTATTTCACATTTAGAAAAGGTAACTGAAGGTCTGGCCAGGTTGCAGAGCCTAGGCGGGCAATTAAATGTGGATATATGCCACATTGGGGAGAGTAAAGTCAATCTACTAGGCCATGAAATTTCAGCAAAAGGTATCAATGCCGACCCAAGTAAGGTGTCCGTAGTCATAGCCCTACCTTCACCAACGACCGCACGTCAAGTGGTCTCTTTTCTACAGAAGGTGAGGTACTTAAGTAGATTCATACATCTACTATCACAACTTGTTATACCACTACAACAACTCACTCAAAGATCAACTTTCACTTGGGACGAGGAAAGCGAACATCACTACAACAAGGTAAAGGAGGTCTTAGCCACCCTGCCAACTATCTCACCACCTAAGTGGGATGAAAAGTTCTATGTCACCTCAAGTGTTGGTAATGACTCATTGGGGGCTGTGCTACTCCAAAAGGATATGACGACATCTTACATGAGGCCAATCTATTTCTCTAGTCGAACGATGACAGCAGGAGAGAAAGGTTTTACCCATGTGGAACACTTAGTCCTAGCTCTTAGATTCGCAACTACAAAGTTTGGGTCATATTTGTTGCCTAAGCAATTTGTGATTCTAACCACGGATGAAACATTTCCCTATGTCGTACAACACATGGATGTGTCTGCTAGGATTACTAAATGGCTAGTTCGTCTGCAAGAGTTTGACTACACGGTATAGGTAGAAAGCACGACAAGGGCAAGTTTGGGGGGACTCATGACCTACCAAGTCTTTGAAAGGAAGGAGAAGCAATCTAAGGGAGGAGAATTCCGATTACCTCTAGTACCACCGATGGTAGAAGGAGCATACTCTCTCTACTTTGATGGAGCCTACAAGCGAGCGTCGACAAAGCAGCTGTAGGCATAGTGGTCTTTGATGAAAAAGGGACAAAGGTATTTTGCTGGGCCAATTGTTAGATTCACATTCTAACAATGAAGCTGAGTATGCATCACTAACCAAGGGTCTACAATGGTGCGTCTCGCAAGGTGTACAATGCCTTAATGTATTTGGGGATGCTCTACTTCTGGTAAGGCAAGTAAATGGAGCATGGACATGCAAGAATCCTAGTTTAAGGACTCACTTAAGTGGTGTAAAAACCTTGTTGGGTAAGTTTGAAGAAGTTCAAATACACCATATCCCAAGGGCTCAAAACCAAGAAGCAGATGCCCTAGCAAGTGAAAGACTACAAGAAGTGGTGGTTGGAGCAATAAAGCTAAAGCTCCCTCTATTTCAAGGCAGTGATGCCTTGCCTGACATCATGCATTTTTTGGAAACAGGGGAATGCCCATCAGATTTAACAAAGGGACAGAAGAAATGGCTGATGCGGAAGGCCACAAGGTATCGACTCATCAATGACGGTTTGTACTGTAAGGGTAAGGACCAAATACTCAGGAAGGTCCCTCTCTCTCAGGAAATCATGGGAGTAATCGCTAGCTGTCACGATGGGGTTTGTGGTGGTCACTTTGCCCTAGACATAACAAGTAGGAAAATCTTGCAGGCAGGCTTCATATGGCCTAGCCTCAACCGTGATGTACACCACTGGTGCAAAACGTGTAAGTTGTGTCAAAAGGCCGGTACTAGGTCACTTATGCCTGAACCACAGACACCTATTCTCTCATATGGCCCATTTGAAAAATGGGGTATCGATGCCATTACCTAGGGCCAACTCAGAAAAATTCTACATTATCATGGGGGTCGACTACATGACTAGATGGGCAGAGGCTACAACCACCACTAGAATCACAGCGGTAGAGGTAGCTAAATTTATCTACGAGTACATATGCTGTAGGTTTGGCACACCTTTAGAGATCATCTCTGATAGAGGACCAGGTTTCAAAGAAGACTTGGTAGGAGAATTAATGCAGAAACTGGGCATTACAAGGAGACACTCTTCACCATATTACCCTCTCATCTTAATGGCCTAGTTGAAAAGGTAAATGGAATGGTTTCTAAAATTATTACCAAGCAGGTAAAAAATCATCCTGGAGACTGGGATAAGTACCTACTGCCAGCTTTATGGGCCTACAAAACTTCATTTCGTACATCCTTGGGATTCACACCGTATCATCTAGTATTTGGTAAGGAAGCAATCTTGCCCATTGAAGTGCAACTACAAAGTCTCAGAGTAATGACAAGCCAACTTCAACAGCCCAACATGCATTTGATCATCGACTTGGAAAGACTGCCAGCTGGACAGAGAAGAAGCAATAAATTATTATGAGGCACAAGTAGAGCATAGACGGCTTAGCTTTAACCAGCATCTCCGACAAAAAGAATTGAAGAAAGGAATGTTGGTGCTCTGCTACGACAATCGCTTCGACACGTGCAAGGATAAGAAACTCCTACTCCGATGGGAAGGCCCTTTCATCATCAGGAAAAAGTATGCCAATGGAAGCTACCAGCTTATGGAGGCTGATGGAAAACTTCCTAAAACCAGGGTAAATGGTTGGCGACTTAAACCTTATTTTCTTCGATTTGACCAAGCTCCACCTATTGACATTCCAGATGAGGACACACCATCAACCGCCACCTCTGACGATAATGATTAAACAGATGAGCTAGAGACATGAATGCCTCTAGCCAAAAGGGGAGGGCTAATGATGGGGGCTTTTCACAAGCTAGCCACCCATACACCTTTTCTCTCTTCCCCACCCCATGGAAACCCCCTCTTAGGGAGGGAGTGATAAAAGGCATTGGAAAAGTAAGAAAAAATAAAGTATGAGTATGTAAATAAGTGAAAAAGGTAAAATAGGCCACCTCGTGCCTGCGGGGCAGCCCATCCCCACCCTGCCTCCTTTTTCTTCATCGTTGCCCCACCGTGTGTCCCTTTTCTTCTCCTCCACTCAAAAGGTCAACCCCCTCTCTCTTCCCCTTGTCCTTTCTCCTTTCTCTCTCCCCTCAAGCTACCCCACCCCTGTCCTCACCAATAATACGTTCTTTGTCACATGTCACCTCTCCTATCTTCCAAAATAGCATACCCCACCCTTTTTTTTCTCTCTCCTACACTCTCCCATGTTCCAAATACCCCCCCTCTCTCTCTCTCTAAAAATCAAAATCTCTCTTGTCTTGTAGCCAGATGGCCTCCCCCACACTCACACACACTCAGTTCTACTGAAAAAGGTGCCCACAGACCCACCTTTACATGATGGTTACCGGATTTTCTATTGTACACACACATCTGCACACAGATTTACCTCTGTACACACTCCTCTCTCTTCCCTCTTGTAATTACTTATTTTTCATCTCACTCACTTTTTTTCATCAACCCATCTCTCTCTCTTAGCCTCTCTCTCATGAGACCCTGTTCTGGCGCATATACACACAGCCAGACAAGTGGGGCCCACAGTCACATGGCCGGTGCAGATAATAATTTCTTGATTTCAAAAACTCTAGAAATCCTCCCCCTCCTCCCCTATATAACGAGGGGTCACCATCACACTAACGACACACACAACATCACCAGATAGTACACTATGCACTGTGTGTGCCTAGCGCGCGCGCACACACACACACACACACACACACACACACACACACACACACACACACACACACACACACACACACACACACACACACACACACACACACACACACACACACACACACCGCACACACACACACATACACCCACACCATCACCATCACCGCAGTCACCATGCTCGACTTGAGCATGACCTCTACACCCTTGGGCTATGGAAGATGAAGGGAAGCAAAATGAAGGATGATGGCCATAGCCATCGTGCGAGTCTTCGCCATTAGCTCCCACCTATCTGCCATGTGCTCTACCACTCTCTCCCTTCTCTTTCCCCTATCGTATGCTCCCCATTTCATCGCCTTATTCTCCAAATAAAGCTTGAGGTTTTGTGAATACGTTTCTTGCAATGTTTTTCCCATGTGAGGTGTGCGGAATCGCCAGCTAGTCTTGTGTTTGGAGTGAGCTTGTGTATGTGTGAAGGGTGTGCGGATTCGCCATCCTTCTGTGGTGCCTAAGTACTAAGCCGCTATACTCTCTCTCTCTCTCTCTCTCTCTCTCTAACTTGATCTCATTCCCCTTCCTCTTCACCATTACTCCAAGCATCCATCTCTCTTGGATGAAAACTTTGTTATGGTGGTGTGTTTGCGTCCTAGCCGCTCAAAGTTAGGTGGTGCCCCCTGTTTGCTTTACCGTAAGACAGGCTCGAGGCGCGCCATTCGACCCCCGACGTTTTAGAGGCCGTCAGCAATGGAATCAGATTCTTATGTAGGGGGTGGGACAACCCACTTGAAGGTTTGATAGTAGGGTGAAATAAACACAATGTACATATGGTTTTAGTTTTCTCATAGAGCGTGCCATGTTTTGCAGTTAGGAGTGGAATAAATGCTCTTATGTGGTTGAGCATTAATGCTCAACTAGGGGGTGGGCAATGATGGTGCAGCCAAAGTGTGTCGACTCTAGAAGGTGGCATGGGCACATTTATGCAGGCCAACAAAAGTATGGCAAAGGGCTAGAGTAGCTAGTAAAATCATGGGATGGCAGGTAGCAGTGGAATTGTATGCCTGATGCGGCTTATAGGCCAAGGAAGGCTCCATGGGGGGCTAATTTGGGAAGCAGGTGAAGGAGATGCAAAGTGTAGCTTCCGAGTCCAGGAATGAAGAGCTTGAAGTGCTAAAGGAGCAGGTCCAGACGGCTCATCAAACCGAGCTATGGAGCCCAAGTTAGCGAAGGTTGAAGTTTCAGCGGTTTGCAGATTCTTGCCGGAAAGGACATTTGGAGACAGGTGATCCAAGTGGAAGTCGAGGTATAGATGTGTAAATCTCAACTTATGGAGCCTACCCATCTTTTCAGATTGCGAATAAGAGCTCTGATTAGCAAGATACAATCAGTTGAATTTTTTCCGGGGGGCGGGAGCCCACTTGCTCGCAATGGAGAATGCGCCATCTGGCATCTTTTGAGCACTAACGGAGTTCTAGAGCAAGGTATGCATCATACAAAGCTAGCAAGAAGTGGCTGCACGTTAAATGAAGCCTGGAGCAAAAAATTACAGCAGTCGGAAGATTGGGTGTCTTTGTCCTATGTTGGTTGCAGATGCTTTGATCGATTTTTGTGCCCTCGGTATGCGGTCTTGGGAAATCCCAAAATGTGGTTGAAGCCAAACATCTTCAAGTCGGCACGGTGAGCTTTCACCCGGGCTTTACGGCTTGGCAGTCCAACATTGGAGCAGGGAATGGGAGCCTGGAGAAGGAGGCCAAAAAATGAGTTTTTTAAGAGGTTGCTTTGGAGGATTTTGGAGAGCCCCAAGGGCTATTGCATCATAGGCTGCCACGTGTCTAGGCACTTCTCCCACATGCGCAGTGGACAGCGGGGGTGGTACGGTATAAGACCACGGCCATGAGCTCACTTAGTATCACAAGAGGGAGAGAGAGGGGAGCTCCCTCCCGTTGGCGATGGCGCGTGGAGGACAGCCCCACCGGGCGTTGCGCGCAGCGCACTGAGGCAGTTTGATGGTGGTTTTGGCCCATGGCGGTGGCGCAATGGCACGCTCGCGTGGGTGAGGTAGTGGCCGGCGGCCGTTTGGTTGATGACCTGACATCCGGACATGCGGTGGTTCCCGCGGCCCCGTTAAGGCCCCCAAGTTTTTTGAAGGTAACCCGGGAGGGCAATAGCGACCTCGCTATTGCCTCCCCCCATCATGGAAAGGGATAGTCCCACAGTGGAGAGAGAGTGAGGCCAAGGACGTCCAAAGATAAAGCAAGAGAGAAAACTCAAAGGTGCAAGGAGAGCAAGCCGGACATCCAAATTGAAGGGACATTAGGATAATGTGCACACCATGTAATTATTTCCAAAAATGAACTATGCCAGGTGCAAGCAATGCAAGAAAATTCTAAAACGAGCTCTAAGTGGAGGCCACGGGAGGAGAAACTCATCCATAATTTCTTTTTTGAACCTCCTAGAGCCACCCCTATAAAAGGATGTAATGTGAAAATTTGGGGGCTTTTTTGCCTGAGTGTGTGGTTGAAAGTTTGCAAGCTTGTGTAGTGCCAAGCTTGCCATTGAAGCTGCATACTTGATTGTACTATTCCCCTATGCAATAATACCACATATTTGCCCCTATCTCTTGTGTTGCTTCTCCCCATTCCCCTCCTTTTCTCTCGCTCTTTGTGTATTGGCCATTGCTTGCAGAGGGTTTGCCTGTAGCTTGAAGGGTGCTACCAAGAGGGCAGAATTGGAGTGCTTTGTGAGTTGGAAAGGTTGAGTTGAGCAGTGTGGGTGCATTTGTGCTACGGGCACTACAACAAAATAAGGTGTCATTGACGCAGATATCGACGTGGCACGTCGTTATACGCGTCGCTATCCGCGTCACTGTGAAGGCAGTCGCTATTTGCGACGCAGGTATAGACGTGTATAGAGACGGAGATTGCCACGCACATAGCGACGACCATAACAGAAATTTTTTTTCTTGGGCAGAGGGCAGGTAGCCTGGCCTGTGCCAAGTTAAAAGATGGACACAGCCACAGTCAGACTTCCTGCCCTCTGCCCAAGAAAGCGAGCAGCACCAAAATATCAACCATGCTCTCGCGCGTAGAAATTTCGGCAGAGTTCCCTTTGTTTTTACATAAACTTAAAAAAAAAAACAATATCATGTATACGCCTCCTACATGCTATCCATGTAGGATCTCACATGAGATTTAAGGCCAATGAAAGACAACCGTACCAACTGAAAAGCATAACCATAACTTAAAGCATAACCATAACGAACCATAACCATAACTTAAAACCATAACCGGCTATAACCACTTTGATCAAAACCATAATGCAGATAACCATAACCATAAACAAAATTAACAATAACCATAAGCATAACCAGAAAGAGAAATAATAACTGTCTATACAATGACAATGACAATGACAATAATCATAACCATAAGGGAAACAATAACTGTATGAGCACTAACTATTTGTACAAAAAAGAGACACAGAAGTGTGTCAGTGTCTCACAAAGCATATATATGAAATCTGGTCCACTAATGACTAGGCGTCGCAACCTGCACATAGCACAACTCACAAAATTAGTATTGATATTACTTCACATATACTGACTTAATTAAATAAACTTACACATATTAACGTCTCACCTCAAGCGATCATCGAGACTGTAAGGCCTCCCAGTCTACAGGCTCTCTTGAAGCTTCAAGATCATTCAGTACTTCATAGATACCTCTGCGATATCCATCTGACTCCTCCTCGCGTGTCGGAGCTCGATGCATCGCAAGATTCTGCGTTTATACAAAAATCAAAGTAATAAGAATACATGATTCATCACGTTTTAAAAAACGCCATAGTTAAGATTGAATTAGAAACTCACAAACTCATAGCAAAAGGTGTCGAAGCCTCCGCTACCAAGATGAGATGTCCCCCTAGTCATCTGTCGTACCTGCGCGGCCTCACGCTGCTGTCTGAACCACGTGGCCGCTGTCCGCTCATCCTCCTTGATCTGCAACCACGTCTCCTGTGGGATGCCCGAAGGCTTCGGCGAGCCGGTCTTGAAAGCCTTCCGAGCTGCATCTCGTCGATGTTTCAAGGTGTCCCGTGCAACACCCTTGATCCACCGCACCGGAACAACGGAAGAACCCGGAGCAGGCTGGTACTCTCTCAGGATGGTCTCCACTATGTAAGTGACTGTTTCCTTTTCTTGCCGATCCCAAGACGCCAGAATGCTGGTCGAAAACTGCAGCTCCACAAGCTGGCGAATCCGTTGTCGCATCTCAGTCCCGACTCTATCCATGTCAACAGAACCATCTCCCCATACAGTATAGAGCTTGGAGGCACTAGGATCGTGTGCCCCCCAAGGTGTCCGAGGTGTGCCAAGAGGTGTGTCGAGAGGTGTGCCTGGGTAGGATGGGGGTCGTGAGCAAGGAGGGGTCGAAGCATCTGTGGACCCTCCTCCACAGCAACCACCACCTCCACCTGACGATCGCCGAGATCGGCAAGTGCGACTGTGCTGCGGAGATGAGGACGTACCTGCCTCTGCCCCACCCCCAGGTGTCGAAGCGGCCGTGATGGGAGAAGAAGGCGTCGTACCCATAGGCGTCCTGAACCCCGTAGGCTTCTCCCCCCTAGGCGTCAGACCCTCGGGTGTGAAGCTCGGAGGCGTAGTACCCGTGCCTTTGGCTACCTAGTACTGAGAAGCCTCTGCCATCTGAGCAGGCGTCATCCATGTAACGAAGCCCATGAATGCATCTGCACTCATGGAAGCGGGATCTGGAATCTCGTCTGCCATACTAAAGTCCTGCACAAAGAAAGTAAAATAAAGCGTCAGAACAAAGTTGTTTAAATTAACTTTAAGCTTAATTTTAAATCAAAGTCTTCACACAAACACAAACACTTACAGGCCTAGGCCTCGACGAGTGAGGCATCATCGATAAGATCTTGCACCGTATCATCGTCTATCTCTAATTGCAAAAATAACTCTGCCCCAACTCGTTCTGACAGATTGTCTTCATCCATTGCATCTTCATCTACAACTGTCAATTCTGGCTTGTCTGCGTCATCCCTCGTATATCTGTCAGCTTCCTCTGCCATACCTTCGTCCATCTCATCTAATGTAACAGTAGTATGGAAGTCATCTGTCTGACTTTCCTCCAGGAGATCTTGCCCTTCAAATACTTGTTTATTTCTTGGAGAAACCTGAACCACAAACCATCATTGTCTCTCTCGAGGGTCCGGTACAAAGACCACTTGCTCGCAATGCTCGGGGAGAGCAAATGTGTCACTCGCATCTGTCCAAATCTTTGTAGAATCTATTTGCACAAGTTTGTTTCCATCTCTGCGTACCGTTGCATTACGACCAGAAATAATCACCTTGAACCACTTCACATCGAACAAAAACATCTCAAACCGCCTGAAGCTTACTTTTAGGATATCTGACACCAGACCGCAGTAATCCAGGTTGCTAGTGCTCTCATTCGTGTCTCTAGCACTGGCCCTGCTCTTCTGCATGAAACTAACCATTACCCCACTGTCAAACGTGTTTCTTCTGCTGTCAATTTGTTGTGTTCTGAAATGCTTTCCATGCGACCACAGTGCCATGTATGTATGATACTTCCAGTCACATCCAATAGCCAGCTCTTCCTCTTCTAGAGATATGGGTTCTCCGATCTGTCGAGATGCTCTCACTGTCTTGTCCAACCATGCCATTGTAGGGAATTCAGGTAGAGGAGCGAGATAGTCTTGCAAGGGTAAGCCTCTAGTCGTTCGACTTCGCCTGAAATCCTGTCGCTCTAGATTGCGTCTCTCTTTCTCTTCTTCGTACCTTTCAAGCCATTTTTGCATCGGTGCTGAATTTAGTATACAGAACTTCATGATCTTTTCTCGCATGGCTAGGTTCATTTTCTTCGGCACCCCTTGCCCTTGCGGCTCCTCTCCCACCAGTCTTGCATCCTCCTCATCGCTCCACAGTCGAGGCATTTCTGGGTCAAAAACGAATAGAAATTCGGTTGTCAATACAAGAGACTCTTGCACCAGCCATCCTTCTGCCATGCTCCCCTCTGGACGCGCTTTTTGGCGAACAAAACCCTTAAGTGTTTTCATGAACCGCTCTAGAAAGAACATCCAACGGCTGTGGACTGTACCTGCCACTGCAACCTCATTTACTACATGGACGAGCAAGTGCATTTGGATAGTTAGGCAGCTCGTGGGTAGATACTTCTCAATCATGCAAACTGCCTCAATGGAGTTAGCCCTTGTGACTACAATAGATTCCTCCCGTATCTCCTTGGAAGAGATCCACCGCACTAGCTCTGAATCTTGTATATGCAGGTCCACACTTCCTCCGTTAAACACCCCTTGATCACAATTGGAAGAATGAATTGCAAGAACTTATGCCAGTCGTGCGATTTCAACCCTGACAGTTGATCATCACGGGTGAATGCTGTCTTGAGACATCGCATATATCCTGTTGGCGTCCTGAACTCTGAAATCACCCTTTTCACTTGTCGCTCTTCGTTTTTTAGCAATACCCATGGTGCTCTTGGAAGTTTTGTTTGACCAAGTGCATTGGTGAAAGGCCACAGCTCTGGCATCTTTCCAACCGACTGCAAATCATCTCGTGAAGCTCGATTGTCTTTCATTCCCATGATTGTCTTCCATAGGAGCTCTCCCACATTCTTGAATATATGCATTGGATCCAGCAAATGATTAATTAGTAGATCACCCCAGTACGGCAACGTATGGAGAATGGACAAACGTTTCATTCCTGGAACAGGTTGCCCCTTATGTTGCTCCCATCGGCGACGCCACTCTTGTACATGCAAAAGACGACATTCGACGCGACCAAGCTGGCCTTCGCGCAAGTGATGGCCATTTGGAAGATAACGGTGGTGGCCTTGATAAATTGTCTTTCGAAGAGAGGTAGAATAGCGCACATCCAAAGACTGCCCGCAAATTGGACATGCATTGTATCCCGAAGTTGTTAGTCCTGCATATATCAAAGCATGAATCAGGCCAAGGCAAAGGTCTTGCGAATAGCGAGAATTTTATAAATCAATAACCATTACCAGAAACTTCTCCGTATCCTGGCCAATCATGCATAGTCCACATAAGAAGTCCATGGATCCTTGCATGCTGTTGTCCTACTGGTTCAACCGCATCTGCTATGTCGATCCCATGCCATAACTCCCGAAGCTCGTCAACTAGTGGAGCTAGATAAACATCCATGTTTTTTGCCTTGAACTTACCAGGTACAATCAAGCTTAAAATCAAATGACCCTTCTTGATAGCAAGCCACGGCGGGAGGTTGTAATTGATAAGGCACACAGGCCAAGTGCTCCATGATGAGCTTCTCAAGCCAAATGGATTGACTCCATCCATTGCCATGCCCAAACGCAAATTGCGTGGTTCACTCTTAAAATGTGGCCAAGTATCTTCACTGTGCCTCCAAGCCTTCGAATTAGCGGGCACCCTAAATGTTGCGTCAGTGGATCTATTCGTAGAATGCCACCGCATCAACTTTGCAATGGAACCACAACGAAACATGTTTTTTATCCTAGGAATAATAGGGAAATGCCGCAACACTTTAGGTGGCACTGTCTCGCCAACTGCATCTTGTTTGTAGCGCATTGCTCCGCACTTAGGACACGAAAGACAATCTACGAATTCATTGTGAAAAAGAATGCAATCATTTGGACATGCATGAATCTTGTTGTAGTCCAAGCCAACTGAGGTCAGAAGTTGCTTCGTGTTTGGCTTGGAGGGGGGCATTTCATTGCCAACCGAGAGAAGTTGCTCCCGCAATAACCTATTTAAGCCACATTAAATTAAAGAGCTCTCCGAGCACATCACCGTTGCAATCGGAAAATATCTTTTGTAAATTACGTACCTAAACAAAGCAGTGACGCTTGCATTTGACCACCCGTACACTGACTGAAGATTCAAAAATGCCAGACAAGTACGAAGCATAGATATTTTGGCACCTTCATAGATTGGTTGACGTGCCAGCTTCCTCAACATGTCTTCAGGAGATAGGCGTACCGCTTTTGGTGCTGCTTCGTTCGCGTTCTCCTCGCTTGTCTGGAAGAAGGCATCCAGCATCTCCTCCATGCCGTCGTCTTCTGTCTGTAAGCCCTTTTCTGCTTCCATCCTTGGCTCTATATTGGTCGGACCTTCATGCATAATCTTTTTTCTCTCTCTCTCTCTCTCAGATGTAGGTGCTATGTCACGGAAATCAATGCCCGTTCCATAGGAGTCGTATCGCAGATTCTGTACGGTTTCTCTAGCAAACTCTCGGTACTTGTGCACATGCTCATTACATATCCTACGCTTGCGCAGGATTTGATACTTGCAGAGCGTGCACGAGCATGCAATCTTTTCCTCCATGTTAGTTGATGATGTTGCCATCTACAATGATTATGAATGTTGTTTTAATATATATATATATATATATACTCCTCACAATGTAAACTACCTCGCATTCTCTAGTCTTGCCCAATCTCTGTACACCTCGGTCCAGAGGTGTACGGAGATCAGGACCACTGGGTCAAAATCTCGTCTTTATTGGTCAAATCCTATATGGGTAGACACATACGTGCACTCCTAGGTGTACATGGCAATGCATGTAGCAGGCAAAACCCCTTTGCCTCTTTTAGTTCCATAGTTTCCTTTCTGTCTACGTACCCTATCTCTCGTTCTTTCTCTCTCAATCTCGCTCTCGCTATCTCTCTCTCTCTCTCTCTCTCTCTCTCTCTCTCTCTCTCTCTCTCTCTCTCTCTCTCTCTCTCTCTCTCTCTCGATCTCGCTCTCGCTATCTCTCTTTCTCTCTCTATTTCCCTATTTTCCTATCTCTCTCTATTTCTCTATTTTCCTATTTCTCTGCCATAACTCCTGGAGCTCCACTTCCCTATCTCTCTCTCTCTCTCTCTCTCTCTCTCTCTATATATATATATATATATATATATATATATATATATATATATATATATATATATATATATATATATATATATATATATATATATATATATATATATAACTCTCTTTCTCTATCTCTCTATTTCCTCTCTCTCTACTTCCCTATCTCTCTAATGATCGAACGAGCGACTGATCTAGGGAGATCTAGACACCCACGACTGCGGAGGACTACACAACATCGACAGAGGCTGCATCAGAGGATCTAGCTAGGTTACTTTGGCTCGACATGCACAACGCCCGATCAGAGTACTGACCATGGAGGAGATCTACCTATCCCAACTAGCTCGTTTAGTCGTTTAGTCCACACCCAGCAGTTTAGGATTCCATAATATTTTATTTTGTCATCTTCTTACTCTGACTTTGTATCGGATCCATCACATTGTAACTTTCTTGTCTCATGTCTCATAGGTCACTTTGGCCTTTCGAAGACGTTAATATAACATTTCATTTCATTTCTCTCTTTAATTTTAATTTCTCAAGCATACATTAATTCTCTCTCTCTCTCTCTCTCTCTTTGATTACCTACACACACACATTTCTCTCTCTCTCTCTCTCTCTCTCTCTCTCTTTCCTACACACACACACACATACCTCCCTCTCTCTCTCTCTCTCTCTCTCTCTCTCTCTCTCTCTCTCTCTCTCTCTTTCCTACACACACACACACACCGCTCTCTCTCTCTCTCTCTCTCTCTCTCTCTCTCTCTCTCTCTCTCTCTCTCTCTCTCTCTCTTTCCTAGACACATACACACACACACACACACACACACACACGATGTAGAGGTAGAGAGAGAGAGAGAGAGAGGGGTTGGGGAGGGTGGAGATGGACATAATACCTGCGCAGCAGGTTTTGGCCAAGACCCGAGCAGGCGAAAATGGCCCCTGCGCGCGGGTTTCGCTTTTTTCCCCCAAATTTTTTATGTCGCTATACGCGTCGATATACGTGTGGCAAATAAAAGCCTTTCCACGCGTATATCGACGCACACTGCGACGTGTATAGAAATGCCCGCTAATGTCGTCGATATACGCGTGGAAAAGCATGGCCGGTGATATATACGCGTCGATATCTTCATTTAGTGTTGTAGTGGGGATGTTTTTTGCAAGGTGTGGGATAGTTGTTCTGTGTGCTAAAGTGGAGTTGTTAGTGCAAATTAGCCATTTTGAAGGTATTATTTGAGAGGTTAGGGGTGCTGTGGAATCCCTGGGCTATAGAGAGGTAGATATTTTGTGTGCTAGGTGTGTTTCCTATTCCCCCTCTGTAACATGGAAGATAAGATCACAGAATTTGCACACCATATATGGTGAAGGCTGCAATTGAGAACGAGACAAATATGATGACTATGTTCTGTCAACGATAAATGCAAGAAGGATGCTCAATAAACGTCCAAAGATGTGAGAGACGTCATCCAAAAAAGCTGGAAAAAGGAGATGTTTATAATTGAAGAGTCCTCAAAATAGACTGACGTGAGACGCAAGATTGACGGCCACAATATAGATAGAAAAAATCTAAATTTTCTCAAAAAAGTTGACGCCAAAATCAGAAAAACAATCGCGGATGCTTCATGAAGACGCATAAGGATGAAAGCTATGTCAAGCCCAATTGCAGTAAAAACAACATAACTTTCTGCTGCAAACTCCGATTGACGCAAACCTAGAACTCAAATAGAAGAGCTCAAGGAGACGAACAAGTTTTGGAGCAGAAGACCCTAAAAAATTGAGACGAAGTTTAGGGTGTCAAAAAACAAATTAACAAGAAAAAGTAATCAACGATTCATTATATCGATTAGCAATAAACACCACACAAAACACTAATCATATTCTTCTTAACACTAGTTCTGTAATTGGACACTAAAGTGTCCTGAGACACTAAAGTGTCCTATTTTCCTACGAAGTTTTGGAAATTTATTTGTCAAGCTAGGAAAAAAGTTTTTTACACCTTGTTCTACGTACCATAGGTTGGTTATGAGGGAAAGAAAACATTGGATTTTTCTCCATGTCAAAATACAAGCTCTATGGAGAGAATTGTGGTAATTTCTAAGTCGTAATTTTCTGTAAAATTTCAAGGTGTTTTGCCAAAAAAATCATAAGATGCATATATCTTTTTGTAGAGGTGAGCCTTTTTATGTTTTTAAAAGCCAAGTGCTAGTAATTTATGTTACAAAACAATGGAATGACCTTCAAGGAATAGTTTCAAATTTAATTTCAAGTTATAAACATAATTTCATACTTGAGCATGTGCTGACTAAGAGCATTATTTTGGCCTTTCAAAGGTCCTCTCATGGAATTGGGGCTATTCTAGTATAATTTGACAACATCAAATGACTTTATACGCTAAAACCAAGAAAGTAAGTATTTTTTTGTCGCTTACACCATATCTTGAAATTTTGATTACGCAAAAACTCTTGAAAATATTGAGTCCTCCACAATAACATTGAAACCAAGGTTTTAGGTATCCCATTTGTGCTCATACCATGCACTTTGATACATTTAGTTGATATGTGTGGACAATTTGAGTTATTTGAGGTTTTGAATACTTATGTTTCAAGAATTAAAATATCCAAATTTTTGCATACATAGTTTTGAATATTTGAAATGATCCAAAAAAAGTTTCTTAACAAAGTACTTGAGTCCTCATTAAAGAGGGTAAGCAATGTATCACTTTCTAAAACTCAAAAACACATCAAAAACATATTTTTTCTATGCATACAACAACATGCTTGAAATGGCTATATCAAACACGTAGAACTTCCCATTATTTTATTTACTCTCAACAAGTAATTTTTTTGCACATGAAACTTGCAATTATCTATAGCACAATTGTAGAAAAATTGTATACAATTTTCTACAAGGTCGCTTCATTTTTTCTTGAGCTTATAAAATTGATTTCTTCAAAGCATCAATCGCAGTCTTATGGGGGTCCACATGATGATTATAATTCTTGATCATGATAGCTTCTAAAATGCAAGATTATATTTTTAAAATACCCTCTAGCTAACATATTTAAGCATATCAAGAGGGTTTTCTTAAATACAACATATCAAGAGGGTTTTCTTAAATACACCGTCTAATGCAAGTAGCACTTTATTAAATTTGTGAAAAAGGGACAGTTAAGTGCCCTGTTTTGGTACCAAACTAGTGTTAACACAAAACAACCATAGCTAACAAGAATCAATCCTCAAAAATAAAATTTGTAGCAATTTTGAATCTTACATGCGAATCGCATATACATACTATTTTGTCACCATGAATTAAATCGCCGCGTGATCGTTACCGCTCTGATACTATGTTGAGATGTAGAGAGAGACAAGAAAGAGACACACCATGTACGCTCCCAAAGACCGATTCATATTGAGGACAAGATACAAGTATATGGGTGAGACCAAGTTGAGTAGAGTGAGCCATATAGCTCCAACATCGACTTGAAGGGCGCTCGTCTGGCTTGACTACTACATTCCCTCCTTCCTAGCCTTTGCACGTCTACGTGCAAACTGCCTTGGTTTGCTTTGGATTGCTTTGGTTTTCTTGAATCTCTGTTGGACTACTGGATGTATCTTCTTTAGTAGTCCAATTGTCGCTTTTTTAGAGTTCATGTGAGATTTTTGAGCTTCTCCATCCTTGCTTCCATCTCCACAACTCCTTGAATGGATTGTTTCTTAAAGTGCTTTGATATGCAATGTGATGAGTCAGTGGATTTTTTGTCATGGGGTTGAAGATGGATGAATCTTCTTCAAAGAACCTGTTCATGAACGCCTCTTCAAACGTTTGCATGTAGTGTGGGGGCAAAAACATGACGTAGGCGCACAATCCCATGATGATGTTTTGACTTGGAATTTCTATTTCTAGATTCTAGCATAACCCTCGGCTTCCTTCAAGGAATACTTGCCAAGGATGCTCCAATACTTCTATGTCTTCAAATGCTCTGATACACATAATGATCATCTTTGAAATTTTCACTAGCATTTGGCAAGCCAAGTCCGGAACATCCTTCATCTGATTGATGATGCCTCTTGGGAGGGTCACTGTAATAAAAACATTCCTATCATGTGGGTTCAACAACAGGGATTATTTTATGCTATATTTTATTACAAATTTACATACAGAAGGGTGTACAAAAAAAGACCTTGATTTTTTTAAAAAACCAGATTGAATAGAACAAGGTTTCCTTTTTATTAGGGAAAAATTCACAGCTAAGGGGTTTTATGAATAGTCCTTGAACACATGTAATATGTAGGTTTTACATAGAGTGATCCCCCCGAGTGATGCCTTTTAGATTATGGACCATATATTTCTTAGTTGGTTTGAAGTTTCCTGTCATCCTTGTGAGAGCTGGGTAGTTCATCACTACCATTCTTTTACATTGCCAATTGTAGAAGCTATCCTAGGATCGCCTTCTATTGATTGGACAGTAAGTCGGATTGATCCCGAGATATTGGCGTGTTTCTGTAATATATCTCATTGATTGGGCACTTTTTGAACCATTTCTTTCTCCACAGGGGTTGGTTGTTGAGGATTGTCTGAATTTGTGTAGCAGTTATTTGGCTATACCTGTATTCCCCTTTGCGGTTTGGCTCAAGACTAGGCAATAATTTCTTTTTCCATAAGAGAGCCTCTTGTCTCATTTTAACGGCAATGCAATCATATCCTGCCAATGGTTCTTGACTACTTTGTCAAGTGTGATCATCAGAAGTGCAGCCGACTCCAGTACCTTAAGCTCGTAATGTATATATTCTTTGTGAGAGGGATCACCCACTTTTGAGATCCACCTCTGTATTTCCTCTCGAGCATCTGCTTGATCCTTCAAATTCATGTGATCCTACTTCTATAGAAGTGGTAGGTAGTTCTATAGGAGGAAGTCCAATGTCTTCTATTCCTGCCTGGTTTTTTGAGGAACTTCTATTGTGGTTGACTAGGATTTCATGGAACTAATGGCCAAATCTTTCTAATCTAAATCCATCGCATGTGTGGCACTTTGAGTAGCCAACTCTTCTCTTTCCTTCACCAGCTGTTCCTGAAGCATGGAAATTTCATCCTCTTTTGACTTTTGAATGGCCTTATGCCCAAACTATCATGATTTTCTTGTCATATTGTTCTTGATCTAGGGCCACCTTAAGATCTTTCAACTCTTGTATCGTTGAGGCTGGCGTTGCTGAAGTTGAAGCAGGTGGGGCTAAGATGTCCTACATTGCCAAGGAGTTGTGTAAGTGTTTTGCTGACAACCACATAGGATTCCCCTAGTTTGGAGTTCTTTTCCCTTTCTATTTCTAGCTATTCTTCTAGGCGTTGTTGCTCAACCTATAAATCTGTCTTAGCCTCATTAAAGGCTTGAGATTTTTGGTAGAAATGAGTAGCATTTACCTACTCCCTTTGGAGCTTAGCTTGAAGATCTTGTTGGTTACCTTGTAACTATCTACAATCTTTTGTTATAGCTCTTAATTAACTAGAAGTGCTTTGGCTACTTCTCCCTTGGTGTCTTCCAGCTCTAGTCCTTGTAGTTGTGGAGTGATCTTTGAAATTGTAGTTGTAGCTTGATTTGTTCCAGATAGTCGTCAATGTCAAAAGAGTTTATCAACTACATTCCTTTCTCTATTATGGCCTATGTGAGCACAGGGCGACCTCTGCTTTGGTTGTGTTCTTTGAGATTGGCTTGAGGTGCTGACTTCTTCTTTTTCTTTTTTCACCTCAGTTTTGTCCTTATCACTTTGCTCTTGAGTTGCCAGTGGAGAGTGCTCAGTCTCTTTGCCTTTTGCTTCATTTGCCTCTTAACTTGTGGGTGGTCTTGGGAACACTTTTTGCTATTTGCCTTGGCACCTCTATTGTCTTCTCAACGTTCTCTCTATCAACTCCTGGTCATTTGATTCTTGAGTAGGAGGAGAGATGGTTGGTCAATTTGATGTTGATGGGATGTTTTCCATATGGATTTCCAAAGGATCCACACCACCCTTCTATTCTATATTTCTTCAATGTGAGTCCTCTCGGCCTCCTTGAACTTGGTAATTTTGTCAGATGATTTGAGATCATTGACGCACGTTGTCGCTTGGACTCTTGGTGTTCCCTTTGCTTTGATTTTCATTTGAGCTCCTCTCTAATCCTTTATCGCATTCAGTGTCAGAGCTTTTAATTACGCTTTAGCCACTCGTCTTTGTATTGCTTGATTTGCTATAGTCATTCTGTTTTTTATTTGCTCTAGTGGATTATCTTGGTCACTTTATTCTTCATCATCCGCATCAGCCCTCTTTTCTTCCGTTCTCTTTTTTCGGAGATCCTCTCTTAGTTCTCGAGATTCTTCCATGGACCTTCGCACTTGAGAAATCAAAGTGGGATCTCTATGCTCACTTGATCTTCTTTTTAGTTGAACCTTGCAGATTGTATAATCTTCTTATTCTTCCTCTTCCTTTTCCTTGTCGTCTAATGACTTGTATTTGGAAGGGGTATCCTTTGCTCAACTTTACATCCGACTCGGTTTCTTTGCTGTCGGACTTCTTTCTCCTTGAGCTGTGCCCAATTTCTTTCTTCTTTGGAGGTTGTACTGCAGAGGGTCCTGCCACTGGTTTAACTGCATGTTTGGATTTATGGATCAATTCCAGTTGCATCTTTGCACGTGGTAGCTCATCAATCATGCCTAATGCTTGATAGGAGATCCTTGTCAATACTGCTCTACCGTTCATGTATGTATTGTTGCGGTTGCTATTTTTTAGATTTGCCTCAACCAGATTTTCTAGAATATATGTGCCTAGATCACACTTTATGGTCCTTTGCTCTGATAGCCCTATTTCCATTAGTCCCGCAATGTGAAGATTTCCTTCAATATACCTCAGTGGTTTCTGGATTTTTAGGTGTTGTGCAATGAGTCGGAGTGACAGTTCTATCTCCAAGTACACCAGGTCTTTATAGGTGAACTTGTGCCCCTGCTGCTTCACAAAAGCTTTTTCATTATTAGCAACCTTTGTTTTAGGAGTAGATTATGCTTTCCTAGTGGCAAGTGCAATGCTTGATTTATCATATCCAAAGTGATTTTGACCTTGAATTTGGCTCCATCTTTGTCAGTCAGTATTGCCTCCCTGTTGTATTGGATTGGAAACATTAGCTCATGGGCACGTTGGAAGTCCGTTCCCCATGGATGTAGTTGGGAAAAAGTGTCCATTTGGAGGCATATTCATCCCTTGATCACTTCTTGTTGTCGGTGCAAATTCCATATCTCCTTAGGGAATATGATTGTCTTTACTTTTGTTCCGTTGGCATCTTTAAACCTTCCAAAAATGAAGATATTTACTCGGATTTGTGCCAGCTCCTCATCTGATACATGTGTTTTTTCATTTGATGCAATCTCTTATGACCTGGTAGGGTGGGGCTTCCCACTGCTTCCTGTCATCTGCAAGGTATTCTGTGATCAAACAATCTAGAAACTATCTCCAGAAGTTGGCCAACAAGTTGTCGAGAAAAGTCAAAAAATGCAGCTTGATTTTGCCCATTGAGTGGAGTCCCTAGGTGAAAGAATTATTGAATTTGGACCTCATTTGAATGCCCTAAAGTCCCTTGACACTTCCCTCAATTTTTGACCTGGTTTTGATTAATTCTATTTTTGTGGTTGTTTTTGTGCATTTTAGATCATACACAATTGTCCTGGTACTGATAAGAAGCATATCTGTGAAATATGTGTAGTATAAGTGTATCAAGTGGCTGTAGTAGGCAAAAATATTCCAGGGAGCTCTAGGTCACAAATCTCTCTCTCTCTCTCTCTCTCTCTCTCTCTCTCTCTCTCTCTCTCTCTCTCTCTCTCTCTCTCTCTCTCTCTCTCTCTCTCTCTCTCTCTCTCTCTCTCTCTCTTTGCCTATATGTGCCTGGCTTAACCTGAATGCAATTTTCATACTTATCGTACTTGCCCATATTTTTCATGTCATACCACTTGCGACTTCCACGGCTCGTCAATCGAACATCTGGTCATCATTTGGTCCTAATTTTTCAATTTTGGTCAGTTTCAAGTTAGCCCAAAATTTGATTTGTGCCAAATCCTTCTATATTTGACATGCTCAAAGCTCTGGCTTTGCAAATTCGGAATTTTCTTTCAAAAATTGAATAAAAGATTCCTGACTTGTTTTATTAATTTTTGATCATTATTAGATTATATACGTAGGAAAGAAAATCATGAAAAATTATCATTATTTGACCAAAAAATTGTCCAAAATTATTTTGCTCACTTGTATGTATACACTTTCACTCTAGATATTTGGCCCATTAAACTTTGTCAATATGGCCCAATACTTTGCCAAATAAGAGTAAAATTCTGTTAAAAACTGTCAAAACAAAAGCTTAAAACATCAAACACACTTTATACACTGTACACATAGTTTCTCATCACTTTGCAGCCTATTATCTTGTAATGTGCTGCATTTGGCTACTGTAGCCATTGTTGTTACTCCCCCCTTCCCTTTTTGAATTTTCTCACAAGGTTTGTGCGGTGTGCATGGGTGACAACAACGTGTCTATGCATGGCCATGTAATGTGACCCTATCATGCTTACAGAAGAGATGCAATGGGAAACACTGTGCTATGCTAGATATGGGTTCTGAACAAATTACAGTGGCTTTTGTGGTTGGGGTTTTTTGTTTTTTACATCATTCGAACAATAGTAATTGAAGGTGAGCTACCCGTTCCATAATGGTTTGCCTTTTTGAATGTTTTTGTATGGGCGTGCTCTCCACTCTTTGAGTTGGTCTCACTTTAGGGATCCACTTTAGTTTTTGCTTTAGAGACTGCAACATGGTTTCTGTATTTGTTGGTTTTGGTCTCCATTTTCATGTGTCTGTCTTTGACTTATTTTACTTGTGGATGTCTTTTTTTGAAATTCATTTGTAATTTTGTGATCCACCTGTAGTATTGAATGATTGATTGAAGTGCTTTCGGTGGGAGTTGTGTTGGCTCTATCACTAGAGAATTTGTCGTACTTTGCGTTGAAATATTGTTTAGACAAAATTCTTTTCGGAATCCATATTTGTTTTGGTTTTGATTCCAAAATTGATTTCTGGATCCAAACTTTATGTACCTGTCCTTGGAATTTATTGACAATTTTTGTTGTAGAAGCAAGCTATTCTTGCTTTGTTTCATCGTCAACTTCAATTTTTTTATTCATCCCATACGTGGTCTGTTTGTGCAAATGGTGTAACATAAGAATGATCCTTGAGATCATAATGAAGTGTGTCATCCTTCCAATCTGGAACAGCTTTGTAAGTTTGCATCCACTAAACCCAAGATGATGCACTCGTTGAGATCTGTATCAGCCATAACATGGAACCTATGGGAATTGGTTTCCGTCAATGCTAATTGAGACACTGTCTTGTCCCAAACTAACCATTATTTCCTTGCTGGTCGCTTTTAGTTCAAATCTTGGTTGTAAAAATCATGGACTCACATAGTTTGAGGTATGTCAAATAGTGCATAGCATTGACACGTGCTCTGATATCCACAGGCACTCTTTTGCTCATGCCATCAACTAGCCTGACATTGATATGAACATCCATTCCACCAAGCCAAGGTTGATCGGATTGAACTGATATGATAGGAGGTGGTAATTGTTGTTTTTTATTTGTCTTCAAACTCCTTAATTTCATCTTTAACTGCTTGAACTTTCCTTTGTTGCTCCTTAGCTAAATGTATCCTTTGTAGCATGTCTATTGTGAGAGGTTGGTGATACTTTTTCAATCTGCATCCATTTATAATGTTGCGAGTTGGATGACTCTACTTTGTGATATGTCGTTGATCACAAAGGGGCCGTTACCCCACTTTTTAAGTTTCTTGGAATGTTTCTTAAAGGAATAGACTAACACATAGTCACCCTTTTAAAATTCCTTGTTTTTTATATGCGTGTCATGGAAGTGTTTCAACTATAGTTTGTGCGCATACATAGCTACAACGGATAGACGTCTGATCTCGTCTAATTGGATTATTTGGTCCAATCTCTCAAACAACTCATGTCCTGTCCACTAGTGTAGTAATCAAGAACTCTACCGGCATTACAACATTTCTTCCAAACACTAATTTGAAAGGAGTTGTATTTTGTGGTGTTTTATATGCTACCTGATATGCCCATATGGCTGAATGTAGCTTTAGTTCCCAATCCGTCCTAGATTCAATGACAATCTTTGAGAGTACTGTGCTGCACAAAACTTTGTTGGTACTCTCAGCTTGTCCATTAGTGTGAGGGTGATATGGAGTTGAGTTAGAATGAAAGATAATAAATTCACGTAATAGGAATTCAATAATGTCATTGAGATAATGCGTGCCTTGATCACTCTCAATTTTGATCGAAAACCCATAGCACGTGAAAATGTTCTCATACAAGAATTGTACTATGGTACTAGCATCATTCCGCTAGGTTGCCTTAGCCTTGACCCACTTGGTCAAATAATCTATTGCCACTATAATGTATTGAGTATACATTCTACATGCCAGTGGAGAGATAGGCCCCACAAAGTATAATCGCCACTTGACAAAAATGCGTCCTGCCATCGTTGGTCTTAGTGGCATGCCATCCCATCGTGTGGGTACTTTATCACATTGGCATGGATCACAATGTTTCACATGATGTTCTGCATTGATAAATAGAGTAGGCCACCAAATTCCTGCTAGGAGTATTGCTTTTATGATTTTTTCCACAGAAAAGTGTCCTGTGAAATCAAACTCAAGCAATATTAGGAATCATCAAATGATGCGACATGTATTGCAAGGTTTGTTGACAAGGTATAACAATACCTGATGGTCCACAAAGAACACAAATTTGTTTGCGAGTAGGTAATGTCTAAACTTTTTTACAAGAAGATCATTTCCAAGCCCTCTTTTTCCGTGGTAGTACTGTAATTTTGTTCCGCACTGTTTAACAATCTGTTGGAGTAATAGATTGGAAAATCCATATTTTTCTGTCCAAGTTGAGTCAAGATATAACCAGTAGCATAAGCCAATGCATCAACATGGACATGAAAGATGTTGTTCCAATCACAACCCTTCAAGATTGGAGTATAAATAAGTCTTTACTTCATTTGTTGAAAAGCCACAATGATAGTGTATATGTAAATGAATTTGCGATAATTCCCACAATGCATTGCCCATGAAGGCTTGTACCTCTCTAAAATTTTATGGTCGTGGAAGTGTAACAATCACTTGTATCTTTCAAGATCAATAGAAATTCTGTTTTTGGACACAATATGTCCCATAATCTTGCCTTGCCTTACCATGAAAACACACTTTTTAGGGTTTAAACAGATACAATATGTCTTGCATTTCTTAAAGACTTTCTTTAGGTTCTTGACATACTCACTTCTATGAAGAGAATGCACACACAGGTCATCCATATAAATATCTAAGTATTATCTTAGATATTCCTTGAATGCAAGACTCATCAGCCTTTGGAATGTGGCTGGCGTATTGGTCAAACCAAATGGCATTACCCGATATGAAAAAATACCCCATTCTGTAGCAAAGGTAGTTTTATGTTGATGCTTCAGCTTGATTGTGAGTTGATTATAGCCTGTAGGCTTCCTTCCTAGCAACTCTTTCTATGACATGATCAGCGATGGGTAAGGGATAATTTTCTCTGATTGTAGTAGTGTTGACTTGCTTGAGATTTACACACACTCATGATTTTCCATTTCTTTTAGGCACCACGACAATTGGTGATACCCACTTCATGTGTTCGATCTTGTAGATGAACTCTGCCTCTTGCAGTTTGTCTATCTCTTCCTTAATCTTCTTTATGTGTATGGACATTGTCAATGCGGTTTTGCATTACTTTTGAGAGGTATCATGTGCTGACAAACACAAGGGACTAACAATCCTTACACAAGGTAGAGCTTAGATGGCGATTTAGACAACTAGAGCAAGTAGGAATACAAGGGACTAACAATCCTTACACAAGGATGTGTTGTGTGCGTCAAGTGTGCACACCATTCTACTGAATTACTCATGAGAAGGCCTCCTTATATAGATGTAAGGGAGCCTCTAAATGCCCATGTGCAACCACCCTTAGATAGCCAAGTCCAAGTAGGACTCTCCCATGCGCCCATGTGTAGCCGCTTTTGGTTAGACAAGTCCTCCTAGAAATCGGCCACCGGCCAACGTTGCCCCTGAATTTGCTCCGTACCATCCATGATCACAAATAGAGATCTCATCAGCGTGCAAAGATGGAATCCACCAAATATATGTGCACCATTGGCTTCTCCTTATATGGGGGCTTACAAACTGTGCCACATATATTGTGGTGGCAAAACTGAGAGAGGTGGGCATTGCAAGTGTACAAACAATCATGTGCTGACAAATACAAGGATCTACCCCTTTAAGATCCTTGTATAACCAGGCAAATACATCTTTGTATTGTTTCAGGGTAGTTATGAATAGCTATTCCTCTTCCCCAGTAAGGTTTGTAGCTATGTAAGACAGTTTTATTTATTCTTTGGGATCTGCCAAATCTATCTTCTTTGCATTCTCAGATCCATCATATGATGTTTCCAGATCTTTTGGCTCTCTCATTGATTGTTCTACCATAATTTGTCGATCTTGAATTGTATATTTCTTGTAATGAGAGGGTGCCAATTTTTTTTGAGTTAGAGTCCCCCTCGGTTTCCATTTTTGTAGTCCAAACCTCGTTCAACGTTCGTTTTAATTTTTGATATTCACTCTCGCGTTCTGTTTTGGACATTTTTGGTGACTTTTTGTTTTTGTTTTCTGGCTGTTTCTTGCTCTTTTTTTTCGACTTTTCTCAAAAACTTATCGATTTCAACGGTTTTTGTGTTATTTTATCTCGGACACAATCATCTACTACCATGAGCATAAGATATTATATTTTGGTCATTAACTTTGGCATTTTTTTTCTCAATTTTGTTTTGTTGTTCTTCATGCATTTTCTCTAATATCTCTCTTGTCTTTGTGTTTTTTGGTTAGGTAACTCGTAGAAAATTGGCTCACCCTCTCTTTTCATAATCTTGTGTTTTGAATCACCCAAAAGTTTGTCTTCTGCATCGTTTTCTAATTCCTCACTTCTCAAATCGTGGTATTTGTCTTCATCATTTTGTGAAGGTCACGTATAAAAACCTTGTCCACTATCCATTTATAGTCATTTACTAGTTCTATTCTAGTAGTTTTCAAAATTTGTTCAGTTTCTTGGACCACCCAAACCATTAGAAAGGGTCTTATGTCGTAGCCATCTTTGTCACAAAATGTGGTGCTAGTTAGATCATTTACGTATACATCAAGAGTTTCCAATATTTGATCCCACCCAAAGGATTCAAATAACTCCTTTGGGAATGATTTCTTTATGTAGTGATCGTCTTCTACTACATGCTCTAAGATGCAATCCTCCTTCTTAAGACTCCCGCTGTTTGATGCTCCACACATCCAAACGTGAGAATCCTTCACTATCTAGGTAGGTAATTGCATTTTGTCGTCCGTAGTTATAGCAAAGTCTTCTATTGGAGTTTGGTTGACGTCCTTCTAACTACAAAAAATCCTTGGTGTTCACCTTGGTGATAACTCCCTTGTGCTATAAAAAGAGATGGTCATAGCCCCAATCTTCAGTCATTTTGAGTTGATGCATGAACGGTTGTCCTAGAATAACTTCAATTTTTTTGCCTTTTCCAAAATCTACCATTGCAAAGGTGTGTTTGTATTCTATCCTACATGAGGATACTATCACTTGTTCCAACATTCCCAAGGGTCTTCCCACATACCCGTCAGCTAATTGCAATTTTATGTGCGTTTTTCTGAGAGCTGGCCTTTCCCATTTCTCCCAGATTCCTTTTGTAGCAATGGCTATTCATGCCCCACTGTCGAGTATTGCAATGGTCTTCACTCACTTAAATTCCAGAGGTAAGGTGGTGTTTCCATCTTCGCCTTCACGGTAATCATCTACCTTATTTACTGTAACAAATTTCACTTTTGGTTTATCAAGATGTGTCAATCTCAAGAAGTGAACCTAATAAGCAATCACACCAACTCAACAAGAAAACCACCACACAATGATCATGAAAATTTGCCTATGTTTTTTCTCACCGTTCTAGGTTCATCACGCCATTTTGGCACTCAAAAGTGTGGGGATCGGGGATTCCGTGCGCTGAGTGCAAGAGAGGGAAGGAGAAGGGGGAAGGGGATGGAGGAGAAGCTACACAAAGGGAGTTGGGTTAGTGGACAGGAAAGTGAGAAAGTAAGGTCAACCCTCTCACTTTCTCTCCCTATATTCATTAGGAAGAAAATGTGAGTGAGGGTGGTTTCCCACGGCCACCTGGCCTACACCCCAACAACCTCCCACTTGAAGGTCATGGTGGTGGCCAATAGTGGCATCAATATAGTTCGTCTATACAAAGTTGATGAAGCATCACCTAGGCTTCATCCTACACCCATAAGTTCTATACAATGTGTAAATAGCTCCAAGGCTAGGCTCTTTGTGAGAGCATCTCGGGGTTGTCGTCAGTGTGAACCTTGACAAGCTCGATGTGCTTGCCAGCCAATGCATCTCGTATGACATGGTATTTGACCTCTATGTGTTTCAACTGAGTGAAACACTGGATCCTTTTCGAAAGCAATGGCGCTCTGACTATCACAATGCAGTACTGGAACCTCGTGAATGGAACTCTGATTATCACAATGCAGTACTAGAACCTCGTGAATGCCAAAATCCCCCCCTAGACAAGCTAAGCATATGGATTCCTTGCTTGTGTCAGACATAGCAACATATTCTGCCTCAGCGGTAGATGAAGAGGTGCAGTCTTGGAGACACGATCTCCTAGAGATAGCTGCTCCTGCAAACATGAACACATAGCTAAATGCGGATGTTCTACGATCCATGCAACCCACATAATCTGCATCCGTGTAACCTACAATAGATGCATCGCTGTTTCAAAGCGTAAACACTTGCTAGCTATACCCTTCAAATATCTGAGGATTTTCTTCACTGCTTCCCAATGCTTCTTGCCAGGGTTTGCCATGTACCTACTAATCACTCCTACTGCATATGCAATGTATGGTCTTGTGGCTACCATAACGTACATCAAACTACCAACAACTACTGAATAATATGGCACTTTCGCCATTTCCTCTTTTTTAGCTGTTTTGGGAGAATCTTCCTTGCTAAGTTTGGAGTATGCTTGCATTGGGGTACTCAGCGACTTCCCCCCCTGAATACTAAAACGTTGCAAGACTTTGTGGATGTACTTTTCTTTAGACAATTCAAGAATTCCACGTTGCTTGTCTCTCTTGATTTGCATACCAAGAAAGTGATTGGAATTTCCCAAATCTTTCATGGAAAACTGAGTGCTTAGCATCCCTTTCAATAGATTGATCTCATCAATTAATTTGCCTGTGACAAGCATATCATCTACATACAAGATCAAGATGATTAAAGAACCATCGTTCAATCTCTTTGTGTATAAGCAGTGATCTTATTGACTTCTTATGTAACCCCAAGACTACATGAATTTGTCGAATTTTTGATACCACTGCCTTGAACCTTGTTTGAGGCATAGAGTGCCTTTTTAAGTCTACAAACCAATTCTACCCTCGTTGGCTTTTGGGTTTCACATAGAAACCCTATGGTTGTTTCATGTAGACATCTTCATCTAGATCCCCGTGAAGAAATACTTTGTTCACATCCATTTGGACATGTTCGATGTCCTAGATAGCAACCAAGCCAAGCACAATGAAAAGTGTAGTCATCTTGACTACACTTACTGAAGAGAAAATCTCATCGAAATTCACACTTTTTTGCTGCTTGAAACCCTTGGCAACTAGATGAGCCTTGTACCTAGGTTTGGGATCTTCCATTGCATACTTCTTCTTGTATACCCACTTGCAAGGTAAAGAATTTTTGCCCTTTGGTAATTCAACCAAATCCCATGTCTCATTAGCCACAATCCAATTATATTCTAATTGCATAGCTTGCTCCCACTTAACGCTATCGTCCATTTGTATAGCTTCTTTGTAGCAGGTTGACTCTCCACTGTCAGTGACTAAAATATGGTGTATACTGGCTTAAATTGCTTGGGTGCACATGATACTCTCACAGAGCGTCTCAGTGCCTAACTGCTTGACTCTACTCTCTCCGGAGCAATAATAGTATCTTGCACTTGAGGATTAAGTGCAACACTACTGAACTGAGTTGGTTCGAGGATACATCCTCAAAACGAACGCATCTATACTCAAATTCCTCGATGGGATTCTTGTGCATTTTTGATTCATTGAAAATCACGTGTGAGCTACAAATGACTTTGTTGGATTTTGGGTGCCAAAGATGCTAGCCCATCTCTCCATTTGCACTATAGCCAATAAAAAATGCATTTGTGTGACCTGGGATCTAACTTGTGGCGAAGTTCTTTGGCCACATGTGCATATGCCTCACATCCAAATACACATAAATGCTCATAACTTGGCATTTTCCCAGTCCATAATTCCTCTGGAATTTTGAAATTCAAAGGAGAACTAGGTGACCTATTGATGATGTGCACTGCTGTCAGAATAGCTTTCCCTCAAAACTCTGGAGTAAGCTTCACCATAGACATCATAGAGATAACTCGCTCTTGAATTGTGTGATTCATTCTTTAAGATATCCCATTTTGTGTGGGTGTGTATGGAGTAGTAAACTGCCGACGAATGCCTCTTTGATTGCAAAAATCCTTCAATTCCGTGGAGACATATTATCAACCATTGTCCGTGCGAAAAGCTTTGAGCTTTTTCTTGATTGGTTCTCAACCATGGTGAGGAATTTTTGGAACGCAGAAAAAAGACCTTTTCCTTATGCTTAAGGAGATACACCCACACCTTTTTGGTAGAATCATCTATAAAGGTGAGAAAGTAGTTTTCCCCCCCCAAAGAGTTTTATGTGGCATTGGACCACACAATTCACTGTGCACTAAGTCTAGGTGTTCTCCTAGTTTCTTGTTCAATGGTGAAGATGTCAACCTAGTCTGTTTTCCATATAGACAATGCTCATAGGATGGAAAGTCCGTGTAATCTAACACAGGTAAGTAGCCAAAATGTTGAAGTGTTTTTATTCCGTTTTGGCTAATATGTCTAGCCAGCTATGCCACAACTCAATAGAAGGTAGCTCGGCAACATAGATTGAGTGTTCGTTGACACTCAAAACAAACATAGTGTACATAAATCCGTTTTCACAACCTTTCATCATGATAAGGTTGTTCTTGCGGATCATTCAAAAACGATTACCAAAGACTGTAGTTAGCCAAGATCATCCAATTTCCCTATAGAAAGCAAGCTCTTGGTAAGCTTGGGCACATGTCTAACATTCTGGAAAACAAAAGTAGTGCCATTATGCATCTGAAGTTTCACATCACCAATGCCAATAATTTCAAGCTCATAGGAATCGCCAAGCTTGATTACGCCATGCTTGGATGCATAAGAGGAAAACCACTCTCTATGCGGTGTGACATGAAAACTTGCACCAGAATCAAGAATCCAATTCTGTGCATCACTTTCATCCTGTGCAACCAAAGCATCTGGAGTGAGATCTGAAGTGAAAATGAGAACATCTGAGGGATCTGCTGTCACAAAAACGATCGAGAAAAACTACCAAAATAGCCAAAAATGGCTCCACACGTAGTACAATGGACAATGTCCACAACTCAACGTACATGAGTAAACCGTGCTTAAATAGGCGCCAACAACTGTTGCATGTAGTAAAAGTGATCCTTGCGGGGATATCTGCTCTCAAAAGAGCTCAGTAGCACTAGGTGTGCTCACACAAGAAATGCATCTGTCAACGAACTTGTCCGTAGAGAATCTGCTGTCGAAATGACTGCCAAATCGCCTGTGAAAGCGTTGTGTCTGGCACTATGGAGAATCTGTGTGTGAATAGGCTAAAAAAACCCCTGTAACTTGTAACTTGCATGTCGGTGTCGCTATGTGTCGATTTCTGCCACCGGGCAAAAATACGCTAGTCGAATAGCCACCAAAGGTTTCGTAGCCAAAAATCATGCCATACAACGTGATCAGTGTGCTTGGTGCCAATGCCAAGTGTGACTCCTCTATGGTAGAGGTACCTCACCCATGCGTGTGGCAAGTACAGCTATCGATCGTGGGAAAATATCATCTGCGTGAAACCGTTGTCGGGTCAGATGTCAAAAAATCCATCACAATGTGTAAGAATGTCAAGCCGGTGCCGAAAAGTGTTGATGTCATCTCCCCTCGCTGGATGGGAGTGGCTAGTCAAATAATCGAAGATTGGCGTAAAAAACTGAACTTGGGCCGATGCCGGATGACATGCCGTACCTGCACAAGTTGGTGTGTGTGCATGTGAGCGCACGCGAAAAGAGATTTCTATCTACTTCTCACTCACTCTGCCAACTCACACGCTCACTCTCTATCTCTTTGACTCTTTGAAGCTCGCTCTCTGTCTCTGTCTCTCTGTCCTCTCTCTTCACACACTCTCTCTGAATCTCTCATGCCCGAGTATGTGTGAGCAGGGGTTGGGAAGTCAGAGTGTGGTAGTAGAGGAGGGTCAGAGAGTTGGGACTGTTGGGGTATCGAGGTCCCCCTGTGGGAGCGAGACTGAAGTTGATGGTGGGGGGGGGGGACAACCCTTGCACACAAAACGAAGTTAGAAGTTCTTCCTTAAAAAATTGAATTCTACCCTTTTTTGTTTTTTCTCTGCTCTGTTGATGTTTGCAGACGATGATGCTTCCTTCTGTGTGTGTGTGTGTGTGTGTGGATGTCTTGAAACACCTCTCATTAGCTAGCTTCACAAGAAATCCTATTCCCAGTGTTGCCAAGCTTAATATCATGCTGGTTCCCAAGCCTATTGCTCACGGCTTGCCTCGGTATTGCTCGGCTTGCTCAATTGCTTATGATCTCTCAGGCCCGAGCTTCATTGCAGCTCGCTATGCTTCCCTCCCAAGCTCGCTTTCTGCAGCTCATGGCCCTGCCTGCTTATGCCCATGCCCAACTCCTACTGCTCAAAATTTCACCTGCTACAATGTTGCCTATTGCAAGCTTGAGTGTGTGTGTGTGTGAGCCCTGCTACTCGAGCTCACTCTACTGCCTCAAGCTTCAACTCTCTCGCACTGCTCCAATTTCCCGACTGTAACTGCTTTCAAGGCGTTGGTTTGCACCCGATTCTAGTATTCCTACTCTTGCTACGTCAATTATGCTACTGACTTTCTTGCAAGCCTGATTGCAGATTCTGATACAAGCCTTCAAGGCTTTGATGATTGCTAAGTTGCTGTCTACTGAGCTGAAGCTCATTTTGCTCTCATGCTCATGGAAAATCCCAAGCTTCAATCTCCTCTAAGTTTGAGGTTGTCATACATTCGTGTTCTAAACTGTAGCCTTGGTTTATTCTTCTAATCACTTCCTTGAAAAATTGATCAATGATTGGTTCCCAAGAAGTCTTCAAACATCTCGCTTTGTTGTGAGCTCACTCTTTGGAGATGAGATGCTACTAGTCGCATTGTCTATATCTTTTGTCACCTCTCGATAGGCCTTACAATTGTAACCTAGATAAAGATCTTCTCTATTGACTTTCTTAAATGTTGTGCATGATTTCAAATGTAGATTCTTTTTTAGAGTCTTGTTTGTCAAGCCCTTTATGAAGTGAGCCAATAATATCTCATCTTGTGGTAGCTCTCTCATAGGAAATCTCTATATGTATCGTTTGAAGCAAAGCAGAGCTTCCTTCACTCTCTTGTTATTTATTTTATTAAAAGCGTAAATTTGTGACACCGTGTTGTGCTTGATTTCCCTTTTTGAGAACTCCTCTACAAATTCATGTAAGAGTGTGCTATGTTTAGAAAATCATCTCTATCAAGTGGTTGGAACCAAGTCAAGATTGTTCCTTCCAATGTCAACCCAAATCCTTCATACTGAGTATGGAAATATGCAATTTGTTTAGCTCTCAAAACTTGTTTGAAGAGTGAGAAATGAGCATATGGATCCCCTAGCCCATTGTACTTTGTCTTAGCACATCGAGCCACTTGATATGGTCTTAGTCGTTGTGGTCCAGTCACCAATCTAACCAGTTCGTGGTCACTAGAAAAGACGTCTCGCCCTTTCTCCTCTTGTCTTGGAGAAAATCCTGGTGGAATCCTCTGTGATGCGTGCTCTTGCATCATTTTTGGCTAAAAGTAAGTAGAGATTGGAGTATCCTTGTATGTATATCATTCTAGGTCAATTGGATGAACAAGTTTGTACTCACATCCATACTTATCTACCATCAAAACTTGCACTATGTGGGCATATGTATACATGAATGCAAAGAGGTTCTTATGATCCATAAACTCTCTAGCACAGGGATCTACACACTTATAGAAGGTATATGGATCTCCGTTTGTAAACCAACACAATCCCTCATGAGTGTAATCCGTCAAAACTCTCATGGTTTTGTTAGCTTTGATGAATCTTACGCTCGGTTAATTTGTTGATCAGAGGATGCCTCTCCTCTAGTCTTTGCCGATTCTCACTCTTGAAGCCATTGCAATGTTTCTTGCTTTTTTCATGTGTCTAAGTGGAGTTGAAAACCCTGGTGGTGGATGCCATGTTTGAGGATCACAATAATCTCAAGACAATCCTTGACAGGCCCACTTTGTCTTAATACAACTTATCCCTTTTTGCCCCTGATCAGGTCTCTCAAAAGTTAGGTCTTTGTGGTCCTTTGGTCTCTCGAAATTGGGGGTACTCTAAAAGTTAGGATTTAGGAAACCTGAAAAAATTTAGCTTTAAAACCATAAAAAGCTTTCTTCTTGGCTATACGTGACTCAATTTGGAGTTGTATATCAAAAGCTAGAGCAATTTTGCTGAATTGCACTTGAAACAACACTCAAAACAGTTTGAGGACCACAACACAGGAACTTTGGCTTGTATCTTGGTTTATAGAAGGTATTTTTAGCTCAAAATTGAGATTTGAGATGTACTCAAGTATGTCTATAAGCTCATCAACTCCGACACCCCCACTATGCAGAGGTACATGGATCGCGACCCATGACCCTCTGTCAAATTTTCAGTCCAAATTTTGATAGTATCTAGACAAGGTTATATGCAGGCTCTATACCAATTTTTATCAAATTCTGAGGTTGGGGGACATGGATCGCGTGATCCGTGTTCAACCACATATGGACTTGATCTCTTGGCAACTTGTTGCACTCTATTTCCACAAGCTAAATCTCAAATCTTTTTGGATTTGGACTTGTTTTGATAGGTCAAATACTCAATACTAGGTCTGCACTGTGGTTTTCAGTCTGTCACCTATTTTGCTGCCTTTTGATCCAAATTTGCTCAATTTTCTCCAAAATTAGATTGGGAGATATGTTTTCTTGTGTATGCACTACTGATCTGGAAAGTTTTAGGTCAAGATGTCACTATAGGAACATGGATCACGATCCATGTTTGGAGGCCACATTGACTTTTCTTGGTACCATCAGAATTCACATAACTAGTAGGTGCTATGGTACCACAACTTTCTGAAAATGGACCTCTTGATTGGAAATCAGGTCAATTCTTGCACTTTTTCAAAATGCTTGATAGTTTTGGGCTTTTGGCTTGGATTTTGATATCCAAATTCACTCTTGAAAAGACCACTATACTCCTTATGATTTGCTCTAGCTATGATACAAGTTTAGTTTCAGTCTTTGATGGGGGGACATGGATCACGATCCAAGTATCCTTGTGTCAAAAGGTGATGAAACTTGGTACACAGCTTGCCCTTGGCCCTTGGTCCTTTGATCCTTGCTATATGGTTTTTGCATGATTTGGACTTGATTAGGTCAATTCAAATAAATCGATAGATCTATTTTAGGGTTTTCACCTTAAACTATTTTTTTTCTCTTTTGACCCACTTTTTGAACTTTTTTGAAAATGGTTCTTTTGGGAAAAGTGTTTGTCTATGTATTAACTACCTACTGCTCAAACCTTATGTATTAACTACCTACTGCTCAAACCTTAGCCAAAATTTTTGATAGGGATCATGGATTGCGATGCATGTTCCATCAGATTTGTACACAAAATTTGGCCTGTTGATTACCGGTAGTATCAATAGTCTCCTCCACCACTGCTTTTTGGATTTGGACAACTTTTTCTTAGTGAAAATCAAGTTTCTTTGTCTTCCCTGCGGTTTTTGACTAGTTTCTTTGTGAGGGTGTGCCAAAAAACTTGGTGGCCTCTATACCAAGATGATGCACATGGACCTCATCAAGGGTGGGAAAAAAAAATATATTTGGGGCACCACCTAGCTAAAAGTGCGGCTAGGACGCAAGTGAGAGTCAACACATTGTACACATGCATGTTGCAGCCTCCCCATGGCAACTTCTAACACCCAAGTGAGAATTCACACTAAATATAAATCCAAAGAGAAGGTAGATGGTATGAGGAAACCACTCTTGTGATGTGAGAGGCTTGAAGGGGCACCTATTCAAAACCTCTCTTGATCAACTCTGTCAAATGGATGCAATGGCAGGAGCAATTGTGTGCATATGTGATTGAGGAGGAGGGATTGTGTGTGAGTGTGTGTGTGTGTGTGTGTGTGTGTGTGTGTGTGAGTGAGTGAGTGAGAGAGAGAGAGAGAGAGAGAGAGAGAGAGAGAGAGAGAGAGAGAGAGAGAGAGAGAGAGAGAGAGAAGAAGAAGAAGAATAAGAAGAAGAAGAAGAATAATAATAAGAATAAGAATAAGAATAAGGAGAGAAGGTAACAGAAATGTGTTGGAGAGTGGAGAGAGTGCAAAGGGAAGAAGGATCAATGAAAATGTGATGCAATGCTTCACTACAGTCTCAAATCTCCACAATATGCGACATACTCACCCATACTCTACAAAACACACACATACTCACAAGCAAAGAGTCTAAGCATTATGAAATCTTCAAGGTGGAGTGGAGTAAGTTAAAGCATCACAACTCCATCAAAGGGAAGGTTGCAAGTAGCAAAGCTCACACACAAATCTAACTTGCTAATCACAAGATATACATAAAACTCCGCCTCCCAATACACTAGTGGTAGCCTAATGTTGCATCCAAGTGCTTAGTGAAGAAAATATACAATGTGGAGAGACCCCTTTGGCTGAGATTGGGGTTCTTTATATAGATTTTCTTGCATGATTATATTTAGGGATAATTACAATTTAAAAGGCTAAACCGGGGGGGGGGGGAATTGAGATGCCTTGGGAGCCACCACCTTGTCCTTGTAGATGCTCCTCTTAGAAGCTTCACCTTGCCACTTGTAATGGTACTTCTTCATCCCTCACTTGCAAAAATTTTATTTACCCTTGAGCCTTTGAATATATTGAGTTCTCATGTCACCATTGGTGGTAGAGGGAGGTGATCAATGAGGCATAGTAGAGAGGTAGATGTATATACATGAGGATGAGTGAGAGTGGGGGGGTAAAGAGACATAATTTTTTGAGTTTTTATGGTTGATTTGAGTGGGCTGAAGTGAGATTTGTGATGAAAGATAGTAATTTATAATGAATCCATACTTGTGTGATTGTGTGTGTAGTTTAGTGTGTGTGTGTAGTTAACTAGTGCACATCCTTACAGGAAAGGGAAGGTGATGAAGTGCATCCATGGAAGCTGGGAGGGATGATTAAGAATGAAGAGTGAAGGTAGTTTTCTGAAAAACTAAGTGTGTGTGAAAAAGAACATGAATAGGGCAAGGTAAGAGAAGACTAGGTGATAGAAAAAAGGCCCAAAATAGGCGTTTTTTCCATTAAAATGGCTCCAATATGGATCCCAAAGTGTTCCATCTGAATTTTGAGGGTAGGTGGCAAGGGGTGGGCATGGAGGGGGTCCTAGGGGCGTCTACTTATGATATGGTATCCATCCTTTTAGAAAAGTATTAAAAAAAATGATAAAAAAGGCTTGTTTTTCTTATGCGCTAAAGGGGAAGGTGGCCCACATCACATGCACCTTGATTTGGAGTCTTTCATTATGCACCACATGAGCTTGACACCTCAGGATATCTCAAGGACCCATGATGTCACCAAGAATATTATCTGTACACAAGGAAATTTCTAAATAGAAAATCTTGGAATGATGGATCCTGCCACTTGACCTTCCAAACTTCAGTCTTTTCCTAAGTAAAATTAACTCCCATTCCCTTTACCATGGAGTTCACCAATGCATGGAACTCATTCCCATGTGAAGCTCATGCATGTTGAAAAATCGAGTGATAACTAGGTAGCATCCCACAAGCGTATCCTCTCAACTAGCTATAATCTTCTGCCCACACTAGCATCACGCATGGAACTGGAAGCACTCAAATTAATGCAATATTTTTTTTATTTTTCTCTTTTTATTTTATTGGTTTTTTTTCTCTTGGCTATGTACAAGGGAAGACTTCTGGGGGGGTCGTGAAAAGCATGCATCATATAGCCCTCCCCTGATGGGCTGGAGATATTCATGTCTCTAGCTGTGTCCCAATCTGAAGGATCATCAACAATGCATAACAAAGTGTCAGCACACTCCTCACCAATCTGCAATTGTAGGGTCTAAGCCGCCATCCATTTACTGGGGTATGATGCAACTTCTGATCTAGGTCTCCTAGCCTATAACTGCCATTTAGAACTTTTACACTACCACAAAAGGCCCTTTCCGTTTCAACAAAAACTTATCATCCTTCCTATGGTTGAATCAATTTTCATACCGTAGCACAAGAGAACCCTCTTTGATACCTTTCTTTATGTTACACTCACGTGTCCCTCGGGTAGTTTTGATGTGAACCATTTCCCTATACACGTGCACTTTTTACTCTAGTGCTGGCTAGAGGTTTTTTCCCCGTGTAACCACATATACACACTATAGCATGTGTGGTGGTACGTGATGGCGGGAAAAAGAGCAGTGCAATCGGGTGGCCTCTGTACTCGTGCACACTCCACAAACCACGCCTCATGCAAACAAGCAAAGAACAAAACAAAGGGGGCACCACCCTAAATTAAAAGATTTAGGGACCTCACACATAGTGCACATAGGCAAGTGAGACTTCTGGCATTATGATGGCATCAAAACATATGGCAAAACAAATAGAAACGAAGCTTAGGGACCTTATGTAGCATATATATACACAAGACATCAGCTTAACAATACAACGGCATCTGATCATACATAACAAGGATATAGAGAAGCAAGCCAAGGATGGCATAATCCCTTGTCAAAAACAATCAACCCAGCAAGTAGGTATGATCCTACTAGCAACACATCAATACCTTAGAGAATGATGGCAAGGATGGTGGCCATGGAGCATGAGAGAAAACTCCTTATTTAGGTTTTAGGGCTAGTAATGTAGCATACTAGAGGGAGAGAGAGAGAGAGGGAGAGAGAGTAGAGCTCCATCCATAGCTCCTCGTTGTGAGCAATGTCGTCATAGCTTCATTGCTTGGTGAAGGGGGTGAAGTGTTGTTTTGAGTGAGAGAAGGCCTCCTTATATAGGTTTCTGAGAGGGTTTAGGATTAGGGATAAACATGGTTAAATCCATTGATTGGGGCTACTTTTTGCTTAGGGTGGTCAACAGATTGAGGTCACCTGATATGTCACCATCAAGATATTCTCTAGAGTGATGTGAGAGGGGAGGGTAAATGCTGATTTTTCTGATTGTGACACATGGGGATAAGGCCTTGACCAGCATTTAAGAGCAGGTAGGTGGCTGTTGAAACTGGAGGTTCTGCACATGTCAGGGGGGGACCTGCGGGGGTCCTCCTGAATATCAAATTCTCAAAAAATCCTCAACCATGGCTTCTTTTGACATGTGTTCTTTGAAAAAATCAGCATGTCTCTTTTCAACTCAAAAGTCTTTATCCCTGTTGACTCACCTTTACCATAAGATTTTCCCCTTTTCTCCTCCTGTAACTGCATTGTTGATGCCCAATCACTGCTTCTAGTAACAGTGAACTGTTACCTACCAAATACTTATGGTGCAGTAAAAATATTTACCATGGGTAAAAAAAGTTACTGTAGGTAAAAAGTGATTTGTATTTACCATGTAGGTGAAAAATATTTACTGTAGGTAAAAAATATTTACTGTGGTAAAAAATATTTACTGTGGTAAAAAATATTTACTGTCGGTAAAAAAGTGAAAACGGAGTATGCTGTGCTGTGAGTCCACACGAATATCCTCGTGTAAATTTCACTAGAAATTCACACCTAGAATGGGCTATTCTGTAAGATATAGGTTGTAGGCATGCATAAGAGCTCGTTCCCATGCATCCTCTGTCCATGGCACTTTTTACTCTTTGGCGCTTGTGAAGTAGATTTTTCTTCTCTTTCGAGATCCCTTGGACTAGAGTATCCTCATCTCCCCAACAACTGACTGTGCCTTTATTGCATCTTCAGAAGGGGTCCTAAAAACCATGCATCATATAGCCCTCCCCCTTAAGCTAGAGGTATTTGATGCCTCTAGCTGTAGGTTGTGCTACAATAGGGTTCTCTTGAATACTTACTCACCTGGTACCAATTGAATTTGCCATGTTACTGCTTTCTTGGCTGATGCACCCTGTTTAGTCCTTTCTGATGAATAATTGTATCCATCCATGACTAACAACTGGTCTCCTAGACCCTTGAAAGCCATACCCCATCCATTGTCAATATCCGCTTTCACTGGTAGAATTCCCTTTTTTTCTTTTTTTCTTCTCTTTTTTCCCCTTTTTTTTTTGCCCAACCCCTCGTTGAGCATTCATGCTCAACCATAGTATTATTTAGGTAAAAGATGACTGTATAGAGAGAATTATATAACATAGAGCTATAGACTGTATAAGAAAAATGATAGTATAGTGGCTATATAGATAGGATAGAGATAGAGAAAAAAGCATCTGCTACTGCATCACCCTCCAGGGTCAAATGGAAAGCTCAAAGCTCCCCCACGCATGGTGTAGAATCCACCTGGATCAAAAGTAAAGCAATGCTCATTGCCATCAACCTGTAAAACATGTATATCCAAGCCTTCCTTTGCACTTGTAGGCCAATAGACAAGCCACCCTTCCAGCTCTTTATAGCACGGAGCTTCGTCACCCTGCATCCATAATCCTTCGTGTCCACTATAAGCATACTTGCCATCACTTGAGAAACGTGAATCATAAGCAGCTATCCTACCATCTTCTACAGAATCCTCCATGGTATAGTCCACTTCAAAAAACCCTCGCCATCGACACAAAAATATATGTAAAGCAACCTCCAATAACACATGTATCCATAGCATGACATAACATAGCAAGACCCTACCATTTGCCTCCACTTGCTGCATAGCCAAGCAAACCTGATCACTTTTCAAACCTGTATCCAAACCCTCTGTAAACGTCTCCACAACCATCTCTTTATACTCAGAAACATGACCTACTAGAGCTTCAACCTGTGCAAATACCTCATCACCAACAAGGTTGACGGCACCTTCCTTTAATTGGATATGGTGTTGGGTTACCGTCACTCCTTTAATGTGCTCGTAATCAGTTATAAAGAGGCCAGCATGCTTCTTTAGTACCTGTAAATAGGGTTCTCTCTCTTCTTTTAGTAGGTCCTTAGCTAGCATCTCCTCTAAGCCTGTGGCTTCTTCCTTGTTTAGAGAGTCTTGACCACCTTCTCCTTCTGGGTTTCGCAGTATTATACCCATGACTTCCAAAGAGCTAGCATCCTCCTCAGATGAATCATCCTCAGATGAAGAGCAACTGCTTGTGCTCCATTCATCCATAGAAGTCTCCATCTCTAGGTCTTGTTGTCTACCCTGCTTCATGTCATACACAATTTTTTGTTGCTTGCCACCTACCTTATGATTTGGTCGCAACTCAAGGGAACCTGTCTCCCAATCTTGCCTAGCTTTCATAGCCATAAGCCAAGGTCTTCCAAGGATTAGCGGATAGCCCTCCCCCTTAGTTGGAATCACATAAGCATCAATTGAGATTGCCACACCAAAAGCTGAAACCTTCACTCCATTAACCTTTCCCACACAAGCCACCCTTACATTATTTGCCATCTTAGCTTGTAAGGAAGTTTGCTCGTTTACTTCCAAACCCAACCTGTGCATTAATTTCTATGTCATAACACAAATCTCGGCTCCACCATCTACGTACACATTGGAGACTCGCTGACTCTTAATCTCTGCATCAATGACTGGCACGTTATCCTTCATGCCTCTTGCACTTATAGACCCAACTGACTTCGCCTTAGCCCTCCTGGTGCTGACCATCTTAGACCAGGTTCTACGCATCTTTGGGGAAAGGTGGAGGAGTTGCTGCCATGAAATCTTTGGTCCTTGCTTACTCACATCTGCTACCAGGTCGTAAGGTATGGATCCTACCCCAAGTGGAAAGTCTTCTACTCCTATGTGCCTCCTTGACCTACTCTTCCTTTTCTTGTCTCCTATCACTTGGGAGGAACCCTCATTCCCTTTATCCGGCTCTGAAGCTTCCATTTCATCAGTTCTTTGTCTCCTAACTCTCTTTATTGGCATGGCAACAGCTTCCTCCATTTTTTCTTTCCCTTTATCCTTACCATTGTCAAGACTTATGACAGAGATAGCCCTGTCCTCCCCTCCTAATGGTAGTGGAGGGATCTCTGCTGGTGCTTGTGGTGGTGGAGGAGGGGGTCTTAATATTTGGATTGGTGGAGCCACGTGTGCATTTTGTCCATTTAGTGGCCTAGCTCGAGGAGGAGTGACTTGCTGGCGAGGAGGTCGTCTTTGATTACCATTTCCTTGATAGCGTCGTGGATGGGGGCAATAATACATGCCGTGACCTACCTCTCCACAGTTGTAGCAAATGTACTCACGTGCTTGCCTTTGTCCTTCTTGTCTATTTCGTTCATTCCCTGGCTGGGGAGCCCTTACACCTTGAACCAGATTGATGGACAGGCTCTCTAGTTGATTGGTGATTTGTTGAAGTAATTCTTGTTGAGAGGACTCTTGGTCTGTTTCTCCTGTCCCTGCTACTACCCTTGCGGTAGGTTGAGCTAGCGGTGGAGGCTCCATTCCCCCTTGTAGTTGAGCTTGGAATTTTAACTTCCTATCCTTCTCCCTTGCATAAGTCATAGCTTTATCAAAGGTATCTGGGAATTTACCTTTTACCTTTTCTCGAAGGATGGGGTAAAGCCCTGCCAGGAAACAGTCCTTCTTTAGGCATTCTGGCGCCCTTTCTCCTTCACCTAGTGATGCACACCATTTCTCCCACAGGTTGGAAAACTTTCCTTCATAGCTTCTATAGTCATTGGGTGATGTTTGGCGTAGCTCTAAGAGCTGTCTCCATATCTCCTCTGGAGGCTCATGGCGGCGAAATTCTTCGATGAAGGCCATCTTTAAGGACTCCCAGTCTCTTCTTTCTTCAAGTGCCAAAGTTTGATACCATAATTTTGCACCTTCCCTCAAGACCAAAGGAAAGGCCCTTAACTTAGTAGCTTCGTCATCCCTTCCCGATACCAGAAAGGCCATTTCCAAATTATCCAAAAAGTCTCGAGCAACCTCCCCAGGCTTACCATAAAAATTAGGGAAGGCCACAAGTGAGAGAGTAAACAATTACACAAACAGCTCCAATTTATTTTAAAATAGAGTATGGTAATTACAATTTGGAGCTTTAGCACAACTTAGCTCAAAATAGGATGAAGATCGACACATCAAAGGAATGGTAATAGTCTAGTAAGGGTAGAATGACAGGATGAGGAGAGCGCAAGATTTCCCCAAGTCTCTCAGCTCCAAACAACAGGGCTATTATTTGCTGATAAAAGATTTTTCTACCAATACAAATATTCACACGGATATGACACACTAAATGGAAAGGAAACATGCGGGGATCATCATTCTCATTATTGGCATCCATACTTACACACAAGAGCTTAGCTTAGTTGCACCACCTTGGGACCAATGAGCCTGATCAGCCACAGAAGGTCAGCACCTCGGATCACTTCGACTCTTCCTGATGCATCTGTGAAGACGTAAGGCGTGATGGCAACACTTTGTACAATGCTGAGCCTTTTAGCAAGCAACAATTGGATGCTATTACCATAATCAACATGACGAATGAAAGTGACACCATTAATGTGCAGCACATCATCAACTAAGATAGTTTCCTTAGATTGAGATAACTTCTTGAAAATTAGCAGCAAAGGTAGGGCAGGGAGGCTTTTCACCCGGTCTCCAAAGCACTTTGGAAAATATCCAAAGTGATCTTCACGCGGACAGGAGGTTGGCTTGGGATTGGTGGTGTCTGGATTCACAAAGTGCACTGGGAGCACTCGCAGACGGGCGGCAATCTTGTAGGCAAGCCTTCGCCTCTTTGCTTCAGGAGGATTTAGGGGTGAGAGTCGTGGTTGCAAGTTGGAGGTTGAAGTTGGTTGCTCACTAGCCTTCTTCTTGCCTGTAGTGGTCATGTAATCCCTTATTAATGAGATTAAGCCAAATGTTACCTTACGCTTGAGCACGCGCTGCGGCCTTGGGCCACTTAGGTGTAGAGGTGATCTTCCTCCTCTTAGTCGGCTCCTTAGGAAAGAGAGGTCTGGTGATGCTTTCTCTTCCCTTAATGTGTGTCACAGTACCTTCGTGTATGTTGATGTAGAATATTTCAAGCTCGTGTGCGTTGGAGGTTTCTGGAGCACTCATAGGTTGAGAGGAGAGGTATATCAAGCTCTTCTTCTTACTCTCCTTCGTTGGCGACGATCATGAACAAGGCATGTAGAAGAACTTACTTCTTGAATTTCAATGACACTGCAACCTGGTAACAAGACCTCGATGAAAGCTTTTAAGGCCTCTAAAGCCTCCTCCTCTTCTGTTCTCCAATTTGCAAACTCCTCACGCCATTCGTCCATGTTGTAGATTGCACATCTTCATTGCTTGTGGACTGAAGGTCTGTGTAGCCCTCCTCCGTGGGGGCACCAAAATGATGGCGGGAAAAAGAGCAGTGCAATCGGGTGGCCTCTGTACTTGTGCACACTCCACAAACCATGCCTCATGCAAACAAGCAAAGAACAAAACAAAGGGGGCGCCACCCTAAATTAAGAGGTTTAGGGACCTCACACATAGTGCACATAGGCAAGTGAGACTTCTGGCATTATGATGGCATCAAAACATATGGCAAAACACATAGAAACGAAGCTTAGGGACCTTATGTAGCATATATATACACAAGACATCAGCTTAACAATACAACGGCATCTGATCATACATAACAAGGATATAGAGAAGCTAGCCAAGGATGGCATAATCCCTTGTCAAAAACAATCAACCCAGCAAGTAGGTATGATCCTACTAGCAACACATCAATACCTTAGAGAATGACGGCGAGGATGGTGGCCATGGAGCATGAGAGAAGACTCCTTATTTAGGTTTTAGGGCTAGTAATGTAGCATACTAGAGGGAGAGAGAGAGAGGGAGAGAGAGTAGAGCTCCATCCATAGCTCCTCATTGTGAGCAATGTCGTCATAGCTTTATTGCTTGGTGAAGGCGGTGAAGTGTTGTTTTGAGTGAGAGAAGGCCTCCTTATATAGGTTTCTGAGAGGGTTTAGGATTAGGGATAAACATGGTTAAATCCATTGATTGGGGTTACTTTTTGCTTAGGGTGGTCAACAGATTGAGGTCACCTGATATGTCACCATCAAGATATTCTCTAGAGTGATGTGAGAGGGGAGGGTAAATGCTGATTTTTCTGATTGTGACACATGGGGATAAGGCCTTGACCAGCATTTAAGAGCAGGTAGGTGGCTGTTGAAACTGGAGGTTCTGCACATGTCAGGGGGGGACCTGCGGGGGTCCTCCTGAATATCAAATTCTCAAAAAATCCTCAACCATGGCTTCTTTTGACATGTGTTCTTTGAAAAAATCAGCATGTCTCTTTTCAACTCAAAAGTCTTTATCCCTGTTGACTCACCTTTACCATAAGATTTTCCCCTTTTCTCCTCCTGTAACTGCATTGTTGATGCCCAATCACTGCTTCTAGTAACAGTGAACTGTTACCTACCAAATACTTATGGTGTAGTAAAAATATTTACCATGGGTTAAAAAAGTTACTGTAGGTAAAAAGTGATTTGTATTTACCATGTAGGTGAAAAATATTTATTGTAGGTAAAAAAATATTTACTGTGGTAAAAAATATTTACTGTAGGTAAAAAAGTGAAAACGGAGTATGCTGTGCTGTGAGTCCACACGAACATCCTCGTGTAAATTTTACTAGAAATTCACACCTAGAATGGGATATTCTGTAAGATATAGGTTGTAGGCATGCATAAGAGCTCGTTCCCACGTATCCTCTGTCCATGGCACTTTTTACTCTTTGGCGCTTGTGAAGTAGATTTTTCTTCTCTTTCGAGATCCCTTGGACTAGAGTATCCTCATCTCCCCAACAACTGACTGTGCCTTTATTGCATCTTCAGAAGGGGTCCTAAAAACCATGCATCAGTACGTTGTACTTAGGGAGACTCATATCTTTCTCTCGTACTCACACTTGAACTTCTCATAACAAAGTGAGGGAGCTTCAAACTATCAAGCTTCTTGTTGTGTGTGTGTGTGTATCTACGGGTGTGTGTGTGCGTATCTATAGCTTCCCTCACTCCCTTCTTCACCCAAAAATGGTATCAAAGCAGGCTCTTTAGCTCCCACAAGCATTCTCCTTCCTCCATACCTTATATTAGGTTTTGCAGGAGGTGCAGCCTCGCGACAACTAGTCACCGTTTTGCTCGCCACGGGTGCTCCGGGTGTCCGTTTTGCTCAACCTAGGACTCAAAACGAAGCTAAGAATGAGTACTATGAAACAATATCATGAATTAGCATTTTTGAACACATTAAGGCTTTGCTGTAACAGCATTTACAGGTCTGCAGATTTTCTGCAGGTTTTGTCGGGAGTGCATTTCTTGCCAATTTATTATTCGTGGGTGCTATGGCAAGCAATAATGACTTGTTTGGCATGCTTCAAGCTGAGGATAAGCTTGATGGGACCAATTATCTGATGTGGTCTTACATGATGAAACATGTGCTTGTTGCAAAGCAACTATGGAACATTGTGGCGGATGTAGACAAGAGACCTGGCAGCTCTACTTCTACTGTTAAAGATGCAAGTAGCTCTTCAACAATTGTTTCTTCATCTTCTCCACCTACATAGGTTCAACTTAGATGGGATGGAAAGGATTCCCAAGCACATGCTTTGATTGCTCTTTCCGTGAAGCATCATATTGTTCTGCACATTCAGTCTTGCACTTCATCCAAGCAAGCTTGGGATGTACTTGCTTCTTTGTATGCCGGGTGCAATGAAGCCCGTGTGGCTTACTTGAGGAAGCAACTTGAGGAAATGCATATGGCTGAAGGTGAGTCTGTGATGTGTATGTTATAAAGATTAAGGATTTTAAAGAGCAATTGGCAAACATAGATGAGATTATCTCGGACAATTCTCTCATCTGCTTGCTTAAAGGGTTGCCAGATTCTTTTCAAAGCTTTTCTACTACTCTTCATTTGGTTGCAAAAGGAAATCCCAACATGTATACTTTTGATGAGGTTGTGTCACTTCTCTTACAAGAAGAGAAATCTAGAATGAATAGAAGTGCTTTGATTGAGGGAACTCAAGCACTAGCTATCTCTCAAAGAGGTAAAAGCAAGTCCTGACCAGCTTTGGGCACATCAAAACCAAAGACCCAAACTCCCTCTTGCACTAATCCTTCTAGTGATGGTGATTCACAAAAAAAGAAGAGATGCAAGTATTGTTGGAAGTCGGGACATACCATTGAGGAATGTAGAAAGCTTGCAAAGCGTAATAATAAGAAGAAGCAATCGAGCATGTCTATCATTGAGAGCACAAGTAATGCAAAGGATGATGAAGCTAATCGTGCTCAAGATTTTTGGGCTTGTGTTATTACATGCACATATGATTCTTCATTACATTCTACATGTATGACAGTGCATGAGGCTGATCTTGATTAGTACTTTGATAGTGGTACTGATGGGGGCTTTTCACAAGCCAAGCTCCCATACCCCTCTTCTCTCGTCCCCACCCCATGAAAACCCCCTCTTAGGGAGGGAGTGATAAAAGACATTGGAAAAAGTAAGAAAACAAATAAAGTATGATTATGTAAATATATGAGAAAGGTAAAATAAGCCACCTCATGCCTGCGGGGCAGCCCATCCCCACCTTGCCTCCTTTTTCTTCACTATTGCCCCGCCGTGTGTCCCTTTTCCTCTCCTCCACTCAAAAGGTCAACCCCCTCTCTCTTCCCCTTGTCCTTTCTCCTTTCTCTCTCCCCTCAAGCTACCCCACCTCTCACCAATAATGCATTATAACTCACCAATAATGCACCAACTCACATGCAACTTACCCTATCTTCCAAAATAGTATACCCCACCCCCTCTTTCTCTCTCCTATCATATCCCATGACCCAAATACCCCCCTCTCTCTCTAAAGGGCGCCATGTCTCTTGTCTTGTAGCTAAATAACCTCCCCCACACTCACACACACTCAGTTTCACTGAAAAAGGTGCCCACAGACCCATCCCCACCCGGTGGTTACCTGATTTTTCTTGTGTTCACACACATCTGCACACAGATTCACCTGTGAACACACTCCCCTCTCTGCCCTCTTGTAATTACTTTATTCTCCATGTCACCTCTCACTTTTTTTCGTCAACCCATCTCTCTCTCTTAGTCTCTCTCTCATGAGACTGCTGTTCTGGCACATATACACACAGCCAGACAAGTGGGGCCCACAGTCACAAGGCCTATGTAGATAATGATTTCTTCATTTCTAAATTCTAGAATTTCTCCCCCCTCCTCCCCTATATAAAGAGGGGTCACCATCACACAAAAACACACACCATCACCAAAGAGTACACTATGCACTGTGTGTGCCTAGTGCACACACACACACCCACACCATCACCATCACCGCAATCACCATGCTCGTCTTGAGCATGACCTCTAAACCCTTGGGCTATGGAAGATGAAGGGAAACTAAATGAAGGATGATGGCCATCACCCTCGTGCGAGTCTTCGCCATCAACTCCCACCTATCGCCATGTGCTCTACCATGCTCTCCCTTCTCATTCCCCTACCCTATGCTCCCCATTTCATCGCCTTATTTTCTAAATAAAGCTTGAGGTTTTGTGAGTATGTTTTCTTGCAATGTTTTGCCCATGTGAGGTGTGCAGAATCGCCACCTAGTCTTGTGTTTGGAGTGAGCTTGTGTATGTGTGAAGGGTGTGCGGATTCGCCATCCTTTTGTGGTGCCTAAGTACTAAGCCGCTATACCCCCTCCCTCACTCTCTCTCTCTCTCTCTCTCTCTATCACTTGATCTCATTCCCTTTCCTCTTCATCATTACTCCCAAGCATCCATCTCTCTTGGATGAAAACTTTGTTATGGTGGTGTGTTGTTTGCGTCCTAGCCGCTGAAGCTAGGTGGTGCCCCTTGTTTGCTTTACCATGACAGGCTCGAGGCGCGCCATTCGGTCCCCGGTGTTTTAGAGGCTGTCGAGGTTCGGGGTTCGCTTTGCTCCTGTCATTTGGTGCCCCCACTGAGGATCTTTTCATGAAACCCTTTAGTTTACAAGATTGAAACCCTTAAACTATTGTGAATGGATGAATGGCTAGCAGGATTTGCTAATTGGACGACAGAAGAAGAAGAGCTCCAAGCACAACTAGACGAACTCCGCATCTCCATCGAAGCTCGAGTGCCAGGCGTAATGGTAATCGATTTGCAGTGGGAGAGTCAACCAACACGCCAAACCCAGTGGATATACATAGGCGAAGTGCCAAGAAGAAGAAGGAGAAGGTCAAAACCATGTCCGCAACCTACAACCAACCCACAACAACAAAATGGAAGGAGCTCTACACAATAGAGAATCAACACTATTCTACTTTGAGAATTGGGTAACTCAAGTCACCGAGGTAATTATCACAGTCAGTTTTCAAGTCGCACCTGATGCTGCAGCACAGATAACGGAAGCATTGGCTCACACTCTCACTAGAGAAACTAGGGATCTACTGAGTTTGTTTCAGGAAAGAACACCACCCTCTCCCACAAGCTTGGACAGTGACTAAGCACCTCTAAGCTTCACATGAATCAATACAACCTACCTCAAGACAGATCACACATACCAACACGTGTACGCTCAATCAAGGTAATACTAGATTTGAAGGCTCACTAACATGCCGGGTGGGGACCGGTTTTTGGAGGTTCTGGCATCAGATCAACCATTTGTCTTACCTTTGGTACAAGGCAATGTACCGTTTGAAGTTTTAATCTATGTCCTAGTATAAGAGGGTATACACGCCTCCTTGTAAAGAAGAAAAAAACTTTTGCAAGCTAAGCAGTGTGTCTTTCTAGCTCTCTCTCAGTGATCATGGAAAGTGTAGCATTTCCAACATTTAAAGGAAAGAAGGGGGAGGATTTGGTAACAGACTTCCTAGATGACTTTGAGGTAGCATGTGTAGTGAGCAACAAAGATACGGATGAATCCCGGGTTAGAATCTTTAAGCATCTCATGAAGCTAGAAGCTAGATCATGGTACAATGCACTTCCACAAGCAACCAAGGATGACTGGGAACCCTTAAAAATCGCTTTTAAGAGGCGCTTTGGGGGAGGTACCACTTCAGAAAAGTTGTGAGACAAGTTGAGAGACTTGAAGCAGGAGGGTCTTTTAGAATATGCCACCTATGAGTCCAAATTTGTGGATTTGTGGGAACGGTGGGTTGAGTCACTGGCTAGGGGGGAAGCTGCACCCGATTTCCTAAAAAAAGATCGGTTCACGCATGGCTTATGGACGCTTCTCAAGGAGAAGGTGAAAGGTAGATTCCCGGCTACGTACGAGTTAGCCGTTGAGATTGCTCGCCTTAAAGACAAGAAGCTGCGAATGAAAGCCAAAGAAACCGAGTCAACAGAATCAGGAACATCGCGTTGACCAGCAACTACGACAACCACCATTCCACCACCACCACCGGCTCTTGGGGTAAGAGATGACCAACAAGATATGTTGGCCCATATTACTGACCAACTGCAGAATTTTTCTGTCCACTTAATACAACAAGGGAGGAGTCAAGAAAGAGATCAAGACCCTAGAGGAGCATGACAACAAAACAGGGAGTATCATTGCTACAACTGCGGAGAAGACGGTCACGGTATGTACTACTGTCCCAAACCACGACAAAACTATAATAGAGGAGGTAGGAGGAACCAATTGTCACCCCCTAGAGAAAGAACACCCCCAGCCCGAGCACCACCCCCACCAACACAAACTCTACGTCCACCCCAGACACCACTACAAGCATCCATCCCACCTCTTCCACCAGCCCCACCACCTGATCGCCCTGTAAACATCATAAGGCTAGAAGAGAAAGGAAAATACGTAGTAGTGGATCCACCCAGAGCAAAGGAGAGGGACAAGGGTAAGGAGAAGGTAACCTTTTCAGAACCACTTGAAGCCATGACTGTGAAAAGAGCTAGGAGGGAGAAAGCTACACAATCAGATGATGAGAGAAGCATGAGAGGAGAAACTAGCAAGAGGCCATCCAGGCCACGACGAAAATTGGGCATCACCGACTTCCAGCTAGGGGAAAGTTCTAAGCCCTATGATCTAACATTGGATGTGGCAGAGCAAGGACCGAAGATTACATGGCCACAGCTGCTACATCTTGCACCAAAAGTAAGGCGACAATGGTCTAAAATGGTAAGTACAAGACGCTCCAAAACAAAGGTAGCCGGAGCAATTTCGGGATGCAACATGGATGACATCCTTCCAATTTTCGACGTAAACATAAAAGGAAAGAGGGTTGGAAACACCTACATTGATGGAGGTGCACAAATCTGTGTAATGAGCGAAGCTATGATGCTTCGATTAGGGCTCGAGGTTGACAGGCCTTCTCCATGCAAGGCAAAGATGGCAAACAACGCAAAAGTAAAGGGTGTGGGTGTGGTAAGTGTCGTGAAAATCAAAGCTTTCAACACTGAGGTAGAGGTAGATGTTTTTGTAATGCCTACTAAGGGGGAGGGCTATCCACTAATTTTGGGAAGGCCATGGTTGATGGCCATGAAGGCAAAACAGGACTGGGGTACTGGCCTTCTACGCATGACCGGTAAGAAAGGGGAGACAATCTACTACGACATGAGAATTGGCAAGCTAAAGCAAATGAATCTGGAAACATCGACAGATGAAACCACTAGCGAATCTTCCAGTTCTGAGGAGGAGACCACATCCACCGACGAAAGTGAAAGTTCCATTGATGTGATGGGTATCATTATGAAGGATCCACAAAGGGTAAGCACAACTGGTGATCCATCACCAAAAGGGCAACCCAATGAAGAGGAGAGCAAATCATCTGGCCTAGGAGGAAGTAGGTTGAAGGGTATGTTGTCTACGGAATTAACACTTGAGGAGAAAGATAGTTTTTTGCAAATGTTGATGGGATTTCCTAACCTGTTCATTGACAACTATGAAAGAATCACAGGCACTACAGTGGTGGAACATCATATTAAGCTGAAGGAAGGGGTAAAACCAGTTGTGCAAAAGCTACGACGATTGGGGGTCATACAAGAAAAGGCACTCTTGGCCGAGGTAAGGAAACTGCTGGAGGCAGGATTCATCTATCCTGTAGAAAACTCATAATGGGTGTCACCCGTAGTGGTGACGCCTAAAAAGAATGGTAAGTGGAGGGTCTATGTTGACTACAAACCACTAAATGTAGCTACAAAGAGAGACCACTTTCCTCTCCCTTTCTTGGATGAAATGCTGAATGAAGTAGCGGGTTTTGAATGCTATACCGTCTATGATGGTTATTCTGGATACTTTCAAATACGCATAGCCTTGGAAGATCAGCTAAAAACCACTTTTATCATGCCATGGGGTTATTTTGCATACAGGGTTATGCCATTTGGTCTCACAAATGCACCTGCCACATTCCAAAGATATGTCACATATGTTTTTCAACCATTCTTTGGAACATCCATAAGAGTGTTCATTGATGATTTTTGTATATATAGCTCCCGTATTTCACATTTAGAAAAGGTAACTGAAGGTTTGGCCAGGTTGCAGAGCCTAGGTAGGCAATTAAATGTGGATAAATGCCACATTGGGGAGAGTAAAGTCATTCTACTAAGCCATGAAATTTCAGCAAAAGGTATCAACGCCGACCCAAGTAAGGTGTCCGCACTCATAGCCCTACCTTCACCAATGACCGCACGTCAACTGGTCTCTTTTCTACAGAAGGTGAGGTAGTTAAGTAGATTCATACATCTACTATCACAACTTGTTCTACCACTGCAACAACTCACTCAAAGATCAACTTTCACTTGGGACGAGGAAAGCGAACATCACTACAACAAGGTAAAGGAGGTCTTAGCCACTCTGCCAACTATCTCACCACCTAAGTGGGATGAAAAATTCTATGTCACCTCAAGTGTTGGTGATGACTCATTGGGGGCTGTGCTACTCCAAAAGGATACGACGACATCTTTTATGAGGCCAATCTACTTCTCTAGTCGAATGATGACAGCAGGAGAGAAAGGTTTCACCCATGTGGAACACTTAGTCCTAGCTCTTAGATTTGCAACTACAAAGTTTAGGTCATATTTGTTGCCTAAGCAATTTGTGATTCTAACCACGGATGAAATATTTCCCTATGTTGTACAACACATGGATGTGTCTGCTAGAATTACTAAAGGGCTAGTTCATCTGCAAGAGTTTGACTACACGGTACAGGTAGAAAGCACGACAAGGGCAAGTTTGGGGGGACTCATGACCTACCAAGTCTTTGAAGGGAAGGAGAAGCAATCTAAGGAAGGAGAAGTCCGATTACCTCCAGTACCACCAATGGTAGAAGGAGCATACTCTCTCTACTTTGATGGAGCCTACAAGCGAGCATCCGACAAAGCAGCTGCAGGCATAGTGGTCTTTGATGACAAAGGGACAAAGGTATTTTCGTTGGGCCAATTGTTAGATTCACATTCTAACAATGAAGCTGAGTATGCAGCACTAACCAAGGGTCTACAATGGTGCGTCTCACAAGGTGTACAACGCCTTAATGTATTTGGGGATGCTCTACTTCTGGTAAGGCAAGTAAATGGAGCATGGACATGCAAGAATCCTAGTTTAAGGACTCACTTAAGTGGTGTAAAAACCTTGTTAGGTAAGTTTGAAGAAGTTCAAATACACCATATCCCAAGGGCTCAAAACCAAGAAGCAGATACCCTAGCAAGTGAAAGACTACAGGAAGTGGTGGTTGGAGCAATAAAACTAAAGCTCCCTCTATTTCAAAGCAGTGATGCCTTGCCTGACATCATGCATTTATTGGAAACAGGGGAATGCCCATCAGATTTAACAAAGGGACAGAAGCAATGGCTGACGTGGAAGGCCACAAGGTATCGACTCATCAATGATGGTTTGTACTGTAAGGGTAAGGACCAAATACTCAGGAAGGTCCCTCTCTCTCACGAAATCATGGGAGTAATTGCTAGCTGTCACGACGGGGTTTGTGGTGGTCACTTTGTCCTAGACATAACAAGTAGGAAAATCTTGCAGGCAGGCTTCATATAGCCTAGCCTCAACCGTGATGTACACCATTGGTGCAAAACGTGTAAGTTGTGTCAAAAGGCCGGCACTAGGTCACTTATGCCTGAACCACAGACACCTATTCTTTCATATGGCCCATTTGAAAAATGGGGTATCGATGCCATTAGGCCATTATCTAGGGCCAACTTAGGAAAATTCTACATTATCATGGAGGTCGACAACATGACTAGATGGGCAGAGGCTACAGCCACCACTAGAATCACAGTGGTAGAGGTAGCTAAATTTATCTACGAGCACATATGCTGTAGGTTTGGCACACCTTTAGAGATCATCTCTGATAGAGGGCCAGGTTTCAGAGCAGACTTGGTAGGAGAATTAATGCAGAAACTGGGCATTACAAGGAGGCACTCTTCACCATATTACCCTCAATATAATGGCCTAGTTGAAAAGGTAAATGGAATGGTTTCTAAAATTATTACCAAGAAGGTAAACAATCATCTTGGAGACTGGGATAAGTATCTACTACCAGCTTTATGGGCCTACAGAACTTCATTTCGTACATCCTTGGGATTCACACCGTATCATCTAGTATTTGGTAAGGAAGCAATCTTGCCCATTGAAGTGCAACTACAAAGTCTCAGAGTAATGGCAAGCCAGCTTCAACAGCCCAACATGCATTTGAGATATCACATCATCAACTTGGAAAGACTGCAGCTAGATAGAGAAGAAGCAATAAATTATTATGCAGCACAAGCAGAGCATAGACGGCTTAGCTTTAACGAGCATCTCCGGAAAAAAGAATTGAAGAAAGGAATGTTGGTGCTCCGCTACAACAATCGCTTTGACACGCGCAAGGATAAGAAACTCCTACTCCGATGGGAAGGCCCTTTCATCATTAGGAAAAAGTATGCCAATGGAAGCTACCAGCTTATGGAGGTTGATGGAAAACTTCATAAAACCAGGGTAAATGGTTGGCGACTTAAACATTATTTTCTTCGATTTGACCAGGCTCCACCAATTGACATTCCAGATGAGAACACACCATCAGCCACCACCTCCGACGATAATGATCAAACAGATGAGCTAGAGACATGAATGCCTCTAGCCAAAAGGGGAGGGCTAATGATGGGGGCTTTTCACAAGCCAAGCTCCCATACCCCTCTTCTCTCGTCCCCACCCCATGAAAACCCCCTCTTAGGGAGGGAGTGATAAAAGAAATTGGAAAAAGTAAGAAAAAAATAAAGTATGATTATGTAAATATATGAGAAAGGTAAAATAGGCCACCTCATGCCTGCGGGGCAGCCCATCCCCACCTTGCCTCCTTTTTCTTCACTATTGCCCCGCCGTGTGTCCCTTTTCCTCTGCTCCACTCAAAAGGTCAACCCCCTCTCTCTTCCCCTTGTCCTTTCTCCTTTCTCTCTCCCCTCAAGCTACCCCACCTCTCACCAATAATGCATTATAACTCACCAATAATGCACCAACTCACATGCAACTTACCCTATCTTCCAAAATAGTATACCACACCCCCTCTTTCTCTCTCCTATCATATCCCATGATCCAAATACCCCCCTCTCTCTCTAAAGGGCGCCATGTCTCTTGTCTTGTAGCTAAATAACCTCCCCCACACTCACACACACTCAGTTTCACTGAAAAAGGTGCCCACAGACCCATCCCCACCCGGTGGTTACCTGATTTTTCTTGTGTTCACACACATCTGCACAGAGATTCACCTCTGAACACACTCCCCTCTCTCCCCTCTTGTAATTACTTTATTCTCCATGTCACCTCTCACTTTTTTTCATCAACCCATCTCTCTCTCTTAGTCTCTCTCTCATGAGACTGCTGTTCTGCCACATATACACACAGCCAGACAAGTGGGGCCCACAGTCACATGGCCTATGTAGATAATGATTTCTTCATTTCTAAATTCTAGAATTTCTCCCCCCTCCTCCCCTATATAAAGAGGGGTCACCATCACACAAAAACACACACCATCACCAAAGAGTACACTATGCACTGTGTGTGCCTAGTGCACACACACACACACCCACACCATCACCATCACCGCAATCACCATGCTCGTCTTGAGCATGACCTCTACACCCTTGGGCTATGGAAGATGAAGGGAAACTAAATGAAGGATGATGGCCATAACCCTCGTGCGAGTCTTCGCCATCAACTCCCACCTATCCGCCATGTGCTCTACCACGCTCTCCCTTCTCATTCCCCTACCCTATGCTCCCCATTTCATCGCCTTATTCTCTAAATAAAGCTTGAGGTTTTGTGAGTATGTTTTCTTGCAATGTTTTGCCCATGTGAGGTGTGCGGAATCGCCACCTAGTCTTGTGTTTGGAGTGAGCTTGTGTATGTGTGAAGGGTGTGCGGATTCGCCATCCTTTTGTGGTGCCTAAGTACTAAGCCGCTATACCCCCTCCCTCACTCTCTCTCTCTCTCTCTCTCTCTCTCTCTCTCTCTCTCACTTGATCTCATTCCCTTTCCTCTTCATCATTACTCCCAAGCATCCATCTCTCTTGGATGAAAACTTTGTTATGGTGGTGTGTTGTTTGCGTCCTAGCCGCTGAAGCTAGGTGGTGCCCCCTGTTTGCTTTACTATGACAGGCTCGAGGCGCGCCATTCGGTCCCCGGTGTTTTAGAGGCTGTCGGGGTTCGGGGTTCGCTTTGCTCCTGTCAGTGCTTCCAAGCACATAACATCATGAAAGAAGTTTTTTGTGTACTTGCAAGATGCACCAAAGGGGGGGCATGTTGTTTGTGCAAATAATTCCTCTTACCCTATCATTGGAGTTGGGAAATAAAGCTTACGGTTGCAAATGGGGGTGTTGTGACTCTCAAGAATGCCTTGTATGTGCCAGGCATAAAGAAGAACTTGCTTTCGGTTCCTACCATTGCCTCTTTGGGTCTTCATGTACATTTTGTGCATGCAAAATATATGGTTCATGAATTCAGAAATGGTAATGTTATTGTTGTGTCTGGGACGTTATGCAATGGCTTGTATCGCATGGATACTTATGAGAGACATGCATCAAATGCCTTGCTTGTTCGTACTCCTTTTATGGCTGAAATGGAGTTATGGCATGCGCGTTTTGGTCATTTAAACTTCAATATCTTGCTCTATTTACAAAAGCGTGATATGGTTTTTGGTTTGCCCACACTTGGCTCCATTGAGAAACATGTTTCTGAAGGTTGTATACTTGGAAAAATGCATCGTGCCTCTTTTCCGAAGGATGGTTCTGTTCATGCTACAAAAAAATTACAGCTTGTACACAATGATGTATGTGGTCCTGTGAAGACTCCATCTTTTGGAAAGTATGTATATTTTGTTACCTTCATAGATGATGCAACTCGCCATACTTGGATGTATCCATTGAAAGAAAATAATGAAGTTTTTGCATGCTTTAAAAGCTTTGTGACTATGGCTGAAAATTTCAGTGGCAACAAACTTATTACTCTTCGCACAGATCGTGGTGGGGAATGTATGTCGCATGAGTTTAATCTTTTTCTTCATGACAAAGGTATTATGCATCAATGTATTGTGCCATATACACCTCAGCAAAATGGTGTTGCCGAGCATAAGATCGTACTCTCTTGGAAATGGCACGTTGTATGGTTAAAGGAAAGCATCTTCCTGATAAGTTTTGGATGGAAGCACTCATATGTGAAAACTATGTTTTGAATAGATGTCCCACTAAAGCTTTGAGAGTTGTTACACCTTATGAGGCTTGGAATGGTTGAAAGCCAATGGTGAGCCATATGCGTATGTTTATTTGTTTGGAATATGCTCTTGTGCCTTCACAACAACGTCACAAACTACAAGACACGGCTATAAAATGTATCTTTGTGGGATATAGTGCTGAAAGTAAAGGTTATCATTTGTATCATCCATTAACGGACAAGATTGTTGTAAGTCGTGATGTGGTATTTGCTGAAAATTTAGCCCATCCCTTGCTTGAATGTAAAATGCAGCCAACTATTGGGTCACAATATATGTTTGATACACTTATGCCTTTGTTTCAAAGTGGTACATTGCATAATGACCATGTAGAGCAGCCAAATGAGATTCAAAGAGCTGAAAATTTGCATCCAAACATGGCTAAAAATCAGCATGAAGTTCAGCCCATTGATGATGTACAAGTTGATCATGAATTACATAAGGAACGCACTTCTATCAGGGATGCACAAGCAATGCCAAGATGGCCCAGGGAATTCACTCTATATACAAAACCGGACGCCACCTGCGAGTGGAAAATTTTGATAAAACCCCTATATACAACTCATATTAGGGAATACGACCCCCCTTCCTACGCTTATACGACAATCAATGAAGGAAAATATCATACCCCTATCTTACATATAAAATTTAGGTCTCACATGGTCAAACTAGGTTAAACTAGTCAAAGAGTGTGTAGCATAGTGATTGGAAATGTACTAAGGAACCACTTATGTTGATAAATAGATGTACCCTCAATGTGTCTTAGTTTTACTTTGAAACTATGTGCCGGAGCAGCCTGCACTCTGGCTACTCTTCCAATTCTGACCCATCCAAAGCTGGTGTAAATCAATCCTTGACCTACTCCAAATAAGCCATTATCTATGACCGGCTTGATGCAAAATTTGATGCGTGACTTGATAAGAAACTTTCCCTAAATTCATCCCACACCGGTGACTAATCGTTACAAGTAATCAACCCTAGTTATTTTCTCCCCCCCCCCCCCCCCTCCCCTTAAATATGATACCCCTCTCCCTTACTTTTAAGCTTGGGAGATAAATTGTTGGGGCCTACCCCTAACTTATGCGCTTATTTAACTTGTAAAAAAAACCCCCTCCCCTGCACTTACGTGGTGCGGTAAGTTTTCCATGGTGAATCCCTCGGGCAAGATGGCTGAAGCAAACTTTACAAGATAGTAACTTGAGTGCTCCTTTGCGTGGTAGAACAAGATCATTTACTCGAGATGTATCGAGTAGTTTTGTGGATGTAGCTCTCATTGCAATATCATGTAATGAAGAACCACTATATTTTGAAGATGCATCTGAAAATGAGGAGTGGATGGCTGCTATGCAATCTGAATTGAATTCGATTTCCAAGAATGGTACTTGGGAGTTATGTGACTTACCTAAAGGTAAGCGTGCAACCGGTACTAAGTGGGTTTACAAAGTTAATTGAAAGTCTAATGATATTATCGAACGCTACAAAGCAAGACTTGTTGCAAAAGGTTATGCGCAACAATATGGTATTGACTATGAGGAGACTTTTGCGCCTACTTCATGCATGACTACCATTCGTAGTGTGGTTGCATTGGTTACTCATCATGGTTGGAAAGTGCATCAATCGAATGTGATAACTGCATTTTTGAATGGTGACTTACATGAAGAGGTTTATTTCAAACAACCTCCTGGTTTTGCCATTAAAGGTCAAGAGCATGAAGTATGTTGCTTGCGAAAGGCTTTGTACGGACTTAAGCAAGCATCAAGTGCATGGTATGAGAAGATGCATCGGAACTTGATTGCTCTTGGTTTCCAATGTAGTCCGATTGAGAACACACTTTATGTACGCAAAGATGGCAATGACTTGATTGTGCTTGTTATTTATGTTGATGATATGCTTTTGACTGGGTCATGTGAGCTGAAAATTGAGGAACTAAAGGCTGATTTGCAACAAGCTTTTGAGATAAAAAATCTTGGTCATTTGAGCTATTATCTTGGTATCCAATTTGTTTCTGTTGAGGGGGGTATTATCATGCATCAAGGAAAATACATTGAGAAGCTGATTCATCGTTTTGGTTTTGAGGATTGCAGTCCATTTCAACTACTGTTGAAATGGACTACTGTTGAGACAAAATTTAGGTTCTCAATTAAGGATTGTGATGATGCATTTGACACTTCTCTCTACCAACAAGCTGTGGGATGCTTAATTTATGTATGCAACACTCGGCCAGACATACAATATGTTGTTTCCCAGTTGAGTAGGTTTATGCATAACCCTGGCACTAAGCATTGGCAAGCTGTGAAGCGTGTCTTTAGATACCTCAAAGGCACTATGAACTTTGGTATCTTCTATGGTAGAGATAATCAACCATGCTTGCATGCATTTACAGATAGTGATTGGGCATGATACACGAGTGTCCACTAGTGGCAATTTCTTTCTTCTTGGTGGATCATGCATATCGTGGTTGATTAAGAAGCAGCCAAATGTGGCCACATCCAGTTGTGAGGCTGAGTATAGGATAGCATTCACGGCTATGGTGGAGTGGGTATGGCTCAAACGTCTGTTGATGGATCTATGCATGAAGCCACATGAGTCTACAACCATTTTCACTGGCAGTCAGGAGTAGGATCCGGCTAGGGCATGGAAATACACAAGTGGCTTGTGCGTGCCAAATGGAGGATTAGAAGGTGAAACCTACACACAAGAAAGCTATGGAGAGGGTATGATGTTGCTATGAGGAGTGAGCACACTACTTACTCTACCATTCGGCCTAATCTCTCACACACAAGCTTAATCACGCACTACTCTCTAATCAATCACTAATCCAACTCTAATCAAGCACACAATGAGCATAGAATAGCATAGAATGACCACACCGGGCACCAACACTCTACACAAGCCTACACACACTAAATAGCATGCTTAAACAAGAGGGAAATATGAAAAAGAGAGAGATTAATCAACAAATCAGCCCACTAATCTTTGATTAATCAAGCATTGATTACACCATGAGCAAATGAGAGAGAAGAGGTTAGAGTTTAGCTATTGGCATGAAGCCGAATCGTCCATGTACGCGCATAGAAAACTCAAGAACTCCATAGCTATCTCCTTCTTCACAAAGATTATCTCCAGTGAGTAAGAATCCCCTTTTCACATTGTGTGTTTTGAGTTATATACTCACTAGGCTTTTTAAAAGTGGTCGGGCACCCAAATGGTCAAACTCACTTAATCTGTTATTTGCACTGCCTAGGATCTAAATATAGCTCAATGTTTACAACTTGGAACTCTTGATGAGCCCAAAACATAATTACAACCTGCATTTGCGGTCATTTGACGGAAAATCCTAAAACTTAAGTGACTGTCAATTGTGACCGTAACTCAATAGATAGTCATCAATTCCAACTCTTCTCTGCATCTGTTGCTTGTATTTGCTTCATCTTCATCTTTACTTCGTATCCGCATCATCTGGACTTATTAGCATTTATTAAAAATAGTAAATAGCATCTTTGATTGGTCCATTTGGCCATTGTTGACTTAGCGGCTAAACACTCCCCCCATCCGATTTCAGTGCACGTCCTCATGCGCTGCCTAGTTGGCTCGCACTGGAGAGATTTGAAATTGGTAGTGAATGTTGTTTTGAAGAGCTGTAAGCTTTTGGGTTGACTCGTTGGTGTAATATGAGAGTAGGAATTTGGGTTCAAGTAAAAGAAATTGCCTTGAGTTATTATCGGAATAAAGCAAAATAAAAGGCTAGGTATATTACGTTAGGGTCTGGAAAGCCTGGATTACCAATGGGGAAAAACCTCATGGGAAAAAATGCCCAAAGGCATGTGATCTTATTATGGGAATATACAATGATGTGTGTTTAGGGACTGAATTGAGTGGGCTTATATAAATAACGTGAAAGTGAATTGTTTAAGCCTTCTGTCCCTTGAAAAGGGTCGATGATCTGCCTTGAGTCTGGAGTTGCTTTGTTGCTACATGTACCTGCAAGGTGAGTGCATGGGTGGAACAATAAAGAGTGCCTAATGCAAATGTCCCATTATGGGACATTCGATATGCGTGCACAGATTTATGCATGGGTAAGATTATGTTGTGCGAGAGAAGAGTATTGATGGGTGCTCCTCAGAGTTAATGCAGCTAAAAAAGTAAATTAAATTCACTTTACTAGCTTCTACTACTCTTGAGAAGGGCGTTTGATGCAATGGTTTCCACTCTCCTAATGTGCACAAGTGTGTGTGTGTTTTGTTTTGAACACTTCGCCTCTCCACCATGATTAAAATAATAGATTGACTATGCTCACCTATCCAGAATGCGACTTGGTATAATTATGCTCAACTCTTCCAGCTTGAGCTGTAGCCTAATTAGCTAGACTCATAGACCACAACAAAATATTAGGACTTGAAGCTTAGGTCTAACGCTTTGCTCATTTATCGGCTCTGCTACCCGACTCTTGACATTTTTTTGAATTGAGTACTGTCTTGAGTTCTCAACAAAGTATATATCTAGACATTTAGAGCTCACATCCTCCAAAAGAGGGTTATTAAAGGACCATATTGACCTTGGTTGTCAAAATTGCTTGTTTTAACTTTTGGTCCATTATCTGAGAAGACTGGCTAGTTTCATTTTGTTGGAAGTGGGAGAGGACTTCAATCTTCTTCTGCTCCTTTGTCTGCTTTGGCACCCATATGTGTCTGCTATTTGTTGTTGGCTTATTTTTACAGACGACATATTGACTTTTTGGACTTGTATCCTTGTTTGTCGGTGTTTGTAGCTGTAATTATCTTCAAGTTGTGTAAAATCTGGTCTTGGTGCCTTGGGTAGCTAGATTTGTTTTTGTCCTTTGTAATATCCCCGCGCTTGAAGTATATTTGATGGAACAATTATTTTTGTATGTACTTTTGTATTCAATTGTATCTGTTCCTTGCCATTTTTGGGAATCACGGTTGGTAAATTCCCTTGAAGATATGTAGGCCTTCTAGATTGAGAATCGTTTTTGAACCTGTTTCTAGCCCTATTGTTATCTCCTATTTTGAGTTGAATTTGATCTTGATTTACCTGTTTGTTGTTTTGGTTTGAAGCCACTTGCTACTGTATAGCCTGATATCTTTGGTTTAGGTAACCAAACATTTGGATGACCACTATAGTAGCCTTGCTCTTCTAAGCTGTACTAGAGGCAATCCATCCCATTTGTTTATCTGAATTGTTTGGACTAGGATCATTTACCCAAACTGGATCTTTGACATTGGAGACGTTTGCTTTAATGATTCTGCTGCTTGCAGTCTGATACTGTCTTGGTTTTGCTGCTTCATCATATCTAAGTGCATCTTTATTGGGCAATTGGGTATTAGATGATCAATGCCACATTCGTAGCAATGCACATCTATTTCTATTTGTTCTATACCTGGTCGAGGTATCTATCCATAATATCGTTGGTATTCGTTGCCCATAGTATCTTTGATCAAATATGTCATCAGCATGACATGTAGATACTTAAAAACCAACACTGATGCTTGTTAAGTATGGAGCCTGATTCACCCTTGTAATTTTCTGTGGTAAAAGCGCACATTTGTAAGGCCCCCATTATGAGGAGAAGCCATCGTGCGTGAAGGAAAATCACTCACCGGAAACCAAAATTTTCACGGACAAGAATCAGGGGCAACTTTAAAGCCTCGGGGGCGGAGGCCCCCGAGACTTTTTTTTCCGCCGGAATATTATGGCCGGACGGCGGCCGGAAAGTGGCTGGAAAACAACCGGTCGGTTGGCCGGTGGCCGGTAGTCAATGGCCGATGGCCGGTGGTCGGAAGTCAATGGCCGGTGGCTGGTGGTCGGAAGTCAATGGCCGGTGGCCGGTGGTCGGAAGTCAATGGCCGGTGGCTGGTGGTCGGAAGTCAATGGCCGGTGGCCGCTGGACGAATTCAATGGCCGGTGGCTGAATTCAAAAGCGGACTTGTCTTCTCAAGGGCGGCCACACATGGGCGGATTGGAGGGTCCGATTTGGACTTATTCGCACAAGGGCGGCTACACATGGCTGTCTCTCATAAGAGAGGGCAGCCCTTTTGGCCTATAAAAGGAGGCCATTTCTACACACATTTCATAGTGTGAAGTTGATGCAACAAGGTAAGTGTGAGGTGGTGAGAGTGAAGCAAGGCGGGAGCTCCATTAAGGGTATAATCCCTTTGTAAACTACTTCTTGTTTTGAAGTACTAAAGCCATTGAGTGGCTGCTTTCCCGTGGACGTAGCCCACATTGGGTGAACCATGTATATCATGTGTACTCTCTCTCTCTCTCTACTCTATAATCTCGTGTATATAAATCTGTCTCTCTCCATTAAGTAATCTACTCAATTATCTATTTAGCTACGTCTTATTTCCTAACAACTGGTATCAGAGCAAGGTTTGCTCGTAGCTAAATTATCTCAAGGAAAGGATTCGTTGAATTGAGTGGGAGTTATGGCGGAGGAAGGGAAGCTCAAGATTGAGAAGTTCATCGGCAAAAACTACCAACATTGGAAGATGCAGATTGAAGACTATCTCTACCAGAAGGACCTCTATTTGCCACTAGGTGGTCTTGCGAAGAAGCCCGCAACAATGGCAGATGAAGCATGGATTGTCCTTGATCGAAATGCACTGGGAACAATCCGGTTAAGCTTGGCGTCAACGGTGGCCTTCAATGTTTCGGAGATGAAGACCACGGAGGACTTGATGAAGTCACTTGATGACTTCTACGAGAAACCATTGGCATCCAATAAGGTATTTCTTATGAAGCGCTTGTTCAATCTAAAGATGGCAGAGAATGGTTCAGTTGCAGAACACCTAAATGACTTTAACACAAACATAAGTCAACTTCGATGACGAAGTGCGAGCTCTCCTTATACTATCATCTCTACCGGATAGTTGGGACAGCCTTGTGATGGCTGTAAGTAATTCTATCTCTGGAACAAATACTCTTAAGTTTGATGATGTTGTGGGTGTTCTCCTAAGCGAGGAAATGCGAAGGAGAAGCACAGGAGAATCATTAAGTGCTGCACTATCAGTGGAAACAAGAGGAAGGCCTAAGGAGAGGTTCAAAACCAAAAGGGTCGTGATCGCTCAAGGTGGAGCAAGTCACGCACAAAGTTAGTTCTTGAATGTTGGAACTCCGGCAAGAAGGGCCACGTCAAGAAGGATTGCTGGTCCAAGAAGAAAAAGGAGACAGAGTCTCAAGACAACAAGCCAACATCGGAGGCCAATGTGGCAGGTAAAGTAGAGCAAGATGCTCTAATTCTCTCATTAGACAATGTGTCTAATTCCTGGATAGTAGATTCTGGGGCTTCATTCCATGCGACACCACACAAGCAACATTTCCAAGACTACACCAAAGGTAATTTTGGGTATGTATACTTGGGAGATGATGAAGCTTGTGAGATTGTCGGCAAAGGTACAGTTTCTGTCAAAACTGCTAGCGGAAATGAATGGAAGCTTAAAGATGTTAGGCATGTTCCTTCTCTTCACAAAAATTTGATCTCTACAGAACAATTGGACGATGAAGGTCACAACATTGCATTCGGAAACAAACGGTGGAAGATCTCAAAGGGATCTTTGGTGGTTGCCAAGGGAGAAAAAGTCGGTACACTTTACTTGTGTACTGTTGGCACACAACCTTCAGCTTGTGCAGCAACTACAGAAGTTGACAGTGCGGTGTGGCACTATCGACTTGGGCATATGAGTGCCAAAGGAATGCAAATCCTTCAAACAAAGAAGCTTCTACCAGGTTTGAAAGAAGTGGACTTAGAGTTCTGTGAAGATCGTGTTTATGGTAAGCAAAAGAGGGTAAAATTTCAAAAATCAGGAAATGAAAGAAAAAATAAAAAACTTGAGTTGGTTCATTCTGATGTTTGGGGTCCTGCAAGTACACCATCACTTGGTGGCTCATTGTACTATGTAACATTCATAGACGATGCGACTAGAAAAACATGGGTTTATGTCATGAAGAATAAATCCGATGTATTTTCCATATTTCAAAGGTGGAAAGCCTTTGTGGAGAATGAAACAGGTACCAAGGTTAAATGCCTCAGATCCGACAATGGAGGCGAATATTGCAGCCAAGATTTTGAAAGCTTTTGTGCTAGCAATGGCATTCGGAGGCAAAGGACAACCCCAAGGACACCTCAACAAAATGGGATTTCGGAAAGGATGAACAGGACAATCATGGAACGAGCACGAAGCATGCGGCTACATGCAGGCCTACCGCTTGAGCTTTGGGCGGAAGCTGTAAGTACGTCTGTGTACTTAATCAATCGGTCACCCTCAACAGCATTGGATGGGGGAGTTCCAGAAGAGGCATGGACAGGTAAACCGGTGAATTATGCATTTCTCAAAGTGTTTGGGTGTGAGGCTTTCATGCACATAGATAGAAGCCTAAGATCAAAGTTAGATGCAAAGTCCAAAAAAGTGTTTCTTCATTGGCTATGGAGAAGGAGACTTTGGGTATCGCCTATGGAATCCTGAAGATGGTAAAATCTTAAGGAGTAGGGATGTAATTTTTAACGAACAAAATATGTACAAAGATTACTTGGAAAGAAAACAAACAAAAGAAATAGGTGATGAGTACATGCAGCTTGAGGACGGTGAAGACTCAAGGACTGCAAACGGTGACAATGTGCAGCAACGTCAACCAAATGAGGAGCCTCAACCTATTCCCCAAAGATCTACAAGAGCAAGTAGACCTCCAGAAAGGTTTGTTCCTTCCTTCAACCATCTCTTGATCTCAGATTCTGGAGAGCCGGAATCATATGAGGAAGCTATGCAACATGAATCCAAAGAAGAATGGACGAAGAGCATGCAAGTGGAGATGGACTCACTACATCGCAACCAAACATGGGAGTTGGTTGAGTTGCCTAAAGGTAAGCGGACACTTCAAAACAAATGGGTGTACAAGCTAAAGGAAGAAGAAGGTGGGAAGAAAAGGTACAAGTCTAGGCTTGTGGTAAAAGGTTTTTCTCAAAAGAAAGGTATTGACTTCAATGAAATATTTTCTCATGTTGTAAAAATGAACTCAATTAGGCTTGTCTTAAGCCTTGTGGCTGCTCATGATCTAAATCTCGAGCAAATGGATGTAAATACGGCATTCCCTCACGGTGACTTAGAGGAGGAAATCTACATGCTTCAACCAAAGGGGTATGAAGTAAAAGGTAAGGAGAAAATGGTTTGCAGATTAAAGAAGAGATTGTATGGTTTAAAGCAAGCATCAAGAAAATGGTACTTGAAGTTTGATCGATGGATGTTGGATCATGGATTCACAAGATGCAACTCGGATCACTGCGTCTACACGGAGAATTTGGGAGATGGGAAATTCATCATCCTAATGTTGTATGTTGATGACATGTTGATTGCAAGTGCTAACATGCTGGACATCAAAGACCTAAAAGAGGAGCTGTCCAAATCTTTTTCAATGAAAGATTTAGGTGCTGCAAAGAGGATACTTGGTATGAAAATATCAAGGGACAGGACGAAGAAGACAATAAAGCTATCTCAAGAAGATTACATCAAGAAGGTACTAGAAAGGTTTGCAATGCAAAATGCAAAACCAGTTTCTACACCTTTGGCTGGTCATTTTAAACTAACGAAGGATATGTGTCCAAAGACACAAGAGGAGATAGCCTATATGTCTAAAGTTCCATATGCTGCAGCGGTAGGTTCTCTAATTATGCTATGGTATGGACAAGGCCAGACATTGCACATGCAGTGGGAGTTGTGAGTAGGTTTATGGACAACCCAGGTAAAGAGCATTGGCAAGCTGTGAAGTGGATACTTAGGTATCTAAAAGGGACAACAACAAATGCTTTGTATTTTGGAGGAATTGATATTTTTCTAGAAGGGAATGCTGATGTAGATATGGTAGGTGACAAAGATACTCGAAGGAGCACTACTGGCTATTTGTTCACGGTTGGAGGCACAACAGTAAGTTGGGCTTCAAAGCTGCAGAAAGTGGTTTCACTTTCTACCACGGAAGCAGAGTATGTAGCAATGACGGAGGCAAGCAAAGAAATTATGTGGCTTCACAGATTCTTAGAAGAGCTTGGATTCAAACAAGACAATTGTGTCTTGTACAGTGATAGCCAAACCGCTATCCATCTTGCAAAGAACTCAGCTTTTCATTCAAGGACAAAGAACATTGAGGTGAGATATCACTTCATACGCACTCTTTTGGAAGAGGGACAACTAAAGCTAGGAAAGGTGCATACAAGTGAAAATCCTGCAGACATGTTTACAAAGGTGGTCAACAAGGAGACGTTGAGCTTTTTCTCATCTTCAATCGGCATTCAAGGATAAGAAGCCAGAATGGAAAGCAGTCACAGGTTTGTTTTGGAGATCAGTCTCCAAGTGGGAGATTGTTAAGTATGGAGCCTGATTTACCCTTGTAATTTTCTGTGGTAAAAGTGCACATTTGTAAGGCCCCCATTATGAGGAGAAGCCATTGTGCGTGAAGGAAAATCACTCACCGGAAACCAAAATTTTCACGGACAAGAATCAGGGGCAACTTTAAAGGCCTCGGGGGCCTCCGCCCCCGAGACTTTTTTTTTCGACGGAATATTCTTTTTCGCCGGAATATTATGGCCGGACGGCGGCCGGAAAGTGGTCGGAAAACAACTGATCGGTTGGCCGGTGGCCGGTAGTCAATGGCGGATGGCCGGTGGTCGGAAGTCAATGGCCGGTGGCCGAATTCAAAAGCGGACTTGTCTTCTCAAGGGCGGCCACACATGGGCGGATTGGAGGGTCCGATTTGGACTTATTCGCACAAGGGCGGCTACACATGGTTGTCTCTCATAAGAGAGGGCAGCCCTTTTGGCCTATAAAAGGAGGCCATTTCTACACACATTTCATAGTGTGAAGTTGATGCAACAAGGTGAGTGTGAGGTGGTGAGAGTGAAGCAAGGCGGGAGCTCCATTAAGGGTATAATCCCTTTGTAAACTACTTCTTGTTTTGAAGTACTAAAGCCATTGAGTGGCTGCTTTCCCATGGACGTAGCCCACATTGGGTGAACCACGTATATCATGTGTACTCTCTCTCTCTCTCTACTCCATAATCTCGTGTATATAAATCTGTCTCTCTCCATTAAGTAATCTACTCAATTATCTATTTAGCTACGTCTTATTTCCTAACAACGCTGGCTTTGATTGATTGCCCTTATCTTTTTTGACTGTGGCATTCTCAAGAAGCTTGTAATAGATTCCATTATAACCCTGGTAGATGGTCGTTTCAGCCCCTGCTTCAGTGACCAGCTTTAATTCTATGTCTGTTATCAAGATGTGATCCTTTATGTGTGGCTTATGTATAGTCTTAGGACTATGTTGTCGATTCGATCCTGTATTTGGCTTTTGTTGTCCGCTGAATTGTAAAAGAGTATTGTGACTCTCCTTTGCTGTTTGTAGTTGATAGGGTTGTCCTGATTGCAGTAAGTGAGGTGGAGATTGGACTCCCCCCATCCGAGAGTGTTCTCTATCTGTAAGAGGTATCTTTCTTATGCCAGATGTGGATATTCTAGCTTTGTCATCTAGATTAGCTGATTGAGCTAGGTTTTTGTGAAGTCGTGCTAACTCAATAGTTGATTCTTCCATTGATTGTACGTGTGCTTGTGTTGGTACATTTTGTGGTACATGTGTAGTGTTCTGTACCTGTAAATGTTGTGTTGTGGCACTCATCTATGTAATGAAAGGAGTTGAATTGTGCTCATACAAATTCAAAGTCTGATCATGTGTCAGTGGAAGCCTAGAGCTTTTAAAGTGCACTTTTCTATCTTCTAGTGATTGACTTTGTGCAATAGTGGCAGTGTGACCAATATTTACCTAGTTAGATATCATTTCGTCATGTGTTCGTTGCTCAATTTGGTCTTGTGGAGTTGAAGGTGACAAGATGAAAGCTGCAGCTCTTTTCGAGAATTTATCTGCAATAAGATCTAATTCATAGCATCTTCCATCTATATCATAGCTCTTGTCTCCAATGCGCGTTGCCCATAGTGTCCTAGGAACTGACTCGCTAAATGTCCTTACCCCCGTGACTTGAACCCATCTTTGTCCATCAGAATCTACATAAATTGGATATCTCCATCTCATTTCATGGATCCAATGAAGGGCTATTGGCTCAGGTTGCTTGTTGACTTCTGAAGTGGTCGAAGGCAACTGTCATTTACACATGGCTTCAAGGAATTCCTTCCTGCTGACTGTGTCTTCATTTTTTGGTAGATTGATTATAGTAGGCCCCGTCTCTTGAGTGATTTCTCTGTTCTGAGCTACCATTGTATCTGCATTGGAAGCTAAAGGTAAGCTCATTATCAAGCGGTAAATATTACCACTTGGTAACATGTATTTGTAACCCAACTTTGAACCATCTTCATGAGCTATGAAGCATTGATCTGGCTCTTCCGTCACTTGTTGAGGTGTTTCTGGTTTGTACCATCTACCCTCCATATCTCTATAGAGACTGCTATAGTTTTTGTCCTTGTAATTTGACTTTATCAAGTGCACAGTGACTCGACAACTGCTAACCTCTGGAAGATCTTGCCCGTGAAATTTTATTATGTCCAACTCACTACCTGGTTTGAGCTTCATGTACACCAATCCTAAACAATCTTCCATTAGGTTATTTTGTGAATTAGCCATGTTGGTAGCTTCTTCTACTTCCACAACCTATATTGTCGGGCTTTTCAACGCATTTTTCTTGGACTTTAGATAGCTATTGTCTCCATCATCCATGTAACATGGAAAGTCTTTGAAATGACCTATTAACTCCAACCTAACACCAAGTGATTCGACTGTTATTAATGAGCTTGAAGCTGCATCTGATATGATTTGCCGATGTTGCCATTGACTGTGGCTGTTGCATCTGCTGCTCCATTTTTCTTTCAACCTTGTTACTGACCTTCTGAGCACTTGTATTCCCTTTTTCTAGCCTCTCCCATGGGTGACCAGTGGTTTTCCTAATTCAAAGCTCTCTGCTAGGCTTAGCTGTGATCTCAACGATCTGATTTACCTGTATAGCTGTAGCACTAGTTGGCAAGATAATTACCACTGTACTACAAAGACTACTCGCCTTTGTGATACCTCGATTTTAGTTGATTGAGCGATGAAATTTGCTCTTAATCTGCAAAATTGTAGATTAGCAAAGCACTTATGACCTGAACTAAAATGACCTCAATTTGTGTTGGAATTAGGGCTACAGAGAAACACACATAGCTTGGAGAAGATGAAGGAAGCTCAAGGCACACAATAGAGAGTGTGTCACTTAGTGTGCAATGGAAAGATAGATAGTCCTAGAGTGATGGGCATATATACAATGCATGGGGGAAAAAACCTCCTAAAGAGGGAAAAAATGCCCCGGCGGTCCTAGTGTGTTCACACACATCACTACCACATGTATATGGTAACAAATCCCCCCTGGAGTGATGCGGTGAATGAGAGCTGGCACATGAGTAAAGGGAAGTGCCATGTCCTGAGGACAGGATCAATCCACAAAGGGGAGTAAGCCCAAAGCTTTGCGGAAAGCTTCAAGCTTCTCACGAGACAATGCCTTTGTGAAAATATCTGCAAGGTTGTCTTGTGTTGGCACATAAGCCAAGCTGATCTCTCTTGCCTGAGAGCCTCTCCCTGACATAGTGGTAATGCACCTCAATGTGCTTTGTGCGAGCATGAAAAACTAGGTTCCTCACAACTGCCAATGCGCTCTGACTGTCAGTGTAGATAGTGTTGGCAGTGTCCTCTCCAACACCCAAATCAGACATAAGGCATCTGAGCCATACACACTCAACCATAGCTGTGAGACTGCCCTGTACTCAGCGTCACAACACGAAGTGGCCACAATAGGTTGCTTCTTGCTCAACCATGATATACATGAACTGCCAAGCATGAAACAAAAACCACTTGTGAACACTTGCGTGTCAAAACAACCAGCCCAATCTGAGTATGAAAAAGCATGTAAGTTTGGCGGCAATGATCCCCCCTTGGGATAAAACAAGCCAAGATGTAAAGTGCCACTAAGGTAGCGGAAAATCCTCTTGACAGCCTGCCAATGCTTAGACCTTGGGCTATGCATAAATCTGCTGAGCTGTGAGACTACAAACTGAATATCCGGCCCCGTGTTGCATACATAAATGAGGCAGCCAACAATAGTTTGGTAAAGAGTGACATTAGTAGGATCGCCAGCATCATGTAGACTCAACTTCAAACCTGTTTCCATGGGAGTGGAAATAGGTTTGCAATCCTCAAGTTTAAACTTACATAGCAATGTCTCTATGTAACTTTTTTGACACAAGGCAATACCACCATCACACTTCTTAAACTGTATACCCAAGTAATGATGCAACAGCCCCAAATCTTTCATCTTGAAAGTAGCATTCAAATCAGCCTTAAATTCAGCAACATGTCTCTCATTTGGTCTAGTGATCAACAAATCATCGACATAAAGAACCACAATGAAAAGTACATCATCCTCACGCTTTACATACAATGTGCGTTCTGTTGGACTGTTACGAAATCCTCGTTTAACCAAATGAGTGTCATATTTCTCATACCAAACATGAGGAGATTGATTCAACCAATACAAAGCCTTCTTACATCTGCACACTTTTTCCTCTTGTCCTTTTATGACAAAACCGCGAGGCTGCGTTACATAAACTTCCTCAAATATGTCACCATTCAAGAAAGCAGTAACAAGGTATGATTTATGTACATCCCAACCAAAATGAGCTGCCAATGCACATAGAAAACGCACAGTAGTCATACGACAAGTGGGAGAAAAATTCTCTTCATAATCTATGCCTTTTTGTTGTGCATAACCCTTTGCAACAAGTCGAACCTTATGGCGATCGATCTCCCCATCCGGCTTGCGTTTCAACTTGTAAACCCACTTTGTACCAATGGCCTTTTTGCCAAGAGGCAAATCACATAAAGTCCATGTGTCATTTTCTATAATTGCATCATATTCTAATTGCATGGCAGCCATCCAATTTTTTGAATTCTGTGCTTCATCAAAAGACAGCGGCTTCTCAACATCATGTAAACTAGACATATAGCCAAAGCATAACAATCTGATACATAAGATGCATGGCGAGAGCCTGAATGAGTACGACTAGACAAAGCTGCATCCAATTTACTGTCACACAAAGTGTGCACCAGCCATTTTGGCATACCTCTAGCCTGCTCATTTTCAGCCCTTTCCTCATCAAGTACATCATGTACATCTGCATCAGTAATAGGCTGATCTAAAACATTTTCAGAAACCCCCATAGGCTGTACATTTGCCTCATTGGAACTTACATTCATATTTCCGCCACTGAAAAGAGGCAACAAAGTGTCGTAAATGTCCTGTGAGCTTACATTACTGTCTCTAGTACATGACAGCAAGGGCTGAACAGAATCTTCCACAAACACTACATCCCGTGAAACCAGAATACGTTTTGTTTGTGGATGATACAACCTGTAACCTTTGCTTTCAGCACTATAACCAACAAAAATACATTTGACAGCCTTATCATCCAATTTTCTGCGTTGCACTTGTGGCACCAAAGCATATGCCAAACAGCCAAAAACACGCATGTGCTCAATAGAAGGCTTTCTATCATGCCATGATTCGTATGGAGTAATAGATTGCAAAGCTTTCGTAGGACTTTTGTTAAGTACATAAGTGGCACACATGATGGCCTCAAGCCAAAAAGAATGCGGCAAAGCTTGACTTTTGACCATACATCGTGCCATTTCCGTCAGTGACCTGTTTTTCCTCTCAGCAACACCATTTTGCTGAGGTGTATAAGGCACTGTACATTGGTGTTTTATCCCACGACTAGCCATAAATGCATTAAATTCATGAGACATATACTCCCCCCCTCAATCGGAACGGAGGGTGCCCATAGTACATTTCAAGACATTTTCAGCCATAGCCAGAAATTGTTTGAAGCACATAAAAACTTCGGACTTCACTTTAATCGGAAATACCCATGCATGCCTGGAGTAATCATCAATGAAAGTCACAAAGTACAGGTAATTGCCCAAGGATGGAGTTTGCATGGGCCCACAAACATCACTATGCACAAGCTGCAACCTACATGTGGCCCGAATTGAACCATCCTTTGGAAATTTAGAACGCTGCATCTTACCTAAAATACAGCCTTCAAAAACATGTTTGACAGGTGCTTCAAGAGGCGGCAAAGAAGCAACCATATCAAATTTCTGCAAACGCAGCAAACTGGCAAAATTCAGATCACCAAAACGTGCATGCCAAAGTTTTGCATATACCCCTTCAATCTGCAGAATAGCATTTGCAAAATTTTCTCCACACTTGTCATACAAAGTGAGCTTATACAGCCCACGGCACAGAAGCCCAGATGCATTAATTTCATCACCAAAACTGAGATCATGAACTGTACATCTATCATCCACAAATTTGACTACAAGTCCAAGTCTAGCAAGTGCGGATACTGACAAGAGATTCTTCATGATCCCAGGTACATAAAGCATCAACAAGTGTGAAGGAACTGCCATTAGCAGCAGTGAGAACAATCTTTCCAACTCCCTGAATTGGATAAGAGGCGTTGTTGGCACAAGTGACTGAATTCCCATGAGGGACAGACTCGAGAGAGGTAAACAATTCACGATGTGAGGTAATGTGCTTTGTAGCACCACTGTCGAAATACCACACATGTGAATTTGCAGCAACTGACAAGCATGCATCATGGACAACAGGATTGTAAGTGCACTCTGCAAAAAAATCCCATTCTGCATCAACATCAGCAACACAGTCTCCTTTCACAGAAGACTCAACAATGGCTGCATTTGTAGTGGAACCACCCTCTTTCTTCTTAGCCTCTTTGGACTTCAACTTAGGACACGACTTGATCAAGTGATCATTGGCTTTACAATAATGGCAACACATCTTCTTTTTGCGCTTATCACCAGAATTTCCAAACGAATTGCTGCCAGCAGAAGCATTAGAAACATAATTTTTTCCACTTGCAACAGAACCATAAGAAGTGGCTGCATTGCTGTTACCACCCTCTCTTTGGGAAGCAATAAAAGCCTGTTCAACTGCAGGCTGTCTAGTCCTGTTTTTTCTAGAAAGTGACTCTTGCAACAGCAATGTGCATAATGCATCAAACTTGACAACTTTTGGATTTCCTTGGGTCATAAGTCTCCAAGTACTAGCAAAAGTCTAGTAAGAATCTGGTAAGGTATCAAGAAAAGTCTACACAAGGGAACTGTCTGAAATAACTTCACCTGCAGAAATAAGTTGCTCATTGATATCCTTGACACTAGCAAGGAAAGTGTCCATATCATCTTCCTCATGAATAATGTTCGACTCCAGCTCTTTACGTAGCAAAGCAATTTTAGCCTCATTGCGGCTTGCATAAAGACCTGCTAGAATATCCCAAGCCTGTTTTGCAGATTTTGCTGAACGGATGTGAGGAACAATGGTGCGCTTCACAGAAAACGCAATCAATGCATGAGCCTGTGCATCCTTAACATCCCAACGAGCTTGTTCTGCTGTAGGCAAAACAACTCTAACAGCTGCAATCCTTGCAGCAAGACCTGCAACATCCTCAACATCGCCTACATCCTCAGAACCAGGATGTACATCAATGCCCTGCACAATGTTCCAGACACCCTTTGACACAAGAACATGTTGCATCATATAAGCCCACATAGGGTAGTTGTCCCCATCCAGCCTGTCCTCAGCAGCAAACATCTTGAACAGATCTATGTTGTTGTTGTCAGCCATGGTAAATGCTGCACCTGATGTGAAAACTGCCCGAAAATAGGAGAAATGGAGCGGGAACAACCTATGCTATATAGCAGAAACCGTAGAAGACTATAAGGCACCTGTTATGCAGAAAACAGCAATGACAGAAATTCTGCACAAAATGACGAAATAGCATATGCAGTACTGCCTGTAGTTGAAACGGAGGCCGAAATGAGCCCAAATCAAAATTCTGAGCAAAATTCTGAATTCGGAGAAAGTGAGCAGGTGTGGGCTGGAGCAGTTGGCGACTAAGCCCGGGAGGACGTGACCTGCTCTGATACCAATTGTTGGAATTAGGGTTGCAGAGAAACACACACAGCTTGGAGAAGACGAAGGAAGCTCAAGGCACGTGATAGAGAGTGTGTTACTTAGTGTGCAATGGAAAGATAGATAGCCCTAGAGTGATGGGCGTATATACAATGCACGTGGGAAAAAACCTCCTAAAGAGGGAAAAAATGCCCCGGCGGTCCTAGTGTGTTCACACACATCACTACCACATGTATATGGTAACAATTTGCCTGTTGACAGCACACTTTATATGGCGTTTAATTTAAATTAAACCACCACGCAGGTGACCATAGGTCATCCGACTTCTGAAGTGTATCTGTCCGCAACTTTTGCTTTTCTGGCCTCACTTTTACTCTTATCCCTGGCACACTAAATTGTTTTGCTTCAATTTTCTCTTTTGATGACTTGCATGGAAAGTTCTGCCTGGCAATGCTCAATTTCCGGCCTCCTTATGGCCACTACCAGTTACTGCAGCAAGTGTTAGCTACGCGTACGGCGAGTCCGAGTGTATGTGTATGTGTTTGTGAGTGTGTGAATGTGCTCTTGTTTTTTTTTAATTTTTTAATTATATATATATATATATTCTTTTTTTTCCCCTAAAAAATTAAAGCTACTCTGTGTGTGTGTGTGTGTGTGTGTTTTGTGTGTGTATGTATGTGCTGGAGCTGCGCAGCAGGCGGGCAAGGGAAGTGAGTTTGGATGGGATGGCGAGCGGCGCGGAGAGGCGAGAGGGGAAGTGAGCATGCAGGCATGCAGCAGACACAGGTTGTGAGTGTGTGTGAGTGAGTATGTTGGCGTGTATGTGAATGAGACCGAGGCAGCAAGGGCGTGTAGTGTGTGACAGCCCCCGCAGGTAGCGTATGAAGAGAGAGCGAGGAAAGGCTTATGATGTCTGAGCTGTGGGGCGCGTAAGAACTCTGGCAGCGGACGCGTATGATGAGGGGACCCCAGCCGCGTATCAAGAGTGAGAGGGAGCGCGAGCGCGTAGCAAGACTCGCCAACAGTGAGTGCGTGAGGGCGTATGAAGGCAAGGGCCCGCAAGAGCATAGGATGTCTTGGCCGGGAGCAGAGAGCGTAGGAAGACTTTGCGCACACGTATGAAAGCAACGCAGGTCCGGGCTTAGCGCGTAGGTAGGTAGGTCAGGGCTGCATAATGGCAAGCGGGCTCAACGCGAATCACGGCGCGAGCGGCGGTTCAGCTCGGATCGCGACGAGACAGCAGGTGGGCGAGCCAGCTTTGGTCAACGCGAGAGTGGGAGACAGATGAGTATAACTTTTTGTTTAATTTTTGTAAATTTATTTTAATAAAAAAACAAAAAATAATGAAAAAACAAAAAATAATAAAAAAATCAAAAAATAAATACCAAAACACACAAAAATACAAAAAATACACTAAAAATTTCAAAAATCATACAATAATTCAAGAAGACTCACAAAAAATTCAAAAAACTCACAAAATAAATAATAAAATACAAAAAAAATAAAAAAACACATACAAAAATAAACACGAATAATAAATAAAAACACAAATAAATCTAAAAAACACAAAGAAAATTAAAATATACACAAAATTACTAAATACCACAATTAAAATATAATAAATAAAGAAAATACTAGAAAAAAAACACAAAAAATATAAAAAACACACAAAAATAAGAAAAAAACACAAAACAATCACAAAAACACAACAAAAAAATATAAAAAACACAAAAAAATAATAAAATACACAAAAATAAATAAATAAAAAATCAAATCTTATCAAACAAAAATCTAAAAACGTAAAAGAAATTTAAACTATCACGCAAAAACACTCAAAAAAGAAAAAACCCCCGGCACTCCACAATTTACCCAAATTAGGTGATTTATCAATTTTTTGAGTATAATTAGCACATTTGAGTAAAAATTAGCAAAAAATTGTCAAAAATTACCAGAAATTTGCCAAAAATTACCAGAAAATTCCTAGGAATTCTAGATCAGTCCACCAACCTAAACGTTCGCAATCAAGCAATCGAAACACAGAAATTGATCACTTACTTAATCAAAATCGCACAAAAGATCATTCTTTAAGCACACAAATCGTCTCGAAACTGCGCTTAAATGAACACAAAAATCACCATCTCTTGCACGATGAATAATCGCACTAAAAAAAACATTTTTCATCAATTAAACATCAATTCAAGCATCCAATTCTGAAATTTAATCAATCATTAACACGCTTTTTGCATCAAATCATGCACATAAGCATACATAACCAAATTTGACCGAATTTCGGCAGCATTTCGACGTCACAACGGAATTAGAAAAACATAACCATAACTCATTGACGACCATAAGCAATCACATGCTTCTCAGAAGCAATTTTGACTCCAAAACAGCCCCAAACTAGGCACTTTCGCCTATACGCAAGCGGGCATAAACCGCACCTAGTTTTGCATTTTACGAATGCACATAGTTTATGAACCAAACCTACACATAAAATCAAAAAATTAGCATTTATTTCAGCACCTTAATTAGCCACAAACTCAGAGATTAAGCACTTGATTAGTGCCCAACACACTAGTGTGTGTGTGTGTGTCGATCCCGTAAAATCACGTACACACAACCAACACAAAAATCAATGTGTAGCATCGTTTAGCATGAATGTAAACACATAATCATCATGGACATGCATCAAATAATCAATACAAATCAGCACTTTGCAAGATGCCCAAATAATTAGTGAATGAAATTAGTGATTAATAGGTGATTTCGGCTACGATTTGTGCACAAATGGAGTAGGATATGAGTGTGTGGATCACATAGGCAGCACAAAAAACACTTATCAATCAACCGGAAATTAGAATCAAAGTTAGAGAAAATTAGTGAATTTGATGGTCAAAATTAGTGATCAAAATCAAGAACTAATGATGTGTGTGGGTTGTTTTGTGATGTTCTAAGAATAATCAATGCTAACCCAAGCACTAATCACACTAAAAACCACTCAATTAATCAACACACCTAATCTAAAAACTAACAAAATCAACAAAAAATTAGGGAAATTAGTGTCTCCTAATCACACCAATGGCACCTCTAGCTTAGGCTATCAATCCCCGGCAGCCGCGCCAATGTTGGGACGTCATCCTAGCATAGGGAGGACATCAACATAATGTCAATATGAGGAGTAGGATCCGGCTAGGGCATGGAAACACACAAGTGGCTTGTGCGTGCCAAATGGAGGATTAGAAGGTGAAACCTACACACAAAGAAAGCTACGGAGCGGGTATGATGTTGCTACGAGGAGTGAGCACACTACTTGCTCTACCATTCGGCCTAATCTCTCACACACAAGCTTAATCACGCACTACTCTCTAATCAATCACTAATCCAACTCTAATCAAACACACAATGAGCATAGAATAGAATAGAATGACCACACCGGGCACCAACACTCTACACAAGCTTACACACACTTAGTAGCATGCTTAAACAAGAGGGAAATATGAAAAAGAGAGAGATTAATCAATAAATCAGCCACTAATATTTGATTAATCAAGCATTGATTACACCATGAGTAAATGAGAGAGAAGAGGTTAGAGTTTAGCTATTGGCATGAAGCCGAATCGTCCATGTACGCGCATAGAAAACTCAAGAACTCCATAGCCATCTCCTTCTTCACAAAGCCTATCTCCAGTGAGTAAGAATCCCCTTTTCACATTGTGTGTTTTGAGTTATATACTCACTAGGCTTTTTAGAAGTGGCCGGGCACCCAAATGGCCAAACTCACTTAATCTGCTATCTGCACTGCCTAGGATCTAAATATAGCTCAATGTTTACAACTTGGAACTCTTGATGAGCCCAAAACATAATTACATCCCGCATTTGTGGTCATTTGATGGAAAATCCTAAAACTTAAGTCATCGTCAATTGTGACCGTAACTCCATAGATAGTCATCAATTCCAACTCTTCTCTACATCTGCTTGTATTTGCTTCATCTTCATCTTTACTTTGTATCCGCATCATCTGGCCTCATTAGCATTTACTAAAAATAGTAAATAGCATCTTTGACTGGTCTGTTTGGCCATTGTTGACTTAGCCGCCAAACACATCATTCACTCCACGGGGGTTTGTTACACTCACGTGTCCCTCGGGTAGTTTTGATGTGAACCGTTTCCCTATACACGGGCACTTTTTACTCTAGTGCTGGCTAGAGTTTTTTTTCCCTGTGTAACCACATATACACACTATACGCATGTGTGGTGGTACATTGTACTTAGGGAGACTCATATCTTTCTCTCATACTCACACTTGAACTTCTCATAACAAAGTGAGGGAGCTTCAAGCTATCAAGCTTCTTGCTGTGTGTGTGTGTGCATCTACGGGTGTGTGTGTGTGCACGTGTATAGCTTCCCTCACTCCCTTCTTCACCCAACTGGCTATTGAACTTTCTTCGTCGCTTCTCTGCCTGTGTAGCATAATGTTGAATTGCCAATTTTCTGTCTAGTTCTAGCCGCTCCAAGTCGATGATTTGTTGCTCCACCTTCTTCTTTTGATCATTATCATGGTAGGACTTTAAAATTCGTAGACTTGCCACCTCTACCTCTATGGGTAGAAGAGCCTCTTGCCCATACACTATGTGAAAAGGGGTGTACCCCAAAGAGGTCTTGAAAGATGTCTTGTAAGCCCAGAGTGCTGCATCTACGTGTTTTTCCCAAGCCTTTGGGTGCATATGCACTTACTTAATGATAAGTTTACAAATAAGGCCATTCACCTTCTCAACCAACCCATTACATTGAGGATAATAAGGGGTAGATTTCCTATGCTTTACCTTCAAATTTTCCATTAATTCCCCTATTATATCTACTCAAAACCCCAGTCCTCTATTAGATAGGATCTCCAAAGGTGTACCAAACCTGCAACAAATGCATTCAAAGATGAAGTCACCCACATCTTTAGCAGTGATCCTCCTAGTAGAGCATGCTTCTGCCATGTAGTCTACCCCCAATGAGGACATACTCCTTTCCGGACTGCATGCATGGTAACGGTCCGCTTGCATCAATACCCCATTTTTCAAATGGTCCATAAGCTGAGATAGGACTCTGCTTCTCATAGGCTAACCTCCTAGGACCAGCATTTTGACACACCTCACAAGTGCGGCACTAGTGTTGCACATCTCGGTGTAGACAGCTTGGAGAATCTTCCTACTAGTGATTTCTCGAGCAGAATTCCCACCACACACTCCCTCATGACATCTACTTAGAATCCCCTTGATCTCTTTGGTAAGGCACTTTTTTGAACAGTGCATCCTTTCCTCTACAGTACAAATCTTCATTCACTATGCAGTACCTGGTAGCCTTCCTAGCTAGCCATCTCCGTTCATTGTGACTCATGTGCTTAGGAGACTCGTAGTGCTACAAGAAATAGAGAATGTCCTCTAGTTCTTCTTTGCCTTGAAATAGTGGGACCTTTATAGTGACAGCCCACAACATGACATTCTGTAATTCTTCTATAGCCAACACATCTACTTCTTTGTTCTTCTCCCTCGGCACAAAGTGGATTCGTGCACTCTCAAAATTCCTCATTAGAGATTTGGACTCCCTCATTTTGGTAGCTAGTTTGTCACTCTTACAAGCCCACACCCCTATCATTTGTCTTCACTATCAACATGGAATCACCAAAAACATTTAACCTAGTTAGTCCACTGTAGAGACACCATTGTAACCCCAAAATGAGAGCCTGATACTTTACCTCATTATTAGAGTGAGCCTCTTCCAAATTGAACCCCTTGCAAAAAAAGTTTTCTCCCAAAGGATTTAACACAACAATTCCTGCGCTGACGCTCTGTCTTTTACCCGTTTGTAGGCGGCACCATCAAAGTATAAAGTGTGAGCCTCCAAAATAAGTTCATGCTCATATGGGGGGGAGTATTTCTAGGATGCAATTTCTCTGGTCTTTCATAGCATTGTTTGGTTAGCACATCGGCTAGGCATGCCCTAGTAGTCCTCTCCATTTGTAGTGTGTAGTCAAACTCCTGTAGCTGCACCACCCATTTTGCTATCCTTGCATCGTCAGTGGTAAGCACAAAAAACCTTTTCGATAACAAGTAGGACCTAAAATTTTCCACTGCAAATATAAATGCCAATACCAACTGTTCCATAGACGTAAAGCCCTTCTCAGCCGTCGTAGTCATAATTCTACTCAGAAAATACACAGGTCTCATCAGAAGTGTCTTTGGGTCCTTTTGCATCAAAATTTCCCCCAATTCCTTGCAGCCAAGGCTAGGGTTGACATAGAAGGTCTCATCCCATCAAGGTTGCAAGACAGTTGGTAAATATCCAAAATGTTCTTAACCTCCATAAAACACCTCTCAATATTCCCATCCCATGCCAAGGTAGCTTGCCTCGTGAGTTGCTACAGTGGATAAATTGCCTATGAAAAGAGATGAATGAAGTGAATCAAATAGCGTACCTTTGCAAAAATGATACCAATTGCTTCATGTTTGAAGGTGAAGGCAGAACAAGGAGTGACTTCAGTTTTTTGGGATCAGCTTCTATCCTTTTCTCAAACACTACATGACCCAGAAGAGTTACCTTGGATTCCCCAATGTGGCACTTATCCTTGTTGAGTTGCCCTCCCAACTAAGCTAGTCATGTAAACCCTTCATCTATCTTGCTTAAATGTAATGCTCTAGAGCTATAGATGCAAAAGTCATCAAGGAAGACTCTAATAGACTTACCAAAATAGGGCTGAAAAACCAAATTCATGAACCGCTAGAAGGTAATCGGGGCATTAGTAGGCCAAATGGCATAACTCTATATGCAAAACATCCCCATGGTGTAATAAAAGTCATCAACTGCTGATCTTCATCTACAATCCTTATCTGAAAATACCTTGAATACCCATCAGACACAATATACCTCTCATGACCCGCCACTTCATTCAAGATCTCATCTTGAAAAGGGAGAGGAAAATGATCCCTCTTTGTAGCATCATTCAATGGCTTGTAATCTACACACACTCTCCACTTACCATTTTTCTTTGGAGCTACCACCATCCGAGATACCCATTCTGAATCCTCTAAGGGATAAATGAACCCTGCTTTAAGTAGCCTCTTTATCTCCTTTAGCAGTGCATCTTGCTGGACCACTCCAAGCCTCCATAGCTTCTGCTTTACCATGAGCCAAGGCCTCCCAAGAATTAATGGGTAGCCCTCCTCCTTGGTAGAGATCACATATGCATCTATTGACACACTCCCCCAAATACCAACACCCTCACTCCATTTACCTTTCCCACACATTCAACATGAACATTGTTTGCCATCTTTTCCTACAAGGAGGTGTGTTCATTCACTGCTAACTCAAGTTTGTGCATAAGCTTTTCTGTCATTACATAGATATCTGCTCCTCTATCCACATAAGCATTAGACATCCATTGGTCCTTGATCTCACATCTACTACTGGTACAATATCTTTGATTCCTCGGGCATTGATGGCCCCAACGGACTTACCTTTAGCTCTCCTAGTGCTCACCATCTTGGACCAAGCCCTCCTCATCTTAGGTGAGAGATGAAGGAGTTTTTGCCAAGTGATCCTTGGCCCTTGCTTACTAACATCTGCCACAAGGTCATATCGTAAAGATCCGACTCCAAGTGGAAAATCCTCCAAGTCAATGTGTCTCCTAGACCTATTTTTACTTTCATTTGCATCCTTGGGAGCTTGTGATGATCCTTCTTGAGGAACCTCTTCCCGCTCTGAGGCATCCATCTCATGAGATTTGTGTCTCCTTACCCTTTTGATTGGCATCGCATCAGCTTCACTCACCTTTGCCTTCCGTTTGTCTTTGCCATGAGGTAGTAGGGAAATTTTTTTTGGTGCAAGTGGTGGTGGTGCCGGGGGCCTTAATATTTGTATAGGTAGTGCCATGGGTGCAACAGGCCTTTCTTGTGGCCTATCACGTGGAGGAGTTACTTGTTGTCGGGGTAGGCATCATGGATTACCATTCCCTTGGCAAGGAAAGGGGAAATAATACATACCATGACCTACCTACCCACAATTATAGCATACATATTCCCTAGCTTGCCATTGACCACCTTCACGATTAGCTCTATTGGCTGGTGGTGGGGGTCTCTGTTGGAATTAGGGTTGTAGAGAAACACACACAACTTGAAGAAGACGAAGGAAGCTCAAGGCACACAATAGAGATGGCTCTCCAGTTTTCAAAAATTATAAAAGAATATAATTAGAAACTTCAGCTCATGTGATACATTTATTATGTTTTAATTTTTTTCAAAATTCAAGTGGAACAAGCTGCCAAAAATTCCAGAAAATTGTGTACTTGTACTGCCACTAAAGTCTTTGGTGGTCCCATCTTGGTTGACACTTCCATTGTGCATCCCATAAAGTCTTTATCCATGTTTGAAAGCACCCAAAAGGGCCTTGAATGTCCTCATAAAAATACAAATGAGATCCTCTTTATTAATATTTAAAGACCTATCCCATAATGCAACTAGTCAACAAGCATTATAAAAGATTAGAAACGTGGAATAATAATATTTATTTGGTGGAATGAAACATAATAAAAATCACAAAAAATTATGCTGAGATGAAAAAATATAATCAATGAGTGATGGACATAAATTTTGTTTTTTTTTCCACCAATGTAAAAGCTATAAAGTAGAAATAAACTTAGCTGAAGGTAGATAATAAACATGAAGAAAGTAGGTGAGGTTCTTGCATGAAGGAGAGAGATGAACACAAAATTTGAAAAGCGGTCCTCACCTGGATTTCCTTTTGAAAGATACCATCTAACCTCTTACCACATAAGAAAAAGTGTGGGTGACGGAGGCTAAAAGTAGTTAAAAAAATCTTTTTTTTGTAAAAAGTACTTCTAACATATATCTATTAAAAAAAGTACTTCCAACCTATATCTATTGAAAAAAACCACTTTTTGGCTTTTGTTTCTTAATTATTGAGCTTATTTAAAAAAAAAAACAATAATATAACCTATATTTTCCTCCAAAGAGCCCCCAAAACACATTCCCATGGATAATTAGCCCCTTTAATTTTCCTTGATACATGACTTGGTATCTCTCTCTCTCTCTCTCTCTCTCTCTCTCTCCTCCCCCAATAATCGCTCCTACTCTGTTCTCCTTTCCCTTTGAATAGAGCTGCTAAATGAAATCATTAATTTGGATCACTAGTCTCCCTCCATCATCACATTCCTCTCAAGCCAATGAAATACACTTTTTTTTGCTAAAGAAGTATACACCAACACAACACAATTCTCAAGAAAAAATGGATTTGGAAAGAGATTGATGAGTTGCAGGGTAAAAAAATGTGGAGCTATGGGTAGAAGGTGCTTTAAATCTGTAAGGTTCCCACCTTTCTGAAAGTAGAAAAATGAACCCTAAGATTTAATTGGGAGCACTTGACATACAAATCTAGAAAATCCTTAATCAAAATTGGTATTTTTGGATTCTTAAGCACAACTTTACTTTAGCTAGATATTTTTGGATCAAATTTAGATAAAAATTGACCCCTAAATCCTTGCCAAAAATTTTCACGGTCACTTTAATTAAATACAAGAGTTGGAAACCATTATAATTATTAAATTGCATGGGCTTTTCACATGGCTTGAAGATATTTTAAGCACATGAATGAAATATTTCCAATTAAATCATTATAGTAAATGAAAGTTGACACTTTTGACCAACCAAGGTGTATTAGGGGGTGATATTATGGACCGGCTATAGACAAAAAGAGCAGCAGGGGGCACTAGGGGAAGCTTGGAATTGCTAAATGTAGGCCTTGATTGCCAGAAATCTATAAATAGACCCCTAGGCTTAACATTTTCTATCAGACTTAGAGACCTTGGCCAATTCTCTCTAGCATAGAGAGACTCTTCACAAAAATCACTAGAGAGGAAGAACTCTAATTGATTAATCAAGATAATTAACACTAATTGAATTAGATTAGTGAAATACATATTATTTATATCTAATTTTCTAATTATATTATTAATTATAAAAGATAAAACCTCTCTCTACTATTAATTACACTCTTATATATTATACTATTGAATATCTAATCTCTTATTATGATTAGTAATCTAATCAATTATTAATCTATATTAGGACTAAAATTGCTTAATTTTGACCATAGTTAAGCGAGAATATAAAAATTTAACCTAGATAATTATGAGTTAATTTTTAGAGCTTATACACATTGTTATAGAAAGCTTTGAAAATTATATCAAAATGTTCTAACTAGCTTTAATATTTAATTAGGTAAAAGATGTCTATTTGTAGCCTAAAATTGATGGAAAATTTAGAAATATAGCTTAATGAATCATAAAATACTTTTAAAAGATAGATAATAGTATTAGAAATCCATGATAATTATCTCAGAATTAGATAATTAGTTTTGCTAATTACTTTTACCTAGATTCTTAATTCTTTTTGTTGAAAATTAAGCAAGATAATTAGTAAATTTTCTTGAAAGTTAGTGAGATAATTTTTGAAGAAAGATTATAGTGTTAGAACATGATAATTATTTCATAATTAGATAATAAGTTCTATTGATTACTTTTGTTTAATTTTTTTATTTTTAGCTAAAAATTAAGCAAGATAATTAGTAAATTAGCTTAGAAGTTAGTGAGAGTTTTCAAAAGAAGATTACATTGTTAAGAACTTGTGATATTTATCTCATAATTAGACAATTAGTTTTTCTTTAGTTCTCTATTTTTAGTAAATTAGCTTGAAAGCTATTGAGATACTTTTTAGAGAAATATTATAGTACTAGAAACCAATGATAATCATCTCATAATTAGATAACTAGTTTTGCTAATTGCTATTGCTTAAATTCTCTCTTTTTAACTAAAAATTAAGCAAGATAATTAGTAAATGAGGGGGATTTAACATTTGCGAGTTTTTCATTTCAAGTTTTTTTTGACAATTTTAGCACTCTTTAGAGTTTTTTTAACAAAATATGTGTCATAGCATAAAGTATCTATTTAATGTAATTTTCAATCGTCATAAGACTCCATATATGTGTGGTTGACGGAGAGAGAAAGTATAAATTCTAGAGAGATAGTATTTATGCGAGTTACCATTGGAAGAAGAGATCATAAATTCTTGAGAGATAGAGAGAGAGTGACTTCTCTTCTAGAGAGAGAAATTAAAATCATAGAGTTGTATATCACTATGCAGAGAAAGAGAGAGAGAGAGAGAGAGAGAGAGAGAGAGAGACCGAGAGGACATAACGATGGAAAAATGTAAAAAAATAAAATCACCATTTCACAACTCATGCCATTAGAGTCAAATATGCTCGCAACGCATGTGATCAGAGTCAAATAATCCACATCATATAAACATGCGATAAAGTAAAAAATCACGCAGAATAGAGACAACACTAATTTCAGAGTTAAATATAATCCACAACATATATAAATGTGATGAAGTAAAAAATAATGCCAGATAGAGACAATACTATTTTTCCCAAGCAATTGCTTTTTGAAACAACATAAGTTTGAGGATGTAAGTACATTCGCAAAACTACCACATGATAAGATCAAAATTAGAGTACAAAAAAGGATAGTTGCCATAAATGTAATGGTCACTCTAAAAGGCAAGTAATTTGCTCCCAAATAGCCTGCAAGATGCTTCATATCTTTTGCTTGAAATTTGAAATCCTTTGCTTCTTAAAAAATGTTTTTTCAAGATAAATAATCACAAGTATAATAAACCAAAATAAATACAGAAAAACACTTTCATATCATAGATCAATATTCTAGTTGAGTGAAAAAAGCATACCAAACCAGTTGTAATTAAATGGAGGGAGAAATCATCCTTGGTTGTCCAAGAATAAAAGCGATGTCCATTGGTGAGAGGGTTGGCTGATGAATAATCATGTGCTCCTTAGGTTCAAGTCCGAGCACTTTTGTGTACACATAGTACATATGTTTGCATGCCAAAAAGGATTTGTTGGTATTCTCTCGCTTCTGAAAATCCGGACACGTGCATGCTAGACTCTGTTTTATATGAATCTCATAACTATTTTCAGTGAGAACTCGGAAAATTACATGCTCTTGAGACCTTTTCACTTCATCCAAAAATATAATTGTCATACTATTACATGCTTCCAATTTCTTCATGGCCTCTTTAGAGATTCCATGCCTCCACTTTTTCTTCCTCGAGCTGCCACCACCTTCTTTGCAGTCGCCAGCAAGAGGTTGTGGATATACCATTGAATTCTCTGATGCAGCGCGGCAAGTTCCTGTGTGGAGATATCTGTCCCTCTTGCTACTGGCCAAACATTTGGAGCAGGAGGTAAATCTTTGACTTGTCTTTTGATTGATTGGGTATGCAAAATATCATGATTACAAAACCATAACCATTGCTCGATTTTTTTACCCTTGAACATTCTTTCGGACCATATACATGGAGCAACAAGACCAATTGAGCGACTATGCAAGATATTGTCACAATTTTTTCTTCCTACTGTTCCAAAAAATTTTCTTTGACTTTGAATGGGCATTCTCCTGAGGGCCCACTGAGTGCGTGGCACATCACTCTCAAACACATTGTTTGTTTTAGATGACAAAGGTGTGGTTGTTTCTTTTTGAGATCCAATATCATCATCATTGTCACTAATTTGCAGCGGAATGTTAGAAATACCTGGTCCTTGGGTATCAAACTTGATTTTTTTTGGTCGACCGCGATGGTTTCGTTGCTTAGATTCCATGACATATTCCGGCCAATGGGAGCTACTTGTTCCTGTTCTGCCCCTTTTTTTGCGTTGTATTGTTTCTTTGTCTCCATGCAAAATTGGGTGCGCATACATGGGAGTCCCTGCAACAGCCTCGTGTAATAGATGGGCCACGTTGGTTGGAGTTGGAGTTTGCTAAGATTCAACTCGAGAAAGGAAGGTCTCCATTGTGGGACCCGTTCCTATATAACGCCCAGTAGTATATCCCAAACGCTTTGCACATTGAATATATGAGTTTATAACATCTGTTACACATGCATCATACAAGGATATTTTTCCCTTTCCACCTTCACCTGCTAACCAACTCATGTACACTTTCTGATAAATTAACATTGGGAATTTGTGTGGGCTCCCACGGACTTAGACCACCCTATGAAATGCAAAAAAACATGAATTAAAACTTATAAATTTCATGTATGAAAAGAAATTTTTCTAAAAATATAGATTGTCATAAAGGTACTTACATCTGTTCCAATTCCTCCCCAGTGTGAAATTCGTTGCTCCCACCATTTAAACCATCTGCTCACTCTTGTGATGCTCTCTATAGATAGATGTTGTCTCCACCACTTTTGAATTGAAAGCGCCTTTTGAGATGCAAGCACAATGGTCTTCCAAGCTCTCCAGTCCTCACACATATCAATGTGTTGATTTGTTAGATGTTGGGGTATCCACTTTTTAGCATATTTGTGGAGACTCTGCTCCCAATGAAATAGGCATGATCGTTCACGTCCCTCCATGATATTATCTGGCCCGCCATTGAAGACTGTTCGAATAGCATTCCAATTTGCACCAGCTTCATCAGACATAAAACCTGCAAAGTCAGCTGCACCATGTCCGTACTTTTCCATTGTTGAATTAAGGCTCTCCCAAAAAATAACTTGAGTCTTTGCATCCTCCTCTTTAGTTTCACATATAGCAATTATTTGTAGTGATCGTATGCTGCAAGATATTCAACATAAACATTTTCACACATCTTCTTTTATTTAATGATAAAAAATTACGAGATATTTAAATACTTAAAGATTACCTTGGATCATAAACTGAGCATGACATTGTTGCCCATCCATCTATTCTATGGGTAAAATCAAAATGTACCCACGCATTTCTTAAGTCACCAGTTTCAGTTCTTTTCATCCGATTTACTAGATCCTTTAGTGGACATTTTAAATAGGAAGCACTTGTCATCCTCTTCACCCTGTCCAGGAAATCTACTCCCATGAAAAAAAGGAAACATGCACTTTTTTTGAAGCAATAAAATATTATCATATCCATCCCCAATAACAGCACCTTGACTCTTTCTCTCCTTTGTCACAGATGGGCGAGTCCACAAGTGACCATCAAAGCGTTGTTCCATCCTTGTCATTCGTTTTGTTTTATCCTGAGTCGCAGGTAACTCAAAACATAAATTTCCATCATAATGTTGTGGAAGTTCAGCAACTTGCAAAGGAGCTCCACATAATGTTAACAGATCATTTAACTTTTTTGCCCCTGGATTTTGTTGAATCCAAATGACGATTGATTGAGTTTTGAGCTGTCCTATATCGTCACCACTACTTTCAAGATGCACAATGCTTAAAACATCTTCAGATATCTCTTTTTCATTTCGTTTCTCATTGTCAGATACCTGTATAAATGTGTCTGAATGAAGCATCTCAAACAAGCTCGAAAAAGAACCATCTATTAAGAAATGCTGATGACCTTCTATATCCCACTATGGTTGCAGCAAGACTTTTGTTAGGCCACAATCACTTTCAATAAGAGTAGATAGTGACTGAAAATGGCAAGATGGAGGCAGCAAACTCTGCAAATAGTAAGCACTAAGCAACAATGAGTTTCCCTTCAACTGAATGTCGCGGTTGACTATCTGACCACCAACCTTCCAAGCTATTGTTACTTTCATGTTGGACATATTCTCTCAAGCAACAGATTACAGGGTGGAGATGTGAGAAAACTGTGGTGGATTAAGTGAAGGTGGTGAAGGTTAATGAAAGTTAAAGATAAAGTGAAGGTTAATGAAACTGGTGAAAGTTAATGAATGATGTGAAGGTTAATGAAAGTGAAAGATTGGTAGGTAGACGAAAAGACAGTTGCATAAGATCTTGTGACAGCTCAAAGAATAATGAAAATCATAATTGAAGAAGTGCATTTAATATATGACGGTTCTGAATGTATGTGCAGTGAAATATGTCATCAAATTTGAGGGGCCATTTAATTTCTAAATGGTGGTTCAAGGACTGCATTTAATGCAGTCTAATAGTGTCTTCATCTTTTGTGTATGTGTGTGTGTGAGTGTGTGTATAAAAAACGTAACATTCTATATGACTGACTTTGTATAAAAAACGTAGCAATTTTTTTAGTTAAGCTATATATATGATTCCATCTTTCCATTTTATATATATGTGTGTGTTTTTGGTAGTGTGTATATATAATTATTTTAGTTAAGTTATATACATTACTGTGCGTGTGTATAAATGATTTTGTGGGTGTGTGTAAACAACGTAGCATTTTATTAAGTTAAGATATTTAAGTTAAGTGTATAGGCACATAGTTTAAGTTAAGATATTTTTAAGTTGAATGTATTTAAGTTGAGTGTATGTGCATTTTTTTAAGTTAAGATATTTAAGTTGAGTGTATGTGCACATAAGATATTTAACTATGCACATAGTTTTTACATTTTGTGTGTGTGTGCATGACTTAACTTTAAGAATGCTACGTTTTTTATACACACAAACACATACAATCATTTTTTTAAATATATGGTTGTGTGTGTGTGTAAAAAACATAGTATTTTTTTAGTAAAACTATATATATGAATCCATTTTGTGTATATCTTTGTGTGTGCATATACATATATATATATATATATATAAATGAATGTGTGTGTGTGAGTGTTTATACTACAATATCATTTTTGTAATATATGGTGTGTGTGAAAAAAGTAGTAGTTGAGATGAAAGTGGAGTGAAGTTTAAATGGAGTTTTAATTGAGATTGAAGTGGAGTGAAGTGAAAGTGAAGTTTTTCTGTGAAGAAGGAGATGAAAGTGGAGTGAAGAGAAAGTGGAGTTTTGCTGTGAAGAAGAAGGAGTAAGAGAAGACAAGGTACTGTGTGTGTGTGTGTGTAGATTTTTTGCTCACGTGTGTGTGTGTGTGTGTGTGTGTGCTTACCTGCGCACGCTCGCCCGATCCACCGGAGGAGCTCCAATGGAGCTTCCATTGGACCTCCTCTGGTGGATCGGGCGAGCGTGTCCAGGTAAGCGCGCACACACACACACACTCACACACACACACACACACAGTGATACACACACATCAAAACACTTGCACACATAGCACAAACACACACACAGTCATGTATACGCACACACATTACACTTGCATACACACACATACATACATACATACACCCACATATATAAACACTTGCATTCACAACATCAACACACTTGCATACATACACGCATACACATATAAACACTTGCATTCACAACATCAACACACTTGCATACATAGCACAAACACACACACAATCATGCATACAGACACACACATATTACACTTACATTCACACACACACACACAATCATGCATACATCCACACACACACACATATAAACACTTGCATTCACACACATCAACACACTTGCATACACACATATTAAACACACTTAGAGTAACAATTACAATGATGTAAGAACAGGTCGTTGTAGAGAAGAGGTATACAAATGTCAAAGTGGATTTGTATTTTTCCTTGCCATGAGCAAGTTGAGAATGGTTTTTTTTGTAATTTGCATTTTACGCCGTTATGTTGCCGAAATTTAGAATTTCATATTTGTATTGTCAAGCATATACACACATACACATATATAAACACTTTTATTCACAACATCAACACACTTGCATACACACACATATTACACTTACATTCACACACACATAATCATGCACATATCCACTTGCATACACACACATATATACATACATACACCCACATATATAAACACTTGCATTCACAACATCAACACACTTGCATACATACACACATACACATATATAAACACTTGCATTCACAACATCAACACACTTGCATACATAGCACAAACACATACACAATCATGCATAAATACACACACATATTACACTTACATTCACACACACAATCATGCATACATCCACACACACACACATATAAACACTTGCATTCACACACTTTAACACACTTGCATACACACTTACAGTAACAATTACAATGATGTAAGAACAGGTCGTTGTAGAGAAGAGGTATACAAATGTCAAAGTGGATTTGTATTTTTCCTTGCCATGAGCAAGTTGAGAATGGTTTTTTTTTTTTAGTTTGGATTTTACGTCGTTATGCTGCCGAAATTTAGAATTTTATATTTGTATTGTCATTGCTAAGAAGATTTTTGTTGTTTGTGGTTAATAAATTATGGCTTGTACACCATCTAAACGTGGCAGGACAGGTATCTCTCAAAGTAAGTTCAAATACATTAAGCTATTTGTTTTCTTTTCTTTTGTCTCATCATACTCACTAAGCTATTTGTGTTCTTATTGTTTTTTGCTTGTAGGAGTAGGATACACATTAAGGTCTGGCACTACAGGGCATAGGGCCAATGCACGATCTTCCATTGCTTCTTCCAATGTCCATCGAAAGGAGGATATTTTGGGTGATGTGCATGAAGAAGAGGATATATTGAGTGATGTGCATGAAGAAGAGGTGTTCATAGATATTCATGCTACACAAGGTGAATTGGTGGCTCACAGCGTGTCTGAAGCAACAACAATTGTTGCTAAACCTCCCGATCATCCAACAGTATTTGGAAAGTATGTTCATGGTTGAATATTAGAGGAGATTGTAGAGGGTTTTATTGTAAAGAGAGGTGGGGAACCTCCTCGAATTCCTCTTTGTAGATTGATGGAAAATGAAGCCATTAGAGCGGTGGGTCCAGGCACTGAGGGCTTGGTGAAAAGGTTTGAGATGTCTGGATACAGTGTGCTTGGAGCTCCATTTCTTGTGTCATTTAAGAAGCCAGGCCATGATCAACATTATGTTTCCGACTTAGACAAAGATGAATGGGGGCCTATTTGGCGAGAAATAAGCGATGATTTTGATAATTCTCTTCCCCTTGAGTGGGAAGACTTAAGGGGAAAAAAATTTATCGTTTGGGATGGTAATCACCGTTTGAAAACTTGGATGCGCTTAATAAAAACACGTAAGTGATTTCTTTTTTTGTTTAATGTAAAGTTGACTTGTATTACTCTATGCTTTCTAATTTTCTTTTTTGTTGTTGTAGAATTTTCAATGATAAAGTGGAGACATTGTTCTGTGAAATGTCAATTTGTCTTTGTTGATAGAAGTGCAGAGGGGGAGCTTATGCTAGCTTTGCTCTCTCAAAATGAGTAAGCACATTTGTTGTTTTGAACGTTATTGCTATTACTTTATCGATGTCATTCTACTGCCATTTAATTTAAGATATTGTGGTTTAGGATTGGTAGAACCACTGTGAGCACAAATTTTGGGCAGGAGATCTACTTGTTCCAAAAACTGGCTATGGCAAGCAAAGATTCTTTAATGAAAGACTTTCCCCAAGATTGGATTTGATGGATAGAGGTAGAGCTTGCTTGTGAGAAGAAGGCATCTAAAGGGAGTTGGTACAACGCTCCTGCTCTTTTATTAGCAATGCTTATATGGAAGGTATATTTTTTTGCCTTAAAGTACACTTTTTATGTAATTTCTAAAGCTTGACATTATTTTGTAAAATCTTACTTTTTTTTTTCATTTGCTCTACAAAAGGAAGACTTTGAATTGTCTCTTATCAAAGAGATGCAAGAGATCAATGATCCCTCGATTTCATTGCCAGAAAAGAAAATGGTTGCTCGAGGAAGAGTAGAAAAAATATTCAAAGAAAGAGCTTATAAGGTAAACACTTTCTCTTCTCCCCGTTTATGTTTGAATTTCTACAAAATTGTAAGTTGACATGTCATTTGAATTTGATATATTTGATTGAAAAATTGATTTGATTTGATCTCATGCTAATGTAACATAGATGTTGGCCATTGCCAACCCCGCCAATGGCCAAGGGTTCTTCTCTTTATTATTTAACTTCAATTGGATAAGAGAAAAGGATCAAGTGGGCCTTACAAGAGACAAATTCCACTCTTTGGCAACTTCTAAAATATCACCAGAGAGGTAATAATTTTTGGATAAAAAATACACATGAAATCATCAAATGAATCAATGCATTTATGGTTTGTTTATTGTTTGCTCTATAGGAAAAAGAAAATATTGCACTCTTTGATGCATTGCCATGTAGATGATGTTACTTCTGAGCGTTATATTAGTGCAAAGAAATTTAGAATGTACTTGTGTAAAGAGTGGTATTGGGGAAGTATCTTGAAGCAATGCTTGAGGATCAAAGGGAAAATGATTGAAGAAATTCCGGAGGGCTTTGAAGCATGGTTTCATCACCAATTGAGGGACCACATTGATAAAGCTTTTGTGGAGCTTTGGAGTAAGCTCAACACAAAAGAGTCGGATGAAAAAATTCCAGAGCTTATGGAATCTTCAAGGAGAGTATTATTCACGTAATACAATTGATATCTTTATGGTTGTTATTCTATTTTTTTACTTAGAGTTTGTATAATAAATAAGTCAGTTAGGAAAGGAGCTCAAATAAAGTTAACTGCATTTTATGTAGATGGCTAATTCAGCTTTACGATCAAACTTTGTTGGAGAAGTTGCCAATTGCTGTTGAAAGTTGGAGGGACCTATCTTGTGAGGAGTGTATGTATCCACTATGGATGAGAGATTATGGTTTGATTGCTTGGGAAATTGAGTATTGCCCTTGGTGGCTAGATTACACTCGAGGCACCTACCCACGTGATGAAGGGAACTTATATAAAGGTTATTTTTGGCATTTATAAAAACTACCAAATTGTTAAAGTGCTCATACTATTTAGATTATGTTTGTGAGAAATATATTTTTGTTTGCTTTAGAGCACGTTCTTGAAAGAAATGAAAATGGTATTGAGGAGATTGGCTCAGCTTCCAAGAAAGCCACCTCTTCGAAAAGAGTAAACAATAGTACAATCTCCTCTATAAAGAAACGATTGGATTTTGTTAGATCCAAGAAGCCCAAGAAGTCTCCCAAAAAGAACCAAAAAGGTGCTCAAGGCTCCACAGGTAAACTTGCTTGTATAGATATCTAGCTGCCACTTTCTTTCTACTCAACAATTCTTGATGAAATATTTTATTTTCTGATTATGCAGTGCCTTCCATAGATTGTGATGTGAACGTTATTGGGAACATGCTAGATGTTTACAAAATTTCTCTCGATGATGAGAAATGGTAAACACATGTGAAAAGAAAGACTAACTATGTGTGGTGTGTGTTGTGAATGTTTGAAATACATTTATTTGATCATATGCAGGATCTTGGATTTTCTTCATTCAGCCCATGTTGATGGGGAAAAGAGCAATGAAGTGGCCTCTCTTTTGTTTGAGGATTTTCCAACAAACTTTAAAGTGGAAAATTTTTCAGAGAATGAGGTATGCATCCTTCAAAACCTCAATGGACAGTCTATGATAGTTTTGGAACTTTAATTAAATTAACAATGCGTATTATGCAGGTCCCTCCATGGAATCAATTCTCTCAAAAATTAAGTAAGAAAGTGGCCGTAATAGCTTCAAAGTATGTGGCAGACAATGGGTGGTACATCACCCTAAGCTCCAGTGATCACTTTGGCATTGTGTCTAGCCATGCCATCGAGATGGGATTCAAAATGATGCACACCATCCTTATTTTGATCCCCGATGGTTATGTGCGAAAGACCATTGAGATTGAGAGAGTAAGTAAATTTATTTGTTGATTGAAAATCATGCTTGTAGTTTTCTTCAATTAGATCACATTCTAGCTGTAATTTGTAGGTGGAAACACTATTGCTAGGATTGTTTTATCGTAAGGGTCAACGTCCTATCTACAATCGACGAGATGGAGAGAGCGTGGACAACAACTCTTTCGATGCCAAGTCCGGAATACTGGTGGAGCGCGTCGACGGAGAGTACATTGGAGGACACGCTCTTAGAGGTGCCGCCGAGCGTAGCCTTGACTTCTTTCGGTAAGAATATATGCTTCCTACTATGCGTTATTGGACTATGTTACATAAAGTAAAAATACGCATATTTTTTGCTTTTTTTAGCTGGCTTGTGCGGACATTTACTGCAGAGCACACCTACATTGTTGATATGTTTTCTGGATGTGGTGGCTTGGGCAATGTTTGCGTTGAGTTGTCTAGACACTGTCTCTGCATAGATAGTGATCCAGAGGTCTTCCATCAACATCTTTCACGCTTCAAGGCTCCATGTGTATGTGCTATTTTCAGCAGTTGATGCAGATAGCGATGAGGAGACTGATTGGCAACAATATGAGCCCGGATCACATTGCCCTTGATTGACATCAACATTGGTATTATCTATCATTTTTTCTAGTTTGTGATTTTTATGGAACGACGTGTGACCATGGTGTTTGGGTGCCACTTTTTTGGTATTACTGAAGACATGTTGTTGGTGTTGATTGTCCTTATCAATTCAGCAATGATTTCATATTTATTATACTAGATAGAAGTTTGTTGAGAGCTTTGGATTTACCAAAGTAATATACCAACATATGCTTTTTTGCTTATGTAATTTCTTCTTCCCGTGAGCATTCGCTGCTGCACGGAAGCAAGTATGGAATGGGAATTTTTTTAGTTTGAATTTTCATACCGTTATGCTAACGAAATTTTGATTGCTTATCAATATCATCATGCTTTTTGTTCATGTTTGAAAACATAATCATGATTTCACGTATACAGAAAAGTTAGTCAAGCTTCACAGAAGCAAGTATGGAATGGAAATTTTTTTTGTTTGTATTTTTGCGCCGTTATGCTATCGAAATTTTGATTGCTTGTGAATATAATCATGATTTTTGTTCATATTTAGAAACATAATCATGGTTTCATGTATACACAAAAGTTAGGCAAGCTTCACGGAAGCAAGTATAGAATAGGAAACCTTAACAAAAGTTAGGCAAGCTTTCACAGAAGCAAGTATGGAATGGTTTTATTTTTATTTTTCACGTTGTTATGACTGTCAAAATTTCATTTGCTTGTCAGTATTTCTTTACACTATCGGTCTAAGAATATATATAGTTTTATATATAATATTTATATTATATATATAATATCTTTTTATTTATTTATTTATATGTGTGTGTTTATGTACGTAAGGAGATCTTCAACTCGGTAAAGTGTTTTTAAGTACTTGTTTATACAATATATATAGTTATTTATACGTGTGTGTTTATGTACGTATGCAGTTCTTCAACTCAGAAAAGTGTTCTTAATTACTATTTTATATGCAAGAGTCTATGCGTGTTTCACTACTTTGAGGTCTTTGCCCAAACAAGTACAACCATCAATATTTTTTAGATTCCTAGTTTCAAATTGGCTTATTAGGCATTCATCCTTGTTTGCAACAACACCTACATGGACAGGAAAGTATATTCTACTAAAAGTAGGGTAAATACTAAAGACATGCTCATCTTTTTCTTGCATTATATAAAAAACTCACATAGATTTTCTTCACATTTTTGGCTTTCAAACATCTTGTAGTTACATTTGACGGTTCAGTTTAACTACAAGATATCAACAATACCCTAAATTATGACAGATCTTGAAGATGTGTTAGTAGACCAGGCCGATTAAAAGTATCACAGCTACTTCAATAATAATAAGTCAGACAAAGACATATGAATTATTCTCGCCAAGGCACTGAAGATTGGAACACCATCATATAGTTAAAATAAGCATCATATAATTTAAATAAGTTGTTTACATGATTACGTAGGGAATCAAACCTGCACACACACACACACACAATACAACTTGCATCACACTAGTACAATTTATCATGTGCTAGTGCATATTTATTTAACTATATTATTTAGTGCATAATTATTTAAATATTGCCTCAATCTTCTACCACATTAGAGCCAGAGATGTCGACTAGGTTGATTGTGCGTTTGCAGACAAGCAAATGGTCAATCTCCGCCTGTAAAGCGGCCCTTCGAGAGCTATCTATGTACCCCCATGTCTCCCACTTGCCCAGAGCTTCTCGCATTGTCTCAAAGCCATCATTGAGTTCCTGGTCTCCGGTGTTGCGAGCGCGATTAAGGTGGTTGAACATCCGGATCGCCTTGTTTGTGTCACGCTCTCTTTGTGTAAACGTCTTCTTTTCTTCAAGGGGTGCGTTGGGGGGGAGTTTGTGAAGCTCTTCATGGATTTTTGCAACTACCTCATTACCTGTACTAGCATATCCTATAGGCATTGTATAAGTACAGGGAAAATGAAAAAATCTCTCTTGATTAGCACCTCCGATTCACTTGTGCAGCATATGGTGCTTGCCTTGTAACATTTATATAGGCTAAAGCACCATGCTCTCAAAAAGCATTGATAGTGATGGAAGAGTGGCATGCGTTAGTGACATGAGGGGTCCTACGTAGCATATGCTAACTGCTAAATTGGAGCATGCAATAATATATGCATGATTTGTCAATATGAATATTATAATCGTCTACTACTCCCCCACTAACTTTTAAAGTGGGGTGTGCAATAAAATATGCATGATTTGTCACTACGATTATTATTCGCCTATAAGATTTATAAGCATCTAAAAGTGCAATGAGTAGACAACACTAACTGCCTCTCTAAGGGCTCGGGAAACACTATGATTATTATTCTTCTATGAATACTATAGGCATATAATAGTGCAATGAGTAACCACCACAAACTGCCTCTCTAAGGGCTCGGAAAACATTATTTGTGGACCCGGCTTTGGAACCTTTTCACACGCATATGAACAGGATAACTCTCTCTCTCTCTCTCTCTCACACACACACACACACACACACACACACGTGAGTAGAAAACGTGCACACAACCTCCTTCTTCACAACAAAACTCCACTTTCATCTCAATTAAAATGTGGGATATTTATAAAATATATAAATTAAACCAACACATAAACAATTCTATACCAAGATACTAAATGAAATAATTTGAACTGGCTTGAGAACCTTCTTGCCCAAACTTGAGCCGAACTTTTTTCATTTTGAACCTATCTTTCCTCTCTCCCCCTCATCTCCCACTCTCTCTCTCTCTCTCTCTCTCTCACACACACACACACACACACACACACATGTGAGTAGAAAACGTGCACACAACCTCCTTCTTTACAACAAAACTCCACTTTTACTTAACTCCACTTTCATCTCAATTAAAATGTAGGATATTTATAAAATATATACATTAAACCAACACATAAACAATTCTATACGAAGTTACTAAATGAAATAATTTGAACCGGCTTGAGAACCTTCTTGCCCAAACTTTAGTCAAACTTTTTTCATTTTGAACCTATCTTTCCTCTCTCCCCCTCATCTCCCACTCTCAGGCTCTCTCTCTCTCTCTCTCTCTCTCTCTCTCTCTCTCTCTCTCTCTCTCTCGTTGTCGGTACTCTCACACCCCGATCCTATCTCTATTTCACAAGTATGTTTTTCTCTCTCCGTCTAATCCTTCTTCTCTCTCCTTCCCTTGGTACTTATTTAACATACCACAACGCCACCTTAGAGAGCATACATATGAGTGGAATCCATGCTTCTATAAACTCGAAAAAGCATCACCTGTAGCAAAAAAACACGAATTGATTAACTCCCAAATAAAATTAACCCGTAAATGAGCTTAGAAGATAGTGAGATAATTTTAAGAGATATATTATAATCTTAAAAATCCATGCTAGTTATGTTATAATTATTTAATTAGTTCTCCTTAAATTCTTTAAGTTGAGCCAAAAATTAAGCAAGATAATTAGAAAATGATCTTAGAAGTTAGTGAGAATTTTTAAAGATACAATATAGTCTTAGAGACCCATGATAAGTTTTAATAAATAATATTTTATTTTTCTAATTTCTATCACTAGAATTCTTTGATTTTAGCAAAACATTAATTAAGATAATAATTAAATCAGCTTAGAAGATAGTGATATATTGTTTAGAGGTAGATTACAATCTTAAGAACTCAGGAGATTTATATCATAATTGGTTATATAGTTTCACTAATTATGATTGCTTTAAATTTTTGATTTTAACAAAAACTTAAGTAAGATAATTAGTAAATTAACTTAGAAGTTAGTGAGAGAGTTTTCAGAGATGAACTAAAATTTTAGAAAACCATAATAATCATGCCATAATTAGTTATTTAGTTTTGCTAGTTACTATTGTGTTAATTCTTTAACTTTAGCAAATAATTAATTAAGATAATCAATAAACTAGCTTAGAAGTTAGTGAGATAATTTTAAGAGGCAGATTAAAGCGTTAGTAATTTGTGATAATGATCTCATAATTAGTTGATTAGCTTTGCTTAATTTATCTATTTTTGAAAAAAACATAAAGAGAATATTGAGAAAATCCACGTAGAAAATTTTAAGATAATTTCTAGAGGTATAATACTTTGTTAAAAAGATAAGATAAATATATATTCATCAACTAATTACTATAGTAATTATTAAGCAAAAAATAAATCATTTTTGACTATATTCAAAAGAGAAAAATTAAGAAGTGAATAAAAAAAACTATAGGATAATTACTAGAGCTTAGAAACTCACAAAGAAGCTAGAATAAAAATATGTTGCTCATATGAGTAGTTAGGAAATTATTATGTAAAAAATTACTATCTTTGATTATAAGTTATAAAAAAGCTATTAGATTAATTATTCAAAAATTAGAAATGGATTCCTATAGTTAAATTAAGGTAGTAAAACCCCTAGAATGATATCACACCACCAAAAACTAATTATAATACTATAATTCAACAAACAGATTTAGGTTCTTAGAAAAGTGGAATTAACACTAGGTTGGTAATGGGACACTTTTATGTCCTGGTAAGTGACCATTTTCCTTGAATTATGTCAAGAGTTTCAAAATGGATTTTGAGGTGCTATTTGTCTAGAAAGTTGTCTCATGAGCTGAAAAAAACTCGACATTTTTTTGGAATATCAATTTCATCTTTAACCTTGTCCTTGCACAACATTTCACAACCTAAACTGTGTGAAAAAACGGGTCCTGTTTTTGGCTTTTTTCAACTTTTTGCAACTATACCACTCTAGAATTCATGTTTGTGAGGTCTACAATGCTAGAGAACTATCTTTAGTAGTCCTCAACATGTCCTGATGCTTCTAGGGAGAAATAAATGTTAAAGTTGTAAGTTATGACCAAATTACAAAAATTGTCAAATCCTGTTTTTAAGCCAATTTTAGCTCTTCTATGATTTTTTTGGTGGCTTTCATGATATCCAAATGCAGTTTTGATTTTCTATGTTGCATATTGTAACATAAAGCTAATATTCCTTGAGTTTTAGGGCACCTAATACCCTATTTTGCAAAGTAGACAACGATGGTTGAATTTTTCAATTATAGAAGAAAATGAAACATTCTAGTATATCAAGTATAGCTTTTTCAATATTGTTAGTTTCTTGTGGCAACTATATGCATTTTGTAGGTAGTAAATATATCCATTCATAAGGATCAAATTTGGCTAGATATTGAATAGTTTCTATGGGATTCTACAACTCATAATGTTGAACCCAGTTTTTTCATGTTTGCTGTATTTAGCACTTCATCTTTGTCCCCAAGATTCCCCTTGGTAAGAGATGTATTATTCTTTTGACATGCTCCATGGCTCCTTATGAACCTAAATGACAATAGGGAACTAAGAAAACATGCATATATTATTTGTATTGAGCATGGCTATAGAAAATTTGATGATAGGTTTGCAGAATGGTAAAAATTCAACTTTTTTATACCTATTTCTTTTGGAAAAAAAAAATAATGAGTGAGAAGGAACCATATGTTCTGATCACCAACCCATTGAAGTTAACTAGGGAATTTATCTCAAGTCATACCAAAATCCCTAATCTTATTTTTATGCAACAAAACGTAAGAAATGACTGTTTTGATGAAAATGTACTGGTCCATCAACTTTGGAGTCTTGGTGTGGCCAAAAGATGAGAAATTTTACAAGTTTCTTATTTTTTCCATGTGTAGTAGGCCTTGAACTATAACCTCATGAAAGGATTTTACAAAATGAGTGGATCTACTATGGTTTTGGAGGTTTTTTTCAAAACCATGAAAGGAAACTTTTATGTCCTGTTAGGTTACCAACCTAGTGTTAAAGTAAGTGATAGAAATACGTCTTGCAAATTTGTATCATAAGTTTTGAGCTTTGATACTTTACTAATGGTTAAGCATCCTTTTATGAGGATAAAGACTATGGCCCCCAAAAGAACCCATGCCAATTAGCAACTAGAGCATGGTGTCAATACAAAGAGGGCCAGGGCCACTCACAACCAAGAGGCCAGTCCAAGTAGCAGGACGACGGATGGGAGTAATGGTGCCCCTAAGCCTCAAAAAATTCCGGACCAATTATAGGCGGGTCTTGATTATGAATTGAGTTTATAAGAATCATAAGCCATTTTCAAGTTATAACATTGCATCCATTAAGGAATAATTAGGTACTTAAGAAATATTAAGTTGGTTAAAACAAAAGGGTACCAAGAAATATTTATGGCCACTTTAGAGTAAGCTATCCATGAACGCTGAGTTTGTATTTGATGTTTCTAGGATACCATTTTTTATCCTAAGGAAGCCGCCCAACTGTATGGGCACCCCGAACTTTTTGGTGATATTTTTCACCTTGAATTATGAATAACAAATGGGCGCCATTTTTCATCCTTAGGTGATCTGGAGACAAGAAGAGTACTAGTCATGGTTATTATGGTCAATGTTTTGGTCGATAGTACCCTGTCTTAACTTTGAAGATATTTGTTTGATAAAAAATTCTTTTCAATGTGGTTCTCAATACTTGTTTTAAAGAATCATTATTACTAGAAATTAAAAGGAACCATTACTTTTAATGTTCAAAGAATGTGATAGTAATTAGAAATTAAAGAAGGATGTGTGAGTGCGGGGTGGTAAGTGGGGATTGACTAAGGTTGTTGATCATGGAAGGGTGGACTTGATTAGTCAAGTAGCTATCTGTTAAGTATGGAGCTTGATTTACCCTTGTAATTTTCTGTGGTAAAAGCGCACATTTGTAAGGCCCCCATTATGAGGAGAAGCCATCGTGCGTGAAAAAAAATCACTCACCGGAAACCAAAATTTTCACGGACAAGAATCAGGGGCAACTTTAGAAAGTGGTCCGAAATATTCCTTTTTGCCGGAATATTATGGCCGGATGGCGGCCGGAAAGTGGTCGGAAAACAACCGATCGGTTGGCCGGTGGCCGGTAGTCAATGGCCGATGGCCGGTGGTCGGAAGTCAATGGCCGGTGGCCTGTGGTCGGAAGTCAATGGCCGGTGGCCGGTGGTCGAATTCAAAAGAGGACTTGTCTTCTCGAGGGCGGCCACACATGGGCAGATTGGAGGGTTCGATTTGGACTTATTCGCGCAAGGGCGGCTACACATGGATGTCTCTCATTAGAGAGGGCAGCCCTTTTGGCCTATAAAAGGAGGCCATTTCTACACACATTTCATAGTGTGAAGTTGATGCAACAAGGTGAGTGTGAGGTGGTGAGAGTGAAGCAAGGCGGGAGCTCTATCAAGGGTTTAATCCCTTTGTAAACTACTTCTTCTTTTGAAGTGCTAAAGCCATTGAGTGGCTCCTTTCCCGTGGACGTAGCCCACATTGGGTGAACCACGTATATTGTGTGTACTCTCTCTCTCTCTCTACTCTATAATCTTTTGTGTGTGAAATCTGTCTCTCTCCATTAAGTAATCTACTAAAAAATCTATTTAGCTACGTCTTATTTTCTTACAACTGGTATTAGAGCAAGGTTTTCTCGTAGCTAAATTATCTCAAGGAAAGGATTCCTGGAATTGAGTGGGAGTTATGGCGGAGGAAGGGAAGCTCAAGATTGAGAAGTTCAACGGCAAAAACTACCAACATTGGAAGATGCAGATTGAAGACTATCTCTACCAAAAGGACCTCTATTTGCCACTAGGCGGTCTTGCGAAGAAGCCCGCAACAATGGAAGATGAAGCATGGATTGTCCTTGATCGAAAGGCACTCGGAACAATCCGGTTAAGCTTGGCGTCAACGGTGGCCTTCAATGTTTTGGAGATGAAGACCACGGAGGACTTGATGAAGTCACTTGACGACTTCTACGAGAAACCATCGGCATCCAATAAGGTATTTCTTATGAAGCGCTTGTTCAATCTAAAGATGATAGAGAATGGTTCAGTTGCAGAACATCTAAATGACTTTAACACAAACATAAGTCAACTTCGATCAGTGAAAATCAATTTCGATGACGAAGTGCGAGCTTTCCTTATACTATCATCTCTACTGGATAGTTGGGACAGCCTTGTGATGGCTGTAAGTAATTCTATCTCTGGTACAAATACTCTTAAGTTTGATGATGTTGTGGGTGTTCTCCTAAGCGAGGAAATGCGAAGGAGAAGCACAGGAGAATCATCAAGTGATGCACTATCAGTGGAAACAAGAGGAAGGCCTAAGGAGAGGTTCAAAAACCAAAAGGGTCGTGATCGCTCAAGGCGGAGCAAGTCACGCACAAAGTCAGTTCTTGAATGTTGGAACTACGGCAAGAAGGGCCACGTCAAGAAGGATTGCTGGTCCAAGAAGAAGAAGGAGACAGAGTCTCAAGACAACAAGCCAACATCGGAGGCCAATGTGGCAGGTAAAGTAGAGCAAGATGCTCTAATTCTCTCATTAGACAATGTGTCTAATTCCTGGATAGTAGATTCTGGGGCTTCATTCCATGCGACACCACACAAGCAACATTTCCAAGACTACACCAAAGGTAATTTTGGGTATGTATACTTGGGAGATGATGAAGCTTGTGAGATTGTCGGCAAAGGTACAGTTTCTGTCAAAACTGCTAACGAAAACGAATGGAAGCTTAAAGATGTTAGGCATGTTCCTTCTCTTCGCAAAAATTTGATCTCTACAGGACAATTGGACGATGAAGGTCAAAACATTGCATTTGGAAACAAACGGTGGAAGATCTCAAAAGGATATTTGGTGGTTGCCAAGGGAGAAAAAGTCGGTACACTTTACTTGTGTACTGTTAGCACGCAACCTTCAACTTGTGCAGTAACTACAGAAGTTGACAGTGTGGTGTGGCACTACCGACTTGGGCATATGAGTGCCAAAGGAATGCAAATCCTTCAAACAAAGAAGCTTCTACCAGGTTTGAAAGAAGTGGACTTAGAGTTCTGTGAAGATTGTGTTTATGGTAAACAAAAGAGGGTAAAAATTCAAAAATCAGGAAATGAAAGAAAAAATAAAAAACTTGAGTTGGTTCATTCTGATGTTTGGGGTCCTGCAAGTACACCATCACTTGGTGGCTCATTGTACTATGTAACATTCATAGACGATGCGAGTAGAAAAACATGGGTTTATGTCATGAAGAATAAATCTGATGTATTTTCCATATTTCAAAGGTGGAAAGCCTTTGTGGAAAATGAAACAGGTACCAAGGTTAAATGCCGTAGATCCGACAATGGAGGCGAATATTGCAGCCAAGCTTTTGAAAGCTTTTGTGCTAGCAATGGAATTCGGAGGCAAAGGACAACCCCAAGGACACCTCAACAAAATGGGATTTCGGAAAGGATGAACATGACAATCATGGAACGAGCACGAAGCATGCAGCTACATGCAGGCCTACTGCTTGAGCTTTGGGCAGAAGCTGTAAGTACGTCTGTGTACTTAATCAATCGGTCACCCTCAACTGCATTGGATGGGGGAGTTCCAGAAGAGGCATGGAAAGGTAAACCGGTGAATTATGCATTTCTCAAAGTGTTTGGGTGTGAGGCTTTCATGCACATAGATAGAAGCCTAAGATCAAAGCTAGATGCAAAGTCCAAAAAGTGTTTCTTCATTGGCTATGGAGAAGGAGACTTTGGGTATCGCCTATGGAATCCTGAAGATGGTAAAATCTTAAGGAGTAGGGATGTAATTTTTAACGAACAAAATATGTACAAAGATTACTTGGAAAGAAAACAAACAAAAGAAACAGGTGATGAGTACATGGAGCTTGAGGACGGTGAAGAATCAAGGACTGCAAACGGTGACAATGTGCAACAACGTCAACCAAATGAGGAACCTCAACCTATTCCCCGAAGACCTACAAGAGCAAGTAGACCTCCAGAAAGGTTTGTTCCTTCCTTCAACCATCTCTTGATCTCAGATTCTGGAGAGCCGGAATCATACGAAGAAGCTATGCAACATGAATCCAAAGAACAATGGACGAAGAGCATGCAAGTGGAGATGGACTCACTACATCGCAACCAAACATGGGAGTTGGTTGAGTTGCCTAAAGGTAAGAAGGAACTTCAAAAAAAATGGGTGTACAAGCTGAAGGAAGAAGAAGGTGGGAAGAAAAGGTACAAGTCTAGGCTTGTGGTAAAAGGTTTTTCTCAAAAGAAAGGTATTGACTTCAATGAAATATTTTCTCCTGTTGTAAAAATGAACTCAATTAGGCATGTCTTAAGCCTTGTGGCTGCTCATGATCTAAATCTCGAGCAAATGGATGTAAATACGGCATTTCCTCACGGTGACTTAGAGGAGGAAATCTACATGCTTCGACCAAAGGGGTATGAAGTAAAAGGTAAGGAGAAAATGGTTTGCAGATTAAAGAAGAGCTTGTATGATTTAAAGCAAGCATAAAGACAATGGTACTTGAAGTTTGATCGATGGATGTTGGATCATGGATTCACAAGATGCAACTCGGATCACTGCGTCTACACGAAGAATTTGGGAGATGGGAAATTCATCATCCTAATGTTGTATGTTGATGACATGTTGATTGCAAGTGCTAACATGCAGGACATCAAAGACCTAAAAGAGGAGCTGTCCAAATCTTTTTCAATGAAAGATTTAGGTGCTGCAAAGAGGATACTTGGTATGAAAATATCAAGGGACAGGACGAAGAAGACAATAAAGCTATCTCAAGAAGATTACATCAAGAAGGTACTAGAAAGGTTTGCAATGCAAAATGAAAAATCAGTTTCTACACCTTTGGCTGGTCATTTTAAACTAACGAAGGATATGTGTCCGAAGACACAAGAGGAGATAGCCTATATGTCTAAAGTTCCATATGTTGCAGCGGTAGGTTCTCTAATGTATGCTATGGTCTGGACAAGGCCAGACATTGCACATGCAGTGGGAGTTGTGAGTAGGTTCATGGAAAACCCAGGTAAAGAGCATTGGCAAGCTGTGAAGTGGATACTTAGGTATCTAAAAGGGACAACAACAAATGCTTTGTATTTTGGAGGAACTTATATTTTTCTAGAAGGGTATGCTGATGCAGATATGGCAGGTGACAAAGATACTCGAAGGAGCACTACTGGCTATGTGTTCACGGTTGGAGGCACAACAATAAGCTGGGCTTCAAAGTTGCAGAAAGTGGTTTCACTTTCTACCACAGAAGCAGAGTATGTAGCAATGACGGAGGCAAGCAAAGAAATTCTGTGGCTTCACAGATTCTTAGAAGACCTTGGATTCAAACAAGACAATTGTGTCTTGTACAGTGATAGCCAAAGCGCTATCCATCTTGCGAAGAACTCAGCCTTTCATTCAAGTACAAAGCACATTGAGGTGAGATATCACTTCATACGCACTCTTTTGGAAGAGGGACAACTCAAGCTAGGAAAGGTGCATACAAGTGAAAATCCTGCAGACATGTCTACAAAGGTGGTCAACAAGGAGAAGTTGAGCTTTTGCTTATCTTCAATCGGCATTCAAGGATAAGAAACCAGAATGGAAAGCAGTCACAGGTTTGGTTTGGAGATCAGTCTCCAAGTGGGAGATTGTTAAGTATGGAGCCTGATTTACCCTTGTAATTTTCTGTGGTAAAAGCGCACATTTGTAAGGCCCCCATTATGAGGAGAAGCCATCGTGCGTGAAGGAAAATCACTCACCGGAAACCAAATTTTTGACGGACAAGAATCCCGAATATTCCTTTTCGCCGAAATATTATGGCCGGACGGCGGCCGGAAAGTGGTCGGAAAACAACGGTCGGTTGGTCGATGGCCGGTAGTCAATGGCCAATGGCCGGTGGTCGGAAGTCAATGGCCGATGGCCTGTGGTCGGAACTCAATGGCCGGTGGCCGGTGGCCGAATTCAAAAGCGAACTTGTCTTCTTAAGGGCGGCGGCACATGGGCGGATTGGAGGGTCCGATTTGGACTTATTCGCACAAGGGCGGCTACACATGGATGTCTCTCATTAGAGAGGGCAGCCCTTTTGGCCTATAAAAGGAGGCCATTTCTACACACATTTCATAGTGTGAAGTTGATGCAACAAGGTGAGTGTGAGATGGTGAGAGTGAAGCAAGGCGGGAGCTCTATCAAGGGTTTAATCCCTTTGTAAACTACTTCTTCTTTTGAAGTGCTAAAGCCATTGAGTGGCTGCTTTCCCATGGACGTAGCCCACATTGGGTGAACCACGTATATCATGTGTACTCTCTCTCTCTCTCTCTACTCTATAATCTCTTGTGTGTGAAATCTATCTCTCTCCATTAAGTAATCTACTCAAAAATCTATTTAGCTATGCCTTATTTTCTTACACTATCCATCCTTGCGCATTAATGTTTGAAAACTTCTTTAGTGGGAGAGAAGTCCACCAACAACTGTGACCTCACTCATGTAGTGGGAAAAAGGATTGGAAGAGGATGCCTTAGCCTATTTGTGGAGGTTAAGGGGCCAAAAAAGTGTTTGGGTCTTTTAGATTTTGTCCCGTTTCTCCTTGCAAGATAGGACTAGGTCTTTTTTTAGGGCTATAGTCCCAAGCCATTGCCATTGGTAAAGGTTTATTCTCCAAACTTTTTCTTATGTAAAGACTTTAGTTTTTACTAGGCCTAGAGATCTATCAAGGACCCCATCACAACTTTAGAGTCTGTGGCTTGGGGAACTCTCGATATCCTAATGACCTTGCTCTTTTTTTTTCTGTTTTTGGCAAAACTCACAGATTGTGAGGAGTAAAATTAATAACCAAAAAATTTACAGATTGCAACTCTGCTCGGATCGAGCCAGGGCATCCCAACCAACAACAAAATATCATGTGAGTCCAAAAGCCAGCGTTTTACAAGGAAGCCAAAAAATCTAATACAACATATATACTTAAAGGTGACATGTCCAATACAACATATATACTTAAAGATGACATGTCCAATACAAACCAACATGAGAACAAACCTACAACAGAACACCAATAGAGCCATACCAAACCTACAAAAAAACACCAATATAGTAGTAAAAATGGTAGAATCAAACCCTCCATCACCTTGCAAGGATATCCAATCAATTGGGAAGAGAGATCAAGGGCTGCCACAAATCGGACCACTTTTTTCCACAAGCGCACCGCTTCTCCCTCGGACACAAAGCCCCAAACCAAAAAGGAACCATGATCAGTAAACCCTTTCTAGAAACTCAAGAAACAACATAACCCAATCCGGATCAAAGAAAGAAAAGGAAACTAAAGATCCACCCAAGCTAGAAAAGGTTGCAAGCGCCCTTTAACTAACACCCCATTGCACTTAGAAAGGACCCACACTATCAATGAGCCATGCACCATCAAAGAGCGGAAGGAGGATGCCGTAGGATGCCACAAACCAACTTGCAATTTCCACCTATATATCAAATCCCCTATAGCATAAACCCGCCCCCAATACAACCAGCACTTGACAAAACATGTGAGCATCAGAGCTTCCAATGGAAGCAGGGTTGCTTCCAAGCCCTTGATCAGAAAATTTGCCAAGGTTGCACCACCAAACTTAGCCTAGGAGAGAAAGTCTAGGTGGATACCCCAACCAAAGGCATCCCCTATCCACGAGCACAAAGCACCCTCCCCGTCTGTAGATCACTCAAAAACAAGGAAATCTCCTCACGCACACCAAATGGTGAGTTTCCAGACATCCCTCGAATAGGGACCCCACCCGGTGAGGTAATGCTGGGGCCACTCGAGGCAGATTTGCATGAGGGTTTGGTAGCCCTCACCACACGCAAAGCACAAAGGCAACTAGTAGGGCCAACAACTTACTTATGATCTTGTTCTTAGCATGGATTTTCCATTTACAAACCTTCCCACATTTCCATCAAAAGCCTATTTAATGCATAAGGCAAGAAAAACATAATTTCTCATACGCCATTCCCAAACAAAAAAATGTAGTTTTCACGAGCTCCACATAACATTTTTTTGATAGACTTTGATGGAATTTTCATGAAGATATGTTCCTAGTCTCGATAAATTTATTTTAGATAACAATAGTTAATAATCACATTTTGTAGTCTTTCAGCTTGTTTATTATCAATCATTTCTTGAAGTAGACCTTGCAGCTATATTCTAGTGGCAAAATGTGGTACATTTCTATTAGATATTATCATGGAAATCTTCAAAAAGGTCCACACCATGAGAATTAGGAGGAGACAACCACTTGGGTGGCCAACCAACTCTCTCTCTTGCATGACACACGACCAAGTTTCAACCCTTATACTTTGCCAATGATCTCTCCTAGTGTCTATGTCCTCCTCTACATTTGACCATGTAAGGTAGGCCCACACTCCCTACGTGAAAACATATGGTAGGCCCACACTCTCTTAGTGTCTAGGTCCTCCTCTACTTTTGAGCATGTGTGGTAGGCCCAAACTCCCTACCTGCAAACATATGGCCCACATCCATTTCATCATCCCACTCTCCTTCTTGCTTGGATCTTTGAAGGTAGCCAATGGGCATGGCCTTCAACCTCCCTCTCCACTCCTCCCCCCCCCCCCCCCCCCCCCTCGCGCCCCCAACACACAGATAGACTCTCTCTCTCTCTCTCTCTCTCTCTCTCTCTCTCTCTCTCTCTCTCTCCCCCTCTCTCTCTCTCTCTCTCTCTCTCTCTCTCTCTCTCCCCCCTTATGTGGGTGGAATGTAAGGTCCCCAACCCGCCCATACCAAGATCGGGATGGGATCCTTGACAGGTCTCTAGGTTTAGTAAAAATTAGAGTCTTTAAACAAGAAAAATCCAAGGAATAGACCTTTACCATTGACAATGGCTTGGGTCTATAGCCTTAGAAGAAGACCTAGTTCTGTCTTGCAACGAAAATGGGACAACGTATTAAATATCAAAAAGAAACTATTTCGGCCCTAAAACTTCCACAATTTTGGCTAAGGTATCCTCAACCAACGCTTTTTTTTCCCCTAACATATGTGAGGGCACTGCCGCTGGTAGATTCCTCTTCCAAGTGAACAAGTTTTCTAAACGTTTTAGTGCGCGGGGATGGATAGTTACGTGACTAATTAGGTCCACCTGTCCATGATTGACAACCTTAGTCAATCCCCACTTACCACCACGCACTCACACACGATTCTTTTGTTATTTAATTACTACCACGTTCTTATCACAATTAAAATAATGATTCTTTTTATCCTTCATAACAGAATTTTATTAAAACAACCCTTGAAAACATTCTTTTAGCAAACAGACATCTTTAAACTTAAGACAGTGTACTGTCAATCAAAACATTATCCATAATAACCATGACCAATACTCTTCTTGTCTCAAGACCACCTAAGGGTGAAAAAAAACGGCATCCATTCCTTATTCATAATCCGGAGTGGATAAACCCCCACCCAAGGTTCTGGGTACCCATACACCAAACCACTTGCCCATACAACCGGGCGGCTCCCCTAGGATAAAAAAACGGTATCCTAACTTATGTAGAAACATCAAGACATGACATGGAGTAGAAACTCATCGTTCATGGGGGTAACCGACTTATCCGTGGCTAAAAAGCCATCATTATCATCAATTTATACCAAGGAGTCGGAGGTGTCGTGAGATAAGTTGTCTTATGGATGATCAATCATATCTTTCCTAATTCAACCACTTTTAACCCAAACAATTCTTTCCTACTTTATAAACAAATGCACTTTGGTTTCTTGGAAGTTACCTTTTGACCAATTATTCCTTTTTTGATTCTTACTCACTCCTTACGTATGCAATGTTAACTTATAAAAGAACATAAACTATTTAAAGACTAAATTGAATAATGGAAAACCCACTTGAGACTGATCGGCCATCTGCTGCTGTGCTGGCGCCTGAAGACTCTCCTCTGTAGGCTTACTACTAGGCCCGGCTTTGTCATCGTGCGACGCTCTAGTTCTCTTTGGAGCTATGTCCTCATCATCTAGACTTAACCTTTGTATTCAACCGTAACCCATTCAAGGTTAAAATTCATAGTCTTAATGGGTAAATTCTTGACCTAGTAATTTCCTATTTGTCTATATAGGCATGAAAATTTTTTCCACCGCTTCCGTAAGGGTTTTGTAAGCTCTCCTAATTTTCTTATAATTGTCTATATCTTTTTCCTAATTTTCCCATCGACTTTTAAGCTTGGAATCTACTTATTTTGGGCTTAATATTTGTTCTATTTATTTTATCTTAAAGATTTCATTTCCTCAACTTGATATCATAGGTTTACACTTACTATAATTTTCCTAAAAGCTTTTGACTACAAAGTCTATTTATTTTAATTTATCATTTGCTAAAGATAGGACTTTTGGTCAATTATAATTTCCTAATCTCTCTAATTAACTATGGTATAATTACCACAAGTAGATAAGGATATTTTTGACCTATGGTAATTATCCTATTATTTTCCAACTTAATTATATAATTTTTATCATGGCCTCTTTATGCTATAATCTATCTCTGATAAATAACATGTAATCATAGCATATGATTTACTAATTTTGCCCTTTAATTTATCCTCAATAATAGTGGTTTTCTACTAGGATAATTATCTAAAATAATCTTTTGTGGCTAAGATAACTATCACATATTTCCTAAGATGTAATTAACCTCTGATAATTATCTTCAAGCATTTTGAATCAATTTACCATTTTTCCCTTTTTATTTTGTTCTAAAAATAGTGGAATTTTGCTAAGATAATTAGATAAACTAAATATCTGAGATTAACATAATTATCACTGGTTTTCTAAGATTTAATTAACCTTTGATAATTATCTTAAAGCATTTTGAATGAATTTTCTATTTCCCCCCTTTTAATTTGTCATAGAAACAGTGTAATTCTATTAGGATAATTAGATAAACTAATTATATGAGGTTAAAATAATTATGATAGATTTTCTAAGATGTAATTAACCTCTGATAATTATCATAAAGCATTTTGAATCAATTTCTATTTTCCCCCTTTTAATTTTTCCTCAAAAAGTGTAATTCTTCTAAGATAATTAGGTAAACTAATTATCTGAGGCTAACATAAATATCACGGGTTTTTGAAGATGTAAATAACCTATGATAATTATCTCAAAGCATTTTGAATCTATTTGCTATGTTCCCCCTTTTAATTTGTCCTAAAAACAGTGTAATTTTGCTAAGATAATTAACATAATTATCACGGGTTTTCTAACATGTAATTAACCTCTGATAAATAACGCAAAGTATTTTAAATCAATTTGCTAATTTTTCCCTTTTAATTTGTCCTAAAAACAATGTAATTTTGCTAAAGTAATTAGGTAAATTAATTATATGAACTTAACATAATTATCACGGGTTTCCTAAGATGTAATTAACACCTTTGATAATTTTCTTAAAGCATTTTGAATCAATTTACTTTGTTTCCCCTTTTAATTTGTCATAAAAATAGTGTAATTCTGCTTAGATAATTAGGTAAACTTATTATTTGAGGTTAACATAATTACCACGGGTTTCCTAAGATGTACTTAATCTCTGATAATAACTCAAAGCTCTTAGAATCAATTTGCTAATTTCTCCTTTTAATTTGTCCAAAATACTGCTAAGATAATTAGGTAAATTAATTATCTGAGGTTACCATAATTATCATGGGTTTCCTAAGATGTGATTAACTTCTGATAAAAACTCAAAGCATTTTGAATCAATTTGCTAATTTTTCCCTTTTAATTTCTCCTAAAAATAGTATAATTTGTTAAGATAATTAGGTAAATTAATTATCTTAACTTAACATAATTATCATAGGTTCCCTTAAATATTATTAACCTCTGATAATTAGCTTAAAGAATTTTGAATCAATTTGCTAATTTTCCGCTTTTAATTTGTCCAAAAAACAATGTAATTTTGCTAAATTAATTAGGAAAATTAAATATTTGAGGTTAACATAATTATCACATGTTTTCTAACATGTAATTAACCTCTAATAAATATCTCAAAGCATTTTGAATGAATTTTCTAATTTTCCCCTTTTAATTTGTCATAAAAACAAAGTAATTCTAATAAAATAATTAGGAAAGCTACTCAAAAAATTATAAGATAATTTTTATAGCTTAATGACAGTCCAATGCAGCTTAGATAATTATCTCAATATAATCTAAACTTGATTTAATATAATTTCCATTCATTTATAATATGGACAAATTTAGTCATAATATGATATAATAATTAATTAGCTTAATATCCCTAAGTTTAATTATCACAATCAGCAGAGAATATTTAATTAAGAGAAGATTTTTGAGTTTATCCTAAGATTAATCTTTAATTTATTGAGAAAATAGATTAACCTAGCTTTGTTAATTTTGCCACTGTTGGACAATTCTACATTGGTTTTTCAATAATCATATCAGTTGAATTAAGCTTTATACAATCTTTAAGGTTTCAAAAACTGGAAACCTTACAATCACCCCAACTTAAGAATTTGAGATGCCCTCATCTCAACCAAAATTGAGAAAATCTTTGAGAAGAGAAATTCATCCTCCCAAGTGGCATCTTCGGTGGGATAATCTTTCCACTTTACCAAGTGTTACTTGTACTCTAAGAGTTCTTTCTAGTTTCAAGGATTCAATTTAGTTGGAGTTACTTGCTAGTCAATTTTTTCTCAAGAAACTCTCAGTGTTGAGCCCATCTTAAAAACCTTTACAAACCATTCATATCATCTCAAAAACCAGGTTAAATCAATTCCCTAAAAGATCCATATATCCACCTTGTCAACATGAACGCGCTCGGTCTAACTGACCATTCAAAGCAATCAACATTCGACAAGTATCATGTATTTCAGCTTTGCCAATCTGAACACGCTCGACGTGTTCTTGCCATTCTGAGCAATCTGCATTCGACACAAGCTTCCACCATTGCACTAGAGGTATCCTCTGTGTGCTCTAACCTGGTTGACCAACAATATATAAAGGGTTTTAGAAGTATCATACCAAGAGTTCTTTTCGGCTTCCTATTAGTATTGTACATTAATACTTTCATATTGTAGTGTACACGGGAATAAGACCAAATTGAGTGTGTCCTCTCTATGAGAGTGCACCTCCTTATATTATGGAAGAGAGTTGGTTACAACCATAACGTGTCCGACCACACTAGGTGGCCGGACTCTACCTGCATGACCACACACCACACCTCCCCCCTTAGGGAGAAAAAGATGGACATCTTTTTAATGTTTTGGACTGAGAAAGGACTCGACACAAATGGATCAACTCCAACGCCTCATCCGGAGGGAGTGATCATACAACGGCTTCGGGGCTAAGAGACTGAGCTTGGGAGCTAGACTCGTCATCATGCCGACATCAAGGCATGGAACTCATACATCTCGCTCATGCAAACATTAGGTCGCTATCCCAATGGAATGGACAAGACGAGGAAGGACTGACTGAGGATTGGGACATGCATCCCTTCTCGAAGGAGCTTGGTGTGATGGTAACGGTTATTCAACAAAAAACTAGATTGCGAAAGAAACCAAAGATGAAAAGACTACCACTAAACACAATGAAAACTGAAACTTCCAAGAACTGAAATCAATAGCAAAAGACACCTCTGCAACCAAGTTGCAGTAACTCCCTTTGTCAGTGCAATGTGAGTGCATTGCATGTTGCACTTGAACACTAACGAGAAACACGGGACTAGCAGCGCAGGAATAGAGAACATTATTGTCTGGATCCCCTTCACTGCCGTCGACATCATTATTGTCGATGGAACAAACGGAGCACAAGCTACTGCTTCCACATAGAAGACCGAGATGGGGGGCTGTCTCCTGCTCCATGAGAATTGGTCGACTCTACTTGACGTGTGCTACGGGCTTACTGCTGATAATATTGCTGCTGGCAGGTCTGTTGGTTGGAGTACAAATCATTAAGCCTTCCTCTAAGATCTCAGGCTCTGTATCCATGAACATTGTAGTCGCTGCAGGAACTACTTTGTTTCCGCCAAACATTATCGCTGTGGGCATCTCTCCGATGCCGACAGGAGCTTTTCCACCCCATGGATGATTTTCTACAAATTAATGGCAAGATATGCCTGCTTGGCGATTGAAAAGCGAGCATAAGATCGCATAAGATCTTGCAGCAACCTTGGGAATGCAACACAGGGTGCTTAGAGCGATTGCGAGAGTCTTTTGTTGTTGCCAAGAAGCTTTCCTATCAAGGGGTAGAACTACTATCAAGGGCGAAGACAACCACAACAGCAACGATGAGCACTCTACTGCTTCAAGATAGCGTTGCGAGGCTTCAACCAGTGCAAGGATCATGTGGTGTGTGATGTGTAGGAAGAGCAAGAAAACAAAGCTATGCAGCTTATGAAGGCAAACATTAGGAGAAAATTTGAAGGGCTGATGAAGCTCTAATGAAAAGTAGCAGCTGCATCATAAATTTCATGGGTTTCTTAAGATGTAATTATCTTAAAGCATTTTGAATCAATTTGCTCTTTCCCCCTTTTAGTTTGTCCTAAAAATAGTGTAATTCTGCTAAGATAATTGGTAAACTAATTATCTGAGGTTAACATAATTATCACGGGTTCCGTAAGATGTACTTAACCTCTGATAATAACTCAAAACATTTAGAATCAATTTGCTAATTTTCCCCTTTTAATTTGTCCAAAATACAGAGTAATTCTGCTAAGATAGATAGGTAAATTATTTATCTGAGGTTACCATAATTATCATGGGTTTCCTAAGATGTGATTAACCTTTGATAAATAACTCAAAGCATTTTGAATAAATTTGCTAATTTCCCCCTTTTAATGTCTCCTAAAAACAGTGTAATTCTGCTAGGATAATTAGGTAATTTAATTATCTGAGCTTAACATAATTATCACAAGTCTCCTAAGATATAATTAACCTCTGATAAATAACTCAAAGCATTTTGAATCAATTTGCTAATTTTTCCCTTTTAATTTGTCCAAAAAACAATGTAATTCTACTAAAATAATTAGGAAAATTAAATATATGAGGTTAACATAATTATCACAAGTTTCCTAACATGTAATTAACCTTTGAAAAATATCTCAAAGCATTTTGAATCAATTTGCTAGTTTCCCTCTTTTAATTTGTCCTAAAAATAGAGTAATTTTGCTAAAATAATTAAAACAATTACTCAAATAATTATAAAATAACTTTTTTAGCTTAGTGATAGTCCAATGCAACTCTGATAATTATCTAAACAAAATCTAAACTTATTTGATATAATTCTCATTAATTTATGGTTAATAGGGACAAATTCAACCCTAATATGATATAATCATTAATTAGCTTAATATCCCTAACTTTAATTACCACAATCAGTAGAGAATATTTAATTAAGAGACGATTTTTGAATATACATAAGATTAATCTTTAATTTATTAAGAAAATAGGTTAACCTAGCTTTGCTAATTAAGAAAGATTAGGCTAATTACTGTTTAATTAACCAACCAGAGCTTGATCTGTAGTGATTTCTGCGTAGAGGTCTCTCTAGATGAGAGAGAATGTTCCAAGGCTCCGAGTCTGTCAAATTGTGAAGCAAGGGGTCCTATTTATAGGTTTCTGGCACTCACAAGCTCTCATAGGCTGTAAAAGGCAGTTGCTTGTAGTTCAAGCGGTCCCCAGGCTGAAGATGGCGCCCCCTACTGCTAAATCTACCCCGGGTAGGTTCATCATAGCTCCACACTGCGCCCTCAGCTTCCATAATTGATTTTGACTATTTTCACTGACTTTTAATGATGAAAAATGGAAATATCAGTAAATTCTAGAACCTTAGGATAATAAAGTCTTTGTTAATAATAATTACTGAAACCATCCAATTTTACTTAACTAATTGAATTCATAGTGTAACCTTTCAGGGCCCATAACTTTTCCAGATTTTATCGGAATTTTATTCTGAAAATTTCTAGCCCGGGGTTTGTTGTGCTTAAGATTTCAAAAATACCAATATTTGCCACTATCGGTCAATTCTACATTGCTCTTTCAATAATCATATCAGTTGAATTAAGCTTTATACAATCTTGAAGGTTCAAAAACTAGAAACCTTACATGGAAGTAGTCCAAGTGCACACAAAACACACACATACACACACACACACACACACACATACGTGATGCTACCGGGTTTGATTGGTTAAATCATGCCTGCTTTCTTGAGGTTCCCTTGCACCAAGAGCATGATATAGCTTCTAGTACTTACTCACTCACATATTTAATTTGAGCCATACATGAACATTGCACTGTGAGTATATTTTCATAATCTCTCCCCTCACCACTTTTGTAAATAAAGAATCTTAAAGGGTTAAAAAACCTACCGGATGACTAGTTTACTTTGCTCTAGCTTGTGGGCTGTACTTGGTTTCCTCTTGTATATATTTCCCCCTTTGAACCCTGTAGGATCTTACCCTTATAAGGGAGCATGGTAAAATCCTAAAACTTGGTCGATGAATGTGGCATTTTAATGCCCCTTAATTTCATCTCCTTACGAGAACCTTTCAGGCTCAGGCAACCCTCTCTCCCTCTCTCCCTCTATTGCGTTACCATTACTCTGGCGTCTCAAGTCACTTGTAAAAATTCCTACCCTATCACTCTCTCAACCTCCACTATACTAGCCAAGGTGGCTACATAGTTTCCTATCTAGAAAGACGCACTGATGGAGTATACTAATCATGGGGGATATACCACCTAGAGAAAATCATGATGCCTCAACCTCGTAGTACTGCTATATAAAGAGGTAAGGGTGCTTTTTGTCCCTCACTTAGCCTTGGTAATGTTTGGTGTGTATGTGAAAGAGAGGAGTGAGTGTGTTTTGATCTTATTGATAGCATGTATTTGGGATTGTTGATTGACTATTGCACTTTGTTGAGTTTACTGTCTACATATGAACAAATACTAAATTTGAATGCATAAATTTTATTTAAAAACATTTTTTTGTATTACACCATGGCTTAGTATGTTGCTCTGCATAATAAACCCAATACAAAGAAATTGGCACCCTTCTTGCCATACTATTGGTGTCACACATGACGGTGGATTGTTACTGATGTTTTGTATGTTTTGCCATGGTCTGCGCATACTTTATAAAATTGACTGTTTCCTTTTAACTTTGTATTATTACAGTCCTATACATAACTTGGACACTTGGTATGTAGTTGGGCGGCCTACTCAAGGTGATTCCTTTAAAAATATGTGCTTGATGTATTTAGCACGATATCTAAATTGGTTGTTATGTTTTCAAATCTGTATATGGCTTTGTTTATTCTAGTTTATGCGTATGCCGAACATGGAGCTAAAGAACTTCTCTTCAGCACAGAGGATGCATAAACACCTCAATCTTTGTTTTTTTCAGACATAGAAGGAACGGTGAGAGATACCCCTCCCTGGGGGTCTATGCACAAAATATACAATTTACACCTTTATACAATTTTCAATATACATCAGAGTTACGAAAGCGTTTGCATAGGGGAGGAGTTCTCAGCACCCGACCAAGCATGGAGTTTAGGCCATGAGCCGGACTTCATCGAGAGGTACCTAGCACCTAGTGCTACCCTTGAATGGGTGTTATGAGTGAAAGCGTACTTAAGAAAAATATAACATTGTGGAGGATGAATATATGTGTACACCGCATTGCGGGAGGAAAGAGAGAGAGTATAGTGGAGGATGAAATAGAGTGCAATGAGACTTGAGAAAATGACAACAGAGAATCTTTAAATGCCCCATCTAAATGAAATAAGAACCATGTATTAATGCAAATATGACAAAATATGGGTATACCATAACATCAAAAAGTTTATGACAAAATAACTAGTAGAGCACCAAACCCTATGTACGGATCGACCGGTCCACCCATCCACATCCGCTCTATTATGGACAGAGAGATATTCACTTCGTTGAGAGCGAGCCAGAACACCTCCAACCTACTTGAGCTAGAGATAAGCTGAGGCCGCTTCACCTCCCTCCATGAACCCGAGCTCTGAAAGGATCCCAAGTACCAGTAGGTGGTAGGGTATCAACACCAACCATACCAGTTTAGGTGCCCCGCCTCTTTGATGCCCAGCACCGGGTGTTTAGGTAAAGACAAGGAAAAATCCCCGACGCGTAAGCCATGTTACATGTTCATTCAACTCCCGACGCACTAACCGTGTAAATGAGCCTAACAAAAAGAAGAAGACCTAGGCAACACCCCCAATCCAGCAAAGCCCCTAGGTCAACGATCCTTTAGTTTAAGGCTAAGCGATTTAGGTGATCCTAGTCTTGTAGTGGCGACAGTGCCATGAAAAACATAACACATGAGTCCAATCACAATAGCACTTCCCATATGCACAAACAATCTTTTCCAAGGAGTTAGACTGTGTAGGGTCTCTACCCTTACACGTCTACCATGGACCGTCTAGATCAATTCATGATCCAATCCCAAAACCATAAACCATAATCCAATCACATCACACAGGTGAGCCCTCCACCCAACTTGGGTGAGACACGACCAATCCTGCATAACCACATTAGAATATAACATGGCTGCAAAATTTTTGGCAGCATAACCATACCCAAAAAAAAAAACCATGAGTCACACTGGCTTCCACCATAAATGATCACACCGTAATCCTTGAGGGAATCTTAGCCCTTGACCACCAATCATAATCACACTGAACCAACTTCCACACTTGGAGTTTGATATAACCCCTGCATTCAATTGGAGTCTGTACACATGTGACTCTTAGGACGTGATTGTTTCAAAAAATGACTAATCATGATATAAAAAATCCAATTTTGATAACATCCAACCATGCAAAGTTGATGCATCACATCAGCACTTCACCTCCCTAGCACATAGAGATAGTTTTTGACCTAGAAAGGTGGAAAGCAATCATAACCATGCATATGAGGCATCCACATCAATCCATAAGTTTCCATACATCATATGATAACATTACATCACCATAAACATGGTGCAAAACAAGTCCAACCATAAACCATAACTTCACACATGCAAAAAACAACTTTTTGACATTTTCGAGAGCATGCATAACATGCAAATGAAACTATTTGACCTCAAACCAATGCATCAAGCTGAGCTCCATAATATAGACTAGCACCCTATCACATGACTTTACCCATATGGTACTTACACAACAAATGACAAAAAGTAATCCACTTTAATCATATCTGTCTATGCGATTCGGGATGTCTAACCATATACCCTCACATAAGTTTATGGGAATCTAATAGCTGAAATCAACTCACCAAAGAAAACCATAAAACATACATAAAAGGCTCGTTTAAATCACGTCATATGGTACCCCCCCTTGGTAGCACCCCTACATGTGTAGGTAAAACCCGTTATGGAACGATTAATAACTAGCATTCTCGAGGTGATAACGGAGACCTAAATTCATTTATGATCAAGTTTCATCAATATTTTCAATTGATTACGTGGGTTTGCTCATCCCATGAATCTATATAGTGGTTCTCTAAGGAGCCTCGAGTCAAAAAATTTATTTGTGCAGTGGGTAGCAAGCTATTTTTGACCATATCTTTTAGCTCGTGCGTGATTTTCACATGGCACCAAAGTGAGAAAATGCTCTAAATGATGTGTTTTATCTCTGATGTAAAGGGTTCGGGCTGATTCATAACGGTTTGTGAGTTATGACCAAAGCAGTGTTCCTATCGCCCTTTATGACGTGAAACGAAAAGCTCTTTTTATGCACGCACGTGATCATAAACGCATCATGTGCATAAATCTGCATGTTGAACATGATGAAATAATCATGGTGCAATTTAATATGGACTCGGTTAATCCATACACGGACTTGTATACGAAAAAAAAATCACCGAGAGGGTGATTACTCAAAAAAACTACATAGAGAGAGAGAGAGAGAGATGATGATGGCTATGGAGTTTATAGCTTCTCACTATGCTTTAGAATCGATTAGGGGATGTCAAAAGGCTTCTTGCTTTGCCGTAAGAGAGCGGTGATGAGAGCTATGTAGAGATATCCACCATGAAAGCTTCCGGAGAGCGAGTACACGTGAAACGAGAGAGAAGATAGTAAGCAAGTAGAGAGAGAATATCCTTCTTCTTCTTCTTCTTCCCGAGATAAAAGCTTATGGAGATGGTGATGGTGATGAAGAGATTGCACCACTCCGTATAATAGATACGTATAGCCTTGAGGTAGTAGATGCAACAGATGGCAGTGAAAACTGAGCACTAATTGACAATTTATAGGGACTACAGTTGGCTAGAGTGAGTCCCAAGGCAAAATCTAGATCTAAATTTTGGGCCAGGAATAGCTCTAGCTTTTTGTGCACTTTGCAAAAAACATGCCTTTGCTTTAGGTTTCTAACTTTCTCACTTACCATTCAATTTTTTTTTAGCAAAATTGGCCAAATGAATAATATCTGGCCAACTAATGGAACCTTAACTATGCCACACCATTATGTCTCGACATAATTATGACTTTCCCATACCGCTCTGACATATTTACGATACCGCTTTATAAAAATAATTCTTGTAAAATTCCCGTTTGGTTACGCTTCTACTCGGGGTGATCGTTTAAAACTCGACGGAGACTAAATTAATATTTTATGTTTAGGTCATCATAAAAAGCACATTGTTTTTTAAAAATATCAAAAAGCACAAAAAACTAAAAATAGCATAAAAAGACAAAACCAAAAGTTTCTAAAATTGAACCACACGTTCTTCTCATCCACTGGAATAAGAAAGCAAACTCACTTTTCACTAAAAAGCACTAAAAATATTAAAAAGCTAAAAATAGTGTGAAAAGCACTTGAAAGCAGATTTTTACAAAATTGAACCATAGCTTTCTTGGAACACGTAGATCAAGGATCCGACCTTGCTTTTTGCAAAAAACAAATAAAAGCATAAAAAGAATGAAAAAGCTAAAAATACCTAATTTTTTCAAAACTAAAACAAACGTTCATCTAACATATTGGAACATGGAAATGACCTTGATTTTCACTTTAGAACTTTACAATACTGTCAATCAAGCATAGATATTGAAAGATATTTTTCTTATTTTTAATAGAGACCCAAAAATTGGGGATCTTACATCCTCCCACACTTGAAAAATTTGAGGTGTCCTCACCTCGACATGAAATCTGGATAATTTAGTCCCATTACATCCTCACGTTCCCAAGTGGCATCTTCTTGATGATACATTGACCATTTAACAAGGTGTCCAATAATGGTTTGATTACATAAAGGCTTACTTCTACTCTGAAGTATCACTTTGGGGTATACTTCAAAAGTTCCATCGGTAGAGGTAGATAATAGAGAATCATCAAGAATCTATTGTGGATCAGGTACATACTTCTTATGTAAACTGACGTGAAAAACATCATGTACCTTTATGTGTGGTGGTAATAAGAGTTTGTAAGCTTGATCATTAATCCACTCTATTATTACAAAAGGTCCACAATATCTGGTACTTAGCTTCTTACACTTACCCATTGATGAAGAACTATGTTTGGGTTTTACTCTCAGAAATATCATATCGCCTTCTTCAAAAAGTCTGGCATATCATTTCATTTCAACATTACTCTTTTGTCTATCTTGAGCAGTCTTAATATCCTGCTGTATAAGATCAGTTTGTAGTTTCATTTCATCCAACATTTCTTTGGATGCTTGAACTCGTATGAGAGGGTCTGTCCATTTGAGTGGAGTAAGACACTCTTGTTCATACAATTCTTGAAAAGGAGACATCCCAATTGAGCGTTGGAATGAGGAATTATATGCAAAATCAACCAAATACAAATATCTACTCTATTTACTCTGCTTATGCATACAATAAGCTCTTAACATAAATTCAATGATTTGATTTGTTCTTTCTATCTGTCCATCAGTCTGAGGATGATAAGTAGTGTTAAAGGCTAACTGGATTCCTGTAGTAGCTGAGAATAAAGATTTCCAAAAATTAGAGGTGAACTTTGCATCACGATCAGATATTATTTGGCGAGGTAAACCGTGATACATAAAAACACCTTTCATGAAGATTTGAGCTATACCCTTAGCTGTAAAGGTTGTTTTGACTAGGAATAAATGGGTCATTTTTGTAAGCATATCAACAATCACAAAAACAGTGTCATATCATCCCAAAGATGTAGAAAGTCCTGTAATAAAATCCATGGATATGCATTCCCATTTCATTTGTGGAGTAGTGATAGGTTGAAGCTTACCGGGGTATCGAATTCGTTCAGCTTTAATACGTTGAAATGTTAAGCATCTTGTAACAAGTTCAATACATTATGCTTTAGTCTTGGCCAAAAGAAACTCTTTCTTACAGTAGAGAAAGTCTCAATGTATCCTGGATGTCCTGCTATAGATATATCATGAGCTTCCTGTAATATCTAAAGTTTGATTTCATCTTGATTTGGAATACAAAGATGGTTACCAAAGTTAAGTTTATCTCCTTCAACATGGAAGCCATGGATTTGCTTCTGCTGATTCTCCATGCGAGTATTTAAGTTCATCAAGTACTGGATTTTTATGTAATACGGGTCCTGAGTCATATCTTCTTGAATAAGGTCAATTAAAGAAGTAATAGAGGTTGCGACAGCCGCTACAGTACTCTTCTTGCTTAAGGCATCGATCACAAGATTTTCCTTTATAGGTTTATATTCAATTCCAAAATCATATTTGCATAGCAACTCCATCCATCTTCATTGCCGCATATTAAGGTCAGGTTGGGTGTAGATCCACTTCAGGATTTTATGGTCAGTATGTAATTCAAATCTCCTTCCAAGAATATAATGTCACCATACTTTAAGAGGATGCACAACAACCAATAATTCAAGTCATGTGTAGGATAATTTAATTCATGTATACATAACTTACGAGATTTATAAGTATTGGTTTTCCTTCTTCAAACAGAACAACACCAATTGCTTGTCCACTTGCATCAGTGAGCAAGTGAATGTCTTTGAGAAGTTTGAAAGCTGTAGTATTGAAACATTCACCAAAGCTTCTTTGAGTTTCTCATAACTACCTTGAGCACGCTCATTTTAAGTAAACACTTTAGCCTTCTTAAGCATATTAGTCAATGGAGATGCAATCTCAGCATCACCTTGAATAAATGTACGATACCATCCTGTTAAACCATGAAATCCACATACTTCTCATAATGATTTCAATGTAGGCCAAGCTATAACAAATTTGATTTTACTTGGCCTGGGTCAGTAGAAACTCCACCCTTGGATACAATAAACCCCAAATATTCCACATTGTCAGTGAAGAAGGTACATTTGCTACGTTTGATATAAAGTTGATTTTAACGAAGAAGTTCAAGTACTTTCCACACATGTTGTTCATGTTCTTCTCTGTTTCTTAAGTAAACCAGGATATCATTAAAGAAGACAAGAAAAAAATCATCAAGATGCTCTTGAAACACGTCGATCATCAGACGATTAAAAGCTGCAAGAGCATTAGTAAATTCAAAAGACATAAGTGTAAATTCATAATGTCCAAAATGAGTATTAAATCCTGTCTTTGGTATGTCCTCCTCCTTGATTTGAATTTGATAATACCCTGACTTAAGGTCAATTTTTGTGAAGATAGAAGCTCCATGTAACCGGTCAAGCAGTTCATCAATCCTTTGTATCACATACTTATTCTTGACTATTACCTGGTTTTGTAGATTAGTGACTTTGCAAATAAGTCAGAGAACAACTTCCAAGGTACTGGGCTAAAGGAATGCTGGTCGTTGTTTTCGCATTGACGGCCCCATACATTAAACAGAACAATGTCGAAGCATCCTGTAGCCATTACTGAAGGAAGGATGTTTCTAGCCATCCATGTTTCCTTTGTCGGTCTTAGGCCCAAGTTCATAAGCATTTATGTACAATATTTGATTAGTGACAACAATATCCTCCCCCAACTTGGATTGTATCCACTCGATACTCCTAGCAGGCAAGGGTTCATGCTCAGGAGGTCTAAACTTGGGGTTCCCTATAGCGTAATGATACCAAGCTCAGAAAGTATTAGGTATAATAAAATCCATAGACATCAACCTTTTCTTCTCTTACCCATTATGCATGGTGGTGACAAGCCTTTGCACTTTCACTCCAGTTTAGAACTCGGGGGGTTCACTATGTGTAAAACTACCATATCACGTGAGTTCAAGACATGTTTGTAAAACCCTTTATCTGTGAATTTTGTTAAGAATATAATGTACCCTTTTCTTTTAGAATCTATAAGTTTTTTTCAAATTTGAAAAAATAATGCCCTTCTGTATATATATTTCTGTAAGTTTCAAGAACTTTAAATACCCTTCTGTTGAACTCACGTGATAGGTTACATTTTTATTAGGTGACCTACCCGGGGTTTAGAAATTCTCCTCACCTTCATCATCATGGCCATCAACCTAGTGTCGCATAGCACCTTCATCTGCATATCTTCCTCCCAAGCTTTGGCACTTCCACTTGATCTTCTTGAACATTGGCTATCACCATATCATCAAACACATAACAAGGTACCCTTACCCTTACCAACATAGGTTTGTCAGACTCTGTTTCCTTGCCGTAGAATCTAGACTCATCCGCTCTACTCTCTTCACTTGTCTCCCAAAAACTCAAACTTGTATCATCATCATCATCAACACCACATGCAACCTTGGTATCAGTATCTTCATCCTCTTGCTTCTCCAAAAAAGAATGATCATCTCCATGGCTTTGTACACCTTCTTCATGTACTTTTGAACCCTCGGTATTTGCAATGTGACTGCACCCTACTACCTTTTTGTACAAACTCTCCATAAGAATAGGTTTTACCTCTTCAATCCGCTCTAGAAACCCAACATATACTATTGCTTGTTCACTTACACAAGGGGCTTATCCTCGTTGAAAAGATCATCCACCCTTAGCATAGGCACATCACAAACTAAAAACCTCCATAGAGCATAACCAACCACATGCCTTATCTCCACTACATGGCATAGGACAACCCGCTACATTGCAACAAGCACATAATCTGCACGCCTCAATAAGCCCAACTCTAGATTTTGCTTCACTTTTCTGCTCCTCATCTTGGCTAGATACACCATATCATCATAGCTATCTGCATACTACTTGACCTTCTCTATGATCGTTGGATGAAAGCGCTATAACAACTTTGAAAACTTAAAATACTGATTGCCTTTTACCCCAATATCAATCTCCAATTGCCTCCAGCACGTGCTTCAAGTTGATGCAAGAAAAATTAAAAGTCTTGACTTACATCTTGGCATACTGCTTTAAGCTTTGCACCAGTTTCTGTTCGGAGTAACCACCTTTTGAATTGCTTTAGAAACTGACTTTGCAGATCCTCCCACAATCCTTCATCTGCACACTTCAATCCATCAACCAAAGCTCTACTTGTTTGCGCATCAGTAGCGACACCATCTACAACTTCTCCGCATCCATCAACATATGCATCGATAGAATCCATAACTCAAAATGTGATAGCCATTACTCAAGCTTTTCAACACATGTAAATATGGGGCCAAAACGTCACTCCATCATCTCTACGAGCTTGAAGCTTGACCACCAACCATTTCATGACCACTCGCCAATCGCTCCTCGGCTTTCAAACATCATTTCTAACTTCAAATAGCTGTATCATTCAACTCCTCCATGGGGGCACCAGAAGATGGAGAGGGGGAAAGGGGAACACACCTGAAACACACATTGCAGCCTCACTATAGCCCACGATATACACAGCAACCCAATCCACTAGAGTTCACCTTCAAAACTCGACACTATCCACAATCAAATCATTGCTTGCACACAACCATACGCACACATACATTGCAACACACCAAAAAAACCCGATCATCTCATTCTAGTCAATTTGCAATCTTCCACAAGCACGCAACCTCTCTCTATCTCTCTTTGCACAATAGCCCTTGGAGGGTTTGGGGGGAAGGGGGGGGCACACCTGTCGACACACGCCCGGAAATGCATGCACAAGAAGAGAGTAGGAGGGAGAGGGGAAATTGACACAAAAGAGAGCAATGATGGCTTCCTCCATAAACAAATCAACCTTGTACAACTCTAGGCTTCGTTGGCACAACTTTGAAGGCCTCAAGACGTGGACCGGCTCTCGCACACCCGCCGGGAAAATGGAAAAAATACCTTTTTTTTAAAAAAAAATCTTCTCTTATAGGAGTGACAAAAGACCAAAAAAAGAAAAAATTTGAGCTCTCTAGCTCGTGTAGTTCAACTTGAGACCTTTATAGCATTTTACATGCACTACCTACAACTTGGCAGTTCATTTTTTGGTATATCTTGCATCGCAAGACAACTTGGCAATCTCCACTCTCTCTCTCTCTCTCTCACTTTGCCTTGGCACCACGGGACATCCCCCCTTGGACAACATTGAACTAATCCTCCTCTTAGCATTTTCACACCGTGGGACAGGCCCCCTCCCTAGCATTAGTGCTAGTGCTTGGGGGGGAGAGGCCCCCACCTTTTTCTTCAAAAAACAGAACCTTGGGACCAGCTCGTTACCAACTTGCCATGTCATCAATGCACACTCCGTGCCGTCAACGGCTGTATCCACCACCAATAGTGGGCCGCCACCCTACATCATCTTATCCAACCAAAAGCGCTGCCATTACCGCCCCACACAACACCATAGGCCACTACCATCATTGGGGAGCTCCACGAGCTAACCTCTCTCCTTCGTGACAACATGGGGGCCTCACAACCTACCCCTTATACCCACGCCATGAAGAATTGCACCCGCATGTGGGATAAGCTTGTCTTGCCATGTGGAACCTTTGAGTGAGCATCCCTCCAAGGCATTGCCAAGTTTACTAAAAAATTCAAATAATACTTTTTTTTACACCGAATTTGATTGCACTGCAGGTTGATGCCAGGTGCTCCAATGACGGAGCCGCCAAAACCATTTGAAAACACTCATTGTCAACTTCAACTCTTAAAGGTCTTGTTGCATTTCAACTTTGCCAAGCCTGCAAACAATTAGTCTTCAATATACTAAAAAAAAAATCTAGCATTGCATTGTCATCGCCTTGCACAAACTTCGATCCGCAATATCTCCATGGTCAAGGCTCCGATGGCCATGCCGTCACCTTTTGTGGCCTTCACATGCCCCATAATCCAAATAGAAAACCTGGCAAGGCTCCAATAACCTTAGATGACACACCAACCGAGACAATGCCACTAGTACAGTCTTGGCCCCCTTAAACACTTTAAATGCCCATATATTTCACATCGGAGCTCCAATTGATGACCTGAAAAGATAGATGGGCTCCATAATTCAAGATCAACACATCTATCATTTTACAGTGCCTTTGAGCACCCGTCCTCATTTGCGTTCTTGTACATCTTGGATTTGTCAACGGTTCTAGATTGAAAGCATCATATCTGCATATCTTGGCTCTATTTGGCAAGCCGTTTGGACCTATTCACTCAGCATCTCAAGCACTACTTTTTCATGTCAAAACCTTGCACCTTGGTCCTCCTTAATCTTCTATCAAAATTGGCTCTTTCAGGAGTCCTCTTGGTCTATAAAACCGCATAAAGCATACATGTTGTTAGCGTGCAAGCAACAAGAAATACGAGTGCCTCTATAGCCTTGCACGAGTCACACCGTCAAAAGGAAGAACTATTGCACTACCGAAAACACCTGTTATAAACACCTATAGAGATTTATGAAAAACCCTTCAAGCATGAAACACACTCAAAGTTAGGAGAAACCAAGGACATCAAAATGAATCTCGTCTTTTGGAGATGTCCGTAGAGTATCCATAGGCAAAAATCAGATGAAAGACGAAAGAGTTATGGCTACTCAAATCCAGGGGTGTACTCTTTCTTGCTAAAAAATGAGCTCTTTGGAAGTTGTCCAGGTGTTGCAGCTATTCAAATAGGGGTCTTTCTTTATCTTTGATTCCCAAAAATTTCCTCTCTCTTCTTAGATGACAAGGCACTCTTTGTAGGCCTCTTTAAATTGGTTCATTTTTTGCCTTTTTGGGGTAGAAAATGAGGTGTTGGTGACCTTTTGACCAAGGGAATGGGGTGGGGGCAAGTGTCCAATGGACGAAAATGGGTGGCCAAGTGCCTGTTCAACTGAATGGGAACACAAAAGGGTGCCCCTTCTCCCTCAAGTATACAAGAGACCTCCATGGCCAAGCTTCTCTCAAGTGTACATCCCTAATGGGCACCCCTTTGCCCTATATACCCCGCGTTCTTCCCTTTCCCCTTCCCATGTGGGATAATTCCCATGCCACATGGCAATTCCTCCCCAATTCTCCCAACTCCCTCATGCCCAATTAATTTTCATATTTTCTCTCAAGTACCTAAACTTCTCAGACAACCTTCCCAAAAGCATAACTTGTTGCACCGATCACCAAATGACAAACCGTAAAGTAAGGCTTGGAGCCCATCACCTTGACTCCTTTTGAAGATTTCAAATCTCAGCATTTCTAATTCAAGTCATCAAGTTGGACTAGTTTCCCTTGTCGCATGCAGGTGCGCGCAATCACTTTCTAAGTTGAGACCACCCACTTCAAATGCACATAAACTCATGATGTACAAGTTTGATTCACGAGTTGTAAAGAACGTTTAAAAATATTTATTGAAAACTATGTCTTGGGGGCTCGAACAACCCAAAACCTTAGCACCCAATCCTGGCAAAATTAAACCTTTGTACACGAATTTTTACATGGTCACTTCCAAGACTCGAAGCACTATGTACACATATGTAAATGAGGCTAGCTTGCAAGCATTTTAGCATGATTTAATGAATTTATTCTCATCCAAAAAATGTTTGACATAGCTTGAAAACCCCCCCAGCCTTCTTGATCATTCATCATAAGTAGAGGTTTCTAGAGTGAACAATTGCTGCAGCTCATTCCAAGAAACCCCATTCACATTTTTAGATGTTTTCACATTGTCCTCCTCTATTGATAGCATCTCATCTGTCATAATTGTCATCAAACGTGCCAAATATTTCTTCAATCTGTAACCATTAACATGGTATTTATGTTGTGCACCACCTAAATATGCCAATTGATATGTGCCATTGTCAAACTTGTTCACAACAATAAAAGAACCTTCCCACTTGATTTGAAACTTTTTCTGAAAGGTATTTTTCAACTTACTATTTTATCGGAACACAAGATCACCCTTTTCAATTCCCTTATCTTTCAAACATTCATTGGACTTTATCTGAGCTTTCCTTGACACTTCTTCATAGTAGCTTAAAGCCAAAACTATCCAATTGCAAACATTGTAGATCCAATAGCCTTTTCTACCAAGTATTTTTTTGGTCTTCATCTCCCAATGACAACAATTTGAGTATAGGAATCTCCACCTCAATTGGAAATAAAGCTTCCTTGCCATAAACCAAGTAGTAAGGAGACAATCCTGTGCTCATTTTAAAAGAAGTTCTTTAGTCCCATAATGCACAAGGCAACTCTGAATCCCAAGTTTTCTCATGTGATTGTGTCATCTTTGTCAAGATTTTCACCAACTCTCCATTGAACCTCTCATTGAGACCATTGCATTGTGGATAATAAGGAGAGCTATACATGTGTTGTATATTGAGCTTCTCGCATAGGAAATCAAACAGCTCTCCTCTAAATCCAGATCCTCTATCAGAAAGTAGCTCTAGTGGCACACCAAATTTTTCGCATATATGCTCATATATAAACTTTTCCATTTCCTTATTGGTAATCTGTTTGAGAGCGTTAGCTTTTTCCCATCATGACAAATAATCCAGTGCTATCAAAATGTAAGCATTCCTTTCGCTAGTCATGGGTATGGGTCCAATAGAATCAAGAACCCAACACATCAAAAGGTAAAATTGTCTTTCGTAATTCGGGCTTCAAAATTCTCTTTCCCATTTTTTGACAAGGCAAACAAGACTTGCACCACTGGTCAACATCCCTCTGAATGCATGTCCACACATAGCCTTCTTGCAGATTTTATGTAACATGGCAAAATGCCCTCCATAAGATCCCTCATGATTTTCTTCCAAAATCTTGTAAATTTCCTCTTTTTAGGGCACACGACGTAAAACCAAATCACTTCCTTTCATCTAAAGCGCATCATCAAGAATTTTACTTCCATGATTTTATTACAAAAGCATAATTTTTGGAGGATGATAGACCTTCAGGTAAAACACCTATCAACAAAAAATCCATCTCTTTTGATAACACTTCCCTTCCATGATATAAAGGGGCATTTTCCTTCAACACAAACACACAAGTGATCATTTCTTGGGCAGCATCATGAGCTTCTTCATTTTGAGACCTCTCAATATGATGCAAATTCCGTGCTTTGAACTTTTTTAGCAACGATTTCACTTTGAAGCATAAATTCTTTAGTTTAGGAATCTTATTCTTCCATACTCCCAATACTTGCTTCACGACCAACAAGGCATCTCCTTTGATCCATAAGCATTCAACTCCCACCTTCAAGAGCCATGTACATTGCTTCATTATTACTTTTTGCATCAAGTTTCAGCCCTTGTTTCCTTATAGGTTCTCCTTGTGCATCATAAATGACAATGCCTCCCAAAGCAGCATCATGACTTCTTTGATAAGAGCCATCAAAATATAACAGTGAAGCATCAGATATGGAAAGAGTATGGACTTTCTTTTTTTGCACCACCTCTTTCTTAACCAAAACAGGATTGTCTTTGTAAGTGAGTAAATCTGCCAAGGTAGCCTGAGTTCTTTCTTTTACCAAAAAGGTGAACTGAAACGCCTACAGTTCAATAACCCATTTCATTATTGGTTTTGAGATACTCAAATTATTGAACATCTGAGGAAGCAATGAATAACTGGTGAGAAAAGTGAATCATGTGCAAGCATAAACCATACTGGTCATCACCAATTCAATTTCAAAGAAATCTCTTTCATGAGGAGTCTTTACTCTACTAGCATAATGAACAAGCTTCATATATTGAGATTCCTTTCCCCTTTGCAACAACATGGCCCCAATGGCATCACCTCCCATTGATAAGCTAACATAGAACTCCTTTTCCCAATTAGGAGCTTGCATAATGGGTAGTGTACTCAAAACTTCCTTGACTCTGTCACAAACATCGTCAAAGTCACGAGCCACTCCAAAGGATCATTCTTAGTTGCACGTTGCAATGGATACAATAATTGTGATGCCAAAGGTATGAATTGAGACATATATTTAACCTTATGTATAAAATTGGCCAATTGTCTTGTATCCTTTGGAGATGACAACAATAACAGGGCTTCTACTTTCTGTGGAGCTGCTTCAATCCCATTTTCTAAAATCACATGTCCAAGAAGCTTCACTCTTGGCTGTGCCAAATGACACTTCTTAGGGTTTAACTGGCCCCCTCATTCATCATACCTTGCAAAAATAATTTTAGGCTTCTGAACGTGCTCTTTCCTTGAACTTTATACACACAAATCATCTATGAATCCTTTGACAAACTTATCAAGAAATGGGGTAAGGACCCAATCCACTTTTCTTTCAAAATCTCCAGGCCCATTATTTACCCAAAAGGAAGACAACAAAAGAAGAAACAACCGCATGGCGTGATAAAAGTAGTATTTTTCTTATCTTTAGGAGCAAGAATAAGCTGAAAATTTTCTAAATAACCATCACAGACATTGTATCTTTCAAATCCAGCTAGTGCATCTAAAAGTTGATCAATGAAATGTAAAGGGTAAGGATATTTCTTGGTCACTACATTTAATGGCTTGTATCAACAAAAACTCTCCAATGCCCATCTTTCTTTGGAGTGACCACTACAAAGCTCACCCATTCAACATTATCAACTGGCACAATGAACCATGCATTCAAAAGCTTATCCACTGCTTCCTTTAAAGCATTCATTTGTTCTTTACCCATCCTTCTTAATTTCTGTCCTATTGGCTTTGCCCCTTCAACTAGTTTGATCTTCACGAGATCTCCAACAAAACCCCTTCTTTCTTGATATGAAGTGATAAAAAGATTTGGAAACCTTTCCAACATTGTTAAGTACTCCTTTCTTTCTCCTTGTGTCAAATTAGTACTAAGCATATTTGGAATCAACTCCCTCCTCACTCGAAATTCTTGTTTAGGCTGCATCAACTTCTCAAGTTGCTCTAAACGACTCAAAGCATTTATATTCCTTGACACTTGTTATACTTCACCAATTTCTCTCTTCTCCTCGTCCAACAACAAGAATGACACGTCACCCTCATCACTGGAGCTGGAAGAAATGCTACTTTCCTAATCCTTAGAACTGTCTTCAGTGGTAACTTTGGATTCATCATTTTCACTCACATCTTTGAGCACCAAAGTTTTCTTGGTAGTAATATCAAGCACCCTCTTTTGGCCCTTCTTGACATACACACGAATTGTACCCTTGCCCCAATCTTGCACAACACTAACAGCTCTCAACCAAGGTTGTCCCAAACTTAGAGAAAAATCTCCCAGGCCAGCTGGCAGAACATGAAAGTTTTGCTATAACCTTTACATTAAATGCTTCAACTTCCAAATTCTTAATCAGCCCCAAACACTTCACTTTGGCATGATTTTGTAGTCGAATCTTAAACCCAGAGCCAAGGATTTCATTAAGGTGATCACAAATACGTGATCACGTTAACAACATTCAGTGATCACATTTTAAAATACATGATCACGTGAAATATTCACGTGACTTCCCTTTAACCTATAAAAATTGTCTAATTCAGTACGTCCACTAGGGTTTTTTCATTTCTTAGTGGGATTTATTTAGGGTTCTTATAGTTTCTTGATGGATCTGTCAAGGAAAACACATACCATGATGGGGTTTTTGTGGGTTTCCACATCACCACTTATCGATTTTTTTGTGATCACGTTAACTGTGATTATGAAAATGTGATAATAAACATTGTGATCACAAGAAATTACATGTGATCACGTAAATATAAAATCCCTACCCAAAGCTCATGCATTTAATGAGACCTAGTCTCTTGACACATGACTATGTGATCACACAAACTTGGGCACCTCCATCAATGTAGGCCTCTCCCATGCCCACACCTTTGTGCCAAGAGTTCACCATAGGAAAAATGTTGGGTAGCTCTCCCACAACCAACACTTTGACTTGTCCATGCTTTGGCCCTTTCTCTGGATTCGCTAATGACTTCTAGTGCCTATCAAGTTTTGGTACCATACTCATCAACTATCCAAGAGTACAATCTACTTTCCTCCCAATCAGGTCTTCCTTTAAACTGTAAGTTGTTTGGCCTTCTCCCAAAGGTAAATGTGCTACTTCCAAACTGTCTATGAGGTCTTCTCTTCATCTTGACTTTTGCATCTTCACCCTCTTTCTCTTTAACTTTCTTTTTGTTTGGACCTGGAGCAGCAATAGCCTTCCCTCTCTCTTTTGCCTTTGAGCATCATATCTGCTTCTTTCCTTTCAACCTGCACAATACCCACATGACCACGAGAGGTTGAGGCCTAATTTTCTTGTTCAACCATTTCTCTACCACGACTGCAACCACGACCATGACCACTTCAAAGAACACTGGGCTACAATTCCTACATCATGTTCATCATATCTTGCATATTTTTCTGTAATTGTTCTATGTAACAACCTTTTGAACAAGTTGGGATCCAACATCTACCTAATTTTCCTCATTTTGGCCACCATTACCTTGCACATGGACCGCTTTCCATTAAGTCTTTGAGCCTTCCTTTCTTTCTCCCTGGTGATAGTGACTGCTTTCTCGAAGCTAGCATGCTTTTTCAACTCAACTTTGAACTTCAGACTTTCTTTAGAGTTTTCCACAAAATCGTCCTTATTTAACGTGGATGGAGGGATTTGATTTCCCAAAGCTTGGGCCCATTTATCCGATAAACAGGCGAATTGCATGAGAAAATCATCAACACTTTGATTAGCCTTTTGAGTGTACCCCAATATTTCATGCCAAACTTCATCAGGCACTTCAATTGCTCTGTACTGTGCCAAAAGAGCTTGCTTCACATGATTGTAGTCCAAAACCACCCTTGGAGTTTGTGCTTGCACTAGCTCTTCATAATTTTGTAACCAAACTTTTGCCTCATCCTATAAATTGTATTGCAGCAAACCGCAACAATATAGCTTGATCTAATATATTTTTTGCAGTAAGAAATTGACTTCCAATTTCTTTAAAAAAATTGTGCATTTTCATTAGGCAATCCATGAAATTGTGGGAACTTGTCCGCCATGTTTGATTGCCACACAAAAACTGACATATGACTTTGAAAGCTCAAGGGATGCTGATGGATCACTCCAATACCTATTCCATCTCACACTGGGTAACTCGATCCCCCAATGCTTAGCTTCACAAAACCTCACGACTCTCCAAAGATAGCAATCCAATTACACGACCGCATCAAGTGTTGTCCACAATTTGCACATACATAGGCAGTAGTCCATAAGGACCCACATCCCCTTTACATTTTCTACCTACAGAATAAACTTATTTCACAAGAATTGGAGCATAGTGGGTGCACCAAAATGATGTTAGTGTGTAAACAAGAAGAAAAACAAGTGCCTCTATAGCCTTGCACGAGTCACATTGTCAGAAGGAAGAACTATTGCACTACCGAAAACACCTGTAGAGAATTATGAAAAACCCTTCAAGCATGAAATAGACACAAAGTTAGGAGAAACGGAGAAAATTAGAACAAATACCGTCTCATGGGATTGTCCGTAGAGTATCCATAGGCAAAAAACAGATGAAAGATGAAAGAGTTATGGCCACTCGAAACCGGGGGGTGTACTCTTTCTTGCTAAAAAATGAGCTCTTTGGAAGTTGTCCAGGTGTTGCAGCTATTAAAATGGGGGTATTTCTTATCTTTTATTCTGAAATATTTACTCTCTCTTCTCAGCCAAGAAGGATCTCTTTGTAGGCCTCTTTTAATTGTTTTATTTTTGGCCTTTTTCGGGTAGAAAATGAGGTGTCAGTGACCTTTTGATCAAGGGAATGGGGTGGGAGCAAGTGTCCAGTGGAGCAAAATGGGTGTCCAGGAGTCTTTCTAGCTGAACGGAAACACAAAAGGACTCCCCTTCTCCATCAAGAGTCCACGATCCCTCCATGGCCAAGCTTCTCTCAAGTGTACACCCCAAATGGGCACCCCTTTTTGCTATATACCCCTTCATTCTCCCGTTTTCCCTTCCCATGCCACATGGATATTTCTCCCCAATTCTCCCAACTCCCTCATGCCCAATTAATTTCCCTCTTTTCTCTCAAGTACCAAAACTTCTCGGACAACCTTCTAAAAAGCATAACTTGCTGCTCCTATCACCAAATGACACACCGTAAAATACGGTTTGGATCCCATCACCTCCAGTACTTTTTGAGATTTCAAATCTCATCGTTTCTAATTCAAAATTCCCAGTTGCCCTTGTTGCATGCAACTGCAATCACTTTCTAAGTTTGTACCCTAATGGCAGTGTTGACCGCTGGGTCAACAACACAACATAACTCAAGTTTCGTACCAAAGTCTTATCTGTTGCGAGTTATGAAATGCTACGGATTATGGCTATAAACGTCATTTGCAATGAGTAGTTATTCTAGTTTTAGAAGCCGGGGTGCAAATGGCACTTCCAGATTGTAAATACAAAGCCATTTGACCCTTTCAACCCCATTTTTGGTTAAACCTAAGGTAGCCTTAGTATATAAGGTACCTAGGTCATTTTGTAAAGAGGACTTTAATCATAATCAACTTTAGCGCTGCCGTCTATTGTGTGTGAGAGAGAAAGAGAGTGAGTGTGAGCTTCATCCTCTTGCTACGTCCTGCTCTCTCAACACATTGGATATCCGACTGCACCATTGTTGTAGGCTTGAGGAGAGCTACGTGACAACGCCAAGCATTCCACGCAAGACGAAGCGCACATGCCAACGCATCTACGAGCTATTTGTGGCCATTAGTGTATCAAACGATGTCTGTTTTCTGCGTGCTAGTAGTCTATAGAATCGTGGAGACATAAGCTACGCATAGGGACTCATAAATTTTAGTTTCGGGCACTTTCAAAATTTTGTTCTGTCATCCTACGTGTTTTCCGCAGGCGGGTTTAGAGTGAGGGTTTTGAGTGTAGAAGCTTAGGGACAGGTGTATCCTAGTGAGGGGATGGTGTTCCTTAAGTTTCGTACGAATCTGGCATGATTAGGTGAGTTATCTTTCGCATGTGTGTATGTGGTTAGGTGGTGTAGTTGAGAGCAGTGAGGTTCTTGATTGTGGTTTAGTTGGCCTTCTAGAGTGTTGTATGTGTAGGATGGTCTCAGCCTGACAAGCTAAAGAGATTTCCTCCGTGTGCCTATCGTGTCATCTGTGTCCTCGATTGACATTATGTTGATCTAGGTAGTGTTTGCATGCACTTCATGGGTGTGTGAGTCGCTTCCCATCCAACATTGGCACCATTGCCGGGAACACAAGGACCTAATTAGGTTTCCTACTAACACTCATGTGATGGTTGCTCGATTTAGTTTTGGCTAAAGAAAGCGTTTTTCTTAAGTGGATCCGGAAGAGGCCCTATTCCGTGATCAAGTGGATAGCCAGGAAGCGTGTGTCTTGCCGAGGGTCTGCGACTAGATAGGTTTAGTTAGGATCTTTGGATTAGAGTAATTGTTGGTGGTCGAGTGATTTGTGAGGTGATAAAAGCGTTTACTAGTCTGTGTGTGGCAGTGAAGCGTTTTTCTACTCATAGATGCAAAACCCCATATGATTTGTAGGAGTAGCTTTAGGTAAGTGATCCGATTTTGATGTAGAGCTATTTAGCATTGAATTATTTGCTAAAGTGCTTGATTGCATTTGAAATCACAGAAAAGTGTGGTTTTGAGGGTAAAAATGCATTAAACAAGCTTTTGTGGATATTTTTGTATGACTGACTGATGCTGTGCATATAAAAGAGCATTTGCAAGGGTTCTGTGAAGAAAACCTGCAATTCTGTAAACATAGACATCCTACGCGTAGGATGTCTCAAGGGGGTTCTGGAGACCAAATTTGAAAATTCTGACTGCACTAGTGGGTTCAGAGGGTAGGTTTTACCCTAGTAACATATTGACTTGGGTGTTTTTCCCTATTTTTGTTGACCAAAAGCCAAAAGGCAGAGTCAAAAAACGTAAAATTTCAGCAAAGGCTTAATTGAGTGATTTTTGCATGTTTTTGCAATTGTGAAGCATACTTGCACTTTCTGAGAGCATAAAGAAGCAGTAGGGACACTTCAGTCTCAAAAAATTAGCAGTAGACATCCTACGCGTAGGATGTCTACAGGGTGATCTGGTGCATATTCTGAAAATTTGAGGTTACCAGTGTGTTTAGAAGGTAGGTTTTACCCTATTTTCACCTGGAAAGTGGAAATTTGACCAAATTTTGACAGATCAAAGCCAAAAGACGAGAATTTCCAGACATCCTACCCAAATTGTGTCCAAGGCCTAATTTTGAGACCAAACCATAGGGTGACTTCATGTGCATGATCTAAATGTTGTATTGAGTGCATGTGATAAATTTCATTTCATTTGGATCAGTCAAAGGAAGATTGAACATACTTTAGCACTTTTGACTGAAAAAGGCGAGAACAGCTAAAATTTGGTTCTTTTGAAATCCAAACCAAAATCTAAGCATACCACTGGGTTACTGACATCAAGGGGAAGCTGTGGGTCAAGTCTGGGGTCAAACAGGCCAAAAAGACATCCTACGCGTAGGATGTCTTCTGTGTGATTTTGAACTCCAAACAAAATTCTGAGCATGCCACAGTGATCAACACCTTAAGGAGAGTCTGTGGTTCAAATTTGGGGCAATTCTGAGCAGTTAGACATCCTACGCGTAGGATGTCTAGTTCATCAGAACAGACATCAGGCTTTTGGAACAGATTCTTGATCATTTGACCAACCTATAGGTGTCAGAATCAAAAAGTAAAAATAGCTGTGAGTTTAGCACATCAAGGGGAAGCTACAGTGCAAGTTTGAGCTGAAGCAAAGCAAAAAGACATCCTACGCATAGGATGTCTCCAGCTTGATTTAGGACTCCAAACCAACCTATGAGCACACCACTGTGATCAGCACATCAAGGAGAAGCTAGGGTGAAAATTTCAAGTCATTCTGAGCAAAAAGACATCCTACGCGTAGGATGTCTCAAGGCTATTTCTAAATCCAAATGAAATTCTGAGCATACCATTGTGTTGCTGGACTTAAGGAGAGTCTCTGGACCAAATTTTGTTAAATTCTGAGCATATAGACATACTACGCGTAGAATTATCTCTAGGCCAGTTTTAGGGTCCAACTGTAATTTTGACCAGACAGAAGTGTTCACAGTGTCACAGAGATCCCAAATATTTTTTCAAATTTGAATTTGGACTCATTTTGATCATTCTAAACTTCATTTCACTGTTTTGGCCATAACTTTCACAAACGGTATCGGATCGGAAAAGTTTTTATATCAAAACGTAGCCTAAGAGCGGCTCTACAGATCGTTTAAGGCCTCAAAATTCATCAAGAAGTCAGGGGTGTCTGAAAGCAACAATTTGCGAGAATTGTGATGAAACGGTTGCGGTTTTGGACATAGTTTCAACTTTTCCCTAACCAAAGCACTTGAACACAGTGGACTAAGTCTACTTGAACCAAGCAAAAGCTCTTAAGCCCAGAAATCATGTCTACCCTAGATTCAAACGCAGCTTACACAAGCTTGGAGATCCCGACGATAGAGGAATATCCTCCCACAATGGATCTTCCAAACTTGCAATTGATAAAGACCCATCTTGTTGAGAGAGTTTGGATGATTGGTCATGAGAGTGAAGGACTATATAGATACATTGACGACAATGAGGTCAATCTTTATAGGTGCTCAGATCCATACCTAGAAGAGATAACTGATTACAAGCTCTTATATGTCTACACATATGGAGTCAACTGTCAATGGAGATCTATAGTTGTCGACAAGTATGGACGAGAATACAGAGTTGTAGAAAGCACAAATCCACAGAATGTACTAGAAAGAGGTGGATATTTGGTCAATGAAGGACCACAAATGCCTCCACCAAACACGAGAATTCCTATAGGAGTTCCAAGAAGAGAGCCACCAGGATTCCCTTCAAGAGCGATAACGAGAGAAGGATTGGGAGAGTCTCTGGTTAGACTTGTAGACAATCATTGGCCAGGGGTCAGGTGTGTGCCAACTTGATCTTCTTAGTAGGTGCAATGGAAAGAGTTATTTTAAAGCTTGCCAAGGCTTTTAAAAATTTATATTCAATATGGGGAATTGGTTGAATTTTCCACTCGATGTTCGGAGACATAGGTGTTGAGAGAGGTCCAGTTTAGGTTGGAAGACGACAGTCGCGGGGGGGACGAGTCTGGTTGATTTTTTGGATTTGATGGCTTGTCACTCGAGGCCATGAGGCAATCCAATAGCTCAGGGCACTCACAACACGCCTATCCTCTCAAACACACCTGCAAAACACGCATTGCTTGCTATCAGAGCTCCAACTGCACATCACCTAATCACGCATGCCCTTAACAGTACCACAATCAAACACACCCATGCCACGATGCTCAATCCTTTCCCTTCAACACAAAAGACACATCTCTCTCTCTCTCTCTCTCTCTCTCTCTCTCTCTCTCTCTCTCTCTCTCTCTCTCTCTCTCTCTCTCTCTCTCTCTCTCTCTCTCTCTCTCTCTATCTCTACAAATTCACACACAAATGGCTTGAGACATACACAAACACGTACACCACACCGCGAATTGCACAAGAGCATAAAATGAGAGCAGGGGGAAGGGGTAATCGACACCAAGAAGTGGGCAATGTTCCTTCACTTTACTCAAGACAATCTAGTACAACTGGCTCCATCGACACAACCTCGACGAGCACCCAAAGAAAACAAGACCTCAACGGCCTTCATTGGCGCGGTCCCGATGGTGGAGCTTTTTTCTTGGGGAGGCCTTTCTTTGTGTGCTAGGTGTGTTCCCCATTCCCCCTGTCCATCTTTTGGTGCCCCGAGTGAGGAGCACATTGATTACTCCCTGTTAGGTGAAGAGAAGCAGTTTTTGGGGTTGGTCGGCATGGCATCTCGAAGATATGGGCCGATTTTTATAGGGGAAGAGAATCATAATGAGTGGGTTGCAGACTTTGAGTTGTATATGTTGCCATTGCATATGCGAAACGAGGACAGCAAGATGCAAGCATTTAATTTGGTGATGCACGAGAAAGGAAAGGTATGGTACGAAGCTTTGGAAGGAGGGCCGAGGCATGCTTGGCCGGCTCTGAGGGCCGGTTTCCTACATGATTTCCGCAAAGAGGCGTCCCCAAGCGAGATGGATGGCAAGCTGAAGGTGCTCAAATAGGATGAAAGTGAAGAGTTTAGTCTATTTTTGGATTGTTTTGAAGTGTGCTGCACATAGCTAGCGGGTGCCATGCATTTGGCCAATGGAGATTACTTCAAACTGGATAAACTCATGGCATGTCTACATCCTAAAGTGAGGAAGAAAGTGGATTTTGATAGCCCAAAAAAATACAATGGTGCAGTGGCCATCGCAAAGGCAAAAAGTAGGAAAATAAAAAAGAAGATTGAACAAGGCATGTCGGGCTATGAAGCAGTGGTGCCTATCCAACCTCAGGGTCTGAGGGATGTTGTTTATGATGAGAACTATGCAAACCGGGGTGTGGCCATTGTGCCACAAAATTGGGTGCAAACTGTACATGATTTTTCTGAGCAAATGTACGAGTTGCGGCTAAGCGCGATGGATAGAGGTCAACCAAGAGGAGGAAGAGGCAAGGCAAGTCCACTGCCTGGCCGATGTTACACTTGTGGTGAAGAAGGACACTATGCTCCGAATTTCCCTCATCCGCTAAGATAAAGAGGTGGTATGTATCTGTTGTTTTTCTAAGGTAGAGGCCAAGCACAACTCAATGGCTCGAGGGAGTAGGTAGTCAAGAATCAGCTGCAGCTAGCTCCTCCGGATGGTGGTGAAGTCCCTAGGGTGAACATCATCGGAGTGGATAAGCAGGATGTTGAAGTTTTGTCCAACAAAAGAGCAAGGATGGAAAGGGAGATAGAAACCGAGAAGGAAATGAGGGCGTGTAAAGGTAAAGAGAAAGTGTACGAAGACAAGAAGCAGCCAAAAACTAGCAAGAAGAGGAGGCATTGCAAAATCAAGCAAGCACATTTTCAACTAGGGCATGGCTACCCTGAATACGAGTTGGTAAGCAATGCTCAAAATCAAAAGGCTAACATTACCTTTGGTCACTCGTTGTCTTTGAATCCCAAGCTGCAAAGACAATGGTCTACAAGCGTTAACACCAGGCTGCCAAAGGCTAAGGGAAATGTGCATGCAGTGCAAAACATGGCATTGAGAGTGGGTAGTCCGACAGATGTCCTTCCTCTAGTGGATGCGGTTATTAAAAAGATGATGCAGGTTTAGGCCTATATAGATGGTGGAGCACATGTTTGCATCATGATGGAGGCTGCCATAAAGGACACGGGTGTCAAAGCAGTAGCTAAATCAAATGTATGCATGAGAATGGCTAACCATACCAAAGCCAAGTGTTTGGGAGTGGCTCAAGGTGTATAAGTGAAAGTGATGGGCATTGAGTGCCTAATCGATATCTTTGTGATGAAAGCAGGTGACAATGCTTATCCAATCATCTTGGGTAGGCCATGGATACTTGCAAGAGGGGCTAAGTAGAATGGGGGGAGTAGGGTGTTTACCCTGCCTGACAAAGAGGAGGGAGACATGTGGTGCTTGATTTGAAGACCAAAGAGAGTTTTTCTCACCCTGTGGTAGAAAAAGATAAAGATGATACGACAAGCTATGAATACAAGACTAAGACAGCCTATGACAAGGGCTACACGAATAGTGAGGAAGAGGAAAGTGAGGATGATATGCTAAAGATAGATGCCGACTTGTTTGGGGTCACTGTTGAAGGCTCCCATGCAAAAGGAGAGGTGAAACCATAGGTTCATGGCATTGGTGTGGGAGAGATAACTTCTATGCTAAGCGAGGATTTGACCAAGCAAGAGACAGAAGGCTATGTCGAGCTGTGTGCCTCTTTTTCAAATTTCTTTGCTACAAAGTACGAGGATCTACGAGGAGAAAAGGGTGCATAGCACAAGATAGTTCTGAAAGAAGGGTGGAAACCAAAGGTGCAAAAGCTAAGGAGGCTAGGGGAGATTCAAAAGGAGTCTCTTTGGCAGGAGATTAACCAATTGTTAGATGCAGGTATCATATACCCCGTGAAAGAGTCAGAGTGGTTTTCTCTGGTGGTTATAACCCTAAGAAGAATGGGAAATGGGGGTGTGCGTCGACTACAAGCCATTGAATGCGGAAACTAAGAGAAACCACTACCCACTGCCATTCCAAGATGAGATCTTAAATCAGGTAGGAGGTCATGAGAGGTACTCTATTATGGATGGATTTTCAGGGTACTTTCAGGTAGGGATTGCTCTTGAAGACCAGCTGAAGATGATGTTTATCTCTCCATGGGTACGCAGGATGCCGTTTCGTTTGGTGAATGCATACGCCACCTTTCAAGATTGGATGAATAGGGTGTTTGGTCCCTATTTGGTCAAGTTCATTAGAGTTTTCATGGATGACATTGGATGTTATAGCTCAAAGGAGGATCATTTGTCAAAGCTCTGGCTATGTTTTCAAATAAGGACAAAGAAGGAGGTCGATTAAACCCTAAGAAGTACAAACTGGCACAACCTCAAGCGCAGCTCTGCTAGGCTATGTGGTGTCACAAAATGGAATTGAGGCAGATCCGGAGAAATTCAAGGCGCTAGTTTTGATGGAGCCTCTCTCTAGTGCACAATTCTTGGCCTCCTTTTGTACATAAGTTAAAGTACTTGTTGCATTTTTTTTTGGATGCTGTCACAGTATGTGTATCCTCTCCAAAAGAGGGCTCAACAGGTGCATGGTTTTGAATGGGATGAAGATGCTCAAGAAGCTTTTGACAAGGTGAAAGAAATTTTGTGTCAGCTGCTAACTGTGTAACCTACAAGCCAAGAGGATGATTTCTATGTGGCAATGATGGTAGATACAATGTCTATTGGGGTGGTGTTACTGCAAAAGGTAGGAAGGAGCTATAAGCCTATCTACTTTGAAAGCAAGGTCATAAGTCCTGGGCAGGTGAATTACACTAAAGCGGAGTAGTGGGTCATGGCATTGGTTTTTCTTACACAAAATTCAAAGTGCACCTCATTGTGTGTAAGTTTTATGTGTTGACGGCTAATAATTTGTTGCTTGAAGTGGTGTTACACTTAAAGCCAGGGAAGCGGATCATGAATTGGGTAATAGAGTTGCAAGAATTTGAGTTCAAGTTCAAGATCAACCATACAAGTTGATACCATTTGGCGGATATTTTGGTCAGCAAGGCCATAGATTTGCCAATTTATCTAAGAGTGGTATGAGATAAAGCCAACGAGGAGCCATACCTGGTGGGAGCTTTTACCATGTGGTTTGATGGTGCATATAGGAGGATGATAAAGAAAGCAGGTGGAGGTGTGGTGATACATGATCCACATGGCAAGGTAATATATTCAAAAGCCTATGATTTGGAGTGAATCCATACCAGCAATGAAGCGGAATATCTCACCCTCCATCTAGGTTTGAAACAATCCATCAAGTTTGGCATTTCCAAGTTGGTGGTCAAAGGTGATGCATTATTAGTCATCAAGCAACTATTAGGCCAATGACAAGTAAAGTGAGATTCCTTAAAGCACTAGTTCTTTTCTGTCAAAAAATTGTTGAAGTTCTTTGGGGAAATCCAGTTCAAGCATGTGAAGAGAGAGCACAACCAAGAGGCAGACCGACTAGCAAGCAATAAGGTGCAGGTACATGTCCCAAGCATATGTGTGGCCCGACCACATACATAGGTAGGGAGTCATTGAAGTAAGTAGAAGATATTTTGAGTACATGGCAGTGTCCTCAAGGTTTTTCTAAACTATAGAGGAGGAGGATAGTTCAAAAGCTCGCAAGTTTACATTAGTAGGTGAAGGCTTGATGACCTACAATAGAGAGGGGGTACTGAGGAGAGTACTCTATAAATAAGAGATTAACTTGGTGTTGGAGCAATGTCATGAGGAAAGCAGACACCAGGGGAAAGGTCAAGTACTATTTGGAGTGTTGAGAGTAGGTTTTTGGTGGCCTTCAATAGTGAGGGATGTGCACTATTGGTGCAAGACCTGCCATGAATGCAAAACTATAGGAGAGAGGTGTTTGGTAGCCGAATCACAGGGAGCCATTGCTGCCCAAAATGCTTTCAAGAAGTGGCGTTTGGATGCCATCCGTCCACTCCCTAAATCTACAAGTAGTAAGAAGTATGCTGTGATAGCCATCAACTACCTCACCAGGTGGGTCGAGGTCAAATCTCTGAAGAAGGTAAATGCACAGATTGTAGCCCACTTTGTTTTTGATGACATTTGTTGCCGTTTTGGAGTGCCAATGGGTACTCATTTTTTATAGAGGCCAAGGTTTCAGAAGCAAGCTTATGCAGGCATTGGTGGAAAAACTAAAGATTCATCATGGATTTTCCTCACCTTATCATCCCCAATGCAATGGTCTTGTGGAGAGTGCCAATGGACAAATCATCAAGATGCTGACGAAGTATGTGTATAAGCAAGAGAAATAATGGGAGATCAATCTAGAGAAGTGTCTATGGGCCTACAGGACGTCCTACAAAGTGGCAACCAACTTTACTCCATTTGAGTTGGTTTATGGTAAGGAGGTAGTGCTGCCAGTGCATGCACAACTAGGTGCTTTGAAAGGTATGTGGCGCATCAATGCCACCCCACAAGCTATCTTACAAGATAGGATTGTTGCCTTGAGGCATTGTAGATGGATAGGGAAGCAACAGCAAAATACTACGTGAGTAGCGGGAAAGACGAGTGGCCAAAGTCAATAAGAGTCTGCTAGACAAGAAGATAGAGGAAGGAGACCTGGTAATGAAATATGAGAGCTACTTGGAATTCACCTTCTAGAAGACGTTCAAGAAGAAATGGACGGGTCCATAAAAAGTGCAAAAGTCCTTTTCAAATGGGACCTATCAGTTGGTGAGAGTTAATGGTAATCTTTTTAGGCCTAGTGTAAATGGTGTACGGCTCAAGTTGTACTTTGATAGGGTGCCCGATGTGAGTCAGATTGTGACCAAGGGGGTTGGGCAGCCCACTTAAGGGGACTCAAGAGTAGTAGATATACAATTTAGTAACATATTATATATATTGTGCATATGGTTGTGCGCTTTCCAGTGTGCTTGGATGTTTGCAAAGTGTTCCAAGTTTCAAGTTCAATAGGGCTACTTTTGGTTGAACATGAATGTTCAACAGCGGAGTGGGCAATGATGGTGCAACCAAAGTTGGTCTGTGCTTTGGGAACTTGTGTGCAATGCAATGTTGTGTATGTTGGCAAGTGCACGATGAAGGGCTAAGGCAAGTATAAAGGCCCTAGAGCAGGTCATGGTAGAAAATGTATGTGTAATGTGGTTTTTTAGGCCAAGGGGTCTCCAAGGAGAGCCAATTGGAATAAAAGGTCAAAGTGTCCAAAGTGTTTGAAAAGTGCTCTAAAATGTAGTGTTTGAGAGGCTCTAGAAGCCTGTCCAAATGGCTCGTCAAACGGAGATTTGGTGTGAAAGATGTGCTAGTTCAAAATTGGAGGATCTTGCAGATCATGGACAAGCAGGGCAGATGGGGATAGGTAGCCTAAACTAAAATGCACAAGCAAATGTTTAAAGTTCAAGTTGTGGAGCATGCCAGTCTTTTTGGATGGCCTATTAGAGTCCGAATGGGAAAGTTATGGCCAATTGAAAATTAGCCGCGGGTCGGGTGTGTGCCAACTTGATCGCCTCAGTAGGCGCACCGGAAAGAGTTATTTTTAAGCTTGCCAAGGCTTTTAAAAAAATTTATGCAACATGGGGAATTGGCAAAATTTGCGGCCCGATGTTCGAAGACATAGGTGCTAAGATATGCGGCGGTCGAGGCAGGGACGAGCCGGGTTGATTTTTTGGATTTGATGGCTAGTCATTCGAGGTTGTGAGGTAGTTCAAATGTAGCGGAGCTCAAGGGGTTGGGTGATAGCAAGACATAACTCAAATCTAGAATGATCAAATACATTTACAACATGTGTGTGTACATGTGAGCATAGACGGCATGCGTAAGGGGTACTTGGTGAGCTCTTTTCGAAAATGCAAAAGTTGAATGGTGGGTGTTCTTGGGGGAAGAAGGGAAAAGGCAAAGGATAAGCCTTAAGGCTAAGAAGGGAAAATGGCAAAAGAATAAGGTGGAGACCCAAAAGAAGGGGCGCTGGGTGGACAACCTCTTTTTTTGAAAAGTTTGAAACAAGCAAAAAAGAAATAAGGGGAAGGGAGCAACGACCGCGCCATTGTTGCCCCTTGGGATTTAAGAAGAGGGAAGAGTATGTAAGGAGAAAGGAGAACTTTGGGTTCTTTTTCTTAGAACGATCAAGGGTTTTTGCCTCATCGAGGAGAGGAAGCTCTTGCGTGTGTATGGTGGCAAGGAAGCAAAGGAAAAAGCTCCACCATCGGGACGGCATTAACGAAGGTCATCGAAGTTTTTTTTTTTTTTGGAGGGCTCCTTGAGGTTGTGTTGATGGAGCCAGTTATACTAGATTGTCTCAAGTAAAGTGAAGGAACATTGCCCGCTTCTTGGTGTCAATTCCTCCTTCCCCCTTCTCTTTGCTCTCGTCTTATGCTCTTATCCAATTCGCGGTGTCACGTACATTGGAAAGGGGGAAATGGGAAAACCACCAACACATACTATGAACGCCTCTCTATAGCCCAGTGATTTCACAGCACCCCTATCCCCTAGCAAACACACACCTAGACTCCCTATCTGCAAACAATTACTGTCCAAGTCCGATCCCGACCAACCCTGACTAGATAGATCCAATTGCAAACTATATTATGATAGCCTCCATCTATAACACTGTAGAGCACCATGTGACACATAGGCAGTCCAATAACAATCGACACTAAAAACCCCAACCAAATCTTTGGCAAGCACCCGCTTCCCTTCAAGATTGTAGATTTGAACACACCAACATCCTTATAGGGAGCACACATATGCCCGACATACAACTAGACACAAAAGTGATAGAGAAGATTAACACTAATTTGAGAATAGAGTGGACAAATATCAAGGCAAAACTCTTCAAAAAAAAGTGTATGATGTTCCTAATGATCTCCCACTTTCAATGCTCGATTGACTTCTTGCCTCGTTTGCTTCCGATCCTCTACAGCTGATATGGCAGCCACTTCTTAGAGCCTTGACGGCCACCTTCTGATCGGCTTCATGCACTCTGGTTCTCGGCACCAACATCTGATGCATATGGCGGCCCTTTCTTAGGTGTTCTCATCTCGTTTGCAGTGCTCTCAAGAGCCCCATTATTGTTGTCCGTGATCCTTTTCAAGCCTTCATATTTCCACATTTCAGCTCTTTGAATAGCCGTGTTGCAGCCTTCCAAATTTTGATAGCTATGCCTTAGGAGCTTTGGAAAAATTGCAGCGCTCACGTGGCCCTCCTCCATGCGGCTCGCGGCCTCCCCATCTGCAGACCTGCAGCTTGGCCCTCCTGCGTGGCGCCTCCTCTTCCTCTGGCGCACCCCTTCCTCTAAAACGGGCTGGCGCTTCTTGGCGTCTACAGACCTCCTCTAGCCCTCGGCATCTCTGGCGGCCAACTCCGGGGCATGCCACCCCGTGGCTCTCACCTCCTTTGTAAACTCCTCCTGCCTGCAGCCCTGGCGGCCTCTCACCAAGCCGACTCCCCTCTGCAACCCTCAACACCTCTGGCGGCCAACTGCAAATCCCGCCCTCCTCTCACTCGCCCCCTTGGCGGCTCCAACTCCTCCCTGGTTCAACACATGGCCTCCCCACCTTCTGCCTTCCCATCACTTGGCCTCCTCCATGCAATCGATACCCCCCCACAGATGGTGCACCTTTCCCCCGGAACTGCAGCCCACCACCTCTCCCTTGAACTGCAGCTCATTGTTTGTTTTTTATTAATAGCATTAAAAAAACTTGGGTGTCATGGCCCCACTTCATACGCCTGCATGCTCCCGATTGTCAATGTCCAGCTCGAGTGCAATCCACATAAAACTTGAGCAAAGACAAGGCCGTCCATCTACAACAGATGGTTTCTCCATGGTATAGCCTTGCCGAATAGACCCAAATTTGAAGATGTACAAAACACCAAAAAACCCGACACTTCGAGCCTTCTCAACTCCCCCGATCAGTAGTGCTAAGATTTGCCCTGACCTTCGAACAACCACATTTAGCATACACATCCTGGCAATGCTTGCCATACCTTGCATCAAATAGCTGAAGCACTTTGCCATCTGCTTGCAAATATCCATGTACAAGCTTTTGAGCTCTCCTTGGGCCGACCAAATCTGGCTGCACCAACGTGCATGTGTACGCCGCGAGCCATCAGTATGTGAATTTGCGCAGAGAGAGAGAGAGAGAGAGAGAGAGAGAGAGAGAGAGAGAGAGAGAGAGGTGTCGTCTGTGCTGAAGGGCAAGGATTGAGCATCGTGGCATGGGTGTGTTTGATTGTGGTACTGCTAAGGACGTGTGTGATTAGGTAATGTGCAGATGGAGCTCTGCTAGCAAGCACTGCATCTTTTGAAGGTGTGTTTGAGAGGATAGGGGTGTTGTGAGTGCCCTGAGCTATAGGGAGGCCTTTCTTTGTGAGCTGAGTGTGTTCCCGATTCCTCCAACGTGCTCATGAAAATTTGGCAAGACTCTCATGTCATCTTGTCAATCCATCATGGAGCCAACGAAGGAAGGTGTCATCAACGCATTGCAAAACATCCATGCTCAGTTACAATAACTTTGTGAGAGAAACACTCAACTTTAGGTAGAGAAACCTCTAATCTTGGGACCGGTGCTGCAAGATCTTCAACGTCAAAGTCAAGAAATACAAGAGACAAGCACACATCAAGCACAAGCTGCAAGCTCCAACGATTCTCAACAACAGAAGAAGTAGCCGAATTGGTTGAAAATTTTGATGGGACTAGATCAAAGTTTAGAGGTTTTCTCCAACACTAAAGTGCGACTCTTTATTTGAATGCAATGAGAGACTTATCTTGATGATGCCTCTCAAGTAGGCCTTCTTGGGACCCTCCTCTTAGGTATGGATCTCTCTTGGTTTTCTCCCTTACATGATCTCCTCTTCCCCATGACTTTGAAGCTTTTGTGCGAGAGTTCTCTACAACCTTTGGAGATACTGATAGAGCAAGGGTTGCTAAAACCAAACTTAGGAATCTTTGCCAAGGTTAAGGGTTGCATCTAGATTTCAACAACTCACTTGTGATTTAACTTGACATGAAGAATATAATTTCACAAGTCAATTTTGGTGGGGATTGAAGGATGACATGAAAGATCTTTTATTGACTATGCCAAAGGTTCACACACTAAGCGAGTTCATCTCTCAAGCAATAGAATGTGATAAAGAACCATATGAGAGGTTATAAGAGAGGCATCTTGGGGCCCCATTGCCGTCTAAAACAAAAGTAAGACATGAAGGCTACACACCTCAAGAGGTCCATGAATCAAGCATTGAGCTCATGAAAATTGATTCAACATGGTTTCAACCTCTCTTAGCCTAGGAGAAGCAAAGGCAACGTATTAATGGCTTATGTATGTATTGCGGAGAGCGGGGGCATATTGCTCAGTAGTGTCCAAGGAAGAGAAGGATGGGGGCTCATGGTGCAACGGATGAAACATTTTTGGAGAACATGGACATTGAACCTCAATAGAGACCGAACGGTTGGACAAAAGATCGCCAAATGAATACCTCTTTCTGCCCGCTAATTTCACTTCAATTTGTTTTATGCTACCAGTCAAGATCCATATGCCTGGTAGCACATGGATTGTGAAGCATTACTAGATTTATGCGCAATGACGTGCTTCATCGATAGAGAGTTTTCAAAAGAACAAGGCATACCACTTGTGGAGAAGTCTAATCCAACAACTCTAGAATTCATTGATGGCCGTCCCCTTTCTTTGGGGGATGTCAAGTATGAAACATGCCCCATAGAAGTGACATTAAAGGAGCATGTTTTAAGAATAGTGTTGAATATCATATAAAGCCAAGTATTCCAATTGTTATTGGGATACCATGGCTTGAATTACATAATCCTAACATTAATTGATTGAAGGGCTTGAAGAATTGAACCACAAAAAGTGCAAAAGAAGAAGGGAAGGCTTAATAGGCCTATATATCTTGGAGCCAAAGTCTTCATGTGTGTGGAAAAAAAGCATCCAACTTTCTTGATATTTGCAACACCGACCGCCACGTTGTTAGGCATTTTTTGGATGAGCATAAAGTCACTAAGTCATGCCAAAAAGCTTGCCGACCGGCCTCATGTTTATATATGTACATAGCCCTGCAAGTCTTGGAAGTGACCATGTAAAACTTCATGTACAAACGTGTGATTTTGCCAAGCTTGAATGCTGATGTTTTGGGTTGTTCGAGACCCTAAAATATGTTTTTTAATAATTATTTTCAGCCGTGCTTATAGCTCGTGAATCGGACTTGTACATCATGAGTTATGGACATCTGAAGTGGGAGGTCTCAACTTAGAAAGTAATTGCAGGTGCATGCGATGAGGGCAACTGGGCATCCTTCAAGGGCACTAACTAGAGTCTTTAGTAGTTCAATGTTCTTTTTTATAGCGTCCCTTTGAGTTGCCTGAACTTCTTTTTCCATGCTTTGATCTCGATCTTTGTTGTTGCGAGCTCTCTGAATGGGTTATTACTGAGAGTGCTCTAGTAGGCGATATGCTGAGCAGAAAGTTCCTTTGTCATGTGGTTGAACATTGATGAGTCAACTTCAAAGAATTTGGTCATGAATGCCTCCTCAAAGGTTTGCAAAAACATGACTCTTTCATACAACCCCATGATGGTGTTTGTGCTTGGAACTTCATTTTCCATATTCTAGCACAAGCCTCTAGTTCCTTCTGAGGGTCGTTTTCAAACTTTGCTCCACCTCTCTTTTGGTATGCACTTGGTGGCAAGGCTTCAAGGATCCTAAGAGGAGGAAGGACCTGATGCATGAAAATCACAAAAAAAGTATGTATTTATTTTGTACATAGCTATGGTTTTGACACATTTGGATCTCGAAAATAAAGAGAGGTAGGAACAAACCCTATGAAAACGAAAAATTCACTGGATACTGATTCTATATGACGGTCACTACTTGTGAAGAATAAGAGTCAATAGTGAGAGGCAGGAGAATCTTATGCATTATTGAGTTGGAGTCAGCAAAATGTTATCAAATTCAAGCATGATTCACTTGTGGACACAAGGCTTGCACATGGAATCAAGAGGGGACCACTTGAAGACTTTTGGAAGGGAAAAGACGAGCACATATTTTTGTGGTATTTTTCTCTATTGTTTTCATTTTGAATTAGAAAAAGTTTTCAACAGCAAAGTTGTATGCATTGAGCTAAACTTTTTGCCCCTATTTTTTAAAATAATTTTTGCAACTATGGTTTGGTAGATATGGCTGAAATGGTGGAGCCTATGTGTTCACATAGGAAGAAGTCGTGATTATCCAACTCCACACACACAATTTTTTATAGGTTTCTCTACATTATTGCTGGATTTTCTCTTATTTTATCAAGATTCTCTCAAATATTATAAGGAAGATTTTGGACTCAAGCTATGAAATGTGGCATGGAGACAAAGCTCGCCATGATGAAGGCGATTAGAAGGAAATTGGTCAATGAATAGGGCACTGGAGCTCTCTCATTGGGGGAATGCCTCTAACTGAATTTACTTTGCAATAACTCCTTTTGCTCATAATCTCTTCCCTAATCACTATGTTGGTCTATAAAAGGAGGCCTCCTCTTTTGTAAACACACAATACACACACACACACACACACACATACACACACACTACCTCATATGCACACTATCCCATACGCTTACCCACACACTATACATACACAGCCTTGTACTACATGATAGTAGCATGAACCCTAATCACATAATCACAACACCATCACCATCACCATGCACAAAATGAGCACCATGTCTCTACACACTTGTAATGAAGGATTAAAGGCACAATTTCAAGAAGAAGAATGATGGCTACACTCATGATATTCCTTGTCATCAACTCCCATCTCTCCATTATGAATCCTATGGTCTTGTCCCCTTCTCATCTTCTTGCCCTATGCTACCTATTGTATTCATCTTTTACAAGCAATCAACACACTCCATCGTGGTGCCATACCTTGTGTCATTTGGGATATACTTCAAAGTGAGTATGGTTTATGCTTGTTTCTTTCAATTTTTCTTATGTTGAGGTGTGTGGATTCGCCACCATGCACACACTCTCTCTCTCTCTCCCTCTCATATTCCTATCATCTTGCTACTTGAATCTTAAGGTATGCAGATTTGCCACCTCTGGTATGAGAAGCGAGCATACTTGCATGTTTCCCTTACCTCATTATCTTCCTTATTACATGCACAAGTAGCAAGCCCATTCTCCCTCAGTCACCATTCCTCTCATCTTGTTTACCGACCACCCCATCCCACACTTGGGCATGGATCTTGAATTGTTTTCCATGGCATGTGTGATTGTGTATATGTATGCATCCTAGATGCATGTCTTGCTAGGTGGTGCCCCTAGTGTGTACCTCCCATGATGAGACTATTGTGCATAGTCTTGGTGTAGAGGCCACCGTGTCTGTTTGGCACTTTTGCCTCTCACTTCCACAAACACTTGCCAAGGATGCTCTATGTGCGCTCCTTGCCGCACTGTGGAAGCAAGGGACTTGCCGATACACCGCGTGCGAGCCACAAAAGGCTCCAAGCACACAACAAGCCTAAACTAGCAAGCTCAAGAAAACAAAGGGTGTGTCACTCACCGCTCTACGCTCGCCTTCGTGGTGGATTCCTCGCCGCGATGAAGAAGAAGCTGCAGTCGTGCCGCGCTCAACCGCTTCGCCGCCGCCATGCCTTCGTAATGCTCGATCGCACACACACTCTCCCTCTCTCTCTCTCTCACACACACACACACACAAGGAGGTGAAGAAGAAGAAGATGGAGATGGAGATGGAGCAAGAGCACTCTTCAATTGCACAAATGAGAGAATGAGTAAAAATTAGGTTTAGTTGGCTTTTATAGGAGCTCACCCCATTCACACTTGGGCGCCCATGCTTAACCAACTAATCCCTTGAATGTCCAAGTTAAAGTGCGCCTCTCATCGGCGATCACTCTACCTTTTCCTATTGGTCCGACAAGCCCGGTACCTGACTCTATCGAATACATAATACACGTCCGTCGTAGGTGATGGGGTGTCAGTGAGCCGTGAGGGTTAACATGCCCCCCTTCCTGATGTAGATTCCGTCCTCGGAAGCTATTGAGTTGAAGCTGGGTCGTCGAGGTGGAAGAGCATTTGAGATGAATGTCCTTAGCCTTCTTCAGTCACTGCAAAATCAAACAACATTGGCACAGTAATTGCATTCTCTTAAAAAGCATATGCAGTTTTAGGTAGAAAAATTGATTGGTAAAAGAATTTCAAACAATTTATTAGCAATGAACATTAAATTACAATGTAATCAAATGCATAAACAGATGTAAAGGCAAAAAATTAAACAAGTCTGGGGTCGCTAATTTGACGGTCGAAAGGCACTAGAGATCAAGTATTAATACCATGGGTAAGCTTCTTAATTTTCTCTGGTCAATTAAGTTGTTTAATTGCGAGAGCCAAGTATTCATGTTCGAGGGCTGACTAGAGGCTATACCTAGAAGACTTTGTAGTTAAGCTACCATAAAAGGAATTTCTCATGAAATCATCGCCTGACTGATTACTTTTTCTTTGACCCCCCAAAGTCTTTTCACATTGATTCAATTATGATGTGTGTGCTTATTTTGTATGCCTTGGGTTTTTTGCTTCTCAAGGAAAAGCGCCCACGCTGGGAACCTCTAGGGCTCTAGTACCATAGGCGATCAAGTGAGTGAAGTACCAAATCAAGCTGAGATTTCTCTTCCAGCGTAAGATTTTACATTGTGGCACTTTGATTTTTTGTTTGTTCATTTTCATCATTTTAATTTTGTAACTTTGGGGGGTCATATAACACTGTTACACTCCCCAGGCTCATCACATTAGTAAACTCCCTTTATAATACTTAAGCTAAAGGTCGATAGGGTTAAGCCCACTAGAAAGCCCTAGTACATTTCATACAATGCTGCCTAAATCGGATTAAGAACCTAAGTAACCATTGCTTATTAGGAAGGCATTCCCCATGGTATTAAGAGAAGATCTCTAACACCTAGCTTGGTCAAACTAGCTTAGTCAGACTGCTTGATTTTTACACCTAAACAAGTGATTATGACAAAAGATTACATTGAATTAAATGTTTGATACTAAGCAAATGCGCTGAATATTATGCTAGCAATCACAATCAAAGCAGACAAACATGGATGCAAAAAGATAAGGGCAATGCTAATGGACAAGAAACACCTGTTTGTGTTGATGGTCGCGCTTGATTTGAAGGTTCCATGAAGGTCCAAATCCTATCAATAGCAACACGCTCCTGTACACACTATGAAACACAAACAATACCTCTAGGAGGCACATCAGTGGGAAAAGAGAACTTTTCTAATCACTCAACTCTAAAACAAAAACACTCCTATCGTACTAATCTTACCTACCCTCCATCACTCAAGTGATGAGGATCAAAGGTGTTTTATGGCATAGGTTTCTGTTTCACTGTACCAGATGTGACATGTGTAGGTCTGAGTCAATGTTTTGACTTTAATGTGCATACTCGTTTGCTAATTGCTCTTGCTCTTTTTTTTGTGTTTTTTTTGTGAGTATAAAGCTTTATATGTACATTCCCTAAAATTGGAATTGAGAGGTCAGGGAAAAAGGTTGAGAGGGAAACAAATGAATGATGACTGTCAGCAAACACTCCCCCCTTCCTTGGGTAGATCATACCATTTGAAATGAGCTTGTCACCCTTTGAAACCAATTGTTCCAGTTGGTAATAGGTGAGGATTTTTGCCAGTAGTTTGTTATTACCCTAGGTGCCTTGTCAAGCTGCAAGGGTGGTAAGGTACTCTCCCAGGATTGAACTTGAAGTGGTTCATCAGGTGATTCTTGAACACTGGGAGGTGTGGATTCTTTTGTAGCTTCATGGAGGTCCACTACTATAGATGGAGGCTGTGTAGAAGCTTTTACCTCTATGGATGTATTACATGAGGATCTAGAAGCTTCATGGGACTCCCCCCTTCCTGAGCTAGGTGGAACAAATCGTTCTTTCTTTGGTACCCAAACTAGCTCTGGACTAGGTGTGTAGCATTCTGTGATTTTTTTCTTTCCACGATCATTGATTCGTTTTGGAGCTACGGGATTGGGCTCACTTGGGTCAGGTGATAGGTAAGAGCACAATCTACGTTTCGGCACCCAGATTTGATCATTTCCTTGATAGTAGCCTTGGGCTTCCAATAGTCGTTAAGGAATCCAACGCAGCGTTTCTTTACATTTCTTGGAGTGAGTGGTACGGTTCTTACTAGGTTTCCGTTTTTTAGCACTAGCTATGGTCACTAAAGAAGCTTTAGGGACCCACTTGTATGTTTTCTTCGTTACATTAGGATGAGTCTTGTCAGAAGCGATATGCATTGCTTGTAGCATATTTAAGGGTATAGGCATTTCATCCCCCTCAGGTGTTACCCAGGTCGTCCCCCTATTTCCCCAAGTGTCTATGGTTGATGCTAGGTGGACCCAATCCACATTGTCTGATTCCGTCATACCCGGTAACACATCCATGTAAGGAGAATCTTGGCCAATGTCTGTATCCTTCTTACAAGTGTAACAATATTGTAGTGGGGCCGAGTGAACTGTGGTGTCAGAGCGATGATCAATAATGGTTTTACTCCCTAAGGGGTGTACCTTACCAGTCACCAAATCCACTCTAAGGACAGAGTCTTGGAATTGCAAATAGACATGATTTTTAGACCAATCGTGAACCATTTGTGCTTCCCTCATGAATGGTCGTCCTAAAATCATTTCATATGACATAAGGTGTTTAGAGAAATCCATTACAATGAACGTATGTCGTACCTTGTGTCCTAGAACTTTGATCTTAAGATCCTTGAGCATCCCCATAGGTTTGGCTATGGTACCATTTGCCATCTTTACCACAATGTTAGTAACACTGAGGCGGGGTTTTCCCATGGATTCCCAACAATCTTTTGTAACGATGCTAACTCCCGCACCACCATCAAGAATTCCCTTTATAGTTAATCCCTTGGTAGTGATGGGTAGGGTCGCATTAGACTCATCGCCTTCAAAATACTGCCCTAATTCGTTAATGGGTACCTCGATCATAGACTCGTGTCCATCTAAGTCAAGTGATTGCACATGATTTTCCTCATCAATCATAATCGAGTCAGGCCTATTTGGTTGCGCAAACTGCGGTAATCCCGTTCGTAGCTCTCCGTTAAGGAATGCTCGAAGTGCAAGGAATAACTCAGGATCTCCATACAGCTTTGCTATGATCGTGGTTCGGACCTCAGAAGACATGAAGTCCACTAGTTTGGCAACATTCATTGGCGTTTTGCAGGGTGTAGGTCCTTGACTAGGAACTGGTGAGGATGGAATCTCATATTCCTCAATGGGATCAGGTATTCCTTCGTTAAACATCCTTTCCAACAAGAAGGGTGTATGCTCACTTTCTGATGTCCCGTCCTCACTCCCTTCTTGGATGATACTAGATATGGCTAACGGTCTATGGTTCATGTGGGGTGGATGAACTTGCGTGGGAAACACTGTGTCATGAATTTTGATATGCATGGGTTCTGGTTCTAGTTTCCTTTGAGTCTCCTCCACTAAACCTCTTAGATGTTTCACCTGCTTAATCTCGTCTACAGGGTTTGGGTACGTCCCAATCTTCTTTTTACGATTTTTCCCTTTTTGCCCCTGTGATTTATCTTGGGGGTCTTGGATTGGATTTGGAAACACTTGTGGTGTTTTCAGAGGCTCTTTATGGTTTTCTCTCATTCGGTTTTCATTAGGTTCCATGTTACGGTTTTCTTTGTCGGTCTTTCCCTTTGTGGTATTGGTTCTAGTCTCCATTGTCTCGACTGAATCTGAATCATCCTCGAGGTCATTCATATACACGGGGTCATCTCCTGTTCCTATGTTTGTTTTGGAACTTGGCTTTGAATTTTCCGTATTCTGCGACTTCTTCCTTCGTGTCTTCTTTTTCTTTGCTTGGATAACTGAAATGGTATCTCTCTCTTCGATGATATGTCCTGGCCCTTGAAGCATGGACCGTGTAATCGCATAAGCGGGTGCGACGGGTGGTATTGGTGATGTCACACTAGCAATTTCGACCAAATTCAGGGGTGTGATTTTAGGCGCATTTGGGTTATAGGGGCATTGGGCAATCAAGTGATCTATGCCACAACGATTACATGTGAGTATTGGCATTGCAGACGTGCTCCCTTGATTCATTTGCATCTGTGCAGCATTCTTTTGCAGCCTAATAGGGCACTCCGCTGCTCGATGTGGTCCACCACACTCGTAGCATTGAAGAGGTGGCCTCCTAGCCTGGGTGTTGATATTTTGACCTCTGGATGCGAGAACAGCAGCTTGATAAACCGGCTTGACTTGTCCCCAACAATCTTCCATGTAGTATATAGGACACTCTTCCAATGTATCAAGTCCGTAGGCAATACTAGTGTCTATTTCCTCCTCACAACCATCTGCATAAGCATTTGATGGCTCGCAACCTACTTGGTTCATAGGGGCGACTCTTGGATGCGGGGGCTGCGGTCCTAGCACAGGAGGTGGTAACGGTGTAGCTTGTACAACATTTTGAGATCTAGGGACCATGTGTTGCGGTAGTTGCTCAACAGGTGGAGTAGGCATCAATACAGGAGCTCGAGGCGCATCCGTCCAGGCTACAGGTGGTCTATTTGCCATCATACGTTTGATCATTAAACAATCCTTAGCTTGGTGACCATACCTACCACATGCGTTGCAAGTTCCATTAAATTTTACTCTAAACGTAGGGCACTCACTAGTGCTATGTGGACCTAAGCAAATGGAACACCATTGTTGCTCCCTTCTTGGATACATGTGACTATTTTGAGGGGGTCGATTATCCTTAAGAGACTCTTGGATTGCCTTGGTGAGGTCTGTCAAGAATGTCTCAAATACCTTTGGCTCATTGGCAATGGGCTTTGCAGTCATGGGTTCATACTCAATGGCTTGTGAGCTAGTGGATCTCGTGTCAGTAGACACCCTCATGCCTGCTATCATCAAGTTGTCCTCTAGTTGGATTGCATTGGCAGTGACATCTTCCCAGGTTGTGATACCTCTAATCACTAGTCCATTATAGATTCCTTCATTCCTCAACCCTCGAATGAATCGATCAAGCAGTTGGTTATTGTTGAAGCGCTCATTTACAGGGCAACGAGAGTTTAAGTGCTTTAGACGACTAATGAAGTCCCTTACTGACTCTCCTTCCTTACGTTCGGCCTTCTGTAGCTGAGATGCTACACCCCAAAGCACACCTTCTCGTATGTACTCCTTTAGAAACAACCTTCGAAGGGTAGGGTAGATTGTTTTCTCGTCCACCCTTAGGGTCCTATACCAATCTCCAGCCTTCCCACTTAATGTCAAGCTTAAGGCATTGCACTTATGTAGTTCGTTGCGTTCCCCTAAGGAATCACATACTTGTTCAAACACTTCAATGTGTTTCCTAGCATCTTCGTCCCCATTGAATTTTTGCGTGAGTTTGGCAATTTGTACTGCCTTACTTCTAGGCTCTCTATCAGATGCATGACGCATATTTTCCGCGATAGATCGACCTATGGTTTGAGCAAATGCTGCCAAGTCACCTATGTGAGGAGGCAGGGCCGGTGGAGGTACTCTTGGAATCATATGTGGGAGAGGAACGGGTGCCGGTCTTGGCATATGTGTAGATGATGCAGGATATGGAACATAACCGGGCATAGGTCCACTCGGATAAGAGCTAGGGAGCGGCACTCGAGGAGCATAAGCAAGTGGTACAATTGGAGGTGTGGGGGCCATGTGTGCATAAGGGGCTAGAGGCACATACGGTCGAGGCCCCATATTAGGTACTACAACACTAGGTAGTGGCACTGCGCTAACCGTAGATGTCATCGGTACATTCTCTGTTAGGCTTATCCCTGGAGTGAGCACTGTGTTTTCCTTGATAGAGGGTTGAGCCAAGTTAGGGAAGCTAAAGTTTTCGCTCGGAGGCTCAGATTGCATAGAGACCCCAGGTGAAATGACGTAAGATGGGTCCATGGGGCTCATTAGAGGAGTCTCCATTTGTGATAGAGTAGGCTGTTGAGCCTTGCTCGTATCCAGAAATCTCATGGGGCCAGTTGAGAGTATATTTACCCCTCGGTTTTGCCTTTCTGATTGAATAATGCCATGGATAACATTACAGATCATTTTCTGTTGATCTTCGATGCTCGTGGCACTAGAGGTGGATTGTACAATCTCTATCCATCCTACATGGTAGGTGTGGCCAGAGTGTAGATCCGTCAACACCTCAGTGTGGAGGTCGTATGTCCAATGATCATTAATGAACAATCCTTCTAGAGTCGACGTGTTAATGGTTTCTTGTGAGGTAGAAGCAATGTTGCTCCCCGTGGTTTTACTTGTCACCAACGGTACTCTAGAGGGAACTTCTGAAGGAGGCAGCTCAACAGGGCCTTCTTGGTAAGAAGTTGGCAGGATATCCACATGGACACTCTTTGGGGGTGTGGGGTCCACGTGCGATGTGAAAGGAGAGTCCACTTCCCCACCCCCTTCGTGTGCTTCATTTGCATCAGGTTCCGAGCGAGTAGCTCTACCTAATGTTTCCATGAAATGGCTAAACATACTAGTACTAGGCTGTGGAGCTTCGGGAGGTGCATGGCCTTCTCTCTCAGTGTTTTGGGTAGGGTATGCTTCCATGATTTCTGAGTCGGAGGAGGAATCACTAGCGGCTATTTTAGGGTCTTGGGTGGTGCTACCTTGTGTCCCCGCTGAGAGTCTAGAGCTTATCGTGGATGGGTAATGGGTGTTCGTATGAACAGAGATACCCTCAATATTCTCGTGTTCTAGCACCCGCCCAGAGCGTAAGTGCATGTGCTTTTGATACCCTAAGGTGTCAAAAAGCTACTCTAGGAGGCCTTGTAACTAGTTTTTAGCGTGTTTTTTGTTTGTTTTTTTGCTAGATTTTTTAGAGCGTGTCGTGGAATGGGCCGTGTGATAGCTCGAAACGAGCGTATCGGTCAGAGGGTCCTGCCGTGCTTTACAGCCCTCCGTTTGGTCACTCTATGCCCTCGGAATCCCTAAAACTGTCAATTTCCAGTAGGGAACTAGGCCCAAACTAGAAAGTCTAAGGGTGCAAGTGGGAAGAGAAAGGAGGAGAGTGGAGGACTTGTCCCACATGCTCTCATTCTCTCTTGAGGGAGTAGGGTATATATATAAGAGTGAGTCTAGTATATATCATAAGACTGAGGACTGAGGCCTGGGCCTGGGCTTGGGCTTGGGCTTGGGAAAATTGCAGAAATGCAAAAAATTGCAGAAATTGAAAAAACGCTAACAATAGCAGAAATTGAAACTTGACAGCAAATGCAGAAAACGCAAAAAACAGAAATCTCCACACACCCCTTCCCTGCCTTTCCTATGATAGAAATTGCACCACAAGGAAGCGTAAAGTGCTAACCGAGCTTAGTGTAGGGCATATCCCCGGCAACGGCGCCAAAAATGTGCGCTCCTTGCCGCACTGTGGAAGCAAGGGACTTGCCGATACACCGCGTGCGAGCCACAAAAGGCTCCAAGCACACAACAAGCCTAAACTAGCAAGCTCAAGAAAACAAAGGGTGTGTCACTCACCGCTCTACGCTCGCCTTCGTGGTGGATTCCTCGCCGCGATGAAGAAGAAGCTGCAGTCGTGCCGCGCTCAACTGCTTCGCCGCCGTCGTGCCTTCGTAATGCTCGATCGCACACACACTCTCCCTCTCTCTCTCTCTCTCTCACACACACACACATAAGGAGGTGAAGAAGAAGAAGATGGAGATGGAGATGGAGCAAGAGCACTCTTCAATTGCACAAATGAGAGAATGAGTAAAAATTAGGTTTAGTTGGCTTTTATAGGAGCTCACCCCATTCACACTTGGGCGCCCATGCTTAACCAACTAATCCCTTGAATGTCCAAGTTAAAGTGCGCCTCTCATCGGCGATCACTCTACCTTTCCCTATTGGTCCAACAAGCCCGGTACCTGACTCTATCGAATACATAATACACGTCCGTCGTAGGTGATGGGGTGTCCGTGAGCCGTGAGGGTTAACACTCTGCTACTTCAACGTTGTCAAATACTGTGATGCATGTTACTAGCATTTTTGCAATTTTCGCAAGAATTTGGCATACAAGATCTGGAACCTCCTTTATTTAATTGATGACTCTGTTAAGTGTGCGAACCATGTATTTATTTGAGGGGGAAAGATTACTAGTGGGCTTGTTATTACAGGGTAGTTAAGCACCGCTGGTCTTTTGTTTTGTCGGGAATAAAAGCTATCATAGGATCACCTTCTATTGATGGGAAAATCTGTTGGGTCAATTTTGAGATGTTGCTGGGAATTCCTGTAATAAGTCTTTTTTGTCGGATGCAGCTCAAACCATTCCTTCCTGCATATGGGCTGGTTATTGATAATTGTTTGTACCTTGTGGTTGGGCTTGAGGGTAGGCAACATTTTCCTTTTGCATAAGAGAGCTTCTTGTCTCATCAATGGAAGTGCAACCATTTCATGCCCTAGATTCTTCACAATCTCATCAAGTGTAATCATGAGAAGAGAAGTTGATTCCAACACCTTGAGTTCATATTGCATATATTCCTTGTGTGAAGGATCATGCACTTCCATGATCCATCAATGAATTTCATCTTTGGCAATTTTTGGAGCTTACATATCGATTGGATCTTCAAATTTAGGCAATGTTCTTTTTGTGCGCATGCTTGGCATCTCTATACTTCACCATTTGTCCCTGTCCTGTTGTGTGAGGGACTTCTACATCTGCTAGTTTGGCTTGCATTGTCCTTATGGATTCTTTTTGTTGTAGTGTCACTTGATGTGCTGCACTTTGAGCAGCCAGGTCCTCTTTTTCTTTGGCAAGTTGTCAATGTAGCTATTCAATCTCCTCATCTTTGGTCTTTTGTATTTCTCGATGCCCTGTTGTTAGGATTTTTGTATCATAGTGCTCTTGAGCTGGGGCAGCCTTTAGATCCTGTAGCTCTTATGTCAGCAAAGTTGGTTGAGCTAACGTACTCACAGATGTTGGAAACTGCATACGATTCTCCAAGTTTTACGTTTTTTTGCTTCTCTTTGGCTAACACTTCTTCTAGGTGCTACACTTTGAGCAGCCAGGTCCTCTTTTGCTTTGGCAAGTTGTCTCTGGAGCTATTCAATCTTCTCATATTTGGCCTTTTTTATTGCTCGATGCCCTACTGTTAGGATTTGTCTATCATACGGCTCTTGAGCTAGGGAAGCCTTTAGATCCTCTAGCTCTTGTGTCAGCGAAGTTGGTTGAGTTGACATACTCACTGATGTTGGAATATCTTGCATGGCTAAGAGTTGTGTAACTGTTTTTCTCGCCAATGCATACAATTCTCAGAGTTTTATGTTATTTTGCTTCTCTTTGGCTAACTCTTCTTCTAGGTGTTTCTACTCTACCTGCAAATTTGTATTTACCCCATTGAAGGCTTGAACTTTCTTGTAGTAATATGCAATATTTTCTTGTTCTTTTTGCAATTTTGATTGGAGTTGTGTTTGAACTGTTTGTAATCCTTTGATCTTTGGTTGCAATTCCAGATTGTCTTAACTACTTTAGCTGCCTCTTTCTTGGTATCTTCCAGCTCCAAGTTGCACAAGTTATAGAGTCCTCTTTGACATTGAAGTTGTTGCTTGATTTGTTCCAAATGTGTATCAATGTCAAAGGAATTGATCAATTGTGTCCCTTCATCTACCACTGCCTGCGAATGGGGCAACCTTAGCCATTGTTGTGTCCCTTGATCTTGGCCAGATGTGCCAACTTCTGTTGTCTTTGTTTCTTTTGTTATATTATTTTTATCAGGTTGTGCTTCATGATGAGTTGGAGTCTGGTTGATCTTTGGATCTTCTCCTCTTGAATTGTATGTGTTTTTGACAACACTTTGTCTGTTGTTTGTTTGGGTATATCCGTTGCTTGCTCTTTCTATTCCTTCTCAACTATTCTTGAGTAGGGGGAGGTGTGTTTTCATCTATCATTGATGGCGTATTTTTTGTATGACTTTAAAAATGTTCTAAACCACCTTCTTCCTCTTGATTTATCCTACCATGTTATTTTTTTCCGACTCCTCTGCTTTAATAGACTCGTTAGATGATTCAAGATTATTGACGCGTTGGTTTTTGGCTTCTTCACTTTTCCTTTGTTCCATCTTGCATTTGAGCTCGTTTTGAATTTGTAACCGCATGTCGTTGGCAATATTCAAATTTTTTATTGCTTCTTTTCTTTTTTGTTGTTTAAGCCTTTCTAGAGCTTCAGCCTTCGTGTGCTCTAGTGGCACGTTCTCCTCATCCTCTCTTTTATCGCCTGCTTTAAATCCCATGTTTCTTTGTTCCTCATGTCTTTGTTGATGAAGTTTTTATCTTTGTGCTTGAGCCTCTTTTATATATCTCTGTGCTTGTGTAATGGGTATTGCTTTGATATCCTTGTTTGATCGTACCTTTATTCTTGTTCTTCTAAGTGTAAATTCCTCTTCCTCTTCCTCCTCTCAAGATTGATACTTTGAGCAGTATCTCAATCTTTTGATTTCACTTCATTACTGGGAGACCATTTGATTGTGTCTCTTCACTGCTGCCAGATTTAGGTCTTTTTGAGCCTTGCCCAATTTGTTTTGTCTTTGAGGTTTGTACTGTAGATGGTCCTGGCTTCATCTCTCTTTTGGATTTATGAATTAAATCCAAATGTGTTTTTACAGGTGGTAATTCAACAATCATGCCTAAGTCTTTGTAGGAAATCCTGGTCAGCACTGGTCCAACATTTATGTATGATTTTCTTTTATCACTCCCCTTGATGTTTGCTTCCACTAAATTTTCAAGGATGTAAGTTCCAAAATGATTGCTGACCACCCTTCTTTCTGCTAGCCCCATGGCCATGACCACTGCCATATGTAACATCAGTTCAGTGTATTGTGGTGGATTTTGCACTTTGAAATGTTGTGATATTAACTGTAGCGGTAGCTCCATCTTGGAGTATATTAGATCTTGATAGGTCAATTTGTGGCCCCTCTACCTCAGGAAAGCCTTGTCATTATCTATCACTTTGGTCTTGTGCAATAGGTTGTGGGCTCCTTATTGCAAGTGAAGAGATTCATTAATGATCTCCGGGGTGATCTTCACTTTTACAGTAGCCCCATCTTTGTCTGTTAGTGTTTTTTCCCCAATTGATTGAATGGAGCTGATCAGCTCATGGTCTCTCCAAAAATTTGTTCCCCATGGTAGTAATCTGATGAAGCTGTCCAAATGTAAGCATTTGGCCCTTTCTAGAACTTTAGATTTTTGATGTATTGTCCATAATTTCTTTGAGATTATGGTGATCTTGACTATCATTCCATTGAATTATTGGAACTTCTCAATGAATATATTTTCTAATTTGCTTCTAGATCTTTATCTATGATGTGAGCTTTCCAATTGAAGAGATGTCTATGACCTCATAAGGTGCCACTCCCCACTCCTTCTCTATTTTCCTGCGGGGCATCCTGTGACCAATTTCAAGCTGATTTTTGAGTTAGGAGATTATTTAAAGGTTTGACAAGAAACATAAAAAATGCAAACTATAACTCTGTCAAAACAACTCCAAATTTGATCAAACTTCACCAGTGCATCTAGGACATCTATAGGCACAAAGGGAAGCGATCATATATGAAATCTAGCTCTAAGGTACATGGATCTCGATCCATGTTGGAGCACATTTTGATGATTTGATGATACCTCCTAGTTGGGCACATCAAGGTGCTTCTTTGGTCCAAAAGTTTTGGGGTTTGGATCATTGGTTAAGATTTTAGGTCAAATTTTGGAAATTTGACAAACTTAGAGAATTTGAGCTCTTTGGTTGGGAATTTTGAGATCCAAATGTCTTGGTACTTTAGGGCTAGACTTTATATGAAATCTAGGACTAGATGCTGATATCCATTCTTGGCTGGGTGAAAAAGGTACATGGATTGTGATCCAGTGTTTTGGAATGTCATTGGGCACACATGTTCCTATAGTCCATCCTAGCACACTGGTGAATTTTTTTCAAGTTTGGGCATGTTTTTACCAAGTTTATTTCATTTCTCAGTTTATGGCCATAGTTTGTATTTTTGACAATATCTAGTTTTTGGACCCCTTTTTTATCAATTCCCTTGGTTGGTATCTGATCTTTCCTTGACTTCTAGTGATTTGTGTCTAACGATCACTTTGTTGCCCAATTGCCTAACAATTTTCAATACCCTCTCATTTTATTTGAGGTTGGAGATCTAGCTAAGAAAGTTTAGGATCTTGAAAACACTTTTAGCTAGTTTTCACAATCTTTGAAACTTTGAATGTGTCTCTTTAGCACTTTGGTTTCCCACACATCTGCTTTAAACTTCAAAATAAACATTTATGTATTGTCCTAACATCATTTTCCCTGTATTTCTCATGTATAGGACTACTGAATGTGACTATTAAAATCTGTCATAATTTTACTTGAAGGTGCATGGATCGCGATCCATGTTCTAAGGTCAAATGCTACCAGACTTGGTGGGTTTGTTTTTGCTATATATTCTAATCCATCTGACATAGAATTTTGGAGTTATGATCACTTTAGCATAGGTTAGAACTAAAATGACCATTTGCAGCCTAAAACTGCTAGATCTCTTGGTTCTTGGTGATGTCGTGATCCATTGGGTCCAATTTGCATGGCATGCTCCTCCCTGCTACCTCTAACCATAGGCTGAGGTTTTTCTACTAAATCTGTCTGTTGGACGGGAAGCGACTCACACACCCAAGAAGTGCATGCAAACACTACCTAGATCAACATAATGTCAATCGAGGACACAGATGACACGATAGGCACACGGAGGAAATCTCTTTAGCTTGTCAGGCTAAGACCATCCTACACATACAACACTCTAGAAGGCCAACTAAACCACAGTCAAGAACCTCACTGCTCTCAACTACACCACCTAACCACATACACACATGCGGAAGATAACTCACCTAGTCATGCCAAATTCGTACGAAACTTAAGGAACACCTTCCCCTCACTAGGATACACCTGTCCCTAAGCTTCTACACTCAAAACCCTCACTCTAAACCCGTCTACAGAAAACGCGTAGGATGACAGAACAAAATTTTGAAAGTGCCCAAAATTGAAATTTATGAGTCCCTATGCGTAGCTTATGTCGCCACTATTCTATAGACTACTAGCACGCAGAAAACAGACATCGTTTGATACAGTTACGGCCGCAAATAGCTGGTAGATGCGTCAGCGTGTGCGCTTCGTCTCGCGTGGAATGCTTGGCGTTGTCGCGTAGCTCTCCTTGAGCATACAGCAATGGTGTAGTCGGATCTCCAATGTGTTGAGCGAGCAGGGTGTAGCAAGAGGATGAAGCTCACACTCACTCTCTTTCTCTCTCACACACAGTAGACGGCAACGCTAAAGTTGATTATGATTAAAGTCCTCTTTACAAAATGACCTAGGTACCTTATATACTAAGGCTACCTTAGGTTTAACCAAAAATGGGGTTGAAAGGGTCAAATGGATTTGTATTTACAATCTAGAAGTGCCATTTGCACCCCGGCTTCTGAAACTAGAATAACTACTCATTACAAATGACGTTTATAGCCATAATCCGCAGCATTTCATAACTCGCAAAAGATAAGACTTTGGTACGAAACTTGAGTTATGTTGTGTTGTTGACCCAACGGTCAACATTCCCCCCTTCCGCGTTCATGTCGTCCCCGACATGACCTGGTTGTCGATGGCGATGTGGTCTATGCTGTCGTTTTGTTGTTGGAAATAAAGTATAGACTATAGCCTTTGTAGTAGCTTGTCTTGTTCGTCCAATCCGATGTATATAGTCTTCACATGATTCAGGAAAATCATAATTGATGACGAACTTTATGTCTTTCACATCCATGCTCCGAGCTGCAGCATCTGTTGCTGGCATTATAGGTCTACTGCCAGATCTAAATTCAAAAAGAACCCAATGTTGTTTAACTTGAATCTTATCATCATGGATAGAGAAAGCTCCATCCATTGTTTGCTCCAGCAAATCTGTGAATTCAGAGTATTTGTGATTCTCAAAAACAACTTCTACAATCTGTAGAATTGAGTGATTGGCTTTCGGATCTTGTGAGCCAATGACAACTTTGTAAGGATTTTGTAGAAATTGTATGGCTAAACCCTGAACTTTAGTCCAAGTTGCACTCCAATGCAAAGTCTGTCTGTCAGGCCGAATCCAGGACTTAATTATTCGAATTTGAGGTTCAAAACCCTGCCAAGCATTCGATGCGCATTATCAAGGACAAGCTTTTGAGATCCTCTGATTACCCTTATGTCTGCTCTTTGTCATTGAGGACTTCTTTGTTCTTGTGCAATCATGTTGTTAATGTTGTCTGCAGCATTGTCATTGTAGGCCATTCTTCGACTCGCCATTGAGGAGAAGTATGCTATGATATGAAATTGGTGCTCCAATTCATTTGTCAATTGATTTGAGTAGCATTTCCTTATTGTTGATGTGGAAGGAATATGTTCAAGAGGATGGTGATAGGTGTCTTTAGATTAGGGTCTAAAACCTGGATGACCAAAGGGAAAAAACCCGGTGGGAAAAAAATGCCTTTGGTATACGCTCTTATTGGAGTTGAGCAGTTGAATGTGAAGTACATGTTCATGAAAGGTGAGTGCTTGGGTGAAACACGGAAAGAGCGCCTGATGCAAGTGCCAATTATGGGACACTCTATATGCATATGAGAAATTTGTCAACAAAAGCATGCAATGTGAAAGAAGGAGATGGTGGGTGTTTCGAGGAATAAATGTAGCACATGTGACATCAAAAGATGTCTCAATAGCTTTCACCTTTCCAAGAAGGGTTTTCGATGTAGAAGTTTCTCCACTCGTATCTCATTGTGCTCAGTACGTGAGTGTCTTTTGGACCTTCTCCTTCACTTCACCAGACTTAAGTACTTAGACTTCGACTCTTTTGCTCACCTATACCAGCATGAGCGACACAACGTAAATATGCTCAACTCTTCCAGCTTGAGCAGTACCTAGAATAGCTAAGACGTTAAGACCACAGAGAATATTACTTGAAGCTTTGGGACTAACACCTCACTCATTTTGTGGCTTAGCTACTCAACTCAGACTTTTATGACTTGTCGGTTGCCTGTTGACACTGCTTTGTGACAAGTTCTTCGGCTGTTGTAGTGGTTGCTGAGACATACTTCGTGAAGTTTCATCGTTTCCCTGTACCTTCTTCTCTTTGTAGTGCTCCAGCCTCTCGTCAGTCTTTTCTTCATGTGGATTATGGATTTTTAAATTTTTTTCTTAATAATAAACAAAGAAAATCTTTAAAAAAACTTAACAAAAGAAAAATCATTCAAATAGAAATCCAAATGCTATGTAAACTATACACATGTCCCTAGGGGCTCATATATGGATTTTATCCCCATACTCCTCTGTAACACTACTATGAGGGCATATACTCTAAATTTCGTCAAAAAATTATCACAATAAAATGCAAAAATTCAATGCCTTTCACAAAACATTGCCCTCTAATAGTCATAATGTTAGGTCCGCATTCAGAATGCCTCCCCCCTTCCTATTTGGAGTCATCCTTGACGACAGGGTATTGCAAAGGGTATGTGTTGTGCTTGGGCAATTAAAAGTTGTGCCTATGCAGGCCTTGTAACGTAGCCCTATTATGCATACACGGTCAATGCATGGAAAAGATTTATGTTGTGCAAGATGTGGGTATAAACAATTTGCTTATTGGCATTTGTTGGCGAGGCTTCCTATTCTAAGCAATGTAATGGTCTTTGAAGCTCCTGTATTGTTGCTTGATTGAAGCGACTTGCTCTCTTCTAACTGTACTTTAATCGTAGGAAGAATTGTAAGAATTCAAGCGGCGATGCACTGACAGCAGTTTTGTTGTTCTTCTTTGGGACCCATTTCTTTGCGATTATTGGCTTTTTTGTTGCTGACGCTCGTTTGGGAACCCATACTTGCCCGTGCTTCGTTTGTGTTTGAAGAGACTTCTTTGGGATCCACCTTTTTGTTGTGTGAGTCGATAGTGGTCTTTGCTTCAGCCCTTGTACGCTTGGTTGGTGACGGGATTCAGGCTTCGAAAGTTGATACTGTGGTTGTTTTGGAATCCAAATGAATTCCTGACTTTTTTGTGCTTGAATCAACTTCTTTGGAACCCAAACCTGAGTTGTGAAAGCTTGAGACTTTGTGATATTCTTACCCGTTCGTGCACACTTTCCCTGTTTTTGTTTTGGTGTTGGATCTTGTGATTTGTCATTAGAGATCTTTGTCTTCTTGATCCATATCTGTTTTTGGCCGATCTGGCTTTTTGGTATCCAGATTTGTCGAGCTTTTTGGCTTTGACTTGTTGTCCTGTTCTTTTGACCTGTCATGGTTGTTGCTAAAGGGGTTGGTGATAGTGATGGCCTGAGTTGATGATAGGGGATGTCGTAAGATTCATCACTATCGCTACTATCCTCAGCAAGGTTGACTTCTTGTACTTTCCCTTGATTTTTTGGCTGGTAGTGGAAAGTTACTGTCTGTTTGCTCGTGGGTGGTAGTTTCTTGGAGGACTTTTCTAGCCCATTGATTAGAGCATTGTCAGCTCGTTGCTTTGGTCGTATTCCTCCTAGCTAAGTCTTTGCATCCTTATTAGAAGCCAGGTATGAAGATGCTTGTGGTGAATGTGTCTTCACTGAGGACTTTGGAATCCACTTTTGATGCACTTTATTTGTGTAGTGATGACATTGATTCCTGGGTCGTTGATCTTCTTGAAGGTTGAAGTGTTCTACAGAGTCATAGAACTCGTCGTCTTCTTCATCTTTTGATTCTCCACATTTCTTTGTTTGCTCCTTATTTCGAGAGCTTGTTGATGTCTGGATCTCTTTGTTTTCCTGGATTACACTCACTGCAAAATAAGGAACGACATCATAACCATTTTCATCACAAAACTTTGTTGTGGGAGCATCCTCCACGGCGCACACGTCCAGAGTAGCCAAGATGTGTTCCCATCCAAAAGGCTCTAACTCTTCTTCAGGAAATGGTTCTGGGATATAGTCCATATCCTCTATAACCCGCTCTAGGATACATTCCTCACGTTTCAAGCTACCACACTGTGAAGCTCCACACATCTAGGCTTACCTAACCAAGATGGAAGTTCTGATCCTGCTACTGTGGCGGAATCAAACTCCTTAACTGGTGTTCTCGTCACATCCCTATAGCTATGGTCCCTCAAGTTTATCTTTGTTATGGTCTCCATATGTCTCAGGTATATATGGTCATAACCCCAATCTTGGACCATTTTCAATTGTCACATGAATGGTCTTCCCAGAATGATGTCATAGTTGTTCTTCTTGCCAAAGTCAACAACAGGAAAAGTGTGTTCATATTCAATGCCACAAGAAGTAACAAGTACTTTTTCTAGCAGTCCTAGGGGCTTTTCCTTGTGTCTGTCTGCAAGTTGCAGGGTCATTCATGTGGATATCAAGGCAGGTTTTCCCCATTTTTTCCAAACCTCTTTGGTTGCAATGGCCACACCAGCTCCACTGTCAAGGATTGCCATGGTTTTTACACCATTGAATTCCAAAGGAAGGGTGATGTCTTCTCCCTCGTAATACTCGCCTACCTTGTTTAATGGCATTGGCCTAGTATTTAGTTGAGGCATTTCAAGCTCTTTGATGCCTTCCTCGATTCGAGTCATTGGAGTTTTTACACCAAATTTCTCTAGACATTTACCCACATTAGCCCACATGTTTGATCTTATTATGAGCAACTCGGCTAACATTATTGTACAGGTGACTGGGGTAGATAGAATATCTACTAGCCCCTTTGAATCGATGGTCTTGTTGGGAGACAGTCTCTTTGATGGGACTGCAACCACATCTGACTTGGTCTCGTACTCTCCCATGTAGGACGGTAGTGTTCTTAGCAAATGGGGTTGACTATCCATAGATTGTACAGATCCTTTGTCGCCCCAACATGATTTCACGTCTAGATTCATTTGAGATCCAGTATCAAATTCCTCTATTGGTGGTAGAAACACTCCTCGTTCATCACCAGTCTTGTCTACTCGTCTTCTTAGGTCATCGGCTTCATTGGCCTCTCTGACTTGTTTCCACAATTCGTCAAGACCATTTATCTCTTTACAATCCTCAGGTATAGCTTGGTGAAATCTCGGAAGAGTTATCCGTGGTATTCAGTACTATCCTTGGTTCTAGTGCTAGGTCTTTGAGGTTTGGTCTGTGCTTATGACTAGAATCTGGCTCTTTTAGTTCCTGGTTTGGTGGGATTACTTGTGTAGGCATGACACAGATCACATCCTCAGGTTTTGCAACTGGTGGTTCTTGTAAAGCTTGGGCTGTTTGAATCATTTTCTTGCACATTTCAAACCTTTGCTTTTCTTGTTCCGTATAGGGATATGCCATCCACCTGTGTTCTTGGGTTTGGTTGTTTTTGAGCCTCGCATCATAGGCTTTCAAGAGGGCATCTAATGTCTCATTAACCTTGTCTGCCAACACGGATCCTCCTGAACTAGCACTTCTCGGTTTCTCATTCGTGGATGGTTCTTGTAGAGGTTTAACCATCTGTGTAAGAGAAGGTGCCTCCTTTTCCTAATGTTGTTTTATCTTCTCCTCGGCTTCGGTAAGCTTCTCAGCTAGGGATTTTTGCTCTCGTTCCCTGCGTGCTTTCATCCTAGTCTTTCTAGCTTTCCAACTATTTTGTTTGCTCTTGGTTTTCTGACTAGGTGCATCTGTCTTTGGTCCATCATCTGTCTTTGGACTCATGTCACTTTTCGTGTTCTTTGTCTCTGGATTCTCATCAGCTTTCTTTTGGGCTTGTGCTCTCGTAACCACTTGAACTGGTACGACATTTTCATTTTCTGAGCTACTAGGTAGCTGAACAATCCCTGATACATATGTCGTGATTTTCCTGATTTGGTTTGGTTTTTTCGGGCAATCGGGGATTAAGTGAGTGATGCCACACTCAAGACAATAGGCATTTACTTCAGTGATCTCCGTATGAGGACATTGTTTGACCAAGTGGTTGTCACCACTTTTGTGACAATCTGTCTCTGATTGAGGAGATTCTTTTAGCATTTCCTCTTGGCTATAAGCAAGTTTTGACCTAAATAAGCCGCTATTTGCAATGAATCACAATGTACTTTCATCCATTTCATACCTTCTTTCTTTCGACTGAAACCCAGGAGGTGGAGGTTGTACCGGCCTCACCACTCCACGTGTTTCTCTCACACATTAGGAAAAAAATGGACTCTCCATGGGCCTTGTAAGAATCCCTAATTTAAAGGAAGCCTGCCAAGATTAAGGGGGACAGAGGCTTTGAATGGGGCTATTTTGGTAGGGTCTCCTCCACCTTTGACCCCTAAAAAGGTACGGGGAAGGGGGGGGGGGGGAGGGTAACCATTTAAAAAGTAGGGAAGGGGGGGGTAAACCATTTGAAAAGTAGGGGGGTAGGGGGTCTTCTCTCTCTACCTTTTTGGTCAACTTGTAAGTGGCCTCTTAACTCTCCCATGCCACCTAAGCAAATCCGTGGGTCAAAGAGGTCAAAAAAATGACTTTTTTCAAAAACTTTCAAAAAAACTCTATTCCCCCCTAAAAGTACCCCCAACATATACACATAATAAAAAAAAGTTTTTTAAGTTAAATTACTCAAAATTCAACATTTTTTGACTCCCTCCAAACTTTTAGAAAATTCCCCCCAAAATTGAAAACTCTCTCTCCTAATCTAAGCTCCTCTCCTACACCCATCCCCCTTGCACCTGCACCTGCTGCTGCACCTACGCACCCATCTCTCCATCCTTCAAGTTCCATCTCTCCATCCTACAAGCTCTATCTCTCCATCCTTCAAGCTCCATCTCTCCATCCTACAATGCCTCTTGACGACATGACCAATGTCCTAGCAAGCTCTTCACGCGGTAGGTCTCCAGGGCTTTTCCTATGCCTACCTCAAGAGTATGTTCCGACAAAGAAAACATGCTTGGGTACATTACCTTCAGCCAACGAACGCCGCGCTCAAGGGGAGAAGAATGTGGATCTCTGGACAGACGGATGCTTGTATCCAAAGGATCCTTCTCTCAATGTTCATCCGTCTTTTACAAACATTCCATCACTGTTGCAATACGTTGGAAATGGAGAGCAAGGTTTGTTGGGCTACTGCAAGAGACTCAACAAACACGAGATTGCGCGGTCCGAGATCTACTTGTGTCATTGGCAGTTGCTCAATGGGAGTTTCCACAATCTTCAAGCTCAGATGCAAACAGCTACTAGTGCGCTTGAGGAGGCAAAGAGCACCATCACAACCAAGGAAAATGTAATTAAAAAGCTTGAGGATACTCTTTCACACATGAAGAGTACTGCCATGGGAGGTAGGGTGAGGAAACGAGAGTTGTCCGAAATTCAGACTCTTGCACCACGTGGAGGTGCAAGAAAACGAAGGGTGACAGCTATGAGGTAACATGTTCTATCCCTCATGTTGTTTAAGTTTAATACGGCTCATCATTGTTGTTTTGGGCAATAGGAACTTCGTACAAGAAACATGCAGCGACGAGAATGCGTCAGCTAGGGCTACTTTACTTCGTTCTTGTTTCAACAAAGAGGATTTTATTGGGATGCTTGATGCTCCAGAGGCAAAACACTTGAAAGACGCAATCACTAAGAGAGTTATTAGAGATTTTTCTAATATTGTCACTGATCTAGATGTTCAGGATATTTGTGATGCTGTTGGGATTAGTACCAAGGGCTATCAAGCAATACATCAAGTGTTAAAAGATGCATTAAGAAGTCGAGGAGTCACGGAAAACCTATTCCCACTTCCTCACAGAGTGAAGATTGCCAAGAAGGTGTCAAATGAAGATGTTGTTCACCGATTAGGGGACTACTTGTATATTGAAGACACGATGCCTCTTCAGCCGCTCCGTAGCAAATCACAAGGAAGGAAGGGCCGCGGGAAGGGAATCGATGCCGTTTCTAACAGTGTGTTGCGGACCGAAGGGTTTGTTTACACCAAATTCAACAATATCTTTGTGGACTTGATATGATTGCAGCAGCCCATGGCTGTTTTCTACAATTTGAGTGATGCAGGTTAGTTTAGAGTTGCCTACATGCTCTATGATGTGTCATAACATGCATTCTGAGGCTTTATGTTGTTGGCAGTTCTTGAAGGCAAGCTTGTGTTCGTGCTGAAGTTGGATGAGTGTGTAATTGTTAAAGGGAGAAAGTTGGAGAGAATGAGCATCACGCTTATGAATGAAGCCCTAGCTTATGCCAAGCAATCTTGCAGCTCGAGTGAAGCGACAAAGCCCTCTTTTAGTGTGCAATCAGAGAAGGATATACGGTGGCTTGGTGCAATTGAAGTTCCGAAAGAGACGCATGAAGTCCTTGCATGGATTTTCAGTAGAATCCCATGGGTCACAGAGGTCATTAAAGCTCAAATAAACGGTGAGAAGCTCATGGTTCGAGGATGTGGGGAGTTTGATGTTGAATGGCATTTAGGTGGTGATCTAAAGACCATAAAGTGCATGCTTGGATGCAAACAAGGTGCAAATTCTTTACTTCCCTGTCCATTCTGTACGAAAGGGCACAAGACAAGTCGAGCAACTCAAGTGGAAGGTCAGGACGATGATAATGATGACCATATAAATAGGGAGTGGCAAAGTAGACTTGTAGGGAGAAGACATATGAGGTGGCACAGAAGGTTTCCATGAATGGAGCCAAAGCACGTCGATTTTTCAAGAAGATGTCAAAGTCTCCAAATAGGTATCCAAGGCAAGTGTCGATCTAGCAAGTGAGAAGCGGTGGGAGTTATGGAAAGATTTGTGTTCATGCACGACGGAAAAAGATCCCAATGTGGAGGTTGCTAACCAACGCAAGATAGTATGTCCATCCTTTCAAAAGGTTGTGCAATTGATGAATCTTTCAAGCACCACCGTTGAGCAGCGAGAGGAGTTCAAGAAGGTGCTTTATGAATTCACAAAGGCCGCTAAGGGAAAATGGTCTGAAAGCAAGATTACACACTACATGGTTTGTTTTAACGGACTTAATACATATGCAATATTTGAAAATGTAACTTTTCTATTCGCTTATCTCCTTTTTGGTTGTTTTAGCACATTCTCTATGCGCATGGTGCATACTTCATGGACCGCTATGGTTCGCTTGATATATGGAGTACACAAGGCATGGAGAAGTCCCACTATCGAGAAAAAGGAGTCTATTTCAAGAATACTCGGCATGGTGGTGGTAGTTCACACTCCAACTACCTCCAAGAGATGTTTAATTGGTTTTTTAGGCACACCTTTGGGAGAACTCGTACTATTGAGAAAGCAAGAGAATCGATGTTAGCAAAGCAGTTACGCAATGCTTCTTGTACTGCAGCATCCGAGAAGTGGAAACGCTCGCGAGCGTCCCTCGGCCACGAAGCTTGGCGTGCAACTAAATATCGAAAAGGCAGCGTTTGGGCGTCGCGTCAGCCGTCCGCATGATCCTGGTTTAGTTGTTCAATTCAATTGCTTTATTTGAGTTTCACTCAATTGGCCGCATAGTGTGAAAGGGCCCAAATCTCAAAAAAACCTATTTAAAGGTTGAAGGGGCTCATTTTGTCATCTTCCCTACTAGGTGCAACCATGGCACGAACAAAACAAACGGCTAGGATTGCATATCCAGAGGGGCCGGATGGCCAACGACTCAAAGGTACAGCAACAGAAGCTGGAACTTCACAAGCTCAAGGTGAAGTCCACACAGAAGAAGCTGGAGCTTCAAATCAGCATGGCCAGTCCTCTACAGCAGCAAAAGAGAGACGGAAGCATCGTCTTATTGTCTATTCATCGGACTCCAACGATTCTGATGGCAACAGGGAGGATGAGAGCGACCAGGGCAAAGAAACAAACAGCCAAAAGCAGCCGTCAGAAGGCTCCGAAGAGACACAAACGGATGAAGATGCCCCATGGGTTGGCGTCCAAATACAAACTTATGAGGCTCACATGTCTATTGGGGGTAAGACACTTCCTAAAGGGAGTGGACCTACACCATCACATCCGGTCGATAGTGAAGAGCACGAATCAGATGGAGAGTGGGTGGAATCCAATTATGAGGTGTTGGAAGTGCCTGTGCAGAAAAAAAAGAGAAAGATCATTGTCTACAAGAAGAGGAAGCAAGCTGCCCCGACTTGTGCCAAAAATGCACCTCCACGTCAACCTCAGAAGATACGAAAGCGCAGCCGTGATTTTGCGAAGATTCGACACTATCAAAAGAGCACCGAGATCTTGATTCGGAGGGCCCCTTTTGCAAGGCTATGCAGGGAGGTTTTGAAATTGTACAACACTCATTTTCGGATGGGCGTCGTGGCCATAGAGGCAGTCCAAGAGGCAGCAGAGCAATATTTAACTAGCATATTCGAGGATTCTAACCTATGTGCCATCCATGCAAAGCGTGTAACCATTATGCCCAAGGATATGCAACTTGATCGCCGTTTGTGCCATGAGGAGTAGCTTGTAATTAGGCATCAACCTTTTTGTATTTACGGAACTCCAAGATTGGGAAGAATTTGAATACAAGCGTCCTTTGATTCTATATCCCACTCTGTGCATTGTATTGGGAAGAATTTTAATATAAGCGTCTTTCATTGTATACCCCAGTGCGCAATGTATTGTTTTAATTCTGCACCATGCAATGTAGCAGTGGTTCAAGTTTTGTCTACATTCTATTGTATGTATGTAGCCATTAGCTTGTTATTGTGAAAAATTGCCTATGTTTAGCACCTTGGCTAAGTGGGGCATGCACTTCCTGATGTATCCATGCTATGTGACTCACTATTGCATGGCAAAAACATCTACAAAGTGTTCAAAATGGCTTGGAATGCCCCCATGTTGGCTGCCACAAGGGCGCGCATTTGGGGCTTCCAGAGTCCTATGGATGGACATAATGCGCGCCCTTGTGGCAGCCTCTCCTAGTGCTTTGGTGACACTCTCCAGTGGTTTCCAGACAATTTTGACAAGCAATAAGTATGTTTTGTTTGCTTCAATGCTTCAATTAGCATAGATGCTGCTGGAATTCATCCCCCCTTAGTCCATGTCAGTCCTAAACTCCAGAAAGGGCTTAGATATTGCCACAAAGTTTACTCTTGTGGTTTGTTAATACAACTTTAGGTATCTGGGGCAAGATGGGCTTAAGGTTACCTGGGTATCCATGTCTTCCTGTTTTGCAGCTGGGTATTATTGTCTTCTCACTCTGTTTTGTAACTGGATATGCTCCTATTCTCCAAGAAGGGTTTAGATATTGCCACAGTTTTGTGGTTTGTTAATACATCTTTAGGTATCTGGGGCAAGATGGGCTTTAGGTTACCTGGGTATCCATGTGTTTCTCTTTTGCAACTGGGTATTAATGCCTTGAAACTCTGTTTTGTACTTGGGTATGCTCTTAGATGTGTCCAAATTCATCTGCCACAAGGGCGCGCATTTGCACACTTCAATGCTGATGGAAAGCCCTAATGCGCGCCCTTGTGGCAGCATTGTTTAGGCACTTCCAAGCCCTTTACTAGGCACATACATAACTTTGGAAGCCTAGAAATAACAAAGTATACATTTTTTAAATTTTAATGCCTGCCAAACCCTTTAGTAGTCATAGCAAAAATTATGGTGCTTCTCATACACAATGGAAGCCCAACATATAAGAAATTCAAAACCTTGCAAGAAAGAGAGTCATAGACAACAAAAAGTAGTTTCATTAAAGAAATCAATGCTTTACATGATATCTGGCTTTTGCTTTAGGATATTTCTAATTACAATTTTCTAGCGCTTGGCCTTTTGGGGTGGCTCCCTGTTAAGTAAAGTGGTTGTGATTTCTTGGGTGTCATTAACCCCTACAGCTTGGTTCATGCCGACATGGGCAATAAGGCGCCCGCGAAAGTTTACACCGAAAGTGGATATTGAAAAATCTTTCTTTACAAGCACTACAACGTTGGCCGTTTGGGCAAGTTTTGTTAAACACAACGCCTTGGAGAGTGAACGGAGAGAAAAAATGTTGTAGCGACCATTGGGAGAGTAGTTGGCATGGACAAACACCATGACACCAGTGGGAAGTGTGCCGAGGTAGTGAGAAAGTAACGCTTGAGGTCCGAACGGCGTCCTCCTCCCCCCTGACCGTTGCGCCCAGGCGTCAACCTCCAGAACATCTTGCAGAACATAGGTTTTCTGAGATATGGCACAGAATTATGATATAACATTAACAAAATCATTTGTAACAATCAAATGTAAGTGAGCATCTATACCTCTTGTCTACGATCCTCCTCATCGGCATCCGGGTGCAAGTAAAGATCCACGCTTGACTTCCCCTTTGGATCAAGCAAAACAGGTGTTGCAGCAGGTGGTGGTGAATCCACTCTTGCGCGTTTAGCCAAACACATGGATTGCACGGCCACAAACTCCTCCTTAGAGGCCTTGGCCTGCTCGGCCGCTGCCACCTCGGCTTGTGCGATCGCCAGTGTGTCCGCCAAAGTATTCCCCATGGGCAGTAGGAGATCATCGTCATGGGAGGTGGTGGTATCAAGCTCAAACTTTCCATGGGCATCGAGGATGGCGAAACACTCATCCATGCGAAGCTCAAAGGATTTCTCCAGATCGTGCATAAACACAAACTCCTCCCCACCCACCACAATGGAGGAGAAGCGGGTAATCTCTACCTCAGGGATGGCATCCCGAGTGGTGGTTCCTTCTGGCGGTCCCGAGGATGAACTGACTAATGGAGAGGCCTCCAAGAGGCCTTGAATCCCTACAGGGTAGGTCAAGGCAAGCGTCCCCTCCTCTGCGGATGAGTCAATGGCCGCGGGCTTGGAGTCCTTCACATCAGCCAATACCCCGCCGATTTGCAAGTGAGGTAGCACTACGTCAGGGCCTGCTGGGCACTCGTGAAGGAGGAAGATCATTATGGCCTGAACAGAGAAAAAAGTGTTTCCGATCCTTCCCTTACGCATTGCTCGCACATCATCAGCTTCAAGCCGCACATATTGTCGGACGGGTTGTGCTATGGTGGCAAAGCATGCAAGCCGTTGATGAAATGGCATGTCCCCTTGGTAGATGTGGTGGAGAAGGCCTTCAGGGACCCATTGCCTTGGTCGGTTTGGTAACTCAACAATGAATCTCCCCATGCACGTGGAAATGTATGAAGTAATGTGCTCAAGAGATTGAGAGTGGAGGGTCAAGGTGGTTTCCAAATCGGGTTGGGTTGTGAAAAATGCTTGAAGCTCAGGGCGATTTGCATGCCCATCCTCAGTAAGGAATGCATCTAAAGCACTAGTAGCAGCCATGTCTTCTCTTTGCGTGATTAGGTATGCTAGGTCTCTCTGCAATGCTGGGATGAAAATGGTGAAATGAGGAGGTGGTCCTCCTTATATAGACATATTCTATCTCAAAAAAAATAAAAAATATGGATTTAAAAAATAAATTTACACCACCTTAAAACTCAAGTACAAAATCAAGTACAACACCTTAAAACTTTTCAAAATTTTTAATAAAATATTCAATATATAAACGATTAAAGTTACAAGCCAATTCACTTAGACAAGATGATTTCGTCTGTAGCCCAATCTTTGTAAACAAGCATAGTGCCCTCCATCCGCCTTCCAATCTATACAACCAAAAATGGGCAATCAAAATACAAAAACCCACAGAAAATAAGAAAAGGTAGCTAAGGAAGCACAAAGCAGACCTTGCGTAGTTCTAGTTTGAAACTTGAATTACCGACATCCTCGAATCCCATTATGACAAAGTGTTTCCGAAGATTGGCAAGAGTCCAATGCGGATTCACTTCAACCACCTCCACCTCGTTATTGGGCATGCGGACACGAATTTCAAAGGATTGAATCTCTTCGGCTGTCAGCTGCAAGGGTATCCATTTGCCACGTTTGTGCATCCACCTCTCATAGCTAAACCGTGCATACAAGGTGCACCTTGCTTTCAAATACCGAAGGCAAAGCTGTGTGGGGGGCACATTGCACTTATAACTGTCACCATCATGCAAACCGTCAACATAGCCCCAATTTACACCTAGAATGGTGTCCATTGCATCTATGTCAACTTCTTTGCAAACAAACATTGTTGGTGTTTCTACAATCGGTAGAGAGCAGAATGCATGCACAAACAAATGAATGGGATAATGCCAACTGAGACCCACCGATCTGGTTGCCTTACCAAACTTTAGGGACCCTTGGAAATCTTGCAGCACTTTGCGCTTGAAAGAAAGCGAAGCCCAATGGTCTTGAGTTGGCCATTCTGCACTCTGCAATGAGGGTGTCTCCACGACTTCTAACCTACCATAGCTTTGGCTTGACTTCGGCACCACGTACTTGTGGGAGTACATGAATATTCGCTGCTCGGTAAGTTTTTTCGATGAAACATTAGGAAACATAAGCTCCCCAATGTGAGCATGCACAACCATGAAGGTGCATGAGAGGCACTCAAGCAGCTTCTCCTCAACTAAGCTGGATGGAAAAACATCTTTACAAATGTCCTTAGTTAAACATAATGATCACATAAACGTAAACATGACATATGCATGGGATAGCTAAACCATGAAAACTTACAATGAGGTGCAAATTGAGTAGAAGCTCTCTTGAGGTGGAGCTCAGCTGCACTGTAGACGTGTTGCACGATGGCCACCATTCCAGACTTTGTTTCTTTGAATGTCAATAGCCGGCCCTTCCAATGACGTTCCAATACGCCTCGACACCGTACGCGATGAGGTCCAGCACATGACGGTTGCATGTAGATCCATGCACCCTTCTTGAACACTTGTGGGATCCATACCCCCTCTGAGTCTTTTGTGTTGTGCAACACAATCTCCTCTATCTTTAGTTTGAGCCGTCTATGCGTGGACATGCTTGGGAAGTTGGGCTTAGGAAGGGATTTGAAAGAGTTGAGTACTGTGGAGAGAGAATGAGGAGCTGATCGAGGGGAGGGTGAGGTGAGCTGCCTATGGTGGCTATGGTGGCTTTGATAGTGGAGATAGAGAAAGAGAGGAGTGAGAGGTAGAGAGGATAGTGGAGCTGTGGGCTATGGAGTGTGGGACTGTAGAGGGTTGATGGAGGTGTGAGAGAAGGGGGAGCTATGGTGAGAGAGGAAGAGAGTGGTGGAAAGCTTTTGGCTATGGCTGCCTTGACTGTAGAGAGAGAATGGGAGGAGGCAGAAGAGGGAGAGTGTGGGAGAGAAAAGTAATGAGGGAGAGAGAGAAAAGTGGATTTTGGGGGGAAAAATTGACTTTTTTAAGTTAGTTTATGTTTTGGGGCAGTTTTGGAGGCAAATAGGTCAACTTTGGAACTTTTGAAAAATTTTCAATTTTTTGGGTTTTTAAGCATGCGCGTTTTTTTTTGGGGGGTCCCTCCCTCTTTTATGACACCTCTCTCCTCTTATTTACCCCCCCCCCCCCAGCCTACCTCCCACCTCTCTCTAAGAACCAAGCATTGAAGAGGGAGACAATTAGGCTGCACCCCTACCATTCCTCCTCCTTTAGGTGATATCCCAAGAGCCTTCTCATTGGTTCTCCCTTAAGCCTTCACTAATCAAAAAGGCCCAAGGAGAGTCCATATTTTTCCTAATGATTTTGTTGCTCCGAAGGGTAGTACTTACTTTGGTTGCTATACCACATTGTAGTTGGTACTGGCGTTGGTTTATTTGATGCTTCCATCATTGGCATGTATCTCATGTCTACCTGCATTCTAGAACCTGGCAGCGGAGGTTGTTGTCCTAAGACAAGTTGTGGTCTTAAAACTCCTACTGGTCTTGGCGCATTCCCCGTAATGTATCTAGGTGGAATAGGTGCTTCTGGAATAGGTTGTACATACCTCTCCCTAGCATTTTCCATGCTATAATAGCACTCTTTCCCCATATGGTTCGTCCATTTTCTCTCAATTTCACACCACTTCGGCTCTCCCGAATCATACCTTACAAGAGGAATCAACCTCTTGACCAAGTCGTCGATAAGATTTTCTTGATCAATAGGTGCCGTTGGCTTGGCAATGGACTCACTTATCTGTGAAACACTGTGCTGAGAGGATGTGTCATCTCCTTCACTCTTTAAGTCCTTTTCTTTGTATGACTCACAGTTATCCATTAGATAAAGAGCTTCTTTGATCAACTCGTTTAGTGTCATCCTCCTTATCGTATGCAGATCCTTCTGAAGGCCCTCATCTCTCATTCCCTGGGTAAAGATCAGCATCAGCCGTGCTTGCGTAGGTAATTCCGCTCTCGGACAGAGCTTAACATATCTCTTGAGCCGTAATGATGCTTTGCGTACTGATTCATTCTCTTTCTGTTTGAATTTATGGATTTGCGAGACCGTGTTGTGAGCAATGCCTTTTGGCGAGAATTCTTCAATAAACTCCTCAAACAACTCATCTAGGGTCTCAAAATCCCATTTTTCCATCGAGTCGAACCATGAAGCTGCATCATCTTCTAGAGTCAATCCAAAGCCCGCAAACTGTGTCGCAAAATCTGAAACTTCCTCTGCTCTAATCACTCTTCTAAAAGCCGCTACACGATCTCTCGGATCTTTATCTCCGGAGTATTTTCTGTTTACCCATTTCTGGACTTGGGATGGTCTAACTCGTCGGCATGCTCCACAACTTGAACTTTACACATCTTCTTGAACATTCTAGTTCGGGCTACCTGTCCCCATCTATCGTGCCCATCGGGGATCTACAAGATCCTCCAACTTTGAACTAGCACATCTTTCATACCAAAGCTCGGTTTGATGAGCCGTCTAGACGGGCTTGTAGATACTCTCAAACACCACATTTAGGGCACTTTCCCAACACTTCGGACACTTTGACCTTCCATTCCAATTGGATCTCCCTAGAGCCCCCTTAGCCTAAAACACCACATTAGGCAGACATTTTTCACCATGACCAGCTTGCCTAGGGCCTTTATACCTACCTTAGCCATTCATTGTGCACCTGCCAACATACACAACATTGCATTTCACACATCCGAGCATGGACCAACTTTGGTTGCACCAACGTCTAGAGCTAGAAGAAAGCAAGATGAGGTGCTCACAATTGTGCAAGAACTTAGGACTTGATTATAAGTTTAATCTTGACTACAAGACTTGATAATTTATTTAGAGAACTTGATACATGACTTGATACTTGATTAAGGAACTTGATACCAAACTTGGATTAGAAGACTCGAATGCAAGACAAGGCTTGATAGTAAGAACAAGAATTGATAACAAGACAAGAACTAGGACAGGGCATACCTCGCATGAGTCTCACAAGTGGCGTTGGCAAGATTGAAGGGCTTGTAGCCCAAGACCCCTATTATACTATTGTTTGAGAAGGTTACTTGAGGCGGTTAGAATCTTCTAGAACCCTCTTGATCCTTCTAGTTCTTCTAGAAACTACTAGATCCTCTTTCAACTTTCTACAGCTCTCCAAAAACCTCTACATTCTTCTAGAATCTTCTCCAAGCTTCTAAAAGACTTTTGGAATCTTCTAGACTCTTCCAAAATCTTTTGCAAGTTTCTATAATCTTTTGGAAGCTTCTAGATTCTTTCAAAATCTTCTCCAAGCTTCTAGAAACTTCTGAAAGCTTCCCAAATGGCCTAGATTATTGTCACATGGACTAGAAATGCCCATCATCCCTAAGCGCCTGTAGATGCATTACAAGGGTAAGCCTCCAAAAACGCATTTGAGCCGTATGAAGGGAAACTTTCACGTACAGCTTTGTTGGGGGGAAAGCTTGACAAAGGGGTCTATCTATCCTAGCATGAAGTATGCTGGGACTTATGAAAAGCTGCACCTTATGATGTTCCTTACTAATTGGACTTCAACATAGCCACAACTCATTAGAAGGTAACTTGGTTACATAGATAGAGTTCACTTTCACACTAGAGACATACAAAGAGTTCAATGAGCCAACCTTTTAGCCTTTGTGCATGACTAAATTAATTTTTTTAATTATACAACAAGAACCATTTCTAAACACTATAGTGTATCCAAGATCATCAAATTGTCTTGGTGAAACCAATCTCTTAATTAGCTTTGGCTCATGTCTAACACCCTGCAACATGAACTCAGTACCATTGCACATACACAACTTCACATATCCAATTCCATGTATCTCAAGTTGATGAGAATCACCCAATTTAAGTGGATCATGTGTAGAATCATTACTAGAGTACCACTTCTTGTGAGGAGTAACATGAAAACTAACACCTGAGTTACTAATCCAGTTCTAGACATAGCAATCATCGAGAGCTAATAATGCATTTGGGCTTAATTAGAAGTGAAAAATAATACATCTAATGGTTCTTGCACATCAAGAACAATGTCATGTGGAGACTTAAGGACATTGAGCTCTTTATCTTCACATTACTCTTAGGAGGTGAACATATGGTAATGTCTTTATCCTTTTCTCTTTTCATCAAACGACAATATTTTTTCAAGTGTCCTTTCTTGTGAAAATGGTATCATTCATTGTTATTTGTGTCACATCCACACCTCTTGCTACGTGCATTCTTGAAATCTTGAGAACAATCGTGACTCTGACTACACTATCTTTTCCATTTCTGATTTTTTGGGCTACTTACACTAGCCATATATGCATCACCATGCCCACTATCGTCAAGAGATTCATGTCGAATTTATTCTATGACCAGTGCTAGTAATATCATTGAGAACCAGCTTGCCCTAAGGAGTAGAGTTACTAATGGCAATGTTGAACATATCCCAGGATGTGGGCAAAGAGCATAGCAAGAAAATTTCTTTCATTTCATCATCAAAATTCAGCCTTTTAGAAGACAATTGCATGAAAAGACTATTGAACTCATTTGAGTACGAACTACCACTACTACCCTCATGTTCAAACGCCCAAGATTCTTTATCAAAAACACTTTATTCAATGCACTCTTACCATCCCAAGAAGAGAATAATGACTCTTTTAATTCCTTTGAAATATTCTTGTCCATGATCGTAAAGAAAATGGCCTCACTTATGTGTAGGCAAATGATCACCACAGCACGAGCATCAAGATCCTCATAATCATCATTAGTGTAAGTACCCTCTTTACGCTGTTTCAATGGCATTGCAAGGCCCTTATTTATGAATACATCAAGAAAATGTTTCTTCTATATCTTGAAGTTTGTGCCATCAAAATTCTGCTATAACACTCTTATTTCTCAGAAGTTTGATCCATGACTGACAAGAGAAAATGAAAAAGAGTGAGACTTATAGGATCTATGATGATATTTTTGTAAAAACTTTGTCAGATTATTCTTTGCACAAAGATCAAAATATCAACAATAAATTCAACAAACTCATTGTAAGATCCTTGTAAGATCAATGCAAAAGAGTACTATAGGCAAACTAGAGGTCTCAAGGGAAAAATTTGGCAGAGTTTTCTTTGTATAGAGATCAAATCTCAAGAAAAACTGAGCCAAGAAATAATGTGTAAACCAATAAACAGTAATGGTTGGGCATAAATTGGCATATATTGCTCTAAACACTATCAAGTTATTACCAATTTGGCATAAAAGCACCTATACCCGTCTATACATATTCTATGATGATGCCATGAATGGAGATCTTCAGCAACCTAATCCACCTCACACTAAATAACCCAACCCTACTCGGCTTTAAAAGAACTCATGCAAAACCCCTCACAAAAGTTTATGCAAACACGGCTAGCCATAGTCTCAGAAAGGCTCTTTTGGACCGAATCTCAGAAATCGTCAAGACTATCAAAACAAGCCAAAATTGGCTCCACAATGACGTACAATAGTAGTATCCGTAACACAATTTACATCCCAAATGTAGAGCTATCACTTCAAAACCACATGACACATGCTCAAACAAGTGCCAATGACTATGTAGGCAAAAGCACAAAACCAGCTCCCTATGGGGAGTAAAAGGCTCTCAACATAAGACAAGCACTCTCTACTGCTAGTCATGCATAACTTATATGTATCCAAAATCCCACTGAAATTGTAATGATTATCACTGTCAAAGATGCTCACAAATCTGCTATGTATAGAGAGCAAGCCAAAAATACACAAAACAAGAGAACAATCAAGCTCAATCTAAGCTCTGTAGATGTATAAAATCAGCTCCAAAAGCACTCTAAATCACCAAAATATGTATACATGGTTTGCATATATATCTGCAACTTCTCAAATACCCTAAGCCAATATCTCTCAAACCGTTCAAAATTTACAGAAACATTCTTTTGCAAAGTTGTAGATCTCAAAACACTGGTTAGAAGTGGAGGGAATGGGCATAAAATGGGCTATGTTTACTTATTAAAAGAGATCTGTAAAATTTTACACCTATTTACCCTCGACAAGCAGTCCTTTGGGAAAACTTGCAATTGGAAAGTTCTAGACCATGTTGTTTTTGTCAAGGTTATTGGGAATCAAGATGAAATTTGACCTTTTACTCAATCATATTTTTGTTGAAAACAGTGCTCAAAATTCTGCAGCTTCATCGGAATCGCTGCCATAATGTAACAATGATGCAAGACCTTTTCTTTGGCTTTGATCGCTACCAGTGAGGGTTTGAAATTGCCTCACTACTCCTTATTGTTCTATATGATCAAAATAATAGGTAAGGTTAGTACGGTTAATGTGATGGGTATCTAACCAGTTGGCCTAAACCCTAATAATTACTCCATATGATACTCTCCCTTGGTAGCATCCATGTACATGTAGATAACCTCCTACAAGGAATTATTAATTATCCACCCTCACGAAGTGATTTCAAAGACCTAACTACATTTATCAACACTTTTAATCAAGGTTTTGATTTGATTAAGTGTATTTTCTTATCCGATGAATCTATATAGTGCTTCTCCAAGGAGCTTGGGGTCTAAAAAATTGACTTTGCAGTGGGTAGGAAGCTGATTTTTTATCACAACTCTTTATTGGTGTGCTTAATCTCTGGTTCAAAGGGTTTGACCTAATTTATAGCGGTTTAGGAGATACAACCAAAACAGTGTCCCTACCACCTACATGATGTTGGTGCAACGAGAGTTGGTTGATGCTGCAAGCGATATAACACAATGCATGGGTGCCCATATGTGCATGACAATGTGAGAGCCATGGACAATCAAGTGGTGGTCAAAATGTTTGCATGGTGCGGTTTTATAGGTCAAAAGGGTTCCAAAATAAGCCAATTGGGGTGGTAGGTCTAGGTGTCTGAAGGGCTAAGCTCTTGCTGTGGAAGGTAGTGTTTGAGATGCTATATGAGACACTCCAGATGGATCCTCAAACGTAGCCCTGGAGTGAAAGAAAGTTGTCAAAAGATGGAATGCACGGACAAGACAAGTGCAGACAGATGGCTAGAGCCGATGTAAGGGGATAGGAATTAAGTGCTCATGTTGTGGAGCATGCCGGCTCTTAGGGTCATCAATCAAAGCTCAAATGGGGAAGCTATGATCAGTTGAAATTTTGTCGGGGGACTAGTTATGGCAGGTTGACAACATTGGTAGGCGTTCCATCTGGTGTGTTTTTGGGTTTGATGACATTCTAGAAGGGTTATGCATCTGAATGTAAAGCTGATAGGAATCAATAGTTTGTAAATTGGATTCCCGGACAGTGAGATAGGGCAAGTTGAAGTTGGATGCGGCTAACGGTGAGGAGGTGCTAGATAACTTTTTCCAGTTTTGGCAACATTAGTTTATAGTCAAGGCAATGAGGTGTGCAGAGTTGAAAGTCAGATAGATGATGCTCCAAAGGGATCTTGTGGATACGTAATCGGAGTTCTAGGAAGTAAGTTACATGGCAAGGAAGTAGAGAAGAAAAAAATAGTTTGTTTTAATATTTGGTGAGGCTCTTGGAGTTCATGGAAGGAGGGCCACCCGGAGCGTGCCACATGGCAAGGGAAAGACCTCATATGCGGGGGTGTTTATGAGCACAAAAAAATAGTATATAGCATTGAGTGTAAGACCTTTGAGGGTATCACTTGGGAGAGTGAGATCTCCTTGATCTCTTGGGTATTGCATTTATGTGTAGTGGCCCTTTGGGTGCTGCTTGCGGTGCATCATCTCGACGGCAGTGGGTTTGTTTTGGCTAGCAACATCGGTGACTGGTAGTGGACGGTGGTGCTATCCAATGGGCAGAATGTGCAAATGGAGGTGTGGCACACATGACCAGAGGCAGGCTCACACCACCCCTTGGGCCCCGATAAATTTTTGAGACAAAGCATTGGAGGCACTAGCGCTAGCGCTAGTGTTCCCCTCTTTGAGAGCTCGAGTGTGGCAATGGTAGTGAGAGAGAGACTTGGGAAACCAATTCCAAGGTCTCAAGCCTTGTAGGAATTGCTAAGTTTGAGACCCAAGGGGTCCAATGGAATCAAAACTTCTAAAAATAGGTAGTAGCTTCCCATAAAATCCAATGTTTTACTCGTTAAGATGGACGTTTTCCTTAGTTTTTGCATTGTGAGAGATTGGAAAAGCCAAGAACTCACAAATTGTGGGGTTGTAATGGTTGTAAGATCCATGTGCTAAGAAATATCAAGAAATTTCTTCCATTTTAGTGCGTCGTTTACCCCTTCCCCCCTCTTTTCACTTGCCCTTTGTGTGTGTGTTGGTGTCGGTGGAGGTGTGTGTCCACGGACCACCTTGTGGGTCGTGGCTCAAGATGTGAGAGTGAAGGTGATGGACATTGAGTGCCTCATTGACTTATTTGTGATGAAAGCAGATGATAATGATTACCCTATCATCTTGGGTAGGCCATGACTTTTAGAAATTGTATCCAAACACAATTGGGAGAGCAAGGTGTTCACCTTGCTTGACAAAGAGAAAGGTAGACATATAGTGCTAGATTTGAAGACCAAGGAGAACCGTTTCCATCATATGCTGTCTCGGTCTCGTACTCATAGCTTGGTGTTGAGCTCGATGCTTCATCATTAGGCTCTATTAAATTCCATAAACCCTTGCGTATTAGCAAGTACATTTTTTTGCTCTTCTAAGTGGAAAAAATATCATCATTAAAGATGGTGATAATGGAAAATTTTTGATCCATGAAGTGGTCTTACTTGGCGACTCGCACAAGCAGTGTCTAACTTCTATAGTGAGCGTCAGTGTTCACAAGAAAACGGCCTTTTGTGTAGATTTAGAGCACAAAAATTTGGAAATACACGGCTAGTTTGGAGGGTCACCTTGATGGACACCGGCTAAATTTGGAGAACTTTAGTGTAAGGAACCCGTGAAAACACTTTTTTGGCATTCATTATTATGGGAATGGTGCCTTAACTCACTTAAATCCTTAAACCATTTTAGATATTAAAAAAAACATTAAAAATTAACACTTTGATTATGCAGCAAGTTTGATCTTTGAAAACAGAGCACGAAGTGGAATCGCCAATAAGAAGGTGTGATCAGTGCACAAGGTGGTGGCAATGGCAAGGGATATGGTTACAAGGCCATTGCAAAATGAAAATTGCAAAATTACAAGAAAAAGGATACATCTTATCATAGCCAGTGTTTGGCTATATTACTATACAACCAAGAAGGTTGCAAGTATTAGTGATCTTGTTGATGGTGTATCCTTAAATCCTCGCCCAGAGATTCTATTGCTTGTATTGTATCATTTTCATGTATGTAGACATGTTCATCTCAGTGAAAGTGTATATAGTGGTGCATGTGGTTGGTTGGAATGTGTTGTGTGTAAATGTGTCTGTGTGTGTGAGGGCTACACCAATACCGAGGAGCAGAAGAGAAAGGACGACATGTTGAAGATAGATGCTGATTTGTTTGGTGTCACGGTACTCTCATGCAAAAGAGGAGGTCAAGCCCCATGTTCATGGTATAGGTGCGGAGGAAGTAGCCAGTATGTTGAGCAAAGATTTGATCAAGAAAGAGAACGTAATCTATGTTCAACTGTGTGCCTCCTTCTTGAATCTATTTGCGACAGTACAAGGATCTGAAAGGAGCAAAAGGGGTAGAGCACAAGATAGTACTCAAGGAGAGGTACAAGCTGAAAGCACAAAAACTAAGAAGACTAGGGATATTCAAAAGGAAGCCCTTTGGTTGAGATAAATCAATTGTCAAATGTAGGTATTATATACCCCGTGAAAGAGTCAAAGTGGGTCTCATCTTGGAACCAAGTAGCCAACCAAGAAAGGTACTCAATCATGGATGGGTTTTTATGGTATTTTCAAATAGGGATCGCACTTGAAGACCAGCTAAGGAATTCTTCAATCTCTCCGTAGAGATGTTTTGCCTACCACACGATGCCATTCAGATTGGTAAATGCCCATGCTACATTCTAAGATTCGATTGAGAGTGTGTTTGGGTCGTATCTAGGTAGGTTCATCAAGGTTTTTATGGATGATATTTGTTTCTATAGCTCTAGGGCGGCGCACCTATCAAAGATGCAATTACGTTTCCAGAGGCTTGATGAAGAAGGTGGTCAAGTGAACCCTAAGAAGTGCAAGCTAGCACAACCCTGAGTGTAGTTATTGGGCCATGTGGTGTCACAAAATGGAACCGAAGCGAGTCCGAGTAAAGGTCAAGGCTCTAGTCTTGATGGATCCTCCCTCTAGTGCTCAAGGTTTGACCTCATTTGTGCATAAGCTAAAGTATCTATCGTAGTTTTTTTGGATGTTGTCACATTATGTGTATCCGCTCAACAGTGCGTGGTTTCAAATGTGATTAAGAAGCTCAAGAGGATTTTGATAGAGTGAAAGAAATCTTGTGACAGTTTCCGATGGTGTGTCCTCTCAACCGTGAGGACGATTTTTATATTTCCATGATGGTACGTATCGTGGCTATTAGAGTGATGTTTGCTGTAGAAGGTAGGGAGAAGATATAAACCTATTGAGTAGGCTAATAATTCCTGGAGAGGCGACCTACACCGAAGCGGAGTAGTGGGTGATGGCATTAACTTTTCCCTTGTAGGAAGTACAAAGTGCATCTCATTATGTGTGAATTCTATATGTTGACAGCTAACTATCTATTGCCTGAAGTGGTGCTGCATTTAAAGCCAAAGAAGTGGATTATGAAGTGGCTGTTAGAGCTACAAGAATTCAAGTTCAAGTTTAAAATCAACCGCACTAGTCGGTCTCATCTAGCCAGCATTTTGGTCAGCAAGGTTGTTGATTTTCCGGTTTATCCAAGGTTGGTGCAAGATAAAACTAGAGAGGAGCAAGACCTTGAAGGTGCGCTTTCTATGTGGTTTGATGGTGCATATAGGAGGGTGATGGAGGAAGCAGGAAGCAGGAGGCGGTGTGGTGATACAGGACCCACAATGCAAAGTGATTTTCTTGAGGGCCTATGATCTAGAGGATGTCAACATCAACAATGAGGTGTAATAACTCACCCTCCCTTTAGGCTTGAAGTAGTGTGTGGAGTTTGGCATTTCTATGTTGGTGGTGAAAGGAGATGCACTGTTGGCCATCAAGAAATTGTTAGGCCAATGACAGGTAAATTGAGATTCCTTGAAACATTGATTTTTTGCCATTAAGAAGCTGTTAAAGTTATTTGAAGAGGTTCAGTTCAATCATGTCAAGAGAGAGAAAAACGAAGAGACAGATCAACTAGCAAGGAGAAGAGTATAGGTACATGTAGGAGGTCTAGATGTGGCCTTATCCACTTACACATGTAGGGAATCCTTGAAGGAGATATAAGATTTTCTGAGTATAGGACAATGTATAGAAGGCTTATCTAAGCTACAAAGAAGAAGGGTAGTGCAAAAGAGCGGCAAGTTTACATTAGTAGGTGAAGACCTGATGACCTATGGTCGAGACAAAGTCTTAATGAGAGTGCTGTAAAAAGAGGAGATTGGTATGGTGTTGGAGCAATTCCATGTGCTTTTCCAATGCTTAGATTAGGTTTTTGGTGGTCGTCCATAGTATGGGATGTTAATTACTGGTGCAAGACTTGTCATGAGTGCTAGACCATGGGTGAAAGATGACTGGTATCCGAGTTGCAAGGGGTGATCTTTGCTCAAAATTCTTTCAAGAAGGATGCCATCGGTCCACTCCCTAAGTCTACAAGCGATAAGAAGTACATTGTGGTAGCCATTGAATACCTCACTAGGTGGGGTTGAAGCCAAGGAAATGAAGGATGTGAATGCACATGTTGTGGCCCAATTTGTTTTTTATAACATTTTTTGTTGTTTTGGAGTACCTTGGGTGCTTGTTTCTGATAGAGGTCAGGGGTTTAAAAGCAATCTTATGTAGGCATTGGTCGAGAAGCTAGGCATTTAACATCGGTTTTGTTTGCCCTATCATCCCCAATGCAATGGTCTAGTGGAGAGTACCAATGGGCAAACCATCAAAATGATGATGACGTATGTATATAAGTAGGAAAATGAGTGGGAGTCCAATCTAGATAAGTGCTTATGGGAATACAGGATGTCCTATAACGTGGCTACCAATTTTGCTCCATTTGATCTAGTCTATGGTAAGGAGACATTGTTGTCACACTACATGCACAACTAGGTGCTCTAAAGGGTATGTGGCACATCGATGCCACACAACACAAAGTTTTTCAGGTTCGGATTGTTAGTCTTGAAGCCTTGCAGATGGACATAGAGGACTACTATGTGAAACAACAAGAGAAGTGGGTGGCAAAGTTAATCAGGTCTGCCAGCCAAAAAGATACAAGAGAGAGACCTAGTGATGAAGTATGAGAGCTACTTGGTTTTTACCTTATGTGGCAAGCCTAGTTAGTAGCCCTAGTTGGCTTACCTACAAAATCACCCATTGTAAGTGCAAATATGCCTAGCTCAAGCTATAAATTGAGCTTGTGTATACACTTCCAATAATCACAGTAATCTTGGGTTTGTGTTAGTTTAATGCTTCCATTTCATTGAGTCTAGTTTACTTAATTCCTCTAATTACTTTTATTATGTGCTTATATTCAAGAATGATGCACTATCTTATCCACCATGTAGCCAATTGTCCATCAATTGGTATTAGACCCTCAAAAGGGCTAGCACTTGACAACTCTAGTAGGTCCTAATCACTATTTTTTATTAAGTGTCATTATTATGCACTTAGTTGATTTTACTATCTACTTGAATTTAATCATTTAGGATTGGCACTAATATACTGTCAATTGATTTTGTCCTGTGGATGTTCTTTGCTTATCCCTAGATCCACTACCCTTAGGTAAGTGATTAGCACTAGACTATGTGTTTCATAGAGTTCATGCAATAAATCCCTAGAATAATCTCCCTCCTCACATGGTAGTTACTATAATTGAATCTCTCTTGTGGTAATGCCATCATTTTTTTGCGTCTTTTTGCTTGATTGTGCTCGCAAAAAAAACATAATTTTTCTGGTTGTGTGCTTCAAATCCTTTTGCCAAAACTCTTAATTGACTCCTTCATCACCTATTTTGGATTTTATGAACACTTTTAATCAAAGCCTATAATTAGGGTGTCCGTGGCAATAATATGGTCCTTACCCTCTATGTGTGTGTATGGAAGGATTGTGACTCCATCCGCCTAGGTGGTTTATTGGGTCTGTTTCAAGCTCGCGGGTGCACCTAGCAACTTTTAGCGTGTAATATGTGTTCAATTGGAGGGGGGTTTTTAATCATAAAATTTATTATATTGTAAATAGTTTAAATATAAAGTTTTTAAAAAAACATATAAGAAAAAAGGGGTCATTTTATTGCCTCCCAACATGTAAGTATGGAGGTTTTCTAAATACCATTTGAACGCATGTGATATACATGGTATTTTTATAAGTGCACCCCTCAAGGTTTCAAGACATCATATATATATTTCTCCTTCTCTAGAAATCGTACTTACAACAAGATAAGACAAACACCCACACATGTTTATCGACAAAAGAATACCAATGACACCTAGCTATGAATATGAGTGCTAGAGATTATAGCTATTCACAAGAGATTATAACTAGTTGTCATGATTTGAAGGGCTCCTAAACATGAATGTCTTTCATTGTGAAGGGTAGTTTGGCTTGCCACATGAGTTACCTCTTATTAGAAAGGGCTACAAAAATCACTACATCTATGTGCGGGGAAAATCTCAAAGAAGAGGGGGAAGGGTTGCATTTTTCTACCATGGTGACATTATCCCAATGAGGAGGATACAAGACCTCATTGAAATAGATGATTTGGCTTAACATCTTGCATTTTAAAATTATACATTTTCTCCTCCATACACTTCACCTATGTAGTATAAGAGGGTACTCTTACTTGAACTCAAAAACTAAGTGTATGCTTTGGCCTAAAATCTTTTTTTGATTTCTATTACATGTTGGGAGGCAATAAAATACAAGAAAGAGGAATCAGGTCTCATCGGTGGGTGCAGAATAGCTAGTGAAGACCTAGCCCACCTTTTCATGGGATGCCAGGCAATCAGTGGAAAAATATGCAAGTGGATTCAAAGGACATGGCAAATTAAGACTGATGCTTTGGCCTATAATCTTACAAGGCTATGCTTAATCTTGTCATTGAAGAGATAATCAGTAGAGTACATGTACTCAAACTCACCATCAAGAAAATGTAGTGCACTCTTTGGTGGCAATGCTAACATAGTGTAATTGAGCTTGAAGCCAAGTACACACTTTGGATTGGTATCTTGCAAGCATAGTATGATATTGGTATGTCTAGAGTTGTCAATGTTTTCAACCATTGATAAGTTGAAGAGGGCACATATACTCAATTGCAAAGCACACTATAAGCTTTGACCTAATCAACTAGCACCATGCAAGAAAAACTACATGGTCTATGCTCCGAGTAGCCTTAAAACATTGAAAAATGGTGGTTTCTTAGAACTAGATGCTTCAAAGTTCAAGGTGGGTGGGGGGCTATTAAAACCCCCCCTATATAATGTGTGTTTGCAGGGTACTTTTAAAATCTCTCTCTTAAAAGGTTGACATGAATAAATGGATCCCACTTTTATTTAGAATTAGCAGGTTCTTTTTCTCAAATGGAACAAAAAGCCCATCTTGTAAATGTATCTCTACAGAACTGTTTAGAATTTCAAAAGTAAAAACTCCTCATGTTGAACTCGCGTGGTATATTAACATTATTATATAGTGGACATTCCAGGCATTTCTATGGTGTGAATCTAATGTGTAAATGACACCTGACTCCTTGGGGTCATTCCTTGGTCATTCTTATCCAAGGAATTGGAAGAGTAATAGAAAAGCCTATCTCCTGCCAGTCTTAGATTGGGGCCCTTCTTGAAAGGGATTATGGTAGTAGTTAATTATGCAAAACTCACGTATTTAGAACTTCTTGGGCTTTAAAATGGTTCTCATGAAAAAAAATTCTTCACTCATTGCTTATGCTGATCAATATAAAGAGTCTTTGGAATTTAACACCTATTGTAGATGGTGTATTAATACTAGTATGGATTATCACTAATCATTGCATGCCAGTTATAGAGTGCTAAAAGTTCAAGCTCACATAATTTAAGAGCACAGAAAAACCCTTATACTAGTGCTATATTGCAATTTGATCTCGCGGGTTTCACTATACATGGATCACCCTCTGTATTACTTGCATTCAAGGCCTAATTTAAAAACCTCATATCTCTAGATTTTTCATGAATATAACACTCCCTTTTCTAGGTCAATATGTGTAAGTCCCATTTGAATGGTGTTGATACCCTTTTGTATGTTCAAAATATTGTATACAAAATGAGGCTAAATGCCCCTTTTGTTGAGCTCAAGTGCTATGCATGTTTACATATTTGTGACAGTGAGCGGCGCGATGATTTGAAGAAACGGAGAGACATGGCGTAATTTGACTTGATGATAGTGAAAATGATATATATTTAGTTGTATACACATGTTATTTGTGTAGCAAATAACATACATAAGTTTATGAGTTGATTATACATTTGACTCACATAATTAATCTGCATGAATAGGAAAGGAAAAAAAATTGCATGTGGAGCTTGAGAATGAGGGGTTGTGTATGTATGTAAATAGAAGGGCTTTGTGAGCTTATAATTAATTACCTTCATAATCTGGCCAGGCACCCTCCTTGATGGGGCACTCGCTTCTAAGGCTGAGATCTGTCCTCACTGGCATGTCATTGAAGCCATCTGCCAAGTTGAGCAAGCTATCCTCATCCTCTTCTTCACAAGCCTCCTCTTGATCATCATGAAAGGGAGAATTCTCCCATTCCATGCTCCCACCAGCTGGCTGAAGGTGGTGATATTGATGCTGAATATGGTGCTGCTTCTGCTGTTGATCCTCATGCTGCATGTGGAATACTCTCACATGCGCACCGGCTCCGATCCCTGCCGCTGAGCTTGGGTGATAATCGGCCACCGCCTGCGTTCGCGACCGAGGTCCTGGCCCGCTCTTCTTCACAACTCTGCACAAAACAAGAGAGTCTCTGCAGGAAGAGTTGTAGTCAATGTCTAGCATATTGTTACTACTTATTACTTTGGATCCGCCGCCGCTGCCGCTTGCAGCAGGCACAGCTACCAATTGTTGCTGCTGATTAGTACTATTCATACCAATTGGAGTACCAGTACTCAAATTGGGATTCTCTTGTAACACCAACAATGAAGAGGAGGATGAGGAATTAGGGATGTTGCTCTCATTCTCAGTATTGCCAACTTGACTTGGGTTAAGCAGATGGTATTCATGCATAACCCAATCTGTTCTCTCTCCATTGGGAGCTCTCCCCTTGTAGAAAACAAGAGTCTTCTTAAGCCCAACAAGCTTGGACTCAGAAAAAACCCTTCGATCCCGGCCGGTCGCCTTCCAATATCCTGAATGAGTGGCCCTGTTGGTTCTTGAGCCTCTGGGGTACTTCTTATCAGGAGGGTTGAAGAAGTACCATTCCATATCCTTGCTCGGCAAGCAGGAGAGGCGCGGAAGCTCCCACGGATCGTGCTTGTACAAATCGATCTCTGCGATCACATTCGACTCGATATGCTTGCCGAGCACCTTCCTGTGCAAGTAGAAGGAAACTAGCTCTTCATCAGTGGGGTGGAACCTAAATCCAGGAGGCAAAATTGACCCAAATGCCATAGTATTATTCTGGTAAGATCAAGTATACACAGATATAAGTGGCGGATCAATTGGGTAGCACTCAATCTATGATTAAAATAAATTAATAGCTTGAGGCCTATGACAAGAGCCTTAAACTCTAAGCTTAGTAGCCGCAATTAATAGCCTTACACTCTAAGCTTAGTAGCTGCAATTAATAATCATGAATATAATACTGCTGCAAGAAGAGAATAGGTATTCAATCCTTCATTAATTTTGTGTGTGTGTAATTAATTTCTAGTACTGCAGATGCATTCAATGAGCTATGTGCTGCAGCTGCTCCCCATTAATTACTTGCCTGCCAAATTGCAAAGCTTGTGAGTAAGAGAACAGCAGGGAGCTGCCTATACATTTCTGCTCATAAAAGGGTCAGTTGGGCATGCAAGGTGGAAGCTTTAAGGATGGGCAATTGTTTGCTCATGAAGCTTTCTTCTTCAAGTGAGAGAAAAGTTATGGTGTAAAATGTTATGGAGTTTCCACTTTAGGGCATAAATCCCTTCACCCATTTTACGGTTAAACTTTACTCCTTTGGTGGCCCAGTTGGAAAAAGGCGTTCCCATGCGATATGAAAAATCCAAGAATCGAACTCAAGACTCCAAAGATGTGGCCCATCGGTGAGTCGAGCTCCAAATCGCAAAGCCGAGCATTGAACTCTCAACCTCGCATGCTCAGCTCCGCGGGCTCATGGGCTCCAACAGTCGAAAGGCTGCGGGCTCTCTCTCTCTCTCTCTCTCTCTCTCTCTCTCTCTCTCTCTCTCTCTCTCTCTCTCTCCTCTCTCTCACCCAACACACACACACACACACACACACACACACACACACTCAAAGCATTCAACCCTAAATGACTTTGCTATGAAGAGCAATTTTCCATCGATTCTAGGGTCCCGAAAATGTGAAAGTACACCAAAAGCTTATTTGATGGTTTTGCGAGAGTTGTGAATGGTGATTTATGGAAACGTGAGTTTTAAGCGTGAAAACAATATATGTACCGCTTTCAGATTAGGGTAAAACCCCCAACTTAGAGCCACCTAAGCGGGGCAACAGGTTGCGCGCAACACAATGCACCATTTTTGCTGCAAAGGCGCTCAATGGATAGAGCGGATCTGTTGCTACCTCCCGCAAAGTTTTTGGCATGATCGAAGCTCTCACGAGGCCATGCGATGGCGGAAATCGAATTGTGTGTAACAATAACGGGCACCGGTAGCGAGCCGCATAAGGGGGGTAATGTAAGCCAATTGCGCCAACAGGGCTTGAACACATATCTAACGGTGGGGATTGCATCCTCAACTGCGCTAGCCGGCTCACCAAGGGGCCAGTGGTGTCTTTAGAGTGGACACAAACTAAGTTAAAGTGCGGGGTCTAGGGGTCCCTTCACAGGACCCCGGTTTTTTAATGGCCCCTTTACCCTATATACAAGAGCGGGTTGGGCACCCATACAAATATTGGGGGTCTTATTTGGAGGGATCTACGGTTCTCGGTCATCGATGATTACAAACCATTGGATTCCTTTTTGTTGGTTTTTGTGGTCATTTGGGTTGGGGGGGGGGGGGGGGTTGTCATTGAACTTAGAATACTCCCATCTCAAGCACAAAGGCTTACCAATGCACTATCGCTCTCGACTTGATTATAAGTGGTGCTCACTTGGACACTCTGTTTTGTGTTCGAGCTGCTCGTTTCATGTTTACTCATACGTCACACGGTCACATACTAATTTTATTCATTTAATTGTTAATGTATCTAATAAATCTCTCATCTTCAACATATACATGCTTCCTAATGCAACTGCATGAAGAGGACTCTGAACATCTTGCTATTATATCCACCAAGCTTAGCGTTGAAGTATAGCCCTCAACATTATATACCACTGGGTCTTGAATGAAACCTAAGTGGGACCAGTGTCACTGAATTTGACCACATCTATCGTAGAACTAATGATCCATTGGATGAGTCCAAGTCTTTTCGTTTGGGGTGGTTTACTTTATAAAGATGTGAAGTGGCAACAAGAGCAAGGAAACCCGCGTGAGCATGCGAATAGGACACTCAACTACCAGTAGAGAGATCGAAGGTTCAAAACCCAGAGTTGTGAGGGGATCGATCAATGCGTCAACAACTATTTTTTGAAACGTTGGTCCATTTCAAAGTCCACACAATTGCTCGAGGTTCATTAAAGAGCCTGAGGCATACAGTGTTGTATAAGTATAACATATTAATCAAAAAGGAAAAAAATTAATTGAAGATGTGAATAAGCCACATCTAATCTAGATCATCATAAAGTCTTTGTAAGTTGACCCCTTAATAGAAATAGAGAGGAGGAAAGATTTGCCAAAAAGACTTAGAAGATGGGATGTTTCAAGAACGATCTCTTTTTGGGAGGGAAGGTGTTCAAGAGCCATACTTTGCTCACCGCAACTCAAATTGTGAGATTTTGCTACTTTAAACATGTTTAGAAGGTAAGGAACTGTCGAATCTTTGAGAACACCATGAAAGATGCTAAGTTTATGTAGATGATCCAAGAAAGCAAAGGGACTATCATCGCCATCAAGAAACATATGGACTCGAATGAGTGGAACATGACTCTGGGTGCTGTAATGATTGACTTGAACGGGTATCATTGATGACCCATCCATTTTTGTGGGTGGCTTCTCTATTAGCCGATGTATCTACAATCATTTGAAGATGTCATGACTCATGGTGGGCATGGAGAAATTTGTAATTCTATGATTTTGGTAATATAATCTACTCAACATTGTGTGTTTTGGGGAAAAAAAAGAAATAGAAAGCAATTTTTCATACATCCACTCAAAATTGTTTTTACACACACAACTCCTCCCCCTCCCCCCCCCCCCCCCCCCCCCCCCCCCAAACCAAAAAAAAAAAAAAAAAGGCAATAAATTCATTTGGAATGGAGGTTAGTATTCCTTGGTTGCCAGTGAGGAGGCTAGAGTTGATTAAAGTCGCAAGGAAAAAGGTAACGTAAGCTCCAAGGGTGCAAATAATATAATGTGGGGCGTTAGGTTAAGAAAGTTGGTATAAGAGCTAAGCTTGATAACGTGAGGGAGAAGCCTGAGAGAGAGAAAGGGTGAGGGGACCCATCAAAAGGAAAAGGAGAAGGATAGATGACATATATATTGTGTGCAATACAACAAAAAAGACTTGAGTACTATTGTGGATATCTAGCTTGCCAGAGAAGACAATCTTTCTCTCCCTCCTCAAGTAGCCACATAAGAGGGGACTCCGACGAGCCATGGAGTTCAGCTCGCCTTCCCATATTATGTCATGCCCACCGCAAAGGAAACCTTTTTGTAAACTTCCCTTCAACCTCATGTGGAAATTGTACAGGTAAATTGAATAGGTTGGAGCATTTTTCTGCTAAGTTTAGTCAAGTGTTTGTTTGCCTTTGTCACCTGGTCAGTCGAAACAAAGCCAGAATTTGCAAGCCACTAGATATAGATTAACTTTGAGTATTGCTTTTGTATCCATCTCTATCAGAATCAATAGAGTTGTAAATGCAGTTTAGCACTCTCTCCTTCGTCAAGCGTTTCACAGACGGCCCAACTTCAATCCTATTAAGGACGCAAGGACTAAGTTGCCCTCGCTTGGAATGCGACATGAATGTGGGTGAAACCCCCCTAACACCTCACATGATACCACCCACTACAACAGTAGTTCTTCCCAACTCACCCTAGGTTTTGATTCCTTACTACTACCTCAAGCTATGCACAAACATGGCACCCACCACAACCTCCTCCTCCATGACCTCATCTTTTGCTTCACATTACCGTGTCCTCCTTTCTTTAATCATTGCCCCACCCAATTCCTCCAAGTACATTCCCAGTCAATCCATGTCCATGCATTGTCATGCAGGTTGTACAAATCACACAAAAAGCTCAAGACAACATCACGAGTTTACTTAAAAATGTTTGAGATGTTGAATGTTTATTTATATAGATATGAAAACCATTTCCTATAAAGCCTTCATTTTTTAGGCTAAACTAATTCAACAACCAGAATTTCCACACCAATTTTAGCTGAATTCATCGAAATATATTCATAGTATTACCCTATTAAAAAAAAGTTGAGTTTGTGGCAGCTATGCCCAAACTTTGACTTTGAAAATATATGAGGGTCTAATAAACTTTGAGCAAAAAATATTGTTTTCGAGAGAGAAATTTACAATACATACAATGGTAGTAGGTGGGCAATGATGGGAGCTGCATTACCTGCATGGAAATACCCCATATTCGCTCTAATCATGTCCAAAAACCTCATATGGTAACCCAATTGATTGTCAATTGTCAGATTGTGCACTATAATCTTTAGTCTACACACCTATATATATGTGTGTGTGTGTGTGTGTGTGTGCACGCGCGCGCGCACGTGTGCATGTATAGCCTCGAGGAGCGCGTTTCATAACATTCGTAGGTGCTTCCATTTTTGGAAAAATGAGTGCAATTGATAGTGAACCAAAAAATGGTACTCTCTCGGAGGTTGTCTAAGGTAATTCCTTCCCTTTCTCTTTTCTGTTGGTTGGATTGGTTTTATAATATGCTTGTATAGCTATCGAATAGAATACAAGAGATGGACGTTCAATTGAGTAGGTCTTTCTTATGCACGATCGTAGCACTTAACATGCTTTATTAATTGTTAGTCATTTGTAAGCCGTTGAGAGATGAACATTTACTCAACTAAATGCACAAACTAAATGTTATACAATTAATTAGCCATTTTGGCAAGCATTTGGGAGACGGTCGTTCACTTGACTAGGTCTTTCATATGCCCACACCAAACAATTAACATGATGTCTTGTTTAGCAAGCATTTGGTGAGCCTCCACGAGCTGGGTGTTTACTCAACAAGGTCTTTTTCTTTGCCCAGACAAGACATTAGGGGAAGTTTGAGGGGTCCCCCCCCCCCCCCCCCCTTTGAGAGAGAGAGTTTTCCAAGCGAACAGGAGAAGGGCTTCCATTAGGGAACCTTCTTTTTAAAATTTTGAAGGAATATTCTCAAAATATTTCTTGCAATACTACGACCATATGTACATTCCATTAGTACTATGGCCGGTGGCTACTAGCCAATGAGTAGTGGTGGCTGGTGGCTAGTGGCCAATGGCTAGTGGCCAATGAGCGATATGAAAAAAGCTCAAGACAACATCACAAGTTTACTTAACAATGTTTGAGATGTTGAATGTTTTTCATGTAGATATGAAAACCATTTTCTATAAGCTTTCATTTTTTAGGCTAAACTAATTAACAACCAAAATTTCCACACCAATTTGAGTTGCATTTATAGAAATATATTCATACAATTGCGTCCCAAAAAAAAAAAGTCAGTTTATGGTAGCTATGCCCAAACTTTGACGTTGAAAATATATAAGGTCTAATAAATTAGAGCAAAAAATAATTTTCTTGAGAGAGACATTTACAATCTATAATGTTATATAATGGGGGAAGCGATTCCGGCTCCCTCCCCCAGACACGTGTCAACTCCTCCTTGAAGTGGCAGTGTGGCTTGCAGCCTTCGACGAACACACGGAACTGAGAGAGAGAGAGAGAGAGAGAGAGAGAGAGAGAGAGAGAGAGAGGGGCGGCCGGCTGCACTAGTACATACAATGATATTTGGGCAATGATGGGAGCATTACCTGCATGGAAATACCCCATATTTGCTCTAATCATGTCCAAAAACCTCATATGGTAATCTAGTTGATTGTTCACTATGTTAAATTGTGCACCTAACAATTGTTATAAATTGACTATAATCTTTAGTTTACACACCTTCATGAAACTTAGTATTAACTTACCCAGTGCATGCATATATAAGGAGGCCATCTCTATGAGCCATTGCATCCATATCAAAGGATAATCAGCTCCTTGTATTCTTGCCTACTAGCCCTAATTGTCTATATCTCCATCTAAGCTCTACCTTGAGAGCGCATGGATGGATGATGCATCACTTTGCAATAGTGCTAATGTAAATTTGGACTTGCCAGTAATCTACTTTGCATCATATCTCTAGCTACTCTCTTTTTGCTACAAGGCCCTATTTTTCTTCTTACGTGGTATCAAACGTTAGGTGCTCATAGCTAATATTATACGAGAAGTACTTGTATTACCTTGCAAAATCAATACCTTATTATATTGGAATTTTCAAATGTTGTTGACGGTGCTACTCTGCTACGCATTTGGCCACTAGCCTTCATAGAAGGCAAGCATGATGGCAGCAACTACACTGTGGAAATTCTCAAAAAAAGTTTGCAATTCTGGATTCATATAAATTAGCGTATACGTGAAGTGCTGTTGATCCTGAGCCTACTACAACAACTTATCCAGCAAATCCAAATCTTGTAATTGCTCCAAATTCTACTCTTCTAAATTCCTTGAAGAGAAGGAATGCAGATGCATCGTGCGTCATTTTCATGTCTGTAAGTGATTTTTTTCTCACTTTGATTCAATATAGCACTAAAGCACGTGAATTTTGGAGCATATTGGCTCATAAATATGAGGCGCACAATCACACCAGAATTCAAAATCTAGAAAATTAGCTTATTGCTAAGAAACTTGCTAATGGAGAGAAGGTGAAGGCATTTAATAAGAAATTTAAGGATATCCAAGCTCAATTGGCTGTTGTTGGTGTGGCTATTTCTCTAAAACTTTTAGCTCGTCACTGCATTTGTATACGTTTAGCCAAATATGATGGTCTTGTTACGACATGGAATAGTCAAGTTCATCCAGCTCCTCTTACATTTAAATACTTGAGTGCAATGTTGCTTGAAGAAGAGCCATGACTCAAACGTAGGGATGGAGACGGTGATGTTGCTATGATAGGCAGTGCAGAAAGTCGAGGAAACTACATCTAAGACAAAGCCCAAGAAGAATAAAGTTACAAGTAGCTACTTTTTTATGATAAGAAAGGTCAAGACTGTAAAAAGAAGAAAGCACATGAGAAGAATGGCACAATGAAAGTTTCTTTTAAGTAAAGAGAATCCTCCAACCATGTTGAGGTAGATCTTGAACTATGAGCTACAATAGAAGAGGTATGCTCATCAACACAAAATCTGTTTATTGATGGTGCTTGGATCCTAGATAGTGGATCATCCCAACACATGACTAGTAAGAAAGATTGATATAGTCCCCTAAAGCCTCTATAGGAACCCATCTATTTAATTGTTGAGAATAATGTAGAATGCCCAACAAAAGATTTTGGAAAAATTTATGTTTTAGCAACCATAGGTGGAACTAAGCAATCCCACAAATCAAGAAGAATTTTCTCTCAAGTGCTACATTAGTTCGTTTCAAGAAAACTAGAGCAAAAATCTTGGATTCTGAAGGCAATACAGTGGGAAAGGGAGTAAGATGCAACAATATTTACTATGGTTTGTTTGCACTTATGATAACTACAAAAAAAGGCACGACTCAATTATGGTAAGCGGGATTTGATTGCTTAAGTATTGCTATGCTAAAAGAGATGCATGGATCTGGGATGGTTTCACATATGTCTCAAATCTCAAATATGAATGAAGTATGTGAGGCTTGCATGATGGACAAGCAAAAAAGGAAGGAATTTCCACAAGACTAATAATTGAGCACAGTCTCCTCTAGAGTTGGTATATGCGGATCTTTGAGGTAAAATGTCTTCTACTTTATGTAGATCTTTCTATTTTTTGTTGTTGGTCAAGGAATTTGATAGAAATATGTGTGTGTGTTTCATTTGTGAGAAGTCTGAAGCTTTTGGAAAATTTAAAGTGTGGCATAAGCTTGTAGAAAATGAGATAGGAAATAAGGTGAAGAAACTTTGCATGGGCTAGGAAGCCTATTCCGGTAAGAGAACTTTTGGGTGTTTTTGTTATCACATGTTCCTAATTCCACAAGAACAAAGTAAAAGAAAAAAGCAAGAAGTGTTTATTTCTAGGATATAGTGAAGGGTTCAAAGAATACAAACTCTATGATAGAGAGTCAATGAAGATACTTGCTAGTCATGATGTGGTATTTGAAGAGGGGTCACATTTGGTGGAGAAAACAGGTTTTCCACTTTCTTATCAAATGAATAATAACTCACAACTTGTGCCAAATCAAAGTCTTATCAAAATTGAGGAGTAGGAGTTGTATGATGATGAAAAATCAAACAAAACCAACCAACCCACTGTAGTATCACAAGAGAAGCCACTACCAAAGTCGGATTAATAGCTCCATGATGATTGAAATCCTCATGTTCACAATCCTTGTGAAGAAAAGGGAAGTTTGTGAAGGTCAAAGAGAAAAGAGAGAAAAAAGGAGTATCCGAACACATCGTCAACATAGCTCTAGTGTGACTGAAATTGTGAGTTCTATAAAGGAGCTAGCCTCCATCAAAGAGACAATGGATGATCCAAATTATAAAGAAGAAATGCAGTCAAAGTATGACAACATAACAAAGAATTACACATAGGAAATAGTGGATCGGCCACCAAAGAAGAAGGTCATCGGAACCAAATAGGTTTACAAAGTTAAACACAAGCTAATTGCTCATTGAAAATCTACAAAGCAAGCTTAGTAGCACAAGTTTCTTAACAAATTGAAGGGTTTGATGTGAGTGAAACCTTTCCACATCCCAAATGACCAATATTTTCCTTGTAAATCCTCCATTGTTGTTTTCCTTGAGTGCACTTGTGTTTTTCTTTTCCAGCACATGCACTACTTGCTCAAGGGTTTTCAAGGTTTCTTACGGCATTCAAGCTTGAGCGGTCTCTCTCAGCCTTTTGCACATTTCCATTCATTTGGTTTCTATCTTAAGATGCGGATAGGTTATCAATCTTTGTTCCAAATTTAGGTTGTTCTTCAATCTCGCCTCGTAGGCTGCAACATAGCATCTAAATGCTCATACCCCTTCTCAACTAAGACTGATTTTCTTGATACAGTCTTTGTCTCTTCCAAACCCTTGTTGTTTTCTTTGCTCTTCTATTCATGTCTCCATTGTTTCTTTGTTTGGTTTAATTTTTTCTTCAAGGCTTAACCTCTTTGCTTTCATTTTGTCTTGTTTTGCTTTCTATAATTTCTAATGAGTCCTTACTAGCCCACTTTTAAATTTGGTTTTTTTTTAAAGGTTCCACTCATCTGCCCACTGGCTGGTTTTTTGGTGCTTCCTGAGCTTGAGCTCTCGTCATCACTTTGATCAAAACTATTGGCTCTGAATTAGATCTACTTGAGCAAGGTAATATCTTATTTTTATATTAAAAAGAGAAGGTCAAGCTCCAGATGGCTACATATAGCGGCTCCCTTTCTATTGACCCATTACCCTTGTTGGGTATTCAAGCCCTAGTCTGGTTAGTGAAGCCCATGGGAAACGGTTCTTCTACATCATGCAATTCAATCCGAGTTTATTGGGAAATGACCTCTATAGCATGCAATCCAAGTTTAGTGTGCATGGAACATCTTTTATTTAAGGCTTCTTTTTGAATCAATACTAGCAAGAAAGAGAATATACAAGCGTTCTTTTTATTACTGTGTCGAGCCTCTTCTATCTCTCTCTCGTTCTCTGTTTTTCTGCTCCTCCATGTCATGGTTTCTCCCCGGTATCACCCAACATAGCCGTTGTGCACCTAACACCTGGTATCAGAGCCTTTCTCTTGGTGTTGGCTTCTCAAGATGCTCACTGGCGGTGCTTCTCAAGAAGCTCATGTCCTCGCAGAGCCCAAGGGAGGTAGTTGTTCCTAGGCGGGCAAAGGAGACGCAGGCAGGCATATCACATATCAAAACACTGTCTGTAGTAGCCAGTTGGGAAATTTACATGCATTTCAAAAGGTTGTGCAGAGTAGTAGATTTTCCGAGCATCTTAAAACACTTGGCTGCTTTGTTGACATAGGATCTGTTGACAGAAAGTAAAGACAACGCTCTCCATTAACTGCCTCTCAAAACGCTGTCTTCAACAGTGTATTTTCAACACTGTGATTTTGAGAGCATCTCAAAATGATCTGTTAGTGGCATTTATAGGCAGTTTTGTATTAGGCTTCTCAAAACACCCTCAAAATTGCCACAGACAGTTTCCAACACCTCGACAACATCCCAAAAGGCATTGAAGGATCATGGGTAGTTTTTTGAGCATATCAAAATGCTGCTGCCTGCAGTTAGTAGGTGAGCAATTGGTGCTCCATATCAAAACGTATGTAAGCAACTACATCAATAGAGTGGTGTCCCAATTTGATGATGGAGAAAAGCCTTGCAAAGGGACATGCTTGGTTTTGGTTGCTCGGAATAATGTGCACCTGCATGTATCAATTCTTCATCAACTCTACAAAGCTTGAAGTTTTGTGTTTCAACTCGGATACATATGCCATATATGTCAACTTTGTGGCTTTTCTTATCAATAGAACATAGCTCACAGTGAAGCACTGGCAATCATTCATGAGTATTTGCTTCAACAACATGGTATACGACTTCAAACTCAAAGCTTATGCAGCAGGAAAGGAAAGCTCATTCAACGGTTCGCTCAGAACACTTGACATATACACAATCCAAAATTTTATTCTATTTTTCTTGTTAAGTGTCATAGACTTATGGTTTAATCTTTTCTCAACAAAATTCTCTTTTTTAGTCAAAGACTCTTTTATCTTATCCGTTGTTAGTCATGCCATTGTAAAAAATTGTACGGGCTAGACACTACCACACATAAGTGGTAAGACCTCCCAAAAATATTTGTTCTCAGCCCATTTTTTGTCGCGCTTCTCATGAGGTTATTGGGTACACCTGAAACCCAAGGTTTGGTAGTGAACCAAAATTTATTGGTAGCTAATTCTTCAACCTACTTTCTATCTATTCAAGGGGGGGTTATTATCATAGCACCAGGTTATGGATACACTAGAAATCCTTGGTTGTGAGAGAACCTAAAACTCACGGTTGACGAGTACACCAAAAAATCGAGGTATCATAAAGTGATCTGTTTAGTTTAGGCTTGAGGGGGGGATTGTTGGGTATTGAAGCCCTGGTCTAGTTATTCAAGCCCGTGGGAAATGGTTCTTCTACAACATGCAATTCAGTCCCAGTTTATTGGGAAACGACCTCTATAGAATGTAGTCCAAGTTTAGTGTGCATGGCACATCTTTTATTTAAGTCTTCTTTTTGAATCAATACTAGAAAGAAAGAGAATATACAAGCGTGCTTTTTATTACTATGTTGAGCCTCTTTTGTCTCTCTCTCATTCTCTATTTTTTTTGCTCCTCCACGCCATGGTTTCGCCCCGGTATCATCCACCATAGCTGTTGTGAACCTAACAACCCTTCCTCTTCCTTTTGGCCAACATGGCAGTGGCGCGCACAGGCCGAATGCTAGCAAGCGTCCCCTCGAGCTACGGGTAAAATGCTCTCCCCTTGAGTCAAGACCTCATCTACTGCAGCCTCGAGATGCGGATAAACCCGTGGAGCTGTGGGCACTCTTAAGTTCTCAGCCTCCCTCTATGTATCTTGCGCATCTCAATCCAAGAAAATATGCATATATATATATATATATATATATATATATATATTGAACAAGCCTTCAACTCCTCACTATAGCTCATGGCTGCATACAGACAAGAGCCTTCATAGGGCGATTGAGAGAGAGAGAGAGAGAGAGAGAGAGAGAGAGAGAGAGATGCATGCAGGAGTCAAATGAAGGAGAGCTAGTCGAGGAGCTCTCCTCCTCCTCGAGCTACAAAGAAATAGCTTTCTCCATCATGCAAAGTGTAGCTGCTTCTCTCCTCACATCCCCAAAGAAGTGGCAAGGTTCCAGCCTCAGCTCCCCCGCCACACTTGGTAGCCTGCCTTCTTCCGCCGTAGCTACCCGTATGCTGCACAACAAACTGCCTGTATGCTGCACAACAAATTGACCTCTCTCTATTGTAGAGATAAAACGCTCTTCTGGCCATGCCCGCACCTCCATCCTTCTTGCATCATCTCTCTCTCTCTCTCTCTCTCTCTCTCTCATCAGCCGGAGAGGATGGGTGAAAGATGAGGAGGGACATCCAATAGAAGTACCTGCAGCTGATCAAGTGGCCATTCAACTCTACCTCTGCAAGTGTATTGTCTTTGACGCTACATTCGGAGATCCATGGGCCATATTCAATGCAACTTGACTCTTGGCAAGCCGATAGACGTGGACCCCGAAGGCGTTTTGAGGCTCACCGTGCTTAGCCCAGCAACACCGGTTGGCACCGGCTGTCCTTCAGGAAGGAAATACACCAATAGGCAACTTTGGCTGCCCTCAGCTCTGGGTAGATGAAGGGTCTATTGTTAAGTTGGGGTGTGGAGAGACAATGGATGCTGCGTGCTGAGATTCCCACTAGAATTCACAATATATAGTGGATTTTAGAGAGAGACAATTCACATGAGCTGAACATCATTTCATAATTGCTCATCCTCAACGTGAGTATACACAATAGCTTTGACTCACCCTTGAGTCTAAGTGATTCTTTGCTTTTGCACTTGAAAGCATGTAGCTCTAATCATATCGATTTTTCTCTCCATTAACACAGGCAAAGGTAGGAAGAGGCCTGTAGTTACCTCTTTCGCCCCTCGATTGGCATTTTAACTTCTTATCTCTCTCTCTCTCTCTCTCTCTCTCTCTCTCTCTCTTTGCTATGGCGCAGTACCAAGCCTTGCCCTTAAATTCGATTTTCTTTAAGCCGTTAGTGGAAATCATACGTGCCAGCTACTAACTTTTTCTATCTTAAATGTGTGGGCGACAAACATATTACCGGCATTAGCATTGTTGTAATGGTTTGAGTAGATAATCTTTCCTTACTCTTTGCCAATATACCTGTAGTTCTTACTTTCTCATTTTACGCGAGAGAGAGAGAGAGAGAGAGAGAGAGAGAGAGAGAGAGAGAGAGAGAGGGAGATGAGAAACAAGATTCTTTACAAAGTGGTAGCACCATGCACACTACTCCCATGCTGATCGGTGCTCCTCCTCTAGCCAACCTCCCCTCATATTCATGATTGCTTCCATATGCAGAGTAAGGGAGCGGAGCAAAGGAGGTCACTAACATGGGTATTTGTTAATGCGCTAATTGCAAGGTGAAATTCTTACACGTGGGTATAACCTAGCCTGTAGGTGGAGCAAAGCTTGAAGAAGGCTTGAAGGCTTGGTGGCGGGTCCGCCTCAAAAGCTGAGAGCTTTTGGAAAATCTGCTTCAACAACTCTCAATAAGTTTCTGGATCCAAAAGTTTTTGGAGAGAGGTCGCCAGAGGCAGCCAGCCATACTAGTTCCAATAACATTGAAACTTGCTTTGTTATCATTTGTCTAGATTCTTAGCACACTGTTGAACGAAGTGATCTCTTCCATAACTATCACATAATCCAAAGATTTTTGCTTGTTGACCCTTGTTTAGATAACCTCGCCTCCACATTTATAGAATGGAGCTTTTGGTCGGGCAGCTAGGTGGTGCTCCCATTGGATCTTGTGTCCTAGGTGAATATCTTCTAGGCTTGTAGTTTTGGTTTTCATGAACATAAGTGTATTTTCATCCATGGTAAATTGGTTTCTAGTAGTTTGAGCCACATATGAATGTTCCGTATCTTTGTTGACACTAGCCCAAAATGGACTTTCCTTTATAATATATGCTACATCCTTGAGTTCTCTCACACATGGGTTTCTTTAGGTTCCTCATATAAATAGTTGGTGGAATCATTGGTTGACTTATGAGTGGCTCGATTGTTTGTGTGTAGTATTTCTCATCATAGGCAAGGGTGGCTATTGGCCCAATACAAGTTGTAGTTTGTCTCCTCCTTGTGTTGCATTATTGGGTCCAATCTAGTACCTTGGAGGTGGTGGAAATTGTTGCACCAGTGGAGGTCCATATGGCCTTTCCCTTATGTAATTTTGGTTGTAAAAGAACTCACTCCTATCATAATTGGTGTATTTCCATTCAATGGCACACGACTTCAACACCTCAAAGCATTGACTGCTTGTGGTGGATACTGCGGTCTCAGATTGGTTCAATCTCCGGATAACTTGTTCGACCACTTGATCCATGTTTTGTGTAATCAAAGTAGGAGCCCTACATTTTGTGTAGCTGACTCATTGGTTGTAGAAGAGGAACTGTAGGTGTTTGTGTCTACATCCTTCGTTACCTCTCTGTACGTCTTATAGTTTTCGACCAGGTACAACGCTTTCTTAGCAACTTGTTTGAATGTTGTGCATGCTTTCAAGTGCAAGTCCATTTTGAGAGGTTTTTTTCTTAGGCCTTCTATAAAGAGAACCTATAAGAGATATTCTTGTGGAAACTCTCGTACAAGACATATTCCAATGTATTATTTGAAGCGAAGCAAAGCTTCCTTCACCTTTTCTTTATCCTTCTTCTTAATAGCATAAATTTGGAAAATCGTGTTGTGCTTGATTTCCCTCTTAGAGAATTCTGTGGAAAAATCTTGCAAAAATTGATCGATATATAGAAATCCTTGGTTGTTTAATGGCTAGAGCCAAGTCAATGCTTTAGAGATATGTTGTTGATTGAAATAATACTTTGCTCATGTTCTCAAAGGACTCACCCTTTTAGTTTTTGACCTTGTTGTTCTGGAGACAATTGGTCTATGCACGCTAGAGGTGACATAGTAGTGATTGAGGTACTGATGGAGTGGCCCTCCAAAGTACATATATTCATTAAGATCTTTGCGGCTCATTGTTGAATATCTTTGACAATATTTGTCTAGCATGATTATTTGTGTATATCTCTCCACTTTGTACGTGAATACATACAAGCATTTTGGCTCCATTAACTCCTTTACATTGGGTTTGTCCCACTTGTAATAGATCATTTTCTCACCATTATCATACTTGTATAAACCCACATGTGTATTGTCCATGTTGACATGAGTAGCCACATTCACTTGCTTAAGATTTTCATTAGGAATGTCCAGCTTCAGTGGCTTCTCCGCATGAGACTCGATGTCAATCTTTTCCTTTGTGCAGCTAATCCCCACTTATCCACAATAAAGGGATTATGGACAACTAAATACCCACTATAATCTATGGCCTCTATGAGCTTGAGGTCACCAAGTCTCTCTTTTAATTTAACTTAGTAACGATCCATACTATCTTTATAGATTTTGGCACCTTGTTCATTTTCAAACTTGTATTGCACGCGCAAAAGTTTCATATTTGGTGCAGTTTGTGATGGTCCCCCTTCCATTTTGGTTTCCTCCTTGAAAATCACACTTTTGGATCCCTCATCCATACAGGTATAGGATCTCTCTAAAGAAGTATCAAAAAGACTTTCCTCCAAAATAGGCTTTAAGGTTGGCAAAGCCCCTTGAAAAAAACTTCCTTTTGTAGAAATATGGCTTGGCTGGTCTTTAACAATAGGATTTCTATTTCAGTATGGCTTGACTAATCGCAAACACACCAATAAAATTATGCTTGCAAAACCTTGACATGTTACCTTTGATGGTGCATCCAACCTTCCAATCAATGTCAAATCAAGCTACAAACTCAGATTTCCACAACCTGTACAAAAATCACTTGGTGGCCACAAGTTTACAGCCGCTCGATTAGTCAAAATCTGCTTGAATCAAAATTTTATTGCACTTTCAATACAAAATTCTAATTTGCTTATAATATGCACAACTCAAATCCAAATTGAATTTTGAAAAGACCACTATGATCTTAGGGACTAGTAGCATGATTATTTGCGTATATTTCTCCACTTTGTACGTGAATACATACAAGCATTTCTGCTCCATTAACTCCTTTGCATTGGGTTTGTCACACATGTAATAGAGCATTTTCTCACCATTATCTTACTTGTATAAACCCACATGTGTCTTGTGCATGTTGACATGAGTAGCCACGTTCAATCGCCTAAAATTTTCATTAGGAATGTCTAGCTTCAGTGGCTTCTCATTATGCTCGACGTCAGTCTTTTCCTTTGTGCCTGTTAGTCCCTAATTATCCACAATAAAGAGATTATGGACAACTAAATACATGTTTCCTTCCTCTCATCAAAGTATTGATCTCCACTATAATCTATGGCCCCTATGAGCTTGAGCTCACTAGGTCTCTCTTCTAATTTAACACAGTAACGATCCATACTATCTTTATAGATTTTGGCACCTTCTTCATTTACCAATTTGTATTCTAGGCGCAAAAGTTTCATATTTGGTGACGTTTGTGATGGTCCCACTTCCATTTTGGTTTCCTCCTTGAAACTCACACTTTTGCATCCCTCATCCATATAGGTATAGGATCTCTCTAAAGAAGTATCAAAAAGCCTTTCCTCCAAAATAGGCTCTAAGGTTTGCAAAGCCCCTCGAAAAACACTTCCTTTCTAGAAATATGGCCTCACTGGTCTCTAACAGTAGGATTTCTATTTTGGTATGACTTGCTTGATCGCAAATACACCAAGAAAAATTTTCTTGCAAAACCTTGACATGTTACCTTTGATGGGGCATCCAACCTTCCAATCAATATCAAATCAAGCTACAAACTCAGATGTCCACAACCTGTACAAAAATCACTTGGTGGCTATAAGTTTACAGCCGCTCGAATTAGAATTTTATTGCACTTCCAATACAAAATTCTATTTTGCTTATAATATGCACAACTCAAATCAAAATTGGATTTGGAAAAGACCACTATGATCTTAGGGACTCGTAGCATGATCATCTGCGTATATCTCTCCACTTTGTACATGAATACATACAAACAATTTTGCTCTGTTAACTCCTTCACATTGGGTTTGTCACACATGTAATAGAGCATTTTCTCACAGTTATCATACTTGTATAAACCCACATGTGTATTGTCCATACTTACATGAGTATCTACGTTCACTCGCCTAAGATTTGCATTAGGAATTTCCAGCTTTAGTGGCTTCTCCTCAGGCTCCACGTCAATCTTTTCCTTTGTGCTTGTTAATCCCCAATTATCCACAATAACGAGATTATGGAAAACTAAATACATGTTTTCTTCCTCTCATCAAACTATTGATCTCCACTATAATCTATGGCCCTTATGAGCTTGAGCTCACCAGGTCTCTCTTCTAATTTAACGTAGTAACAATCCATACTATCTTTATAGATTTTGGCACCTTGTATATTTTCAAACTTGTATTGCAGGCACAAAAGTTTCATATTTGATGCAGTTTGTGATGGTCCCACTTCCATTTTGGTTTCCTCCTTGAAACTCACACTTTTGGATCCCTCATCCATATAGATTTAGGATCTCTCTAAAGAAGTATCAAAAAGAATTTCCTCCAAAATAGGCTCTAAGGTTGGAAAAGCCCCTCAATCGACACTTCCTTCTGTAGAAATATGGCTTGACTGCTCTCTAACTGTAGGATTTCTATTTTGGTATGACTTCCGTGATTGCAAATACACCAAGAAAATTATGCTTGCAAAACCTTGACATGTTACCTTTGATGGTGCATCCAAACTTCCAATCAATATCAAATCAAGCTGCAAACTCAGATTTCCACAAGTTGTACAAAAATCACTTGGTTGCTATAAGTTTACAGCCGCTCGATTAATCAAAATCTGCTCGAATCAGAATCTTATTGCACTTTCAATACAAAATTTTATTTTGCTCATAATATGCACAACTCAAATCCAAATTGAATTTTGAAAAGACCACTATGATGTTAGGGACTAGTGTTACTCCCGTATCAATCAAAAGATCATGGATAGCGATATATGTACCTAGTGTCAGAATGAACTGAAGCTTAGTACACAGATTCCTCATAGCTTCTTGATACCTGCTATGTGGTTTTTATGTGGGTTAGAGCACTTTAGATCACTCAAAATCTAATTCTTGGATTTATTCGGCGGTTTTTGGTCTTGGAGGACTTTTGTCCTATTTTCACTCACTTCTTGAAGTTTTTTGGTATCCTTGCTTTTGGAAAATTAGTTTGTATTGGTCTCTGCTACAAAACTGTATAGTCTCTGTCCAGAAAATTGAAGAGGGGGTCATGGATCATGATCCATGTTCCATCAGATCTAAACCTCAAACTTGACTTGGTGTTTACCTGCAGTCGAAGGAGTCTCCTCCATTGCTTATTATTGGATTTGGAGAACTTTTTCTTGATCAAAGGTAATTTTTTGTGTCTACCTTGTTGTTTTTTACTTTCAACTGGTCTATTTGTGATTTGGTCAACTTTTTGCTGTTTTTGGCTATAATGTCCTTTACAAAAGTTTCCCCCAATGTTGTTGGCTACTCACTAATTCAAATCTTAGCTCTGGATGATCAAGGAAGTCATGGATCGGTGATCCATGTTCCATCACATCCAAACATGAAATTTGGTCAGTCGTATGCCTTCACCCTATAGAGGTCAAATTTTCCCTGATCTTAGAATTTGGATTCCAAGAAGTCCAAAAGCCCCAAATTTTAATCATTTTCTCAAGGTTTTGTGCCTTTTGCCCAATTCCTTGAATTTAATGAGTTTAATGTGATAATTTTCCACGAAAAATGTATATCTAGTGACCTTGAATTACACAGGATCCTTTGGTATCAATTTATACTTAAAAATTCTCAGGGGGTCAAGGATCGCGATCCTTGATCTTGCACCATTTGGCTTGAAACTTTCCAGATCAGCACCCCTTTTTGCACTTGTTTTTGATTTGTATCAGCATGTGAGTTCTAACCATCAAATTTTTCAAATTAAAAAAAGAAAAGATATATTTTGCCCAATTTGATGGTTGTAGATGCTACCTAACGTACTACTAAGTAATGAAATAAATCCTATGAACAAAAACCAACAAATAGCACAAAAGTGAAAGAAAAACATGATGAAACAGTACTTTCAAAGCCTTGAATAGAATGCAAAATGAAATGCTTTCATATCTCACTCACAACTCATAATATTAACCTTTGAAGAATAGACGTAACAAGTCCCTGCCTTCTAGCCTCTACCAAGCACTAAATCCCGTGTCTAGCTGTCTGACTGCTAAAATGTAAATGGAATGGAAGTCAAAATCAAAGGTCTCTAAAGTAAAAAGCTACGACTAGGTCACTCACCACCTAAGGATCACTATCCTTGGCAAGTACGCCAATGTTAGCCGGTCGCCGTGACGACGTTGAAGAGGGGGAATGGGGGAACACGCCCGGCACAAACACAAAGGCCTCTCTATAGCTCAGGGTATCCACAACACCCCTATCCTCTCGGAAAACACCTTCAAAAGCACACTTTACACTAACTAACCACCGCCTGCTCAATTTCCAGTTCTCACACACTCCACAAACCCACCACGAAAAGCACACCTACTACCACGATCTGTCCCCACTGTTGCACACACTCACAACCACTCAATCTCACTTTTTAACACAAAACACCGTCGGTCCGGGGGGGCACACACTTCCACACAACCGGAACTGAGCGAAAACGTGAAAGTAGGAGAAAGAGAAGGGGGAAAGGGTACTACCATCACTATGGCCATTTTCAAGAAAAAGTTACAATGGAGTTAGCTTGTCAGAGAACTCCGCTTTGCAGGCTTCAAACGACACAAAAAAAGCCCTTAATTTGAGTAAAATTTGATCCTTATAGGGGGGGCCTTTAATTTTGGAATTTACACTTTAATTGGTCCATTTGGCACCTTGATTTGGCATCAGTTGGAAGGGGGAAACGGCTTTACTTTTTCCCTCTGCTTTCTCTTTCTCTCTTTGCACTTGGGGGGGGGGGGGGGGGGGGGGCATTAGTGATGTCGCTATTGCCCCCTAGGCTTCTCTTTATTTTTTATTTTCTCCTCATTATTTTTACTCCTTTGGGGCTACCCAAAATTTGCACTGCCCTTTTGGCTCCTCTTTGACCCTTGGCCACCTTTTCTTAGCTCTCTTGACCTACCCTTCACTAGCTTCTTCTCTTTCCTCCTTTCCTTTGATCCAGCTTCCACCTTGCTCTCACTTTCATTTGGCCGGCCTCGAAATGTCCCCCTTGCACTCCTTGCACTTGGTCCTCCTGGTCGCCCTTGGGTTTTCTCCCTCTTTCTCACTCTAATGCCATTGGTTGCAGGACCCTCCTCTTAATAGGCACCGGGGAGGCATTAGCAATGTTGCTACTGCTCTCCCCCCTAAAGCATTCCAAAATGGGGCCTCCAAGGCCGCGGGAATGACCCCTTCATCGGGGGCTTCCACATCATCAGCTACGGCCAACGTGCGCCACAGACGCAGGACTGCCGCCAGATACAACCCTCAAAACCGCCCCCTCTCAGTCCAAGCAGGGCTGCATGCCGCCTGGCAGCGTCAACCCGTAGGGCCCATAAGGGCCCGCCATCGCCACGAATAGGGAGCTCCCCCTTTCTCTCTTTGATGACCCATTGGAGGGCGGCGCTTGGTCTATATAGACTAGCCTGTGAGAGCCTCCTTGAGCATGTGGGGTTAAACTCCCCTGCCATGTGGCAGCGTGTGGAGGCCTCACCCCTTGACTCCCCTTCAAATCCTCGTTGCAAGCCTCAAAAAATCTCCTTTTTTGGCCACTTTCCAGTAGGTGTAACTTGTTCCTCCCAGGCCTAAAACGTGAGCCGTAAGATCTGACCAAAATCTCACATTCCTGGCCTGGATCTACACAATCCTCGTTGCCTCTTGACTTTCCCAGGCTTGCCCAACAAGGCCGCCAAAACACAAGAAAATTATCTGTAAGCACCCCTCAAAGGGCAGTCCCCAATTTTGACCTGTGGTATCTTGTGGACCAGGAACCCGATTGATGAGCTGTCAATTTGTGCTAGTTCCACATGATGCATACTATCTTTAAGAACCTTTGCGAGTCCAAAAAGATGCCAGATGGTGCATTCTTCAATGCGGGAAAGTGGGCTCAAACCTAGCCACGGACAAAAGTTCAATTGATCATAACTCGCTATCCAGAGCTCCGATTCGCAATCCAAGAAGACAGGCATGCCCCATAACTTGAGCTCTACGAATGTGTCCACTGAATCTACCTAGGCCAACTGTCCCCAGCTGTGCCCTGTCCCCAGGTGCCCTGTCCGTCGGGGATCTGCTACACACTCTACCTTTAAACTTCAGTACCTTGCACACCAGGGCTTCGTTTGACGAGCCGTCTATGTTGTGCCAAGGGTAGGACTAGATGGGCACAGTCTGGGGAATGTGCCAGACACACATGCAGTAAAGGGGTCTATATATGGAAGAGGGCCAGGGGCCTATATATAGGATGGTTGGGAGGTTATTCGCATGTCTGTCTACCCGTTGGCCTCACATTGGTATTAGAGCAAGGTGGAAAGGAGGGGGTAGCAGGGAGCTATGGAGGTGGGAAGCATGGAGTTCTCTCTGGAAGCATGGCATTCTCTCTCTCTCTCTCTCTCTCTCTCTCTCTCTCTCTCTCTCTCTCTCTCTCTCTCTCTCTCTCTCTCTCTCTCTCTCTCTCTCTCTCTCTCTCTCTCTCTCTCTCTCGTTCTTCTTGGAGGAGAAGAATTGGGTAAAAGAATCTAGGAGAAGCCCCTGCATGGATTTGCATGAAGTCGAAGCAGGAGACATGGTGGCCCGCGGGAATAAACCCTTAATAGCACCTGAGCGGTTTTGCCGACCTGCACAAAATTGAGCATGGCGGCCATCATGGGGTGTGCAGTAGCTAGCTGATTAGATCTCGTCATGGGCACGGCGCGAGGCGAGCAATCCTGCTCGTGCTATGGCTTCTTCTTCCCCTGCGCTGTTGCTGCCATGCCTGGAACCAGAGTTATTTTAATTTTTTAATTTTATTTTTTTACAGGGCCGCCCAGAGAGGGGGGGGGGGGGGGGCTTCGGGCTGCTTTTGGCCAACCGTGAGCGAGAAAGGGGCGGGGGGGGGAGTTAATGAGGTCAAAGGGTGGGTAATGAGGAAGAGAGAGAGTGCATTATTATGCCTCCCTTGCGGGTTGTTCACACACAGCGAGAGAGATAATGAGGGAGAGAGAGTGAGAGAGGAGGAGGAAGAGGGAAAGAAGAGAGAGAGAGAGAGAGGGAGAGAGAGAGAGAGAGAGAGAGAGAGAGAGAGAGAGAGAGAGAGAGAGAGAGAGAGAGAGAGAGAATATAGTGAGAGAATGGGGGGAGGTGCGGTCTGCCGGTGGGAAGAAAACAAGGGGAGGAGAGAGGGGCGTGTGTGAGGCCAAGGGGGGTGGATAAGAGAGAGAGTGTGGAAAATAATAAACGAGAAAAATGGAGACCCGCCATAGGGACAGAGATCTCTGCTATTTTATGCGCCCTTCGGGGTCTAGTGATAAGGGAAGATGTTTTTTTTGGTGGTTTTCTTTATCTCCGGCTCCCCGAATGGTTGGTTCATGCGGTTCTCGGCTTTGAAAACCGAGAAATTCAAATTCTCAGGCCGGAATAGAGGGCGGTGAGGCTAACCCGGTGTCATTAGCCCTCCCCCTAAGGTTAGGGGCATTCATGCCTCTAACTCATCTATTTGATCATTGTTGTCGTAAGTGGAGGTTGATGGTGTATCCTCATCAGGAATGTTGATAGGTGGAGCCTGATCAAATTGAAGAAAATAAAGTTTGAGCCACCAACTATTTACCCTGGTTTTATGAAGTTTTCCATTAGCTTCCATAAGCTGGTAACTTCCATTGGCATACTTTTTCTTGATGGATGAAAGGGCCCTCCCATTGGAGTAGGAGTTTCTTATCTTTGCGTGTGTCGAAACGATTGTCGTAGTGGAGCACCAAAATTCCTTTCTTTAATTCTTTGCACCGAAGATGCTGGTTAAATCTAAGTCGTCTGTGCTCTGCCTGTGCCGCATGATAATTGATTGCTTCTTCTCTGTAGCTGCAGTCTTTCCAAGTCGATGATGTGATCTCTCAAATGCATGTTGGGCCGTTGAAGTTGGCTTGCCATCCCTCTGAGGCTTTGTAGTTGCACTTCAATGGGCAAGAGTGCTTCCTTGCCAAATACCAAATGATACGGTGTGAATCCCGAAGATGTACGGAATGAGGTTCTGTAGGCCCACAAAGCTGGGAGTAGATACTTATCCCAATCTCCAAGATGATTGTTAACCTGCTTGGTGATAATTTTACAAACCATTCCATTCACTTTCTCCACTAGGCCATTACATTGAGGGTAATATGGTGAGGAGTGCCTCCTTGTAATGCCAAGTTTTTGCATTAACTCTCCTACCAAGTCTGCTCTAAAACCTCATCCTCTATTAGAGATGATTTCTAATGGTATGCCAAACTTGCAGAATATGTGCTCATAGACAAACTTATATTCCTCTACCACTGTGATTCTAGTAGTGGTTGTAGCTTCCGCCCATCTAATCATATAGTCTACTCCCATGATGATGAAGAATTTCCCTGAGTTGGCCCTAGGCAATGGCCCTATGGCATCTATACTCCATTTTTCAAATGGTCCATATGAAAGGATAGGTGTTTGTGGTTCAGGCATGAGTGACCTTGTGCCGGACTTTTGACACAACTTACAAGTCTTACACCAGTGGTGTACATCACGATTGAGGCTAGGCCATACAAAACCAGCCTGCAAGATTTTCCTACTTGCTATATCTAGGGCAAAGTGACCACCACAAACACCATCATGACAAATGGAAATTACCCCCATAATTTCATTAGAGAGAGGGACCTTCCTGAGTATTTGGTCCTTATCCTTACATAACAAACCGTCATTGATAAGCCGATACCTTGTGGCCTTCCGGGTGATCCATTGCTTCTGTCCCTTTGTTAGATCCAGTGGACATTCCTCTGTTTCCAAAAATGCATGATGTTAGGTAAGGCGTTGATAGCCGTTTTTCGGCTTTCCATAATTGCCACAGTAAGCTACCTCACCCTATCAAATCACTCAAAAATTTTGGTTATCCCTACCATTTCACTGTACATAGGCGTGTGTGAGTTAGAGACTTTCTCCATATTTTCTTAAAAACCCTCAATTAGCTAGTCACTGGGCTAGTTGAGCCCAAAAAAAAAAAAAAAGTATATTATGGCCCATTTGTGTGTAAATATTTTATTGTATATAGAGCCTAAATAAAATGATTTTCATAATTATTTTGGTATTTATTTAAATATTTATACTTAGGTGTGTGTTATTTATGCTATGTACATTGACTCATCATTACCATATTTTTTCTTACCATTTTGCATACTATTTATTCTATATAAAAATAATTTTATGCAAGCTTCTCTTATTTTTGGTGTAACTCCATCCCAATAAAAATCCAAAAAAACTAGGTTTATTTATGTGTATATTTTTTCACTATTGTCATTTTTTCCTTCCTACATCTATTCTCTATTACTCTCATAAATTAGACCACCAAAATTATTCATCTTTTTATGATAGACTTATAATGAGAGAGATTTATTTTGACCCCTTTATAAATTTTCCACCTATATTATTTATATTTGACATGTACATAGTTTTTTAGACCCCTCAATATTTGATTTTCTTAGTTGTACTATTCATTTATATCATGATCTCAACAATATCTTCAATTATAGACCTACCAAATAAGGTCAAGGGTATGTGGAATGCATGCATGCACCATGGGGAGCTCACTCTTGGAGGTATTCAAAAGAATCATCCAAAGAAAGACCTCACAAGGACCTTGTGCAGTGGAAAAAAAAGTCGGTTTTGCTGAATTTTTAAAGATCACATGCTCCCCGAATTTGGAAAGGTGATACAAACAAAAGTTGTAGCTCGTGAGCTGAACTTTCACCTCAAATTTTTTCATATTTTTTTGAGATACGAGTTGTGAGCTATGATTTTATTGGTGGACCCTAGTTTGCCCATGCCATGCAGCCACAGTCCCTCTTCCACTTTATCATTTTCCTCTTTCACACGCACTCCTCCCTCTCCTTCCCACTCCCAAACCTGCAACTCCCATGTCCTAATTCACCCTCTTCACCATTGCCACATCTCTCACACCTCCATAGCCTTCATCCTCCATTTCTACACCCTATGTGTCTCCCTTTCTCTCTACATATATGTCCATATGACCATACTCTCTTCAACTTTGTAAAGAACTTCAAAAAATTAGCAAAAATCCAAAGATAACCTCTGCAAATAAAGGCTTTTATCATGAATTTTCCAAGGTTTGAAATAACATAGCTTCATCGACACGCGCTGCTTCGCCATGCTGACTGCTTCTTCTTCCGGTGCTGTAAAGAGGTGAATGTCAACTTCTCCAAAGCTTCAACCTCTCTTTACAAGCTCATCCCTTCTCTAACTTTTCTCATCATATATCTCACCATTTGGTGAATGATTTTGTAAATATTGTTTAGTGATAATTACTAACTACTAACCACTAACCTTATTGTAAAATGCACCCTCTACTAGAGTAGGCACTCCCAAATTATTCACTCAATCCTCTCTCCTTTCATCCTCAATAATTATCTTCCCTTGAGCCCACATCCATGTGACTCAAAGGACAAGAGAGACCCACCCTCATTAAAAAAAATAAAAAAAATATGCATAATCTTTTATTCCTTCAAATAAACTTGATTAGGCCTAATCCTAATCGGGGCTTCTAAAACCTATAAATAGAGACCTTCTCTCCCTTATAAATGAGCACATGATCACACTACAACACACCATTCTCAACACATAACACACCACTCTTCAAGCCTATGTGTGTAGAGTGTGTGCATTGTGAGTGCTCTATTCCATCACTACACATAGGTGCATGGAGAAGCTTGAAGTTAGTTATGCCATCTAGAGGAGTGGAGTGATACTATACTCTGCAATCACACTTGTAGCCTACTCTTGTCCATAAATAAGATTCATAGTTTTGGGTGCAATTGTATGCTGCAACTACGACTCTTCTCTCCAAATTGATTTGATAAGTTGGCTCATTAGGTGGTTAAAGGTATATTGTCCTTGCAGTTTGTTGTGCCATTTCATGCTTGGTGATTTGAGGGATTGTTGAATTGTTTGCCAAAACTTTCAATTGTAAGAGGGTGCTCGGTGAGAGGGCTCCCGTGACCCTAAGACAATTTGTGTATTGGCAACAAGGTCAAGTTTTGTGTTGTCTCTCTATTTCTCATCAAGCTTTGTGTGCATCTAGTCTTTAAGGCTAAGACTGAGTTGCTCAAGTTGATTTGTGCTCTTTACCTCTCTCTGGCATGGTGAATGTTTGTGTTTGGTGTGTGTGGCTATCTTGCATTCCCCTCTCTTTGTGCGTTTGAGTACAAGGAGATATCACGTGCGTCCTAGTTCGCATCTACAACTAGGTGGTGCCCCTTTTCTTGTTTGGTTTTTGGCTGTGGGTTATTGTTGTCTCTGATTGTGCTTGCCCCAGCCCCAATTGAGCAGCACGGGAGCCTCTAAGGGTGTTTAGAGTCCGCTCTTCTTGTTGCCCGCCCCGGACCGCCTCAGTGTCACTACCTTGAAATAGAGGGAGCTTTAGCTTTATAGCCCCAACCACCACTTCTTGCAATCTTTCACTTGCTAGGGAATTTGCTTCATGGTTTTGAGCCCTTGGGATATGGTGTAATTGAACTTCTTCAAACTTACCCAACAAGGTTTTTACACAGCTTAAGTGAGTCCTCAAGGTAGGATTCTTGCATGTCCATACTCTATTTATTTGCCTTACCAAAAGTAGAGCATCCCCAAATACGTTAAGACGCTTTTATCCCTTGCAAGACACACCATTGTAAACCCTTGGTTAGTGCTGGATACTCAGCTTCATTGTTAGAATGTGATTCTATCAAATGGCCAAGCGAAAATACCTTGATACCTTTGTCATCAAAGACCACAATGCATACAACTGCTTTGTCAGATGCTCGTTTGTAGGCTCCATCAAAGTAGAGAGAGTGTCCTCTTTCTACTACCAGTGGCTATGGAAGTGGTTGAATTTCTTCCCCTTTAGATTGCTTCACCTTCTTCTCAAAGTTTTGGTAGGTCACGAGCCCCCCCAAGATTTCCCTTGTGGTGCTTTCCACATGTACTGTGTAGTCAAATTCTTGCAGACGAAGTAGCCATTTAGTAATCCTAGCAAAAACATCCATGTGTTGTACAACATAGGGAAACATCTCATCCATGGTTAGAATCACAAACTGCCTAGGCAATTTATATGACCTGAACTTTGTAGTTGCAAATCTAAGGGCTAGGATTAGGTGTTCCACATGGGTGAAACCTTTCTCTTGCTGCCATCATTCGACTGGAGAAGTAAATTGGCCTCATGAACGATGTTGTTGTATCCTTCTGGAGTAGCACAGCGCCCAAGGAGTCATCACCCACACTTGAGGTGACATAGAATTTTTCATCCCTTAGGTGGTGAGATAGTTGGTAGGGTGGTTAAGACCTCCTTTACCTTGTTGTAGTGATGTTCGCTCTCCTCATCCTAGGTGAAAATGGATCTTTGAGTAAGCTGTTGCAGTGGTAGAACAAGCTGTGATAGTAGATGTATGAATCTACTCAAGTACCTCACCTTTTGTAAAAAAGAGACCAGTTGATGTGCGGTTCTTGGTGAAGGTAGGACTATGAGTGCGGGCACCTTACTTGGATCGGAGTTGATGTCTTTTGCTGAAATTTCATGACCTAAAAGAATGACTCTACTTTCCCCAAATGTGGCATTTGTCCACATTTAATTGCCCACCTAGGCTTTGCAACCTTGCCAAACCCTCAGTTACCTTTTCTAAGTGTGAAATGCGAGGGCTATATATACAAAAATCATCAATGAACACTCTTATGGATGTTCCAAAGAATGGTTGAAAGACATATGTGATATCTTTGGAATGTGGCAGGTGCATTTGTGAGACCAAATGGCATAATTCTGTATGCAAAACAACCCCATGGCATAATGAAAGTGGTTTTTAGCTAATCTTACAAGGCTATGCGTATTTGAAAATACCCAGAATAACCATCACACACCATGTAGCATTCAAAACCCGCCACTTCATTCAAAATTTCATCCAAGAAAGGGAGAGGAAAGTGGTCTCTCTTTGTAGCTGCATTTAGTGGTTTGTAGTCAACGCAGACCCTCCACTTACCATTCTTTTTTGGAGTCACTACTACGGGTGACACCCACTCTGAGTTTTCTACAAGATAGATGAACCTTGCTTCTAGTAGCTTCCTTAACTCAGCCAGGAGTGCCTTTTCTTGTATGACCCCTAGACGTCATAGCTTTTGCACAACTGGTTTTACCCCTTCCTTCAACTTAATATGGTGTTCACTACTTTAATACCTGTGATTCTTTCATAGTTGTAAATGAACAGGTTAAGAAATCCCATCAACATTTGCAAAAAATTATCTTTTTCCTCAATTGTTAACTCCTTAGACAACATACTCTTCAACCTAATTTCTCTTATGCCAGGTGATTTACTTTCCTCTTCATTGCGTTGCCCTTCTGGTGACGGATCGCTAGTTGTGCTTACCCTTTTGGGATCCCTCATGATGATACCCATCACATCGATGGAACTGTCACTTTCTTCGGTGGACGTGGTCTCCTCCTCAGAAGTGGAAGACACACTAGTGGTTTCATTGGCCTTATCAAGATTAATGGATAGCCCTCCCCCTCAGTAGGCATTACAAAAACATCCACTTCTACCTCAGGTGTTGAAAGATTTTATCTTCACAACACTTACCACACCTACACACTTTACTTTTGCGTTGTTTGCCATCTTTGCCTTGCATGGAGAAGGCCTGTCAAACTCGAGCCCCTGCCAAAGCATCATATCTTCACTCATCACACAAATTTGCACACCTCCATCAATGTAGGTGTTTCCAACCCTCTTAACTTTTATGTTGACGTCGACAATTGGAAGGATGTCATCCATGTTGCAACCATTTTGGACTTACCATTTTGTACCATTGCCGCCTTACCTTTGGTGCAAGGTGTAGCAACATGTGGCCATGTAATCTTTAGTCCTTGCTCTGCCACATCCAATGTTAGATCATAGGGCCTAGAACTTTCCCCTAACTGGAAGTCGGTGATGCCTAATTTCCATCGTGGCCTTGATGGTCTCTTGCTAGTCTCTCCTTTCATGATTCTCTCATAATCAAATTGTGTATCTTTCTCTCTCCTGGATCTTTTTATAGTCATGGCTTCAAATGGTTCTACAAAGGTTACCTTCTCCTTACCTTACTACGGCATTTCCTTTCTCTTCTAGCCTTATGATGTTTATAGGGCAATCAGGTGGTGGTGCCGGTGGAAGAGGTGGAATGGGTGCTTGTGGTGGTGCTGGGGTGGACGTAGAATTTGTGTTGGTGGGGCTGGTGCTCGGGATGGGGGTGTTCTTTCTCTAGGAGGTGATAGTTGGTTCCTCCTACCTCCTCTATTATAGTTTTGTCGTGGTTAGGGACAGTAGTACATACCGTGACCCTCTTCTCCGTAGTTGTAGTAGTGATACTCACTGTTTTGTAGTCGTGCTCTTCCCTCGTCTTGATCTCTTTCTTGATTCCTTCCTTGCTGTATCAAGTGGACAGACAAATTCTGCAGTTGGTCAGTAATATGGGCCAACATATCTTGTTGGTCATCTCTTACCCCAAGAGCCGGTGGTGGTGGAGGAATGGTGGTTGTTGTAGTTGGTCGATGCGATCTTCTTGCTTCTGTTGACTCGGTTTCTTTTGCTTTCATTCGCAGCTTCATGTCCTTAAGGCGAGCATTCTCGACGGCTAACTCGTACGTAGTTGGGAATCTACCCTTGACCTTCTCCTTGAGAAGCAGCCATAAGCCATGCGTGCACCAGTCCTTTTTTAGGAAATCAGGTTTAGCTTCCCCTCTTGCCAATGACTCAAGCCACCGTTCCCACAAATCCACAAATTTGGACTCATAGGTGGCATATTCTAAAAGACCCTCCTGCTTCAAGTCTCTCAACTTGTCCCACAGCTTCTTTGAAGTGGTACCTCCCCCAAAGCGCCCTTAAAAGCAATTTTTACGGGCTCCCAGTTATCCTTAGTTGCTTGTGGAAGTGCGTTGTACCATGACCTAGCTTCTAGCTTCATGAGATGCTTAAAGATTCTAACCCAGGATTCATCTATATCTTTGTTTCTTACTACACATGCTACTTCAAAGTCATCTAGGAAATCTGTTACCAAATCCTCCCCCTTGTTTCTTTTAAACATTGGAAATGCTCCACTTGCCATGATTACTTAGAGAGAGAGCTAGAAAGACACATTGCTTAGCTTGCAATCAAAAGTTTTTTTTTCTTTTCTTTTTCTTTACAAGGAGGCGTGTATATCCTTTTTATACTAGAACATAGATTAAAATCTCAAATGGTACATTTCCTTGTACCAAAGGTAAAACAAATGGCTGATCTAATTCCAGAACCTCAAAGAAGCGCTCCCCACCAAGCATGGTGTCGATAACGTGCTGCTAGTGAGCCTTCAAGTCTAGTATTACCTTGATTGAGCGTACTAGTATCGGAATGTGTGATGTGCCTTGCGGTAAGTTGTACTGATTCATGTGAAGCTTAGAGGTGCTTAGTCATTGTCCAAGCTTGTGGGAGAGGGTGGTGTTCTTTACTGAAACAAGCTCAGTAGATCCCTGGTCTCTCTAGTGAGAGCGTGAGCATGTGTTTCTGTTATCTGTGCTGCAGCATCAAGTGCGACTTGGAAACTGACTGTGATAATTATCTCAGTGACTTGAGTTACCCGATTCTCAAAGTAGAATAGTGTTGATTCTCTATTGTGCAGAGCTCCCTCCATCTTGTCGTTGTGGGTTGGTTGTTGGTTGCGGACATGGTTTCGACTTTCTTCTTCTTCTTCTTGGCACCCGTACTATGTATATCCATTGAGTTTGGTGTGTTGGTTGACTCTCCCACTGCAAATCGATTACCGTTACGCCTGGCACTCGAGCTTTGATGGAGATGCGGAGTTCGTCTAGTTGTGCTTGGAGATCTTCTTCTTATGTTGTCCATTTAGCGAATCCTGCTAACCATTCATCTATCCACAAAAGTTTAGGGGTTTCAATCTTGTAAACTGGAGGGTTTCATGAAAGGATCCTCCGTGGGGGCACCAAGAAAATGATGCCCGGAATTGACATGCCATATGGGGTGTCCTCTACACCACACATAGCCGGAACATCCCCAACCATCATCTCAAGGTAGGAGTAATCCTAGAGTTAGAGAGGGGCACCACCTAGCATAAGTACAGCTAGGACGGAGACATACATGGCCTAGGGTAGCAAAAGTGAGATGCCCTCTAGGTAACCAACATGAAATGGTGGTACAACAAACGTCCAAATGTAGAAAATGCCTAATCAACAATTAGGAGTGTTTGTATGAGGGAGGTATGTGACAAGGTCGGAATGGTCGGTATGTGACAAGGTCGCACCTGATGGAGCACAAGCAGAGTGATATACAAGAGACAAAACATCCCACAAATGTGGGAAAGCAAAACTAAGGAGAACAGAGAATGGACCCCAAAGATCAAGACAACATGGCACCCTTTTATTGGCAATGATGATACTTACAAATGGTGGTCTTGATGGCTACAAACCTGGCTCTTGGCACTAGGGATGCATGATGGAATGCAAGCGCCATATGGTGCATGGTGAAGTTGGAGTTAGCGGGAAGGCCAGTTGAGGGAAAACATCAAGACAATGCAACCACACCGATGACGTCAATCACCAACATCAAGAGCGGCCCAAGGTGGCATGGTGTCAATGCATTCAATCCAAGCGTGCTCATGTTGCCTTGTGGGAGAGTAGTGACTACCTTATGTGCATGGAGTGGTTGTGACTAGTAACTCAAACATGGTGTGGTGGAGAATGGGGAGAATAGTGATGTTTCCAATGCTAAAATTCCCAAGCTTGCAACTCAACATGATGCCATGAGCTCTCTAGCTTGATGGTAAATACTCTATCCAGGGCTTTACGAGTCTATAAGAACCTTAGATCTGGTCATATACTAGAAAATCAAGGCATATTTGGAGAGACCGCTAGTAGAGTAGACACCGAAGAGAGTGTGAATCAAGGAGATCACTTGGACAATGTCTTTGAAGAAGTCGCAGACACTTTTTCAGAATCAACATCTGAAATGTCTTCCTATTCGACTCATTCAAAAACTAGATCGACAGTGCGATATAAGCACATACTCTCTTTTTATAAGACTAATTTCCATGGAGCTCAGGTTAGCTGGATCCTAGTGAAGAGTATGCTATTCGCATTGATGACCATGGCATAGAGTTTGAAGAGGAAATAAGGGCAAACAAACAAGGAAAAATGTACATGGATAGAAACGGAACTAAGTATTTATAAGTTGAAAACCCTGATGTGATAGACAAATGGGGGTTAGAAGTAAATACCATAATTCCAGATATGGCAGCAAAAGAAGGACCACCGACTTTAGAATTCAAGGGATACGATCAAGTTAATTTGAAGCCTCTGAAACGGCTTAGCACAGATAATCCTAGGATCGGAGTCTATTGTTGAGAGGATAGAAAAGTCAAAGATCTTCTATGGACTTCTCATGCCGAATCAGGACAATTAACGCCCATGAAGATCAACTATATCTTTAAAATCAAAGACAAGGGTTCAACAAATCTACCAACCTACCTATTTAGGGATTTTTATAACAATAACTTTGTTATGATGACTCCTGAAGAGGTGGAACAAACCAAATACTAGGGGTACTCCATAAGGGATTGGATATTGGGCCAAGGACTAGAAACTATTCCAAGAGATGAACTCCGCGAGAGATCTTTTGAGAGTAATGTTAAAAAACCAGAAACTACCTCGTCACGAAGAAAATCGGGTGACACTAAAGCCAGTCCTGGGCTACATGAGTCATTATTTCCAACAGACTAGTTTGAAGGACTCGGAACGGGACCAACTTCTAGGAGACCAGAAGTTGAACCAAATAGACATGTCAGACCAGCTGATTTCTAGAAATAGGTAACAAAATACAGTGGATCTAGTGATCCATATGACCACTTAGCAAGCTTTAAACAAGTGCTAAGAGCAGCTGATTTCTAGAAATAGGTAACAAAATACAGTGGATCTGGTGATGCATATGACCACTTATCAAGCTTTAAACAAGTGCTAAGAGCAGAAGACATATTTGATTTCCATACTCAATTTGAGGGGTTTAGAATGACATTAGAAGGAAAAGCACTAACATGGTTCCAAAACATTCCACCAAGGTCAATCATGGACTTACTTACATTAGCTCAAGGATTTTTAGCTGCCTCGGACTTATACTACACCAAAACTTTCACCGATGTACTATGTAGCTAATCAAGGTGTTAGACCTGCGATGGTAAGACCCATGATTAAGCCAAGAACTGGAAACTGTCATAACTGTGGTGCAGATGATCATTGAAAAAATGAATGCCCAGAGCCTAACAAGAACCTTAAGCCAGTTGAAGCTTATTGCATAAAATGTTGCAAGAAGGGAGGACCCTTCCTTGAAGGTTGTCCAAAAAATCCTTTAAACAAGGGTAAAACAATAGTGAACGTAGTCCAAGTGATACCTAGTATCTCATCTGAGAGTGAACCGATTGTTCCAATCAAGGTAATCACTAGAGCCCACGTTAAGAAAAGGAAACATAACTCCTCTGATGATTCGGAGAATACTAAAATTTTCTCTCAAAAGACCAAAAAAAGCAAAAGCAAAAGAAATGAGATGAGAAAACAGAAACAAAGGGCTGAAATCAAGGAGAAAACAAAGAAACTTTTCCAGGAAAAAGTGAAAGAAACTGGAAGTGAAATCAAGGAAACCACTTTGAAATCTAGAAGATCAATTTAGTAGATAAAAATTTTGAGCCTATTAATGCAGCCTTGGAAGCTTACCAAGCAGGACTTAAAGCATACCAAAATATGGAAAAAAAAAGAAAAAATTATCCTTCTCTAGACATGGAAGTAGCTAAGCTTGAAGCTTATAGAAAATTTGGTAAGAATTACTCAAGAAATGCTGGAAAAACAAAAACCCAAGATTGTAAGTATGGAAAAACCTGAAGAGCTTGTGGTAGAAACAAGTAAAGAGAAATCCGAAGTGGTGGTAGAACCCCACTTTGAAACAAAAGAGCCAAAACTCATAGTTCCTGACAATGAAGATGCCTTACGCAGTCGCTATCGCCAGAGAGAAACAAAGGAAGGCTCAAAGACTTCATGAGTATGGGAAAGCGGTCCCTATGCAAAGTAATAGTGACCAAAAAGAGGAAAATTAGGCAGAAGCTGAAGGCCAACTTGTTCAAAGGGCTACTAATATTGAATAATTACAATGAAATATGCAAGACATGATGAACATGATGCAAGAATGGCGACTTAGTTTTCTTGGAGGTGGAGGCGATCGTGGTTGTGGACATGGTACAGGAATGGCCCAAGCATGTGAAGCTCAGCGTAATGCCAATGTAAGTCATGGACAAGGTATTTTTGAGCCGTAGAGGAGGTTTATTCCTACTTATAATTGTGGTGAACTTGGTCACATCAACACTTATTGTTCAAAGCGAACAAGCATGGGAGGTGATATGTTCCCACTACCCTAGTAGATTCTTAACAGGGCTAGTGATTATGCATCGGATCTATGGTGAGATCAAGGTACTGAGCAGGAAAATCAAGCTTCAACCTCTTGTGGTCATGTGGGTATTGTGCGGGTTGAAAAGAAAGAAGCAGATGTGTTGCCCGTGGGCAAAAGAGAGAGGGAAGGCTATGCTGCACCAGGTCCTAGCAAAAACAAAGGGAAAGAGAAAGAGGGTGAAGATGCGAAATCCAAGAGGAAGAGAAGACCCCATAGACGATTTGAAGTAGCAGATTTACCTTTGGGAGAAGGCCAAACAACTTACAGTTTGAAGGAAGATCTGATTGGGAGGAAAGTATATTGTACTTTTGGACAATTGATGAATATGGTGCCCAGACTCAAGAGGTAGTAGAAGTCATTAGTGAATCCAGAGAAAGATCCAAAGCGTAGATAGCTTAAAGTGTTGGTTGTGGGAGAGTTACCCAACATTTGTCTTGTAGTGAACGCTTGGCACAAAGGTGTGGGCATGTGTCAAGAGACTAGGTCTCATTACATGTGGAAGCTTTGGGTTTTGGATTTGACTAGAAAACCATGCCAAAGTGAAGTGTTTGGGGATGATTAAGCATTTGGAAGTTGAAGTCTTTAATGTGAAGGTTATAGTAAACTTTCATGTTGTACCACTAAGGTGGTCCAGGGCAGGGCAACAAGAGAGGAAACCTCTAAACACCCCTCAAGGCTCCAGTGTTGCTCAATTGGGACTGGAGCAACCACAAGCACAAGACAACAACAAACCCTCAACCAATCCCAAACAAGATAGGGGAACCACCTAGTTATGGTATGCGAACTAGGACGCAAGATAGATTTTATCACAACCAAGAAGATGCACCACAAAACACACACAAGCAACCTCACACCAAGACACACACAAAATGGACCAGAGAGAGCTAGAGAAAAGAAAAAGGGAGAAAAATGGATCTTGCATACTAGCTTATTTGTGACTTGTAAATGGAGATGGTTTGTTATGATGCTATGATAGATCTTGTAAAAACATAACTCAATGCTTAGTAAATGCTAAACATTGCCAACACACTCACACTGTCTTCGGGTGTGGGAGACCTCTCACCACAATACGCTCTTACAAGGGACACAACATTGGCATTCAAAAACACACTAAAACACTTTTTAAAAGAAGATCAAACGATAGAACTCAGAATACACAAGTCACCTTGAATTCATAACCGTACCGCACGTGGAAGGACGAAGATTTAAATGTCAAATCACGCCTTTGATGCACCAAACCTCAATTTATTGATGATGGAGGAACATATACAATAGTGGTTTTGAGACTTTGAACTCATACTCTCTCACTTGCAATGTGTAGCTTGAAATCTTCTCTCACACCAAAAGTGAAGCTCGCAAAGTGGTTGCTACACCTAAATCTTTCCTCACGCATAGAGTGGTGGGGTGCTATGTGAGATATCGGAGGTTATTTTACAAGAAGTAGAGGGGCCTACTTATAGGTTGGAGACTCTCATTAAGATTATTTGGAAATCCTAAATTACAAGCTAACAAATCAGGATTATGATTTTTTTCTGAATATCAAAACATTGCGGGCCTTCTTTGTTTGCTTGAGTCATGGATGTGGGCTCAAAAGAGAGCATTATTGACGATAGATAAAGTGAAACTAGAGTTTTAAGGAAGGAGAGAGAGAGAGTTACCATGCACATGTCTTGAGGTGAGGTGTCTTTCATGGTTAGGTCATTGGCTATTTTGTGCTAGTATGTAAGTGGTTAGTGTTAGTAATTTGTAGCTAGTAGGATGGGGTAAAATTACAATGCATATCCACTCAAGGTGCATTATGTGATTTTTACAATGATAAAAGTAAGAGAAGGATGAGAATATACACAATTTGATGGAAACCATAAGATCAAAAAGGAATTTTCCACCTATCTCCTCCAGTAAATGAAGCGGTTGTAGAACTTTGTTGGTGTAGTTTTTGTGACCATGGGAAAGTTGAATTTTCCATAATAAAACTCCTCCTTCTTCAGAGCTTGTGCTTGGTTATTTTTTTATTTTTTCTCTTTTTATAAAATGATGAAGAGGTTATGGTAATATGAATTTGATTCTAAAGGAGAGAAATTGAGCTATATGTGTGTAGAGATGATAATTTTTTGAGCTATGAAGTAAGGGGAGATGAAAATAGTGAATAAGATGAAGTAAGCCGTGAAAGTTGCAGGTTTAAGTGAGGAATGAGTTTGTGTGTGTGTGGAAGTGGGAAAGGAGGTGAGAGAAGACTATGGGTTATTTTGTGAGAAACGTGGGGAGACTGGTGTACACTCAAAAAATCCTATCTCACCGCTGGTAGCTCCAAAAATCATAAAACAATTTGAGGTGATTATTCAACTCGTGGCTACATTTTCTTTGTTGATCACTTCTTCATATTCCGAGCGGAAATAGGTGCCAAAAATCTCACCAAAACACTTGTTTTTAATGCCTGCAAAAGTCTTGTAGTGGTCCCCTATTTTGTTGAATTTGTACAATGCATCCAAGAGTGAACCCCTCCATTGTTATATCATGATACAAAGCATCCAACTTCCCTTTACGCATGCATGGAGGAGGATTATTGTTGAAATAAGAAATATATACATGGTGGGACTAGTGTATGGACTATTCATGGATTTTAGCTCAATGAACACATGGTGTTAGAATAATAAGTATATAATAAGAAAAAATATGGAAGAATTATGGATATGGAAAAAGATATTGGAATCATATGATATGATCCCTCTTTTGTATTATTTTGGGTGAAAGAGGAAAAGGTATGCAAGTAAATGAAAATACTATAATAAACGTGACTAAGGGAGTAGAAATCAATTTTTTGTTTTGACGAGGGTGAGAATGAAAATGTGGAGGTGATTTGTATAAAATAAAAATATGAGGCTAGAGTATGTACACATTGGCAAAAAGTATACTTATGGTGCAAGAGGATGAAAGAAGGCATGCATAGGTTTAAAAAAGACACACCTAAGTATAAATATGTACATAAAATACCAAAATAATTCTAAAAACTCACTATATTTAGGCCATATATACAATGAAATATTTACACACAAAAAAGGTCATAATATACTTTTTTTTCTATTATTTTTTAATTTTTGGCTCAACTAGCCCAGTGATTAGCTAATTAAGAGTTTTTTAAGGAGATATGGGGAAAGTCCCCTAACTCACACACGCCTATGTACAAATGAAATGGTGGGGATAGACACAGTGTTTGGGTGATTTAATAGGGTGAGGTAGCTCACTATGACAATTTGGATAGCCAAGAAACGACTATCATTAGCCCTCCCATAGGATGATGGTATTTTTATGTACCATCATACAACATCTTTTCCAAAGAGAGTGCTTCAGAGTCCTTGAGGATATCTTTATTGTTTGGCCCCTTGGAATTTTGTCTCGAGTTACACTCATGCTTCATGGAACAATACTTACATGAGATAGCTGCCCTTTGATAGATCTTTGGTAGATCCTTTGGTAGAAGGAGACTCAAGTAGGGCTTCAAGCGATATCGGTTTACCTTCTTGGAATGCTCTTTCCCATTCAAGTCCGTAAGCCAATAGTAACTTAAATTGAAAGCCTTCTTAACTATGTATGGCCCCTGCCATCTAGTTTCAAATTTGGCATCAAAATGATTATTGAGTCGATTGTCATACCTTAGCACGAGATCTCCTTCATTGTTGCCTATGTCCTTTAGTTTCTTGTCAAGCTTCTCCTTCACTTGTGTAGCTTCCCTCTTGTAGCACTCGTATGCTGCTTCTCTTTTCCACTCAAGCTCAGCTAAGGTAAGAAGTCGATCCATCCATGCTTCTTGATCATCTTTTGCTGCTTTCCCATGAAGTCACATTGTTGGAATGTTGAGCTCGATTGGTTGTAAATACTCTTGACCATAGACCAAGTGAAATGGTATGAACTCCGTGGCTTCCCTATATGTGATTCGATATGCCCACAAGGCACCATCCAAGAAGTCATCCCACAACTTTGTCTTGTTTTTCACCATCTTTTTAATGATGCTTGCAATGACACCATTAGCTTTTCTACCAAACCATTTGATTGGGGATAGTAGGGTGTACTGTGACGATGTAGAATGTGAAGTTCTTCATAGACTTCTATGAGCAAGCCCTTTCTAAATCCTGGACCATTATCACAAAAATTTTCCAAAGGTGTGCCAATCTACAACAAATGTGAATGTAGACGAATTCGCTCACTGTCCTCTCATTTACCTTTGCCACACTTTGTGCTTCTACCCACCTAGTAATATAGTCTAAAGCCACTAGAATGTAGAGTTTACCATTTTTTGTCCTAGGCAGAGGACCCATAGCATCAATGCCGCACTTTTCAAAGGGTCCATTTGCAATCACGACTTGCGTTGGACCATAAAACAATCTTCTATTCCCGTTTACCTGACAATTGTGTCAACTTTTACACCAATGTTGGAAATCCATATGCAAACTTGGCCAAACATACCCCGCAAACAAAATCTTCTTCACAGTTAACTCTTGGCCAAAATGACCACCACATGCCTCTTCATGCAAAACTTGTAGAATAGCTAGAATTTCCTCGATAGTTGGTACTCTTCTGCACACTTGATCCTTCCCTCTTTGATAGAGGGATCCTTCTAGGAAGAGATACATGCTTGCCTTCTTCATGAGTCTCCTCTTCTGAGCCTTTGTTAAGTCTTGTGGAAACTCACCCTCCAAAATGTAGCCAATAATGGGAGTCAATGACTCCAATCCCTGGTATCTTGGTTGCTTGACAGTTTTTGTTGCCACCATGATGACCTACATTTCTTTTTCAACACATGTAACTGCTTGTTATGCAAGTAAATTGGCATCTTAATTTTGTTTCCTAGGAATATGATATAGTTGCACTTCTTCAAATTGATTAAATAATCTACGAATGGCATGAACTTGTGTCCTTAGGCTTTCATTCTTGCATGCCAAATGCCTAAAATCTGCTTCACAATGAGAAGTGCATCCCCTTTTACCATGAGATGTTGTATACCTTGGCCAATGCATATCTTTAAACCATGAAGTAGTGTCTCATATTCTGCTTCATTGTTTCTAGTTGAACCTGGTAGGTTAACCTTCTCTTTCATGACCACCTCTCCACTTGGATTGAGCAACACTAGCCCTCCCCTTTATTTTCCTATGGATCGTTGAAAAGCTCCATCAAAGAACAAGGTAAAAGCATTAAGAATACTTTTTCGTGGTGGCAATGGTAGGGTCTTTATTTCAAGCACCTTAATCTCCTTCTCATGTACCCTATAATTAAGAATCCCTGCTAATTGTGCAGGCACACTATCTTTTACCTTGAAAGAGTATTGGAACTCTTGCAACTCCATAACCCACTTTGAGATCCTAGTACTAAGATTCATTTAAGATGACACCCAAGGAAACAATTTTTTTGCAGTGAGAATTACAAAAGGTTTTGGTAGCAAGTAGGATCTAAACTTTCTCACCACAAACATGAGAGAAAGCATCATGAGTTCTGCCTCCGTGTAGCCTCTCTCCAAGGCATTCATGACCCTACTAGCAAAGTAGATGGGTCGTATCCGGGTACTATGGGGATCTTGTTGTAGCAAAACCGCACCAATTGTTTCTTCCCAACAATAGAGCTAACAAAGAATGTGTACTCCCAACAAGGAGGCATGAGTGTTGGTATCTCTGACATGATGACTTTAAGTTTACAAAAGTACTCTTTGAGCTTATCAGACCATGCAAATTCTACTTGTTGTGTCAACTTTTGCAAAGGGTGAAGCAACTCCGAAGCTAAGTGAATGAAGCGTGACATATAATTCACCTTTTGAATGAATGAGATGACCTCTTTGATATTCTTGGGTGATGGGATCTCAATAAGAGCCTTTGCCTTTGTTCAAGATCCACCTCAATGCCTTTATAGGAAACCTTGTGACCAAGCAAGATCACTTCATCCTCATCTATGTGACACTTGTTGGGGTTGAGTTAACCCCCTATGTCATATAGCTTCTTTAAACCTTCTTCTACCCTTTGTAGATGCAATGATTTTGAGCTATAAATGCAAAATTCATCAATGAACACCCTAATTGACTTTCCAAAGAATGCTTGAAACACCATGTTCATGAAACGTTGGATTGTTGCAGGAACATTTGTCAAACCAAATGGCATGACTCTAAAAGCATGACATTCCCAAGGAGTGATAAAGGTTGTTTTAAATTGATCCTCCAATGAAATCCTTATTTGAAAGTAACCTGAGTAGCCATCACACACAATGTACTTCTCATAACCAGCTACCTCATTTATTATCTCATCCTATAATGAGAGGGGAAAGTGATCTCTTTTTGTTGCATCATTTAGTGGACGGTAATCCACACACACCCTCCACTTGCCGTTTTTATTAGGAGTGACAACAATGGGAGAGACCCACTCTGAGTTCTCCACTAGATAAATGAAACCTGTTGCTAGAAGCTTTCTTACCTCCTTGATGACTCCTACCCTTCGTAGCTTTTGAGCCTTAGGTGTGACCTCTGGCTTCAACTCAATCTTGTGTTGAACAATATCTACTCCACGCACGTGAGTGTAATCTCTAGCATAAAGGCTAGGAAATTTCCTTAACATGCCTTTGAACTCCTCTCTTTCATCCTTTGTAAGTGTTGTAGACAACATACCTTCTAGCATTCCTTCATCTTCCACATTTTGGTTCTCTTGGGAACCTACCTCTTCCAAACGTGGGCAAAAGGTCTCTTGGTTGTTTGGATTAAACCTCACACCCATGACTGTGATGGAAAACTCCTCTTCAGTAATGTTGCCATTACTTTCTTCTTATGAAGTGCTATCAGTCCGTCTCACTTTGTGATGATTCTTCATGGACCTCCTCTTGGCGTTGCTCCTTCATGTCAAAGACAACCTTCTTATGATTTTCATTCCTGAAAATTATTTTTCCACTCTCCCAATCCTGCAAAGCTCCCATTTTCATTATCCATGGTCTTCCTAGGATAAATGGGTAACCATTTCCTTTGGTAGACATAACATAGAAATCCACTGCCTTCTTAATGCCAAAGGCCTCCACAACAACATTTTTGCAAATGCCTACGCACCTAGGCATGCTATTTTTTGCCATTTTTACTTTGATTTCAGGTGTCTCATGGATGTGCATGCCTAGTCTCTGCATGAGTCTCTCTGTCATGATGCAAATTTATGCACCCCCATCCACTAGACCCTTCCTAGCCAATTTTCCTTTGATGTAACAATCTAGCACATGTGTAATATCCTCATTCATTTCAACTTGTGCAATTTTTACAAGAGACACACTCTCTTTAACCTTTCTCCTAGTGTTAACTGCCTTTGTTAAATCCCTCCTAACGTGTGGGCATAATGCAAGAAATTGAGGCCATGAGATATCAGGACCCTTATCTCTCATGTCTTCCAACAGGTTGTATGGAGCCATACCATGTCCAAGAGGGAATTCTTGGAGGTTGATACGACATCGAGTCCTCTTAGCTTCCTTGATCTCCTTCACCTTCTTTTCTCGTCCATTGTCACTTTGTGACGTAACTCTTTCTTTCTCCTTACCTTTTCCTCGGCCACGCTTAATGCCATTTGCTTCCATGTTAACTGCATTTGAATTTGTCACCTCTACCACATGTACATTTGGATCTAGCAAAGGTGGAACTCCTTCCACTCCTTGTGGAGGTGGTCTTGCTCCATTTGGCCTTTGTAGAAGCTGTGGTTGTTAACCCATTTCTTCACCTGCATTCATCATTGGGTGATTCAAGTTAGGTCTCCTTGGCTCCCCATGGTGCCAAGGACAATTATACATCCCATGTCTAGACTCTCTGCAATTCCAACATTGCAAGACTCTCCTAGGTCGTGGCTCTCTCTCTCTCTCTCTCTCTCTCTCTCTCTCTCTCTCTCTCTCTCTCTCTCTCTCTTCTGACTTCTTTGCGTGTGTCTTTGGACCTACAGCTTGTGCAAGGTGAATTGACAAGCTGCTTAAAGATTCATTTAACTTCTCAATCACTTTTGCCGTTACCTCAAGAAGCTCCCTAGGTTTCGATGCTTGTGACTTACCTTTGGGTCTAAGACCTTCTATTGGAACCTCTCCCCTTAGGCACTTGTGTTTTCTATACTTATCAACAACCCTAGTTTCAGCTGCATCATAGGTAGCAGGTGCATGCGCCTCCACCTTTACCTTAAGATCAGGGAAGAGTCCAGCTATAAACCTCTCCTTCTTTAGAAATTCTGCACCATCACTAGGGTTAGCAACATTTTGTATCCATAGAGCCCAAAGAGGTAGAAACTCTTGCTTGTACGAGTAGGAGTCATCTAAGTATTTTTGCTTACGAGATACAGTGTCTTGCCATAGTTTTTGAGTGTTTTGGGGATCAAAGAAGTATCGCTTGAAACGATTCACAACTTTCGTGTAATCCCCCTTAACTTCCTCAAGCAAAGAGTCAAACCAAGTGATAGCATCTTTCTAAGGACCACCTCAAACATTTCTACATGTTCTTGATCAGCTACTATCCTCATGATACGGCAAGACATCTTGAAATTTGCTAAAAATAATTATTCATCCTCTCTCGTCTCTCCAAAGAAAAGAGGATATCCGGACATTTGGCGTTGGGCCTCCATTGAATCAATTTCAAAGTGACAACACATTTTTGTTTTTTCTTACTTAAAATGATTTACGCAATAATGTTTTCTAAATTACAATCTATTCTACAACAAAATAAAAATATGCACAAAAAATAATCTATGATAATCAACAAGAGGCAGCATGACAGGGTTAGGTGATGCAATAATTTCTCCTACTCTTTGGGCACCAAACATGAACACCATAAATTGCTGAAAATGGATCTTCCTACTAATTGCAACATTTATTTTAATGTGGAGTGAAATGGAAGGGAAAAAACTCTATTCTTAGGCCATTATCCATTGTCTATGCATGGCCTAATGCTTAAAACAAAACCAAAATATAGACGTCCAAACTAAGGTCGTATCTAATGAGAGGCAAAACAAAAGGATTTACCGAAGCTTTTATCTCGGTCAACCTCAGAGGACCTAAAATTCTACAGATTACACGCTGAAAATGAAACTTAGTACTAAAATTATGTGTACCTTTTGCCTTGCAATGGGAATGAGAGGATCATACAAATTCTTGTGATTCATGCAAACTACTTGACTATGCTAAAGGTTGAACCTACACAAAAATATACACAAGCCGTCCTCAGTGGGGGCACCAAAATTGAGACGGTCCAGGGCGGGCAACAAGAGAGGCGACCTCTAAACACCCCTCAAGGCTCTAGTGCTACTCAATTGGGACTGGGGAAACCACAAGAACAAGACAACAACAAACCCACATCCAAACCCAAACAAGACAGGGGCAGCACCTAGTTATGGTATGCGAACTAGGATGCAAGATAGATTTTGTCACAACCAAGAAGATGCACCACAAAACACACACAAGCAACCTCACACCAAGACACACACAAAATGGACCAGAGAGAGCTAGAGCAAAGAGAAAAGAGAGAGAAATGGATCTTGCGTAATACCTTATTTGTGACTTGCAAGTGGAGATGGTTCGTTATGATGCTAGATAGATCTTGACAAAACTAACTCAATGCTTAGTAAATGCTAAACATCGCCGACACACTCACACTATCTTAGGGTGTGGGAGACCTCTCACCACAATACCCTCTTACAATGGACACAAAATTGGCAATGAAAAACACACTAAAACACTTTCTAAAACAAGATCAAACGATAGAAACTCAAAATACACAAGTCAAATTGAATTCACTAAACCATACCGCATGTGGAAGGACGAAGATTTGAACGTCAAATCACGCCTTTGATGCACCAAATCTCAATTTATTGATGATGGAGGAACATATACAATAGTGGTTTTGAGATTTTGAACTCATGCTCTCTCACTTGCAATGTGTAGCTTGAAAGCTTCTCTCACACAAAAAGTGAAGCTCACAAAGTGGTTGCTACACCTAAATCTCTCCTCACGCATAGAGTGTTGAGGTTCTGTTGGAGATATTGGAGGTTGTTTTACAAGAAGTAGAGGGATCTTTTTATATGTTGGAGACCCTCATTAAGATTATTTGGAAATCCTAAATTACAAGCTAACAAATCAGGATTATGACTTTTTTTTAATATCAAAATATTGCTGGCCTTCTTTGTTTGCTTGATTCATGGATGTGGGCTCAAAAGAGAGCATTATTGATGGTAGATAAAGTGAAAGTAGAGTTTTAAGGAAGGAGAGAGAGAGAGAGTTACTATGCACATGTCTTGAGGTGAGGTGTATTTTATGATTAGGTCAATGTCTATTTTGTGTTAGTATGTCAGTGGTTAGTGTTAGTAATTTGTAGTAGTAGGATGGGGTAAAATTACAATGCATATGCACTCAAGGTGCATTATATGATTTGTACAATGATAAAAAGTAAGAGAAGGATGAGAATATACATAATTTGATGGAAGCCACAAGATGGAAAATGAATTTTCCACCTATCTCCTCCAGTAAATGAAGCGGTTGTAGAACTTTGTCGTTGTAGTTTTTCTGACCATGGAAAAGTTGAATTTCTCATGATCAAACACCTCCTTTTGTAGAGCTTGATTTTGGTTATTTTATGTTTTTTCTCTTTTTATGAAAGGATGAAGAGGTTACGGTAATATGAATTTGATTATAGAGAGAGAAATTGAGCTACATGTGTGTAGAGATGATAATTTTTTGAGCTATGGAGTAAGGGGAGATGGAAATGGTGAAGAAGATAAAGTAAGCCATGAAAGTTGCAGGTTTAAGTGAGGGATGGAGAGGAATGAGTGTGTGTGTGTGTGTGTGGAAGTGGGAAAGGAGGTGAGAGAAGACTATGGGTTATTTTGTGAGAAAAGTGGGGAGACTGGTGTCCACTCAAACAATCCTTTCTCATCGCTGGTAGCTCCAAAAATCATAAAACAATTTGAGGTGATTATTCAGCTTGTGGGCTACATTTTCATTGTTGATCACTTATTCATATTCCAAGCGGAAATAGGTGCCAAAAATCTCACCAAAACACCTCTTTTTTATGCCTGCAATAGTCTTTTAGTGGCCCCCTCCTTTGTTGAATTTGTACAATGCATCCAAGAATAAGCCCCTCCATTGTCATATCATGATACAGAGCATCCAACTTCCCTTTACGCATGCATGGAGGAGGATTATTGATAAAGTAAGAAATATATACATGGTGGGACTAGTGTATGGAGTATTCATGGATTTTAGCTCAATGAGCACATGGTGTTAGAATAATGAGTATATAATAAGAAAAAATATGAAAGAATTATGGATATAGAAAAAGATATTGGAATCATATAATATGATCCGTCTTTTGTATTATTTTGGGTGAAAGAGGAAAATGTATGCAATTAAATGAAAATAATATAATAAACGTGACTAAGGGAGTAAAAATGTTTTTTTTTGTTTTCATGAGGGTGAGGGTGAAAATGTGGGGGTGATTTGTATAAAAGAAAAATTATGCGGCTAGAGTATGTACACATTGGCAAAAATATACTTATGGTGCAAGAGAATGAAAGAAGGCATACATAGGTTTAAAAAAACACATACCTAAGTATAAATATTTAAATAAAATACCAAAATAATTATAAAAAATCCTTATATCTAGGCCATATATACAATGAAATATTTACACATAAAAAAGGCCATAATATACTTTCTTTTTTATGATTTTTTATTTTTTGGCTCAACTAGCCCATTGAATAGCTACTTGAGAGTTTTTTAAGGAGATATGGGGAAAGTCCCGTAACATCACACACGCCTATGTACAAATGAAATGGTGGGGATAGCCACAGTGTTTGGGTGATTTAATAGGGTGAGGTAGCTCACTATGACAATTTGGATAGCCAAAAAATGGCTATCACCATGTGGCCTGGGACTTTTTCCTCTCATTTTGGGACAACCTTGGTTGTTGAGAGCTTTCGGTGCCGTGCACGATTGGGGCAAGGGCACGATCTGTGTGTATGACAAGAAGGGTGAAAAGAGGGTGTTTGATATGACTACCAAGCAACCTACGGCACTAGAAGATGTGAGAATGATGAATCCGAAGTTACTAGTGAAGATAGTTCTGAAGATTCTGAAAGTACCTTTGCTTCCAACTCCACCAGTGATGAGGGTGAAGTGTCATTCTTGTTGCTAGATGAGGAGAAGAGGGAAGTGGGTAAAATGTTGCAAGTATCAAGGAATATAAATGGGTCAAAGCATGTATTGGTGGTACCACTTTTGGGTGTCTTGGACACTACTTCAATTAGTACTTTGGGACCCCCATTCTCACACTTCATACAAAATATCACCTATCATATTATATATCAATAAATAGCTCTTCTTAAGGAGAATCTAAAGTACAAGGAGCACCAATTTTCAAGTAAATTTGTGAAAATTTCACCGGTCTCCACTTTTTGCAAGTGGTAATACCAAAAGGTGCAAAAAGTGGTACCACCTAAACATGTTTTGAGCCAAATGCTTCAAGCCGTTTAGAGAAACTTGAAGAATTGATGCAACCTAAACAGTAATTGCCAGTGAAGAGAGAGTTGATTCAAAATATACTCAGTAATGATTTGACACAAGGAGAAATAAGGGAGTACTTAAAGATGTTGGATAGGCTTCTAGATCTTTTCATCACTTCATATCAAGAAATAAGGGTTTTTGTGGGAGATCTTGTGGAGATTGAACTAGTTGAAGGGGCCAAGTCAATAAGACAAAAATTAAGAATGATAGGTAACAAGAAAATGAATGCTTTAAAGGAAGAAGTGGATAAGCTTTTGGATGTAGGGTTCATTGTGCCAATGGATATTTCTATATAGGTGAGTCCTTTAGTGATCACTCCAAAGAAAGATGGGCGTTAAAGAGTTTGTGTTAATAACAAGCCATTAAATGCAGTGAACAAGAAAGATCCTTACACTTTGCCTTTCATTGATCAACTTTTAGACGCAATGGCTGGCTTTGAAAGATATAGTGTTTGTGATGAGGATATTTTCAGCTTATCCTTGCTCTTGAAGAACGGAAAAAGACTACTTTTATTACGCCATAGGGTTGTTTCTTCTTTTGTTTCCTTTCTTTTGGGTTGACAAATGAGCTTGGATCTTTTGAAAGAAAAGTGGATTGGATCCTTACCCCATTTCTTGAGAACTTTGTCAAAGGATTCATAGATTGAGATCTTTGTATACATGCATAGGCTCAAAAGCTTGAAATGACTTTTGCAAGGTATGATGAATGCATGGGTCAGTTGAACCCTAAGAAATGTCATTGCATCCAAGGGTTTAAAGCTTCTTGGACATGTGATTTCAAAAAATGGGATTGAAGCAGATCCAAAGAAAGTAGAGACTCTGTTGTTTGCTATCATCTCCAAAAGATACTAGACACTTGGCCACTTTCATCATACAGAAAGTTAAATATCTGTCTTGTTTCATACCTTTGGCATCACAACTATTGTATCCATTGTAGCAAACATTTAAGAATGATCCCTTGGAGTGGTCTCAGCAGTTCACCTGTTTATGGGATATATGGGCCCAAGCTTCGAAAAATGAAATTGCTCTAGCCATGTTAAAAAAGGATTGTTTTGTGGCCAACTTAAAAGAAAATATGAAGTTCAAAGTTGAGCTGAAAAGGAATGCTACCTTCTAGGAAGCAGTCACTATCACCAGGGAGAAAGAATGGAAGTCTCAAAGAATTAATGAGAATGGGAAAGCGGTCCATGTGCAAGGTAATGGTGGCCAAAATGAGGAAAATTAGGTAGAGGCTGGAGCCCAACCTGTTCAAAAGGTTGCTAACACTGAATAGTTACAACAAAATATGCAAGATATAATGACCATGATGTAGGAATTGCAGCTCAGTGTTCTTTGAAGTGCGTGATAGATGAATGGCCTAGGCGTGTGAAGGTCAACCCAATGCTAATGTGGGTCATAGACAAGGGGTCTTTCAGCCGCAACGGAGGTTCATCCCTACCTACTATAGTTCTGGTGATCCGGAGACGTTTTGGTAGGTAAACTGACGCCTCAGGAGGGGGCAAGCTCATCACGTGTTCCAGAAGGAAGATCATTACAAGCTATTTTTGGTATACAACTGGTTAATGCAAGAGAAAGGTCATATCGGCACTTATTGCTCAAATACAATAAGGATGAGATGTGATATGTTTCCACTTCCCTAGCAGATGCCTAGAAGGGCTAATGATTATGCATTGGATATATGGGGAGATCAAAGCTCTAAATAGGAAAATCAGTCATTAACCTCTGCTGGCCATGTGGGTATTGTGCGGGTTGAAAATAAAGAAGCAGATATGATGCCTGTAGGCAAAAGAGAGAGGGAAGGCTATGCTACTCCAAGGCCCAGAAAAAAGAAAGGGAAAGAGAAAGAGGGTGAAGATGCAAAATCCAAGAGGAAGAGAAGACCTCGTAGACGATTTGGAAGCAGCACATTTACCGTTGGGAGAAGGCCAAATAGCTTATAGTTTAAAGGAAGACCTGATTGGGAGGAAAGTAGATTGTACTTTTTGGACAGCTGATGAACATGGTACCCAAACTTAAGAGGCACTAGAAGTCATTATTGAGTTCAGAGAAAGAGCCGAAGCATGGAAAATTCAAAGTGTTGGATGTGGGAGAGCTACTCCACATTTGTCATGTGCTGAATGCTTGGCACAAAGGCGTGGGCATGGGAGAGGCCTACATTGATGGAGGTGGTCAAGTTTGTGTGATCACATAGTCATGTGTCAAGAGACTGGGTCTTATTACATGCACGAGCTCTGAGTTTAGGATTCAGCTAGAAAACCATGCCAAAGTGAAGTGTTTGGGGATGATTAAGAATTTGGAAGTTGAAGTCTTTAACGTGAAGGTTATAGTAGACTTTCATGTTATGCCACTTGACTTGGGAGATTTTCCTCTCATTTTGGGATGAACTTGGTTGAGATCTTTTAGTGCATGAAAGATTGGGGCAAGGGAAAAATTTGTGTGTATGGCAAGAAGGGCAAAAAGAAGGTGTTTGATATGACTACCAAGCACCCTTTGGCGCTAAAAGATGTGAGTGAAAATGACCAATCCAAAGTTACCAGTGAAGAAAGTTCTAAGGATTTGGAAAGTAGCACTACTTCGAGTTTTGGTGATGAGGATGAAGTGTTATTCTTGTTGTTGGATGAATAGAAGAGAGAAATTGGTGAAGTATTACAAGTGTCAAGGAATATAAATGCTTTGAGCCGTTTAGAGCAACTTGAGAAGTTGATGCAGCCTAAATAGGAATTGCGAGTGAAGAAGGAGTTGATTCAAAATATGCTTAGTACTAATTTGACACAAGGAGAAAGAAGGGAATACTTAACAATGTTGGGACAGGTTTCCATATCTTTTTATCACTTCATATCAGGAAATAAGGGGTTTTGTTGGAGATCTTGTGAATATCAAACTAGTTAAAGGGGAAAATCCAATACGATAGAAATTAATAAGGAAGGGTAAAGAACAAATGAATACTTTCAAGGAAGAAGTGAATAAGCTTTTGGATGCATGCTGCAGTGTGCCGTTGATAATGCTGAATAGGTGAGCCCTATAGTGGTCACTCCAAAGACAGATGGGTGTTGGAGAGTTTGCGTTCATTACAAGCCATTAAATGTAGTGACCAAAAAAGATCCTTACCCTTTACCTTTCATTGATCAACTTTTAGATGCAGTGGCTAGCTTTGAAAGATACAATGTCTATGATGGTTATTCAAGATATTTTTAGCTTATCCTTGCTCTTGAAGATCAGAAAAAGACTACTTTTATCACACCATGGGGTTGTTTTTGCTTTTTTTGCCTTCCTTTTGGGTTAACAAATGGGCCTGGAAATTTTGCAAGAAAAGTGGATTGGGTTCTTTCCCCGTTTCTTTGGAAGTTTGTCAAAGGATTCATAGATGATTTTTGTGCATACAGTTCAAGGAAAGAGTATGTTCAAAAGCTTGAAATGACTTTTGCAAGGTATGATGAATGTGGAGGCCACTTGAACCCTAAGAAGTGTCATTTGGCATAGCCAAGGGTGAAGCTTCTTGGACATGTGATTTTAGAAAATGAGATTGAAGCAGGTCTAGAGAAAGTAGAAGCCCTGTTATTGCTGTCATCTCCAAAGGATACAAGACAATTGGCCAATTTTATACAGAAGGTTAACTATCTGTCTCGATTCGTACCTTTGGCATCACATCTACCGTAACATTGCAGTAAGCAGTTAAGAATGATCTTTTGGAGTGGACTCGTGACTGTGACGATGTTTTTGACAAAGTCAAGGAAGTTTTGAGTACACTACCCATTATGCAAGCTCTTGATTCGGAAAAGGAGTTCTATGTTAACCCATCAGTGGGAGATGATGCCATTGGGGCCATGTTGTTGCAAAGGGGAAAGGAATTTCAATATATGAAGTGTGTTAATTATGCTAGTAGAGTGAAGACTCCTCATGAAAGAGATTACTCTGAAATTTAATTGATGATGACAAGTATGGTTTATGCTTGCATACAATTCAGATACTACTTGTTACAAAAGTTGGTCACTTTTATCACCAATTATTCATTGCTTCCTCAACAGTTCAATAATTCGAATATATCAAAAACAATAATGAAATGGGTTATTGAACTGCATGAGTTTCAGTTCACCTTTTTGGTAAAAGAAAGTACTCAGGATACCCTGGCAGATTTGCTCACTTTATAAAGACACTCCTATTTTGGTTAAGGAAGAGGTGGTGCAAAAGAAGAAAGTCCGACTCTTTCCATATTTGATGCTTCATTGCTATATTTTGATGCACAAGGAAAACTTGTAAGGAAACAAGGACTGGAACTTGATGCAAAAAGTAACAATGAGCAGAGTACATGGCTCTCAAAGGTGGGAATTAGACGCTTACGGATCAAAGGAGATGCCTTGTTGGTCATGAAGCAAGTATTGAGAGTAAGGAAGAATAATAATCCTAAACTGAAGGATTTATGCCTCAAGGTGAAATCGTTACCAAAAAAGTTTGAAGCATGAAGTTTGGATCATATTGAGAGGTTTCAAAATGAAGAATCTCATGATGCTGCCCAAGAAATGATCACTTGTGTGTTTGTGTTGAAGGCAAATGCCCCTTTATATCATGGAATTCTTTTATAAAAAAATCTAGGAAGTACTAAATGCTTGATGATGTGCTTTACATGAAAGGAAGTGATTTGGTTTTGTGTCATGTGCCCTGGAAAGAGGAAATCTACATGATTTTGGAAGAAAATCATGAGGGATCTTGTGGAGGACAATTTTCCATGAAGATCACGAAGAAAATCATGAGGGATCTTGTGGAGGCCAATTTTTCATGAAGATCATGCTACATAAAATTTTGCAAGAAGGCTATGTGTGGCCAATCATTCAACGGGATGTTAACCATTGGTGCAAGTCTTGTTTGCCTTGTCAAAAAATGGGAAAGAGAATTTTGAAGCCCAAATTACAAAAAACAATTTTAGCGTTTGATGTGTTTGAAAAATGGGGTCTTGATGCTATTAGACCCTTACCCATGACTAGCAAAAGGAATGCTTATATTTTGACAAACAGTGGATTATTTGTCATGATGGGCATAAGCTAAAACTAACAAACAGATTACCAGTAAAAGGAAATGGAAAAGTTTGTATATGAGCATATATGTTTTAAATTTGGTGTGCCGCTAGAGCTACTTTCTCATAGAGGACCAGGCTTTAGAGGAGAGCTATTTGATATCCTATGCGAGAAGATAAATATACAGCACATGTGAAATACTCCTTATTATCCACAATGCAAGGGTTTCAATGAGAAGTTAAACAGAGAGTTGGTGAAAATCTTGACAAAGATGACACAATCACATGGGAGAACTTGGGATTTAGAGTTGCCTTGTGCATTATGGGCCTACTGAACTACTATCGAAACAAGCACAGGATTGTCTCCTTACCACGTGGTTTATGGCAAGGAATGTTTATTGAAAATTGAAGTGGATATTTTGGCACTCAAATTGTTGTCATTGGGAGATGAAGAGCAAACAAATACTTGGCAGAAAAGGCTATTGGATCTACAATTTCTGCAATTAGACAGAGTTTTGGCTTTAAGCTACTATGAACAAGTGTCAAAGAAAGCTTTAATAGATAAAATCCAATGAATGTATGAAAGATAAGGGAATTAAAAAGGGTGATCTTGTGTTGCGATAAAATAGTAAGCTGGACAATACCTTTGAGAAAAAGTTTCAAATCAAGTTGGAAGGTCCTTTTACTATTTGAACAAGTTTGACAATGCCACATATCAATTGGCAGATTTAGGTGGTGCACAACATAAATACCGTGTTAATGGTTATAGATTGAATAAATACCTAGCATGTTTGATGACAATTATGACAGATGAGATGATGTCAATAGAGGAAGATATTGTGAAAACATCTAAAAATGTGAATGAGGTTTTATTGGGAATAAGCTACAGCAATTGTTCACTCTAGAAACCTATGCTTCTCATGGTCAAGCAGGCTAGGATGGGTTGGCAAGCTATGTCAGACATTTTTTGGATGAGCATAAAGTCATTAAATCATGCTATAATTCTTGCTAGCTAGCCTCATGTACATATTGTTGGGTATGCAAGCCCAATTGTGGTCTAGTGTGTCAAGTGTCAAACCTTTGGGAATGACCGCTTAGGGCATATTTTAACTCTATATATTGTAAAGGGTTTGTTAACTAATTAACACACAACATTTCTTTTGTCAACTCTTTCTCTCTCTCTCTCTCTCTCTCTCTCTCTCTCTCTCTCTCTCTCTCTCTCTCTCTCTCTCTCTCTCTCTCTCTCTCTCTCTCTCTCTCATTTTCTCTACAGCCTGCTCGTCATGGGTTTTGCACGCCATCACCCACCATAATCGGCACCCCAACACTGGTATGAGAGCATGCCCGATCTCGGATCAACCCAGTGCGCAGGAACTGCTGCCTGCAAAGGAGGAAACCGATTGTCGACCTGCATCAAAACAAAAAAAACCGTCATCACACAGGTCACCGTCACTTCAGAAGCATTATTCTCCAGTGTAACTCTTGAATTTCCGCCTCCTTAGCGTCTTGCAAATTCTAGTCATCCTCCACGTTGTTTTCATTGACTCTCTCCCAACAGAGAATTTGTTCAGGCTTATGTTCATACTATATTTAACGGGTCACCTTAATTTGGTCTTAAGCCCCTAAGAAAGTGGGTATTCACACCCTCGACAATGTGTAAGACACCGTCCGTGTTCGGCTCATTAGTCTTTTGGCTCGTAAATTTGAAGGTGTTTTTTCAATCTTAGGAATAGTCCATTGTAGGGACTTAGAAAGTTTCTGTAGTATCTTAACATGTGCATGCAAAGACAGTTGAAGATGAAGACAACCCCTCTGAAAGTTAAGCCAATGCAATAACCAATAACACAATCTTTCTATTAGGATTCTTAAAGACTTCAACATCGCATAAAAAATCGGCAAGTTTAATGGATCTGGCTTCCATACCTGGAAAATCAAAGTGAAGGGATATCTAATGCACAAGAATTTGCGGAGCATTATCAAGCCGCACATCCGCTGCAATTACTAGAGCGTTATATCTAGCGAGCAAGCATTAGGTATTATTTTGACATCTATTGAGATGATTTTATTCATTATCTGGATGACATGCAATCTGCAAATGCTGCTTGGATGGAACTAGAGAAAGTGTTTGGTCCTAAAGCCAAATCTTCCAAAATGAGCCTTAAAATGGAGTTGTATTCTCTTTCAATGCATGATCATGAATATATTGCAGCTTTATACAGATTGAAAAGCATCCGCACTCAGCTAATTTATGTTGAAGCTCCTGTCCTAGATGACGATCTTATAACTGTTTTTCTAAATAGCTAACCTGTAGAAATTCATCAAATTGTCACTATTTTAAAGGAGAAGGACCCGTTGGCTTCTTTGGATGGTAGTGTTACTTCATTGCAGGAATAAGAATAACGAGTACCATGTATTAGTTCTTTTGTATCAACTACATATGTAGCTCGTGGTTGCACTTCCACTGCAAATTCAATCAAGACTACAACTTCAACCAAGCCTACTACAAGCAATAGACCTTGGGTGATATATGGATGCAATAATCATCAAACCAAGGACTGTTTTAGCAGAAATCATTGCATCCACTGTGGAAAGACAAATCATCCTTTAAATAAATGTTTTAAGAAGAATAAGTGACAGCTCAACATGGTTGAAAGTGATGAAGATGGTGAAGCACCAACACTTTTTGTAGACAATGATGTCCTATAGTTTTCATTCTATTTTACATTTCCTTTTATGCCAGTCACTTGTCAATAAGATGTATGGGTTATAGACATTGCCACACATCAACGGTAAGACCACCCTTTTATGTTTGTTCATGAGTTTTGGTTTGTCTCACACTGATAGTTGTTTGAGGGAAGTGCACACACGAACCTATGTTATTGTCAAGGGGGGGACTTCTACTCATAGTTTCAACTGACTGGACTCTCCATGGTATGTATCAAGTCCATATTCAGTGGTTTGGGCTTGATGGGGGGGGGGGGGGGGGGGGGGGGGTTGTTGGGTATGCAAGCCCAATTGTGGTCGAGTGTGTCAAGTGTCAAACCTGTGGGAATGACCTCTTAGGGCATGCAGTAGAACCTCAGTGTGCATGGGGCATATTTTAACTCTATATATTGTAAAGGGTTTCTTAACTAATTGACTCCCATTCTTTCTTTTGTCGAGTCTTTCTCTCATTTTCTCTATAGTCCGCTCGCCACATAGTGCTTTGAGTCTTGGAAGTGACCATGTAGAAATTCATGTACAAACGTTTGATTTTGCCAGGATTCGGTGCTAAGGTTTTGGGTTGTTTGAGTCCCCAAGACATAGCTTTCCATAATTTACATTTTTAGTCGTGCTTTACATCTCATGAATCAGACTTGTACATCATGAGTTTTGTGCATCCGAAGTGGGCGTTCTCAACTTAGAAAGTGATTGCAGCTACATGCGACAAGGGAGAAATGCTGAGATTTGAAATCTCCAAAAGTAGTTGAGGTAATGTGATTTGGTGACCGGAGCAGCAAGTTATGCTTTTGGGAAGGTTGTCCAAGAAGTGCTGGTACTTGAGAGAAAAGATGGAAATTAATTGGGCATGAGGGAGTTGGGAGAATTGGGGAGGAACTGACATGTGGCATGGGAATTATCTCACATGGGAAGGGAAAAGGGGAGAATGAGGAGTATATAGGGCAAAGGGGGTGCCCTTTTCTGTTCTCAATTAGCTAGATAGGCGACTGGCCCACCCATTTTGGTCCACTGGACACTTTCCCCCACACCATTTACTTGGTCATAAGGTCACCGACATCTCATTTTCTACCCAAAAAAGGCAAAAAATGAACCAGTTAAAAGAGGCCTACAAAGAAAGATTTGTCGGCTTAGAAGAGAGGAAATTTTTGAGAATAAAAGATAATAAAGTCCCCCATTTTAATACAAGCAACACCTGCACAACTTCCAGAGAGCTCATTTTTTAGCAGGAAAGAGTACACCCCTGGATTTGAGAGGCCATCTTTCACCTGTTTTTTGCCTATGGATACTCTACGGACATCTCCAGGAGACAAGCTTTGTTTTGATTTCCTTGGTTTATCCTGACTTTGAGTGTGTTTCATGCTTGAAGGGTTTTTCATGAACCTGTAAAGGTGTTTTCGGCATTGCAATAGTTTTTCCTTCCGACGGTGTGACTCGTGCAAGGCTATAGAGGCACTCGTATTTCTTGTCATTTGCACACTAACAACATGTATGCTTTATGCAGTTTTATAGACCAAGCGGACTCCAGAAAGAGCCAATTTGAATGGCAGATGAAGGAGTACAAAGGTGCAAGTTTTTGGCATGAAAAAGTAGTGATTGAGAAGCTGAGTCAAAAGGTCTAAACGGCTTGCCAAACATAGCCGTGGTGTGCAAGATCTGGTGCTTTCAAGCTAGAACCGTTTGCAAATCCAAGAAGTACAAGGCAAATGAGGACAAGTGCTCAAAGGCACTCTAAAGTGACAGATGTGTTGAGCTTGAATTATGGAGCCCATCTATCTTTTTAGGTCATCAACTGGAGCTTGGATGTGAAATCTACAAGCAATTGAAGTGTTTAGGGGGGGCAATTCTGGGCCAATTGGGTCATCTTGGTTTGTGTATCATCTAAGGTTATTGGAGCCTTGCCAGGTTTTTTATGTGGATTATGGGGCCACAAAAGGTGACGGCATGGCCATCAGAGCCTCGACCATGGAGATATTGCGGATCGAAGTTTGTGCAAGGCGATGACAATGCAATGCTAGATGTTTTTCTTAGTATTTGGACGGATGGTTTGGCAAAGTTGAGATGCAACAAGACCTTTAAGAGTTGAAGTTGACAATGAGTGTTTTCAAGGGGTTTTGGCGGCTCGATCATTAGACCCCCTGGCATCAAACTGCAGTCCACTCAAATTGGGGGAAAAAGCAAGTATTATTTGAAGTTTTTAGTAAACCTGGCAATGCCTTGGAGGGACACTGTTGTGCAGCTCTACTTCAATGCTAAGAAAGATGCCAAAAAAATTCACATCAAGTTTGTTTGAAGCTTACATGATTAATGAATAGTGTTTAGGGCCTGGTAACAGGCCAAGTTTAATGTTGAATGTATGTCAAATGTGGCTAAAAGGGCCAAAACATGTCTTAGTGATTCTAAAAAAGTCTATGCTTGAGGTGAGCACATACGGGATATTATTATCTAGAACTGCACTGCTTGAGGTGTTGTACCGGCCTGTATTTATGGCTCGTCGATTGGAGCTATTGTGCAAAAGTTATGGCAGTTTGAAGTTTAAGTCGATTGCAGATCCATACCAGATTGCGCAACTGCAGCCGAGGGGAAAAAAATGAAATGAATGCATGGTTTTGAAGTGCTTACTTTGAGGAGAATGTTGGCCACTTCCATACCACTCTGCTCGCCTCAGTGAGTTGTTCGTATGGTAATTTTTGAGCTTCAGCCAGGTACTGGGACAAGGAGCCGTCGGAGCCAAATGCTATGCCTTGGATGATGCAATCACCAAATGTGATGCATTCATGAAAGTACAATAACATCTCGATGAGCTTATCACGACAATGTCTTGGTCAATATATGTGCCAAGTATGGTGGCAATCGAAGGCTGTCTCCACTAGAAATTGTATTTTCAAGTTGACCGATATACATGCTAAATGCAATGCATTGATTGGCTGATATGTATGCCAAATGTGGTGCCCTTCATAAGGCCGCCCACTAAGACCGGACGCTCACTAACAAAGCCACCCGCCTAAGCCACTAAGGGCCACCCTAATTTTTAATAGGGTGTGAATCTAAGGAAGAGGAAGGAGGCAATGGCGAGGGTGGCAGTCACCGAGGGTGCAGGGGAGAGAAAGAAGCTTGAGAGGAGTAGGGCATCGCTCGAATGGCATCGTTGAAGAAGCGAAAACTATCCAGCAAGCCATGGAACTCCCGTTTGGTGCCAATCTTGTCACATTCCACTCTACTTGCAAAACTCGACTGCCATGTCATAGGGGGTGTCTTTTACGGCTCCATAGCAACGACGATGCTGCTGTTGCTGAGGGAGGGAAAGGGGTATAAATTGGCATTATTGCATGCAAAAGGGGGGTATTAGGGTTGTGAACAAGCAAGAGGAGAGGCGTCAAGCTTGGAGTAGGATCTCGCTCTCTCTCTCTCTCTCTCTCGTTTGGAGAAGGATCTCGCTCTCTCGCTCTCTCTCTCACTTTGATAAGGAGTGCTCTCCCTCTCTCTCGGCTTCCACAAGGAGCCTACTTCTCTCCGTGCTAGAGAAGGGGCAAGAAGAAGGAGTCAGAGCCTTATACTATAGAAAGATACCGGAAAAGCAAGGGGAAATCTCTCTCTCTCTCTCTCTCTCTCTCTCTCTCTCTCTATCTCCTATCTCTTGTGCTTGAGCAAGCAAGGCTCTCGGGGGAAGAGACAAGCAAGGAGGGCAAGTGCATAACACATACAAGGGATCTCACAGGCAAGAAGGGAGCCGAGCTCAGTATGAAACAAAAGAAGGGAGTCAATGACGGTAATTGAAGACGTAAAGCTAAAGAAAAATCTATTTACCACAAGGAGCCTACCTCTCTCCGTGCTAGAGAAGGGGCAAGAAGAAGGAGTCAGAGCCTTATACTATAGAAAGAGGCCGGCAAAGCAAGGGGCAATCTCTCTCTCTCTCTCTCTCTCTCTCTCTCTCTCTCTCTCTCTCTCTCTCTCTCTCTCTCTCTCTCGTGCTTGAGCAAGCAAGGCTCTCGGGGGAAGAGACAAGCAAGGAGGGTAACAGATACAAGGGAGATCGCAGGCGAGAAGGGAGCCTAGCTTAGTACGAAACAAAAGAAGGGAGTCAATGACGGTAATTGAAGACGTAAAGCTAAAGCAAAATCGATTTAGGGAACCGGCACATAAGTATTTTTTTCATCAGTGACAACTTAAATTAGTTAATCTTTTTTATGAAGCGCAGAGCCGTTAACAACCGGAGGTAATCTGTAAGTGCAGCTTAAACTCCTAAACCATCATTTGCATTAATCAATGGTGTCGTTAACGACACTGCTTTGTAATTGTGCGTCAATTTCATCGATGTTACTAGTTTCTAAGCATTTTTTGTGCATTGGTAGCATTATCAAGTAACTAATAACTATTGTATAGTGCGATGCGGTAAGTCTTGGCTCTCAAATTTTCCACAGTCAGTAGCCCGGCGCTGACTTGACTCAAGTTTTGAACACATATCCCCCGACACCTGGTGAAACCGACGTGAAACCCAAGACGGGTTGGGAAAATTGTTGAAGCCTATGTCTACACCGCAAGAGGTAGCCATTCAACAAATGATGCAGCAGTTTGTAGTGTATATGCAATAGCAATAGGCTGCCCAGTAGCAACATAATCTGCAAGAGCAGATTCGTAAAGCTCGGCAAAATGTTACAGAGAAGTTGCAGCGGTTTGAAAGTCGAGATATTTCAAAGTTTTTCAATTTTCATAAGCAGTCTATGGAAGATAATGGAATTGAAGACCAGGATTCAGTGGAAGGATTTCATCTGATTGCAGTGCCGGAACTTAGGGCCCGGATTAAAGAAATTCAGGTGGCTCAAGGACCAAACTGGAAGGACTTTAAGAAGGCAATGCAAGAGGAATATTTTTTGGAAGATTCTCAAAGGGTGACCAGACAGAGTTTTATGAAGTGGGTGTAGAAGAAGGGTAAAAATTTATCTTTATCTGCACAAGAACTATTATGAGAGTTTGAAAATAAGTTTGATTAGTTGTCATTAGTAGAACAATGTGCTTTGAAGGATCAGAAGGTGGAATTGTTTATTCAAGTTGTTGATCCTTGACTTCAAAAGAATTTGGTGCAACTATTGGAGGACCCGACAGGAGAATTGGGATTGACATCAAATTGGAAAATAGTCTCTAAAGCGGTGAATATGATCGTAAAATGACAGAAGCAAGTTGACAAGAAGATTGTATTGAGGTACTAGATGATGTTGAAGAAGAGATAAAAGAGAAATCACCTTCGACAATACCCAAGGTGGAGGGGCCTGTTCTTGATGATCTAGTTAAAGGTATTCAAGAGCTTAATTTGAATTTCAAAACTGTTAAATTTGAAGGGTTAGCTGCAAAAGCGTCTACTTTTGAACCTAAGCAGCAACAACCACCACCACAAAATTGGGATAATCATTGCATGTGGTGCGATAGTGAAGACCATAGGTATGTGAAAGAGTGCAATGAGTTTGATGAAGCTTACAAGAAGAATGTTGTTTTCTGGAAAGACAGGAAGATTCATCTCAAGGCAACAAGAGAGATGCTTTGCTTAAACTTTAGGAGAGGTGGTATGAAGAAGCTAGTGGAAGAAATACAACATAATATGGCTCTTGTGGAAGAAGCTACATATGGGCTGCAGGTTTGTGGTAAGGAAGATGATGCAGGTACAGGTGCAAAGGGCCAGTTGTAACCATATGCTTTAAAGAGATCAGGAGCATGTAAGGTAACATACGAGAAGTTACACCAGGTGGGGAATTCAATTTGAGAAACTACTGGGTGGACTAATCTAGTGGATTCTCTTTCAGTATATGTGTATATTTTCAAAGCTCAAGCCAATGAAGCTATGGTGGAAGAGAAGCGGAAAAGAGATGAAGAGGTTGGTGGGATGTAGAAAAGGCCAACGAGATGCAGCAACAAGAAAGAAGAAGGGCCTTCTCCTAAGCCTACTCTTGAAGTGGTTATGGAGGAGGCTCTAAAGGACAAAAATCAAGGTAAGCCTAAAGGGCCCTCGTATAAACTCAAATTTGATATTGAATCGGCTATAGATATGAAGAAGGTTTTTGAAGAATGTATCTTGAATAATAAAGTGGAGCTCACATTGGGGGATATTCTGGGAAATGACAAGCGAGAGTTCCATGAAGAGATCATCGACATTATAAAAAGGAAGCTACAAATACCGAGTGAGCAAGAGCCAGATCTAGTTAAGAGCCAAGTGGTTCATTACATTGAAGCAATTTTGGATGATTATGAATAATATTTAGCAGATCTTGAAGAAGAAGAGTAAAAGCATGTGGTGGTTTCAAACCCAATTGTACTTGAGATAAGAAACTTGAATTTTAATGACAGGGAAGATGAGGAAACTATACCCAAGAGCCACTTTTCAAGGACTCATTGGGCAAGAGCAATGACAGAAATAGTGGTAAAGCTTGGAGACTTTGAGGAGCCGGTCTTAGCCCTTATAGACCATGGTTCAGAAATCAATCTTATGGCGATGAATTTGCACCAAAAGGGGAAGTGGCCTATTGATGTGGATCATGGGTGGCAGATTCGAGCTGCCAATATGCTTCTTGGAGATCTTTATGGTGCATGTGCAAATGTCAAGGTAACTATTGGGGATGTTTGTGATGAGCAATTGTTTTTATACAAGAGCATTCCTCCTACCCACTGATTCTGGGATAGCCCTACATTATGGCTGTGCAGATGGAAACTAAGGTGCTAGATGATGTCTTGGCCTATGCTAGGGTTCGGAGCCGAGATAGTAATAAAATGGCTCAATTTTTAAAGGTATGTGTTGACCATGCTAGAAACAAAGACAGTTTACATGATCGTCCAATGCCAAAGATACACAAAGAGTTCAAAGAACAAAGATTTTCTCAAGATTTTCTTGGGGTGCCACTATAAAGCGGGACTATGGTGGTACAAGTGAGGAGAAGTTCTTGCAAAGAAACCTTCTCTTCAAGGTTTTTGGGATTGACATATGAGGGATCAGTATCTTATAGGAAATCTAATGATTTACCTAAGTGGGAGAAACAATATGTTTCAAGCATTCAAAGTGAATCGCAGGAATGTGATGTGATGGAACCAGATGATGTGATTTCAGGAATCTTCAAAGAGATTTCTTATGTTGACACTATGTTAGATCTTGAGGATATCAAGAAAAACAGGTTAGAAAGTGGAACTGATGTTGTTAAGGTGCACTCAATGGACATGCACGAAGAGCTGGACATATACATGGCACTTATGCATATTGAGGATGACTTGGGTAAAGAAGTTGAAGCACAGGTAGAGACGAAGTACAAGAAAGTTGCAAAGAAAGTGAGACCACTGGCTATATCTCTACCAGAAGGAAGTGATGGGGTGATTGAAGAAGCTTCTTGACAACCTATGCTCAGAAATCCTAAGAACATTGGGCATAAATTCACTGAAAGAGACATTGCAGCAACTGAAGGTTGGAGAAGATGGTTTTCTAAATTAAGATGAAATCAAGTGCTTTCAAAGCATGCTCGAAAAACATGGTAAAGCTTTTTTTTTTGAGCCAAGTGAGATTGGGTGTGTAAATCCAAGTGTTGTTTCACATATGGTTATATTCATTGCTCCTCACATGCCATGGAGCTTACGTCCCATTCCAGTTCCTAAAGCTCACTTGCAAAAGCTTATTAATTTTCTTAATGAGAAGATACAAATGGGAATTTTGGAGCCATCATGTGCGCCATACTCTAACCGATGGTTCACTGTTCCAAAGAAAAATAGTACTTTAAGATTCATACAGGATATTTAGCTAGTTAACAAGGTAACAATCCGCAATGTGGGTACTGGCCAATTGTGGATGAATTTGTTGAAGCCTTTGCAGGTAGATCAATTTAATCTATGGGTGATCTTTACTCTGGATATGATCAATTTTAGTTATCTTTGGAGCGCAGGGATCTTACTACTGCGATGTGTACACCTCTTGGGTTGGTAAGGATGTGCACTTTGCCATAGGGTGCTACTAATTTTGTAGCTCATATGATGAACGACATGAATATGGTATTAAGGGACTTTATTCCCCATGTTACTATGCCTTTCATTGATGAATCTACCAATTAAAGGTTGTGAGGAAGGCTCAAAAGATGAGTTAAAAGATCAGAGGGGGTGCCGACAGTTTGTTGCTCAACATATTGTTGAGTGTGATGCTGCTTTATCCAGGCTTGAAGAAGTTAACTTAACACTTTCATGGCAAAAATCAACTTTTGGTGCCAAAGAGGTTCTAATTGTGGGGCATATGTGCAGTCCAGAAGGTAGAAGGCCAAGTCCAGCTAAAGTTGAAGCTATTTAAAAGATGAAGGAAATGTGCTCTTCGAGTACTGAAGTTCGTTAGTTTTTGGATGTATGTATATTCTATCTTATTTGGCTGCCACATTTTGCTCATGTTCCAGAAGTGCTCTATCAAATGTTGAGAAAAGGTAAAAGATTTGTTTGGGAAGAAGTTCACACACATGCTGTAAGGAAATTAAAGAAGATGCTTGTCGAGGCTCCGACCTTGACAAAAGTTGATTATAAATGTGGAAGGCCAATGATTTTAACAATTGACACTAGCCCGACAGGTATTGGGTGGGCTATAGGTCAAGATGATGAAGAAGGGAACATGTATGCAGTTCAATTTGGAGAAAAAGTGCTCAATGCTCGCCAAAGAGGCTACCCGCAGGTTAAGAGAGAACTTTGAGGCTTTGATACTACTCTAAGATCTAATAAAGATATTCATTAGGCAAAATTTGGACTCACAAAGGGGCCCTTTAAGGAGTTTGACTTTACCTCTCTCTACCAAAACGGGCGCATGGATAAATTTTTGTAAATAAAATCCAAAGTTGGCGGAGGTTTGACAGTTAGAATGTCCTCTTCAAGCTCTATCTACTGATATATAGCACGCCATGAGATTCCTCATATTTTAGAAGATTCTTTTTTTGATTCACCTATGATGTGACAACCCATACAAAGCCTTCTTACATCTGCACACTTTGTCCTCTTGTCCTTTTATGACAAAACCGCGAGGCTGCGTTACATAAACTTCCTCAAAGATGTCACCATTCAAGAAAGCAGTAACAATGTCTGATTGATGTACATACCAACCAAAATGAGCTACCAATGCACATAGAAAATGCACAGTAGTCATACGACAACTGGGAGCAAAAGCCTCTTCATAATCAATGCCTTTTTGCTATGCATAACCATTTGCAACAAGTCGAGCCTTATGACGTTCAATCTCACCATCCGGATTGCATTTCAACTTGTAAACCCACTTCGTACCAATGGCCTTTTTGCCAGGAGGCAAATCACATAAAGTCCATGTGTCATTTTCTATAAGTGCATCATATTCCGATTGCATGGCAGCCATCCAATTTTTTGAATTCTGTGCTTCATCAAAAGATAGAGGCTCCTCTACATCATGTAAGCTAGACACACAACCAAAGTATAACAATCTGATGCATAAGATGCATGGCAAGAGCCTGAACGAGTACGACAAGACAAAGGTGCATCCAATTTACTGTCACGCAAAGTGTGCACCAGCCATTTGGGCATACCTCTAGCCTGCTCATTTTCATCCCTTTCCTCATCAAGTACATCATGTACATCTGCATCAGTAATAGGCTGATCTGTAACATTTTCAGAAACCCCCATAGACTGTACATTTGCCTCATTGGAACTTACATTTGTATTTCCCCATTGAAAAGAGGCAACAAAGTGTCATCAATGTCCTGTGAGCTTACATTATTGTCTCTAGTACATGACAGCAAGGGCTGAACAGAATCTTCCACAAACATTACATCCCGTGAAACTAGAATACGTTTTGTTTGTAGAGGATACAACCTGTAACCTTTTCTTTCAGCACTATAACCAACAAAAATATATCTCACAGCCTTATCATCCAATTTTCTTCGTTGTGTTTGTGGCACCAAAGAATATGCCAAACAACCAAAAACACGCATGTGCTCAATAGAAGGCTTTCTATCATGCCATGATTCATATGGAGTAATAGACTACAAAGGTTTTGTAGGACACCTGTTAAGTACATAAGTGGCACACATGATGGCCTCAAGCAAAAAAGAATGCGGCAAAGCTTGACTTTTGACCATACATCGTGCCATTTCCATCAGTGACCTGTTTTTTCTCTCAGGAACACCATTTTGCTGAGGTGTATAAGGCACTGTACATTGGTGTTTTATCCCACGACTAGCCAGAAATGCATTAAATTCATGAGACATATACTCCCCCCCTCGATCGCAACGGAAGGTGCCCATAGTACATTTCGAGACATTTTCAGCCATAGCCAGAAATTGTTTGAAGCACATAAAAACTGTGGACTTTGCTTTAAGATGAAATACCCATGCATGCCTAGAGTAATCATCAATGAAAGTCATGAAGTACAAGTAATTGCCCAAGGATGGATTTTGCATGGGCCCACAAACATTACTATGCACAAGCTTCAACCTACATGTGGCCCGAACTGAACCATCCTTTGGAAACTTAGAATTTGCATCTTACCCAAAATACAGCCTTCACAAACATGTTTGACAGGTGCTTCAAGAGGCGGCAAAGAAGGAACCATATCAGATTTATGCAAACGTAGCAAACTGGCAAAATTCAGATGACCAAAACGTGCATGCCAAAGTTTTTCATCTGAAATAGCCCTTGAATTTGAGACAACATTTGCAAAATTTTGTCCACACTTATCATACTAAGTGATTTTATACATCCCACGGCACAAAAGCCCAGATGCAATGATTTCATCACCAAAACTGAGATCATGAACTGTACATCTGACATCCACAAATTTGACTACAAGTCCAAGTCTAGCAAGTGCAGATGCAGACAAAAGATTCTTTCTGATTCCACGTACATAGAGTGCATCAACAAGTGTGAAAGAACTGCCATTAGCAGCAGTAAGCACAATCTTTCCAACTCTCTGAACCAGATAAGAGGCATTGTTGGCACAAATCTCTGAATTCCCATGAGGAATAGACTCAAGAGAGGTGAACAATTCACGATGTGAGGTAATGTGCTTTGTAGCACCACCATCGAAATACCACACATGTGAATCTGCAGCAATTGACAAGCATCCATCATGGACAGCAGGATTGTAAGTGCACTCTGCGCTAAAATCCCATTCTACATCAACATCAACATTACAGTCTCCTTTCACAAAAGACTCAACAATGGGTGCATTTGTAGTGGAACCAGCATTTGTAGTGGAACCACCCTCTTTCTTCTTAGCCTCTTTGGCCTTCAACTTAGGACTCTGCTTGATCAAGTGACTCATTAGCTTTACAATAATGGAAACACATCTTCTTTTTGCCCTTATCACCAGAATTGCCAGATGAAGTGCTGCCAGCAGAAGCATTAGGAACATAAGTTTTTCCACTCGTAGTAGAACCATAAGAAGTGGCTGCATTGTTGTTACCACCCTTTCTTTGAGAGGCAATAAAAGCCTGTTCAACTGCACGCTATCTAGTCCTGTTTTTTCTAGAAAGTGACTCTTGCAACATCAATGTGCATAATGTATCAAACTTGACAACTTCTGGATTTCCTTGGGTCATAAGTCTCCAAGTACTAGCAAAATTTTGGTAGGAATCAAGAACAGTCTACACAAGGGAACTGTCTGAAATGACTTCACCTACAGAAATAAGCTGCTCATTGATATCCTTGACACTAGCAAAGAAAGTTTCCATATCATCTTCCTCATGCATAATCTTCGACTCCAGCTCTTTACGCAGCAAAGCAATTTTAGCCTCATTGCAGCTTGCACAAAGACCAACCAAAATATCCCAAGCCTGTTTTGTAGATTTTGCTGAACGTATGTGAGGAACAATGGTGCGCTTCGCAGACAATGCAATCAATGCATGAGCCTGCGCATCCTTTACATCCCAACGAGCTTGTTCTGACGTAGGCAAAACAACTTTAAAAGCAGCAATCCTTGCAGCAAGACCTACAACATCCTCAACATCACTTGCATCCTCAGAACCAAGACGTACATCAATGCCCTGCACAATATTCCAGACGCCCTTTGACACAAGAACATGTTTCATCATGTAAGCCCACATAGGGTAATTGTCCCCATCCAACCTGTCCTCAGAAGCAAACATCTTGAATACATCTGTGTTGTTGTCAGCCATGGTAAATGCTTCACCTGATGTGAAAACTGCCCAAAAATAGGGTAAATGGAACGGGAACAACACGTGCTATATAACACAAACTGTAGAAGACTATAAGGCACATGTTATGCAAAAAATGGCACTGACATAATTTCTGCACAAAATGATGAAATTGCCTATGCAGACCTGCCTGTAGTGGAAATGGAGGCCAAAATGAGCCCGAATCAAAAATCTGAGCTACGAACGCTTACCAAAACTCACTGAAATTAAAGAAAGTGAGCAGGCGTGTACTGGAGCTACTGGCGACTGAGCCCGGGAGGACGCAACCTGCTCTGATACCAATTGTTGGAATTAGGGTTGCAGAGAAATGCACACATGCAGCTTGGAGAAGACGAAGGAAGCTCAAGGCACACAATAGAGAGTGTGTTACTTAGTGTGCAATGGAAAGATTGATAGCCCTAGAGTGATGGGTGTCTATACAATGCTCAGGGGGAAAAACCTCCTAAAGAGGGAAAAAATGCCCCGGCGGTCCTAGTGTGTTCACACACATCACTACCACATGTATATGGTAACAAAAGAATACTTTATTGGAGCTTCATTCATCGTAGAGACAGATTGCTTGCAATTGATAGGGATGATTGCAAATTACTCTACTCTGGATATTGCTATGCTATGATGGATAGCCTATATTAAGTATCTTCACCATGAATTTTGTCATATTGCAGGTATAGATAATCCTATTGTAGATATGTTATCAAGGGCTAGGTTTGAAGATGAAGAAGAGATGTTAACCACAAGTGATGATGTTGGCTTGAAGTTCTATACATCTTCTTATCTGCATGCAAATTGTGGAAATATTGCTCATACTTTTGAGGTATTTTTTGAGGAGTTCTATGATGGAGAATGCCTTTTGATCGGTCTCTACCTTAGCACTCTTACAAAGCATGAAGGGTGGATGGATCAAGATCATGAAAAGATTAGAAATAAAGCTTACGGCTATTTTCTTGTAAGACTCTGGGTGGGACTGCGTAGGTATAAACCTCCCAACCTCCCTTTAAATAGACCCTTGGGCCTCATTCCCTATCCACAGTTGCAACTGGCCCCATGGGCTTGGTCCTTGACCACCAGCATTGCCCTTGGCATGACATTACCCCCCCCTTTGGAGAAGTGTTAACATTGTTCAATACAAGGTTCAATGAAACCAAGAGTAACATCTTGATTTTCCATATTGTTGTCCTGTTGCCACCGTCTTGGTGGTAACCGTCAGATAGATAATATAGCGTGTAAACTCCATGAAGAACTCACTTGAGTAGATAAATGAGTAATTACAACTAAGATGTACCCAAAGAGTACCGCTTTTCACTTCCCTTGAAAGTAACTTGCTGACGTAACTCATCGGACAAGTTTAAGTCCTTGATTTTTTCTCAAATTTCAGTAAACAATCCCACCATAGTTAATGTTCATAGTTGAGAATATGACTTATACATGAAAAGACTAAGCCTAGTCGCTTACATGGTTTAACTTATGGTAAGCAAACTCCAAGTAGAGCAATAAATGCTTATTAATTGGATTGATTGGTGCTAATATACACACTTTGCATATCTTTTAGCACAAGATTACACTTTGTATCGGCCTATCCCCTTGGATAGGCCAGTATTGAGGTGTGTTTCCCCCACGATTTACATACAGTCATCCTAGATGACTAGTAAACGGGAATCACAATATCGTACCATGTTGCTGAGGAATCAACAATGTCATGAACCATCGTGGTTAACTTGAAAAATCCACAAGCACCCAAACCAATCCATGAACTCTATTCGTGATTGGTAGACCCAAAAGCAATCTCATGGAGATACTACAGATAGAGTGAAAAATGCTTCACAAGAAACAACTGGATGAATATGCATGTTGTTCCATATCAGAGTTTGCTAAACATTAGGGCCCATAACACCTACTGTGCATGCATTTAGCAAAAAACAGATCCGAACCTGTATATCCATAATCATCCTTGACAATACTTATGGAAAATATGATGCTCCTAGGACACATTAAAAAGGAATGTAAACAGTTCTGAAAAGAAACTAAATACTTTCAACTGCAATCATTATCCCTTCGTGCTGATATGTTGGAACCATAATAGAAAGTGAAAAAATAATCGCTTCTATGTACAAACAATGAAATATTTTCATTAACAACTCATAGCCTTGCTAGATGCATAAACAACATCTGTAATGTTGTTTAGTTGTACTTGTACCTTAACAAGTCATACTAAGTATCCAACAATTTTTGGCCACTAAAATTGATCCTTATACGTCGTGCTAAAAATGGTCTAGAAAACAGATGTGACCAGCACCTAGGGACATCTTCGTGGCACATACTTGAAATAGCGGTGCCAATGTATGTCCTAGAGACTCATATTCACCACATGTGGAATATGTCTCAGGTGAGGATGTCTGAAAAAATGTCCTTCAAGTACTTTGGTGTGGAGGTATTGTAAACACACATGCGACGTGCGTGAGAGAGACCCTCATTATTCATGCTCCACACTGGCTAAACTGAACTCCTTGATTTCCTAGACCATGTGGTATCCCTTGTGACAACATGTGCCAAATAAACCCTACAAGTGGGGCTAGAACTGCATAATGCAAAAAATGAATGTTGGACACAATGGACCAAAATTCTTGGCTCTTACAAGACCTTGTCATCTCTCTAAAGAGCAGAAATGGATGAAAGCCTTCCAACTTAGTCACCCGACTTGAAAACTCAAGCAAAGCATAATGAAAAATGGAATTAAACTAAAGAAAATGCGTAGCTGGAGGGTGAACATAGTGTTCACTTATGCGTAGTAAAAGGAATCTGTGCAAATGTCCCTCCTGCAAAGGCCTAGGAACACTAATTAAAAATTAGTGAAATGCAACCAGTATTGCAGATGGAACCGTGGGTGTTGCCTTTGCAATCCAGACCCCTTGGTTAAAGCAACATCGTGGAACCCCTTGGTGAAACGTAGCATGAAAGGCATCTGTGCAAATGTCCCTCCTACAAAGGCCTAGGAACACTAATTAAAAATTAGTGAAATGCAACTAGTATTGCAGATGGAACCGTGGGTGTTGCCTTTGCAATCCAGACCCCTTCGTTAAAGCAACATCGTGGAACCTCTTGGTGAAACGTAGCATGAAAATTGCTCAACGAGTAGTCGGACCTTGGCCTTTGTCCGTGACCCCTCTTGGGTTTTCCCGTGGCATGTCCTTACTTTGAAGCTGAAAGATTTTCACTACCCCGTGGTAGTTGTGTGGACTTCTTCCCTTGAAAATGCAAGTGTTAAGGTTCCAAGAATGGACCATCAACCCTTACTAAGTGATTTAATAATCACGCGCTAGGTCTTACCCCAAATTCTACTGATATAGGCACTCTTAGTGCTAATAGGAGCGCTACTCAAATTGGAGTCATATTCACAACTAGATCTTTTTGACACCCAAAAATCCATAATCTAGGGTTGTGAACAATCGTGCGGTCTAAAATGTTGGCTTCATCCATACACCCTAGTAGAGACAAGCCCTTATGAGTTTAAGACATCAAAAACTCAACTTGACTGCCGCACTTAAAGTGTGGAGTGATAAAATAATGCCCAAAAAATCACTAATGGAAAGGTCCTTGCTTGTCCATTATAATTGATGGGTACTCAACTGAATTGTTTGATCACTTATGGATTACCAATAGATGGATCTTAGCCTTCCAAAATAGGTGTCAATAGATGGCTCTTAGCCCTTCATGTTACCGTATTGATATAGAAGGATTGCAATAAAATCATGCCTTGTTTCACCTTTCCTGCATAGAAACTAGAAAGAGAGAGAGAGAGAAAGAGAGAGAATGTTGGGCTGAGGAAAACCCATTATGCGAATGTGTTGTACGCTAGACCATGTATGTGTTTTATCCTATAAGCATATAATTGTGTACTTGTACCATTCCCTCATAGAGAGAGGTACCCTAAGTCACATCTTGACCCACTGACCGTGTATGTGACCGTGACTGTATCAAGGTAACTTGACATGCGACACTTTTCCTCTGAAGAGCATTAATTTTTTTTAAAGGTATCAGTTACTTACCTTGACCTTGACAAAGGATTGAGTGTTATAGCAGAAGCAGAATAAGAATGATATGGGATTATACCAATCTCGGTGGCATGCCATGCACGCAGAGGTGTAAGACCTGGACGAATTGACGGGCTCTACCAGTTGACCTGATACCTAGAGTGCCTTGCACGATCGGGCAAGGATGCATCCCAATTTGCCAAAGAAAACTTAAAATTGCGTATGTGGGGTGCCTAGCTGTGGCAAGTGTATTAAGGTTTACAAAACTCTTTGCAAATTGGCTCATAGCCATATCTGGTACAAAAAAGATGTCGTTACATGCACCATATACAGTGTCTTATGGTGTGAAAACCCGTGATTTAACATATTCTAAACCTGTGGACACCATGATCCAAAATGTCATAAAAGAAGTTGTGCTTCACGTTAATGCTCATGTAGTGCTAGTGCTCATAGCGAACATATGCTCCCATTGACACACATGTGGCCAAGTGGAGAGGAATTGACCGTGTCAAATTTCTTAAAGAAAGCAAGCATTATGTATTATATCTTGACTGAATATGCTATAATAAGCAAGGTATTGTATCATATACAACTAACCAAAAGGGTTATCTGAAAGAGGAGATAACCACTAAAGAGCATGCAAAAAATTTATTGACTATTGAACCGTAAAGTCCATCAAAGAGGCCTAAGAATCCAGTACCTAGGGACAATGTTTTCGTTGATGCTGTCCCATGCAATTGAAACATAACTTTTTCAATTTGGATTTTTGAAAGTCTACTGTGGAAAGTCTCCTCTTTGCTACCTTGGTGGAGACTTGTTCAACAATTGCCACAGATGTAGATACGGTAGCCTATGGAATGCATGATATGACCAGCTCTATAAGGTGATCCACCTGTGTGGCAAGCAATTGGATGCGAACCGCCAATTTACAAAACCGTTCTTCAAACATTTGAAGGTCACATCTTGTAATGTACTCTTTTACATTGACGAGATTGCTAGTATCCTCCAAAATTTCGAGGACACTTTGAGGAGGAGGAGTAGAGAGTCAAAAATATGATTCTCAGAAAGGTCCGTATCCAAAAAATCATACGAGGAATCCATGAAGGATTTGTGTGGTGCGAGCAAGGAAAGGGAAGAATATTAGAAGAATACCTTGATTCAAAAAGAGGTTGTACCCGTGGTATGCACCGCAAACGGTGATAATTAGACGTGCTAATTATTCCTTCCCAATCAAAATTATGCCAATTTGTAAGTCCCATCATTCAAAGACACCGCTTGAAACATTGCAGACGACGGGATCTCTCAAGCCGTCGAAAGTTAACCTTGACTCACCTCTGGCATTTCCGCAATTTTGGAAGAGTGGTAGAAAACCGACGGCCTGCCGATGAATTGCCTTGCCCCTTGTCAACGAGAGTATGTCAAACCATGGCCAATACTGATGGAAACACTGTCAAGGGTGTGTGCTGGGGTGGGCATGCACCCTTGTGCTTTTTTTTTTGAGTGAATTGACCAAGGCCAAAGACCTTAGAGCGTTGATAATGTAAATAGAGAAGAGGACACTGTCGCTAATGGAAACCAACAGCGCTGCAAGGTCTGCAAAGCACACAATTGCCTCAATGTTGCGTTCTAGGGTCTCCTCTCATGACGTGAAACATCCGTAGGAGCAGCGCAAACCCGTCAAGCCTGAGTACTGCGCAAGAGATGGTAGAGGTCGAGTTGTCTCCCTCCTCAACACAAGCCCCTCTGCACACGTTGCGGGTGTTCGACTCCTTTGCTTAGCAGGCGGCCATGCCCACCTCCAATCTCCTCGACCCTCTAGGTTCCATGTGCATGCTAAAGTGGAGGTCCACAACCCAACCCACTTTGCCTAGAATAAACTATGCTGTTGATACCAGTGTAAGACTCTGGGTGGGATTGCCTAGGAATGAACCTCCCAACCTCCCTTTAAATAGCCCCTTGGGTCTCATTCCCTATCCACACTTGTAGCTGGCCCCTTGGGCCTGGTCCTTGACAACCGGCATTGCCCTTGACATGAAATTTCTAAAGGATGGGCATTTATGGAAGCAACCAAAGCGCTCTAGAGGGGAACCACAACGGGTTGTTTGTGATAAATCGACTCAACAGCAGGCTATCAAAGAGTTTCATGACACTTTATGGGTTGGACATAGAGGGGTCTGGCAACTTTTTCCAAGATCAAGGATCGTTTACTGGTGGAAAGGTATGTATAAATATGCGGCCTAGTTTGTGTAGACATGCTTAATATGCCAACAGTATTCTAATGTGCGACATCGAGATGGATTGCATCCCAGCTATTAATTGGATATGCACTACAAGTGGGTGGTGGACCTGATTACCATGCTAGTAGGTGTTTGACAGATGCGGTATATTGTTCTTGCCAGAGAGGATCTTACTAATCAGGTGGAAGGCAATGATTTTCATACTAAAGCTACCAGTTCTATAAGCAATTAGTGCTTGAGGATGTTATTTCTAGGTATGGATGTGTTGGTAGAATTACTACTGATAGAGTAGAGTTGGATGCAGATGAATCTCGGGATTTCTTTGCTTGCTTGGGCATTAAATTAGCTCTCACTACAACATACAATCCAGAGGGTAATGGTAAAAGTGAAAGAGGGCATTTTCCTATTGTTAAATATTTAGCAAAGGCATGCCAGGGACATATTGCTGATTGTCCTAAACTCCTACCATTTGCCTTATTGGTTGATCGAGCTACACATAGTTCTGTTACATGTTTTATGCCATTTGAGCTAATGTACGGGCCAAAACCCATTATGCCTACAGAGGAAGCAGTTATTTCTTGGACCGTAATGCCATGGGAAGAATGTATATCTACAGAATATTTGCTTGCCTTGCGCATTCACCAACTTGAAAGGTGTCAGGAAGATATTTAACAGGCTAAAGTAGTTCTTAAGGAAGCAAGGTTGAAAAATAAAGCAACATTTGATGGCAAACACAGACTACGACCTCATGCTATTAAATATGGGGATTGGCTCATTGTATATGATAGTAGCCTAGAGAATGAGTACACTGCTATGCGGAAGATGGTTAAATGATGGTTTGGACCATATTTAGTACTTCATGTTTATGATAATGCGACCTACAAGTTATGCGAGCTTGATGGCACTAAGCTCAAGGTGCCTATTTGCAGGGAAAAGAGTTAAGTTGTTTAAGCAACAAGATGGTGAGACTAATATTGGAGATTTCAACACAAATCAACCTCCTGAAGATAGAATTATGTATGCATCAAACATGAGTATGATGATGCTCTTGATGATGCTTCATAAGTGTAGTTGGCACAGATCGCACTACAAGAGGCTATTCATATTAGCGACGTTCAAAAAAAAAATTCCCGACGTCGCTATGAGCGTCGCTATAAGCGTCGCAAATTTACAAGTAAATTTGCGACGCTCATAGCGACGCCGACTGGGCTAAAAAAATAACAGAGAGCGCCCAAAAACTCAGATCTCAGATCTGAGTTTTTGAGCAGGTAACGCTCTCCCTCTCTTTCTCTTTCTCTCTCTCTCTCTCTCTCTCTCTCTCTCTTTCTTCTCCACACACACACACACACACACACACACGAGGAGAGGAAGGAGAGCCATGTATGCTTCTTCCCTCTCTTCACTCTCATGTTCCCTTCCCCTCTTTCTCTGTCCCTCTCTCTCTCTCACACACACACACATAGTGTTTTTGAGAGAGAGAGAGAGAGAGAGAGAGAGAGAGAGAGAGAGAGTGTACAAACATAAACAAAAACACACACACACATACATAAACAAAGAATGCACACACACATTGAGAGAGGAAAAGAGAGAGAGAGCATACATAAACAAAAAACGCACACATTGAGAGAGTAAAAGAGAGAGAGAACATGCATAAACAAAAAACACACACATTGAGAGAGGAAAAGAGAGAGAAAACATGCATAAACAAAAAAACGCACACACATTGAGAGAGAAAGAGAGAGAAACTAATTTAATGTCGTAGGAAACTAATTAAAATTAAAAGACCTAAAGATCTAGCCGACGAGGCGTTGAACTCAAGACCTATTATTCAAGAGGGAATTGGCATAGCCAATCTATCATACTTGGCATGGGTGATAGAAAGGTTATACCATTTATCTCTTTTTAATCGCACACACATCCACACACACGCACACACACAAGAAGAAGAGAGTTATAACGTCGTAGGAAACTATCCTAAAAGACGTTAAAGATTAGGTTAGATGTAGACTTACGTTAAATTAGATTTAGGTTTATTTAAGTTAAATTAGATTAGATTTAGGTTTATTTTTAAATAGATTTACGTTTATTTACGCTAGATTTAGATTTACGTTATATTAGATTAGATTTAGGTCTCCATAGACTGCAATGCCTGCATGAAGCGGGTGAAGAAATCCCTCAATGGAATATAGGGTATTGCTACCTTCACTCATGGTGGGCTCCGTCGATCCAAAAGTACTGGTGAAATGTCTTCAGAAGATAGGGAAGAAGGTGGATCTTCAGGGCGGCAAGAGTCACTACATCCCCGACACAATGACCATCTAGACAACCTCTAGTCATTCAACAGCAACTTCAAAGTTAGTTACAAGAGCAAGAACGGTCTAAAGGGCCAATTGCTATCGTCAGATGTGGATGGAGATGAGGCAGCGTCACCGCCGAAAGTTAACTCTCATATCTTTAGTGATGAGAATGCCAACTCTTGCCGAGTTATGTGAAAAATTATGTGTTAAATCAGTTTTAAGGTTCTTATAATCCATGTTAGTTTAGTTCTTTGTTTTTAATATAACATAATTTACGTTAGATTTAGATTTATGTTATATTAGATTAGACTTAGGTTTATTTAGGTTTATTTAGGTTTACCCACACACACACACACACACACACACACACACACACAAGAAGAAGAGAGTTTTAACGTGGTAGGAAACTATCCCAAAAGACGTTAAAGATTAGGTTAGATGTAGACTTACGTTAAATTAGATTTAGGTTTATTTTTAGTTAGATTTACGTTTATTTAGATTTACGCTTATTTACGTTAGATCGAGTCCACACAAGAATTACTTACGGTTTAGGGTTTAGAGTTAGACGAACAGTGAAAAGATCTACGGTGAAAAGATGTTAAGATGCTGTGAAGTGCTACAGCTAGAGAAGAGGCAAAGGGGTTTTGTCCACTACATGCAGTATCATGTAGACGTGGGTCTATAGATTTCTTGTACCCACAAATATAGGTATTGACCAATAAAGACGAGATTATAACCCGGTGGTTCTGATCTCCATGCACCTCTAGACCGAGGTGTGCGGGGATTGGACATGACTAGAGAATGTGAGGTAAAGAGAGAGAGAGAGAGAGAGAGAGAGAGAGAGAGAGAGAGAGAGAGAGAGATAAGACGAAGAATGCCACTAGAATATTAAATTTGTTGTCCAGGTTATAAGATTTTTATCCTCATTATGAGTAGTGACGAGGATGTGGGACCGTCCAACCGAAACACCTATCTCTCAACGAGGGTCTTATGTCCTGGTAATCAATGCAAGCATGCTGTGCGACAGACAAGATGTGTTTCTTTGCAGCACGTTCGCGAATTTGGAGAGTTCGATCCATCTATTATAGATCGAGTTGTTGCCAATTATAACTCGTCGGACTCTGACGCTGGCCAACAAGCAGCAATCTTGCAACCCAATAGACGTGTTCGCAGGCGCTTTGGTCAAGCAGCATATGTGAGGCCACAAGATGTAGCCTCTGACAGCTCGGGGGATGATCATGCAGAGCACATTCCCAATGAGGCAATGTTTGAGCCCGAGATTGATGAAATGATCGAGACGATCATGGATTCAGAAAGGCTTATCTATGATGATATGAAAAGTGAAGCCGATACGCCATTGTATAATGGAGCACGTATGTCTAGATTGAAAGCACTCCTGGTTCTTCTCAACATGCACGCAAAGTTTGGATGGAGTGACACTAGCGTCACAGCGCTTTTTAGGTGATCTATTACAATTAGTTTACTTTAATAAAACTCTAAATGTATAATGATCTGATAGATTTTTACACGACTGTATCGTATTTTTATGTTGTGTAGATTGCTTAAAGAGCACATACTACCAGCTGACAATGTGATGCCAGATTCCCGATATGAAGCAAGAAAGATTTTGCGAAACTTGGGGATGGATTACAATTCTATCCACGCTTGTCCTAATGACTGCATTCTTTTCAGAGGGGAATACATAGACATGGAGAAGTGTCCGAAATGTGATTCCGAAAGATATCAAGTAGATCTCCACGGGACAAAAATTCCACAAAAGGTTTTGCGACATTTTCCTCTGCTTTCTCCCATCAAGCATTTCTTCGAATGTAAGTCCATGGCCGCCCTAGCATCATGGCATGAGGAGAATAAATCTTCGGATGGTGTGCTACGAATTCCTGCAGATTGCGCAGCCTGGAAACATATAGATGAAACATGGTCGGATTTTGCCAGGGAAGCTCGAAATTTGCGCTTAGGCTTGGCTATGGATGGCGTAAATCCATTTGGTCAAAGATCAACATCTTACAGTGTATGGCCCGTTGTCATCGTCAACTACAACATTCCCCCGTGGTTGACTACGAAGAAGGGGCACCTATGGCTAAGCTTGATTGTGCCAGGGCGATATAAAGTGGGGAATATGGATGTGTATCTTCGTCCACTATTGGAAGAGCTACAACAATTGTGGATTGGCATAGAGGTGGTGGATATGAGCCGACATACAGGACGACGGAATGCTTTGATCAGAGCCATTCTAATGTGGACCATGCATGACTATCCCGGGCTAACAGAATTCTCAGGTGATCTATTGACACTCCTCACTCAAACACCGTAAATCTTGTTTTTTCCCATAGTTGATCTATTATCATGTGTATACATGCAGGGCTTCAAACAAGCGGATACAGAGCATGTGTCACATGTGGACCTAGAGTGAATGCATGTAGGGCGCCCTCACTGAAGAAGCAAATCTACGAAGGTCATCAAGCGTATCTTCCAGAGAATCATGTGTTACGCGACGGCTTTTTGGGAAGAGAGCCACCAAGGATGTCTGCACAAGCACGGTTAGAGCAGAAGGAGATGTGCGATGACGGATTGCCTCCAGGGATGAAGAGACTATCTCTATGGTACGAGTTACCATACTGGCCCCGACTCATGATCAATCACTTGCTCGATCCAATGCACATATTCAAGAATGTGGGTAATCTACTATGGGACCATCTGACCGGCAAGAAAGATACTTTGGGAGCCAGAGTTGACCTTAGAAATGTGGATCGTATGGAGCAATATTGGCCGCAAACAGCGTCTGATGGATCGATAAAACTCCCTAAAGCACCATGGATTTTCACAGGAGCCCAAGAACGCAAAGTAAAAGAGACCATTCGATCTTTGCGGACCCCCACTGGCGTAATGCACTCGCTCCGAACGTGTTTTACTAAAGAAGGAAAGCTTACCGGTTTGAAGTCACACGATTGGCATAAAATGTGTCAGGTACGTTCATAGTGGACTTTAATATCATTGCATAAAATGTGGACTTTAATATCATTGCTGCACATACTTTAGAGTTTATTTTACTGGTTGCCATTGAGGGATGTTTGTCTCTCGACATCCGTAACACAATCTACAAACTTGCAAAGCTGGTGCAATGGATCTCACAAAAGGAGATCAACGTAGACTCCATACCATTCGCCAAACTAAATGATGCGGAGCTTCTGTGCATGTTTGAGAAACATTTTCCTACTACCATGCTAACCATTCAGGTGCATCTTCTTGTTCACATAGTTGATGAGGTGGAAATAGCTGGCACAGTTCATTCCAGATGGATGTTCTTCTTAGAACGTTTCATGAAAACGCTTAAGGGATATGTGCGTCAAAAGGCACGTCCGGAGGGTAGCATGGCAGAAGGTTGGTTGGTATCAGAGTCCCTAGTGTACATTGGAGAGTGGCTAGACGGATTTGATAAAGCTCGGGACACGCTATGGCGAACCATAGATGATGAGCGCATATCTGGGATTGTCATGTGCAATCTCGGTGTTGAGAAGAAGATGACGGAAGATCTAGAGGCTAAAATCAACCGATTTTGCATGCTTCACAATCCAGTGATGCAAAAGTGGATTTCACAATATGAGGATGCAAAGCAAGAGCGACAAAGGGCACGAATTGAGTGGAGACGGGGAAGACGACCACCGATGCACTATCCGACGGTTCTGGAGAGCCTACCAACCTTCATGAGCTTAAGATGGTTGCACAACCAATTGAAAAGCGCACAACAATGCGGTGACGAAGTGACTGAGGAAGAGTGGGAGTACTCTCGGGGTTGCGCGACCAAGGTAAGTTTGCAATGTACGACTAGCTAGTGACTTTAACCCTAAATGTTTGAACGGCCACTCATAATCTTTGTTCGTTGTAGTATAAGTGATACACAGCAGCATGGTGTAAAGGTCGACATTTTAGGGTGGAACGAATCGACAAAAAGCGTTTTACTCAAGATTGTGGAATCATGGCAAAATTTGAACAGTCTAGTCGACGACGTTCCTCTGATGCAGATCCTGTGGTGGCGGAACTCACTTACTTCGGCACGCTGCAAGAGATTTTGAGGATCGATTATAGAGGATTTTTTGTCGACTTGCTCGACGTGCAATGGTTCAAGATAATCATGGAGGGTCGCAACGCTACTGTGCGTAGAGGAGAGTCTGGTTTTCTTGAGGTGGATTCTACTAAGAAATGGACTGACCAAAGAGACACTTTCGTACTACCCGAGCATTGTGAACAAGTAAGTATGTAAATAGTTAACATCCCCCTTTTACAAGTTATGTGCTTGAAAGCTCTCATGTAAGTTATGTGGCTCTGGCAGGTAATATTTCATCCTACAAAGTCTACATCAAACTGGTGGTACGTCATAGAGGTAGCCCCTCGTAGTGCAAGGACGTATGAAGGCTACCATGTGCCAATCACAACGGCATCAATGGAGGAGATCAGAGAAGATGCTCAATCAGAAGCCGCTGCGGTGGTGCCAGACGAGCATCAAGATGCTACTACTCTATATGGGGTGCATGCAGAGGAGCTACAAAATGAAACAGAGGATATGTGTTTAAACGGAGAGCTCTATATAGATATAGGAAGTTATGCTGAGTTATGCGAGGATGAGAGAGAGATCTCTTAAAGCCACAAATATTGTATTTGAACAATTTTGCTCCGTGTTGTAAAAGCTCTGGCTCTCTAAGTACCTTCCATGGTGTATAACGCTCTTTTCTACTCGCGCTCACATCTTTTGATTGAAAATTCTGAGTTTTCGACTTGCCTCTTCTATCACTCAATTCATTTCGTCATTGTCTTTATATGCGTCATTACGTCATTGTATTTAATGGTCTTTGCGTCATTGTCTACTCTATTCATTCAATATTAAGTTTAAATATTCGTGTGTTTAATGCAGGTATGGATGATGAGGAGTTTCTTTCTTCTTTGTCACCGTAGCAGAGACAGTGGTACGTGGAGCGTCATCGCTCTCGCGCATCATCGCGCGTTCCTACTCCATCCGCATCTCCCTCTCTTTCGGAGCATTCGGCGCGCTCCGAAGCTTCGGCGTCGACGAGACGAGCTTCACACTCGTCTAGACACTGGCGCTCTAGTGGTGGCAGTGGCAGTGGCAGTTGTTGTGGGGATTCCGCCACCGATGCCTCCACACCGCCTCGTGTTCGACGAGGCTCTTTACCCTCCCCTTCTTTGTCCGCCCCCACACCAGCCACAGTATCGCCATCTATGCCACGTTTTGCACGACTGACTGTTTCTAGCAGCTACACACCTCTACCTACTCTGCCAGGAGCCACCCCACTCGACACTCCTCGCTTCGGCGCCCAGACGCCGGTGGAGACACCTGACGTCCATACCCCCATCGACACGCCGCTAGAGACCCCTGTCGGGACACCCAGGTTCACGCGTCACCGGTCAGAGGGCTTGCCTTACTCCGTCGACTTCAGCGGTGGCATCATCATGGATGATGACGGCAAGAAGGTGATCTCGTGCATGCGTGGTCTTTGCTCTCAGCTGTTTAGACACTACATACTAAACAAATGGAGTGAAGTACCAAGTGATTTAAAAAACAGAGTCATCAGCATACTTCATGATGAGTTTCCCGTTCCAACACGGGATCAGCGCTTCAATGAAGACCTGATGAAGATTTGAATGCGCGAATACTGCAAACACAAGCGTTCCGAAGTGCAAAAAGCAATCAAGCATGGGTGGAACAGGCCAGATTGGCTGGCCAAAGAAGATTGGAAGAATGCGAAGAAAGAAGCGCGCGAGAATCCCGACAAGTGGAAGCAACAAAAGGATGCAGCCAGAGCGCGAGTAGAGGCAGGGAGCTCGCACCACCTGGGGAGCGGTGGATGGGCATCATTTGAGGCCGATTTTGTAAGTGTTTTCGCATTGCTCTTTATGTTCGATAGTTTAGGGTTTATGAGTTTTTTAATTCTAACATAATGAAATCTTTGTATGTTTTGACAGTGGTCGATGACAGGACGTGATCCCACACCGTACGAGCGCGAGTACGCAGGTAGGAAGGGCTTAAACGCCCTGATGGACATTCTCAGTTCTCGCGGAGGCATGGTTAGTATTAGGGTTTACTCTTTTCTATTTTTTGTATTGTTTTATAAATGTCGTTATATGTTTATACTTACTGAAAGCTATCTTATTGTCTTTTTTTGCAGAATCCGACAGATACGCCGCTTGGACGCGATGAGACGTCTGACTAGACGACGTCAGTTTAGCCGTAGCTAGATAGCATTAGTTTAGGGTTTCTCATAGCTTATGTATCATGAGACGGATTTTATACGTCTTTTTGAACCATGTATATTATTACATTTGTCACCGCAGTTCATTTTGCCAATCAATTCTTTATGCCTATGATGTTGTACAATTGTCATTATTACATTTGCCAATCAATTCATTTTGCCTATGATGTGTACAATTGTCAATTTTACGCTTGTCAATATTGCAAACAATGCGTCTTGTGGGTGACTATTTTGGGTCTATTATCTACCCTTGCACTTTTTTTAAAAAGTGAATCAAGTACAATATGGTTGATGGGTGGCAGGGCATTCAATGTCCTGTCACCAAAAAAAAAATCTCTTGGGCGTCGCTATAACCGTCGCTATTTATGGCTCTGTAGCGTCGCTATGAGCGGTGCTATAGACTTCTGTTTAAACGTCGCTATAACAGTCGCTATATGCGTCGCTATATAGCAACGCATATAGCGACGGTTATAGAGACGCTCTCGTAGCGACGCTATTAGCGACGGTTTTAGCGACGCCGGGGGTTATAAAAACCCAGTGTATTTCTGTCGCTAACAGCGTCACAAGAGCACACAACCTGTTGTAGTGCCGGAGGCTCTACAGGTTTAGAGGGGGTGGATGTCGTGTAGTTCCACTCGCATGCTAAGAAGGATGCCAGAAAAATGCGCATCAAGTTTGTTTGAAGCTTACATGATTTAATGAACATCGTTTAGGGCCTAGTAACATGCCATGCCAAGTTTAATGCTGAATGTATGTCAAATGCGGCTAAAAGGGCCAGAACATGTCTTAATGTGGCTAAAAATTACTATGCTTGAAGTGAGCACATATTGGATGTTATGATCTAGAACTGCAGTGCTTGAGGTTCTCCATCATTCTCTCTTTATGTCTTGTCGATTGGAGCTACAATGCAAAAGTTATGGCAATTTGAAGTTTAGTTGACTGTAGATTCGTACCAGATTGGGCAACTGGAGCTGAGGGGGCAAAAATGAAATGAATGCATGGGCTTGAAGTGCTTACTTTGAGCAGTGTGTCGGTCTTTCCAGTTTTTCAATTGGGGTTTCGATTGTCAAGATATGGCCAACTTAAGTTTCATCATGGGACTAGTTCCGTACCACTCTGGTCGCCTTGGTCAGTTGTTTGTCTAGTAATTTTTGAGCTTCAGCCAGGTTTTGGGACATGGAGCCATCGGAGCCGAATGCTATGCCTTGGATGATGTATTCACCAAATGTGAAGCCTTCATGAAAGTACATTAACATCTTGATGATCTTATCACTGCAATGCCTTGGTCAATATATGTGCAAGGTATGGGTCGCAACCGAAGGCCGTCTCCACTAGAAAATGAATTTTCAAGTTGACCAATATACATGCTAAATGCAATGCATTGATTGGCTGATATGTAAGCCAAATGTGGTGCCCTTTATAAGGCCTCCCATAAGCCATAACCTATAGGCCGCCCACTAACAAAGGCTGCCCGCCCAAGCCACTAATGGCCACCCTAATTTTTAATAGGGTATGAAGCTAAGGAAGAGGAAGGAGGCAATGGTGAGGGTGGCAGTCAGGGAGGCCGCAGGGGAGAGAAAGAAGCTCGCGAGGAGCAGGGCATTGCTCATATGGCATCGTCAAAAATTGAAAACTATCCAACAAGCCATGGTGCTCCCATTCGGTGCCAATCTCATCAAATTTCGTGATGCTTGCAAAACTCGGCTGCCACATCATAGGGGTTTTTTTTTACACCTCCCTAGCAACGATGGCGCCGTTGTTGCTAAGGGAGGGAGGGGGTTATAAATAGGAATTATTGCATGCAAAAGCGGGGTATTGGGAGGTGAACGAGCAAGAGGAGAGAGGGCAAGCTTGGAGAAGGATCTCACTCTCTCTCTCTTGAGCTTGGAGAAGGATCTCTCTCTCTCTCTCTCTCTCTCTCTCTCTCTCTCTCTCTCTCTCTCTCTCTCTCTCTCTCGCTTTGATAAGGAGCGCTTTCCCTCTCTCTTGGCTTCCACAAGTATCCTACCTCTATCCATGCTAGAGAAGGGGCAAGAAGAAGGAGTCAAAGCCTTATACTATAGAAAGAGGCCTGAAAAGCAAGGGGCAATCTCTCTCTCTCTCTCTCTCTCTCTCTCTCTCTCTCTCTCTCTCTCTCTCTCTCTCTCTCTCTCTCTCTCGTGCTTGAGCAAGCAAGGCTCTCGAAGGAAGAGACAAGAAAGGAGGGCAAGTGCATAATAGATACAAGGGAGCTTGTGGGCAAGAAGGGAGCCGAGATCAGTAAGAAACAAAAGAAGGGAGTCAATGATGGTAATTGAAGACGTAAAGCTGAAGAAAAATCGATTTAGAGAAACCAGCAGAGAAGGATTTTTGTTTATCACTGACAACTTAAAAAAGTTAATCTTTCTGATGAACCGCGGAGCCGTTAACGGCCCGGGGTAATCTGTAAACGACATTTGTTCATAATTATGCACCAAATTCGTCGATGTTATCAGTTTCCAAGCAATTTTTGTGTGTCGGTAGCATTAACAAGTAACTAATAACTACTGTATTGTGCGGTGCGACAATTCTTGGCTCTCAAATTTTCCACAGCCAACAGACCGACTTGACATGGCTCAAGTTTCAAACACATATCCCCGACGGCGCTCACCCAAAGGTGGCACATGGTAGCACAATCTTATCCCACATGTGAGTGCAACACTTCATGGCATGGGTATAAGAGGTAGGTTGTGAGGCCCCATGTTGTCATGAAGGAGAGAGGTGAGCTTGTGGAGCTCCCCAACAATGGCACTCGCCTCAAGTGCTGTGTGGGTTAGTATTGGCAACCCTTTTGGTTGGATAAGATGATGCAAGGTGGCGGCCCATTATTGGTGCTGGATACAAGCATTGACGGCATGCAGTGTGCATTGAGGACATGGCAAGTTGGTAACCAACTGGTCCCAAGCTGTTGTTTTTTGAAGGAAAAGGTGGAGGCCTCTTCCCCCCAAGTGCTAGCACTAGTCAGAGGGAGGGGGCCTGTTGTCCCACGGTGTCCAAATGCTGAGAGGCAAGATTAGTTCAATGCTGGCCAAGGGGGGGTCATGTGGTGCTAAGTCAAAGGGAGAGAGAGAGAGTGGAGATTTCCAAGTTGTCTTGCCATGCAAGATATACCAAAGAAAGAACTGCCAAGTGTAGGCAGTGCATGTAAAATGCTATAAAGGTCTTAAGTTGAACTACATGAGCTAAAGAGCTCAAAATTTTTCTTTTTATGGTCTTTTGTATATACTATTAGAGGAGATTTTTTTTCAAATTTGTAAGGACTTTTTGCCATTTTTCCCCGCAGGTGTGGGAGAGCCTGTTCAGGTATTGGAGGCCATCAAAGTAGTGTCGATGAATCCTAGAGTTTTACAAGGTTGATTTGTGTATGAAGGAAGCCATCATCGCTCTCTTTTGTATCAATTCCCCCTCTCCCTCCTCTTTCTCTTCTTGTGTGTGTGCGTTTTCGGGCATGTGTCGATAGACGTGCCCCCCCCCCACCCAAGGTCTATTGTGCAAAGAGAGATAGAGAGAGGTTGCGCGCTTGTGGAAGACTGCAAATTGAGTAGAGCAAGATGATTGGGTTTTTTTGGTGTGTTTCAATGTATGTGTGTGTATGGTTGTGTGCAAGCAAGGGTTTGATTGTGGATAGTGTCTAGTTTTGAAGGCGAACTCTATTGGATTGGGTTATTGTGTATACCGTGGGCTATAGTGAGGCTATAATGTGTGTTTCGGGTGTGTTCCCCTTCCCCCCCTCCATCTTCTGGTGCCCCCATGGAGGAGTTGAATGATGCAATTATTGGAGGTTAGAAATGATGTTTGAAAGACGACGAGCGATTCGCAGATGGTCATGAAATGGTTGGTGGTCAAACTTCAAGCTTGCAGAGATGATGGAGTCATGTTTTGGCCCCATATTTGAATACTGGCTAGCACATTTTGAGTTATTTATTCTATCAATGCATATGTTGATGGATGTGGAGAAGTTGTAGACAGTGCCGCTACTGATGCGCAAATGAGCAAAGATTTGGTTTGATTGATTTAAGTGTGCAAATGAAGGATCATGGGAGGAGCTGCAAATTTAGTTTCTAAATCAATTCAAAAGGTGGATACTCTGATGGAGACTGGTGCAAAGACTTAAGCAGTACACCAAGATTTAAATCAAGACTTTCCAGTTCTTTTGAATCAATTTGAAGCCCGTTGGAGGCAATTGGAGATTGATGTTGGGGTAAAATGCAATTAGTATTTTAATTTTTGAAAGTTTCTACATGCTTTTTAGGCTTAGTTCGGTGTTGCTATTGGTGTCAACCCTACTATTGGGTTGGAGGTGTTGTTAGCTGCATTGAATGATGCCATGTCTTGTTGGGCTAGTTCAGTGCTGGTCTTGGCATCAACCCTACTACTGGGTTGGAGGTGTCATCACTCTCATTGAATGATTGCCTACTCTTTCAGCTAGTGTTGTCATTAGTTACAATGCATGATGCATATATTTGTTATAAAATTAAAAGCTATGTTGTCTTAAAAAATCATAAAATATGTGTTTATTGTAACAAACATGGATCTTGTGGAAATGAAGGAGTTAAAAACCAAGATCAAATCTTTGTTGGTCACTTGTATATGTGCCCTGACCACAGAGGAGATCACCTTTTTATTGCAGAGTGAGAGGCGTATATATTGTTTCTTTGATACAATAATTGAAGCAGTTTAGGCATACTCTCAGCTACAAAAGCAAAGGCTATCCGTAGGCTAATAGATTGTTGTGGGAAATATGGCACAATGCTTAAGAGACTTATGTGTTGATGCACCACAAGATGCAAGACCTAGCCAAGCCACAACATTGGACTAATATATGGCATGTAGAGAGGTCAAAATAAAAAAGAGCGTGCAATATTGATGTTCAAGATGTCCATAGCCACAAAGCTAGAACCATCGTTTATTCAACAGCCTCCTCTCAAGATACAGTAGGTGCAAGATCATATTTAGAAGCTGGGATGGATTATTTATTACACACCTGCTTTATGTCTCAGTGTGCCATTGGTGTTTACCTCGCACCCAAAGATATCAAACATGGTCGAAAGCTTGGGAAAGGATTCCATGAAGTTGTGTCAGAGTGCACAATCGATGGAGTCACTTGGTTGCCGCCGATAGTGCAGTATGTGGTCAAAGACTTCAAAGGAGATGCAGTAGAGAGCCACCTATATTTCACTCTAGGGGCAATCATGCAATTGTTCCATGGGGGCATTGTTATAAGCATTGCATAAACACACCAAGAGCCATGGTCCCTTGTTTTTCCTCGCTTCAATGGAATGGATCTGGGTCACATGTTAAATTGTGTTCTACCACCAAAGGAAAATTCTCTAACATAATGGCGGCTCAAAAAGAAGATCCTAGACGCCCTCTCACACAGCAAGAGTTAGAGATGTGCAAGCATATGCTCAACTGGGTGCCTTCTTTTATGGATGCTCTAGTGAAAACCATGGTGGATCAAAAAGAAGATCCTAGACGCCCTCCCACAGAGCAAGAGTTAGAGATGTGAAAGAATATGCTCAACTGGGTGCCTTCTTCTATGAATTTTCTAGTGAAAACCATGGCACATGCACACAACAAAGGAATTATACACTATGACTTGCACCCATGGAACATCATGACTAACTTCACTAAGAAAGGTGTGCCATGTGTGGGTGTCATTGATTGGGGGTTGGTACTACAAGTTGGCATAGAGAAGAAAGCAACCAACATCAAAGACCCCACCGAGCATGCCTTACATCCTTGGAGGGCCCCCAAGCTTTGCAACCCAAAAGCTGCTTGTCCGTATTCGAAAGCCACTGACACCTATGAAGTTACTTTTTGCATTGAGAAACTATGTGATTGGTGCAAAGATTTTTCAGAGCATTACAATGTGCCATGGCAAAAGTGAAAGCAAATTGATTGCAGCATGTTTGCCTCTATAATGCGAAAAAACTACTTACAGCAACCACCTACGTTTTTTAATAATGGAGCAAAGCAATCAATGTAAAATATTGTGTATTGTTATAGTTTTAGATCTACAATGGTCATTTTTGGAGACGATTTGATGGTGCACACACTTGTGTGTGCAATGATTCGTCTTTGCGTGGAGAAAAGGAATAGATTGGATTGTGATTATGATAAAAGTGCACTCTCTTGCTCATGTCAATTCTTGATTGATTAATGTGGTTCAATGTTGCTAATTATTTGCTAAAATTAGGTGTGTAAATCAATTGACCTACACTTTGCACCTAGTTTGATACACTTGGAATAAAATTGATGGTCAAATTTTGACTAGTAAATTTTATGTGTATCAAGATAATTTGTAATTATCATCAAGAACTCATGTGTGTGCATAAAAATCATTATGTGTGTAATGCACCAAAGAGGAAAAAAATCTGTCAAAAAATTCAAGTGTGTGTGCACCTAATCTTGAGTGTGTGCATGCGTAGAAATTGACGGAATTGATGATACGTGAGTATGAAATCATGTATTTGATGTGTATGTTAGGCTAATTCAATCATTGGATAAGCTTAAATGCCAAAAGATTGGGCAAAATTTGAGTGTGTGTGCCCATCCAAGACGACTTGATTTTCATTGATTGATGGTCAATTGGGGCACCCCAACTGGTTTCTGATTATGAAATGTTCATGAAAAGTGTACGCAATCGTTAGGTGTGAGCCTAAATGCATTGCCAATTGAGACAAAATTGATCTTTTGTGCTTATTTTTTGAGTGTATGCATTGCTTGATTGGTTAAAAATAATGCTAATTTTTTACAAATTAAGCATGCATGCATTCACTTATGCTTGATTGAGCTTGCAATTTGTGCATTACAATGTGAAATTTATGGAATAGTTGCATAAAATTTTGGCCTAAATTTGGGTGTGTGTACCAATTAATGGCATGTGCAATCCAATGGGTGAATGAGTAATTGGTATTTTTTACCAATTATGATGATTAA